>NC_092046.1:31747828-32358603 GCF_003086295.3 Arachis hypogaea
TAATATAAATCAAGTCAATTTGATTCGATTTATATAGAAATATTTAAGATATGGCGTATAACTAATTCTAGTTTAGGATATATGTGTAATTTTGAATTCCATTTATTTCATCCAGGTGAATTACCCTTATTTATAACTTTATTATACATTTTATAAATTAATCAATTAATTATCTGATATAATGAATTATAATTAATTGATTTATATAAATTATAATAAATTATGTGATATTTAAATATTTAATTAAATTATTTAATAAATTATAATAAATTAATTTATTATAATAAAATGAATTTAATGAATTAAATAAAATAAATTAAAAAATACTCTTAGCATTATGTTATATATGCTTCATATTAAGTGTATAAACCTAATTTTAATATAATAAATAGATAGATAATAAATAATGTAATAAATAATAGATAATATATTGGATAAAAGGTCTACAAATTAAAAATCTTTATTATTAAAATTATCTTTCTTTATCGGATTTTTTTTTCAAGTTTATAATGTATTCAATATCTTAAAATGTAATTAATATCATAGAATTAATCAATGAGAAGTAACTTTTAGATTATTGGTTTTGCGAGCATCCACCCAATACAAGAAGAGACCAAAGAAAAAATAATTATTTCAAAAGAATTAGAAAAAAAAATAGTAGTAAAAAGTGGCGTAAACATAACATCACTTTCTCATGAGTCCATCAACTAAATTTCAGAAGCAAATTATGAAATTCTGACAAGCTAGAAATAGACCATGATTGCAAGTTGTAATTTCCAGTGAAGAGGAAAAGAAAAATCACTTGGGACAAAACGATTCTACTAAACCAATTAATACTTGGGACAAAATGATTCTACTAAACCAATTAATCAATACACAATTGTACATTTCCTGACACAAAAATAAAAAAATGTAGAGAAAATAATTTTACTGTTTGTCATCTTTTCCATTGGAAAAATCTAAAGTGTATTATGTACACCCAAATTCCTTTTGGGGAGCAGCTCCTTGCCCTTGAGAAATTCTACACATAGTTCTTAAAATCGATTGAGATAATCGATGAAACCATGGATCATTGGTTGAATTACTTATCAAGTTATCATAAAGTTTAATCAAATACATTTATAAATTAGACATAATTTCATTTGAATATATAATATATCTATTTTGTATGGCAACATTTTACAGAAAACATCTATAGTTTAATTAGTAATTATGAAATGTGGAAAGATAATTTGGTATAAGGTACACAATTATGAACTTAAATCATAACCAAGTAAGGAAACCCTTATGAACTAAAAAGAAAGTTCACAAAGTGAAAGAAAATGAATCGGAAACCTAGATAGGGGAGCAGATCTTCTCTAATAAAAAAAAATTAGATGTTTAATTTAATTTTTTATTATTTTTTTTATATTTATTTTTGGTTCCACTTATAAAATTATTGATAAAAAATTATATTTTATTCTCACAAGTATTAAAAAAAAATTAAAAAGTGACCAGGTCAGCAACCCATCTCAAGGAAATTTCCAATTAGCTCTCCTTGCTTTGCCACAAGAAACTCCAAAAAGATTAAGATCTAGTTTAAGTAAATAGTTTAATTAAATTTTTTTAAAAAAAATAATTTAAATAATAATTATTTATATTAAAAATAGTTTATAAATAAATTATTTTGTATTTTATTTTTTAATTTTAAAAATTTTTATTTTAAAAAAAATATAATAAAAATTTTTTTATTATAAAAAAGTTATTTTTTTTATTTTTTTATAAATACTTAAATAATTTTTTATAAAATTATAATTTAATCTTAAAAATTGTATTAAATATTAATATTATTATTTTTTATAAATAAAAAAAATTACGTTTAAAATTTTTCAAACAGAGCCTAAAACTTACGATCTGTCAGTTTATGAGTTTGGTGATGACTGATGAGCCACTAAACCACATTCCCATAGTATTTGGGCCGGAAGATTATTTTGTCAATTATTTATGGTCTGAAGATGGTTTTCTCCATCTAATAGGTAATAACTAAAATACCCTCTATGTTTTAAGCCCTCTTTGTCTTTTAGATTTCTTAAAAAAACATTAAAAATAAGGCCCAATAAGTGGTATCCCTAGAAAAAGAAAGCCCAATTATGCTTAGGTGAAGAGAATTGTTTGCAGTGTCCTAATTCCTAAAGGAAAGTTGAAGTTGGATGGAAGCAGGAGGCAGCAGCAGCAGTGGCGAAGAAGATGGTGATGCGGCATGGAGAGCAGCCATCAATTCCATTGCCGGAACCACCACTTACCCCAATCCCAATGCTCCCCAAGAACGCAAGCCCAGAGCCCCACACCTTAAGCACTACCAACTCCAGGTTCGTAGCCTGCACCACCTTCGTTTCTTTCTGTTTCTAAACTCAGATTTGCAAGCTGAGGACATATATGTCCTTTCTCTTATTTACAATGGTTAGAGGAATTTATTTGTTTCGTAATAAAGAAATTAGGAATTTTCATTTATTTGTCTTTTTCTTTTAAAATTTAGATAAAAATATAGGAATGGTTTATATCTAATATGTCGGCTTAGGAATTTATTTTTTTTTTGAAAGAAAACTCTAATGAGTGGGTGTTATGTTCCACGTTTCCCAGTTCCTTTTTCTTGGTCTTATGGTGATGATGATACTCGTGGCAGGCACAAAAGCTTCTACATGACATGTTGGAAGAGACTATAGAGATAGTGAAGGAACCTGACCCTGTTCTGAATGATGAAGATCCCAAGATCAACCAAGAAGAAGAAGGAAGAGAACCTGGCATTCGCTTGTTCAAGCATGTTCGCCAACCAGGAATAGTGTTTGATCATTTTGGTAACTCACTGAATCAAATGACCCCTTTTCTAGTGGCTTACTTGTCTATTCATGGTTGGTTTTGAAATTTTCAATATATATTTATGGTTTCTATCTTTAATTATTTAATATCTGTAATGTTGCAAAAAAGCTGCATTTCATAATAATAGTACTAACTTTTTTCAGAAAATAGAACACGCACCTGATTCTAATGGTTGAGAAGGTGGATCCCCAGGATGTACTCTGCAATCTATTGTTTTGTTGACCCCATCAGAAAAATTTCAAATGATAATAGTCTTGTGTCGTTCTCAATTTCTTTTCTTTTTTTTTTTTTCTTTGAACTTTTTATTGTTTGTTTTGTTTTGTGATGTTGCATGACAATCAATTATCTATTTTGTTAGTTAGTTAAGCATTGAGTTTCTGAGAAGTTGTCAAGTGTCAGTTTTGTGCAAGTACTAGCATGCATGCCTAGGGCCTCTGCTATTATGGCTTCTTATTTGGTCTGCCTCAACTTGTTGCCCAACTGAACCACAATCATTGTACTTGCTAACCAGTGGATCATATAATTATGTAAGTTTTACAAGTGTTATAGTTCGGTTCATACTGGTTTTCATGTTTTCATCTAAATTACTTGGTTTAGGGATCTAAAACAAAAATTTGAAGCGATGAATTCAATCTAACATCTAAACAGGAAAACTAAAACTTTTTATGCTTATATTAGTACATTATAAAATCCTTGTTTAACACTAAGTCAATAAACAAACCACTTTTCTCTCACTTTTATTTTTCATCTTACCATCTCAGCATTTCACTTCAAGGCAAATTGAATACAGTCTAATCATAAGTTGCTTACAAACACCACTTGAAGTTGAAGATCGAAAACATGTGGGTCGCCCACCTTAGCAGAACGTCCACTTTTGCAACTAATTAATGATGTGTTTGTCCACCCTTATCGTTACCATGCCGATTTTTGTCTTTAGCATGCTGAGAAACTGATGCACTTTATGATGTTTAATGATAAAAATAATAATACTCAAATTTGTGATTTATTTCCAATATTGACAATTGCATTGCATTTTGTATGTAGTTTACGGTTTAAGGTTTAGGCTTATATGTATATATGTGCCTGCAGATGAACCCGAACCACCAAAGAAACGACCCAGATTACTTCCTGGAGATGATATTGATGAGAAATCAAAGAAGGTCTAGTAGTTAAAATCTTAAAATCTATACATACATGTCTCTTTTGTCTTATTGCCTGTTTGTCTTATATGGACTGAGTCAACAGTTTAAAAGGCGGGTTAAATCTGTTGCTGTCGAAGGGAAAGATTTAATTGCCGCAGCAAATGACGCGAACAATAAATCGTTGGCTAAATTTGAAGCCAAAGTCGCAGCAGCAAAAGCTAAAGCCAAGAGAGAGGAGGAAAGAGTTAACAATTTGAAAAAGATTAGAGGGGAGAGGTGGCTGCCTTCCATGGCGAATGAACTGCGTCGGTAATGTATCATCGTTGAAATGGTCTTCAGAAAAGATCATGTTACTTAACTTGGTGTTTCTGTTGTACAGCTTCATGTGAAGTTGATAACTGAGAACTATTAAATGCAGCTGAATTTTCAACTTTACAATTTAGAATGGAGGTTTCCTACACATTACCAATTGAATGAATGTAATAGTGTAACAGTTACCATGTATGAGGGCCAAGATCCTAGTTTCGCGCATGGACAATTAATATATCACGTCAGAACTCAATGGAACAAATTGACATTCTGGATTAAAATAATCAACCTTTAATTTTTGCAAGCCTAAATTCAAAAGAAAAATTTGGAGGAATCAAAACAAAAAGCAGTTATTTTATTATTATTATTATTTTTTTTTGTTTCCGCAGGATCCATGACATGCAAAAAATTGAATTAAATTCCGACATTTATTTAAATAAACTAATGAGATAATATTTCATAGTTAGAAAAGAAATGATATGTAAATCATATCTTCTTATTCTACTCTTATTTATGGGTCGTCAATGTTTTGGTAAGCCTTGTAAGTAATAGTTTTTTATCTTGAGGCTATGAGTCTATTTAACTAGTCTCTATGGGCTCATCCAAAACCAATGTTTGGCATCGGCTTTCTCTAGGTTCATTAACAAGGAATTGTTCCTCCGTCCAAAAATATATACAAGGAATTGTTCCTGACCATAAACAAAAAAAAAACAAGGAATTGTTCACCAAGCCCAAAAAAACCAAGGAATTGTTCACCAAGACAAAACTAAATAGGATTATCGTGTTGGTTGGAACAAGGCTTCAGACAAGACCACCAAAAAAAAAAAATAGCAAAAAGAATTTAGGCTTTAGACGTAAAAGATCTAGCCATCAAAGCTTTCCCAAAGAATCCTAGGAGTAGTGGCTAGGTTAGTGTGTGTGAGTGGGTGTGTGAGTATATTTATATGACCATAAATAAATAAATAAAATCAAGCTTAACATTGGAATAAAAAAAAATATGCATACCAAAACAAATTTAATTTTTATGAATAAAATAAAATACAACATTTCTTGTATAAAAAGTAATAAACTATTCAGAGGTAGTATCTGAAATAAAGATGAGAGAATGGACCTAAGAGAATTTTTAACCGCTTAATGTTACTTCTCCGTTCTCGACTAGACAATAGTGACTAGTGAGAGTATCTAAAAGGATTCTGATATTTAAGCTAATAAGAATTTTAGCAAGGTATAGTATAATTTGGATGAAAAAAAAATACTAGAAGTGTTATAATATTTTATAGAATAGATAGTAAGATTTAGTCATACTTGAGGATAATTTCTGTTGATGGTGGACCAGTATCCCGATTGTTGAGTAGGTGATTATTTCAAAATGTGAAAACAAATACAATTCTATATAAAAAAAAAAAAAAAACACGTATGTATAAATAGCTTTCTTACATTTTTTTTTCTAAAAATGTTAATAGACTTACTTGTCCCCAAGTTTCAACATGGATCTGTGTGGTTCTTAATTTCTTATTGACCATCCATTTCGATTCTTCTTGTACCATGATAAATTTTCTTCTGTAGCTAACGGAATCAATCATATATGTTCATTAACATTACATATTATCAGCGAATAATAGTCAAATTTAAACTACCACGTAAGATTTATTTAAGGTTTAAGTACGATTTTAGTTCCTAAAATATAGGTCGAAAATTGTTTTTGTTTTTAACTTTTTTTGCATATAAAATCGTCTCTAAGGTTTAACTTAATTTTAAAATCGTCCTTTTTGTCAAAATTTTAATTTTTGTTACCAAATTATCCCTAACCAAAAAAAATTATAAATAAAAAAAGAAAAGAAAAGAAAGAGAACGGGGAGGGGAAAGGGAATTGTGAGGGGGAGGGAAGAAGGAGGAGGAGGGGAAGGGAAGAAGAAAGAAAGAAAGGAAGAGGGGAAAAAGGGAGACAGTGCCGACGAGGCTTGGAACCACCGTTGTCATCGGAAATCAGAACCAGAGGGAGAGAGAGCTCGCGAGGAAGACAGGAGGCGCGAGCCTTGCCCCCACGCCTTGCCGCATTCGAATAGCTCGTGAAGAGAGAGAAAACGCACGGCCAGGAGAGGAAGAGGTCTGCCTCGTCGCCGTCGGGCTCGCCGCTGCCGCCGGTGTTTCTGGTCCTCATCGCCGCTTCGCGTCCTCGCTGCTCCTCCTCGTCATTGGTCCTTCCTAGGGTTCCGATTTTGTTTTTGATTCGTTCTGCTTCTGCTTCTAATTTTTTCTGTCTCTGATTTGATCTTTTGCTTCTGATTCTGATTATGATTTCATTGTTTTTGACTTTTTGTGCTTCTGATTCTGTTTCTTTGATCTCACTGTTGTTGTGTTTCATTGTTCTTCTGATTTTATTGTTCTTCTATTTCTTTGATCTCTTTGTGTTTTGTTCTTCTGATTATTTGTGTTCTGATTTCTTTGATCTTCTGGTGCTTTATCAGTTAGGGATGTACATGGCCCGGTCCGGCCCGGGCCCGAAAGATTTTGGAGCATGATGGCCTGAACTCGAAGTGGCTCGTGGCTGACTCGAGAAAAAAAAATAAAACTAGAGAGAGGGATGAAACCGGGGCCATGCCATACCTCGGGTCACCCGGACCCGACCCAGTGAGAATCATCATTAACAATGAACTAGGGCACACGTTCATATAGCCACGACCATGAGCCATTAGCCTCATGTAGTCACACCTCACATCTCACAAGCCCTCTTCCACACACCCTGCCACAGTCCCCTCTCATATCTTCCCCTCAGGCCGTCATGGCGCCCCGTCAGCCTTCCCGTTGCAGTCCTCTCTGTGCCTCTCACCAACCGTTCCACTCTTTCCCTCTCAGCCCTCTCTCTATCTCTCATGAGCCACCATGACAGCGCCCATCACCGCTCCCGAGCCTTGAAGTCACAACGGTGGTGCACTAGTTCTCGCCTACCGGTGACGACGTCCCTCGACGACGACGACAACTGCAAACGGCAACGGAGCTTCTCTGACCATCAAGACCTGAACGACGACGCCGACTGCTTTTGCCGCTGGTCTTCTTCTTCTTCTCTTCTCTGGCCCCTGCTCAAGCTCGGGTAAATAATTAATATTTTAAATTTTTTATTAAGGATTTGATTATTGGATAATAATTTCTGATTAGAGATTTTGATGATTAAAATGTCTGATTAGGGATTTGATTATTGGAATTTCTGATTAGGATACAAACAATGGGAGGAGGAGATAATTGTGTTTCTCCACCAATCACCGAAGAGAACAAAGCAATAGAAATTGAAGGTGAAAGTCTTGCTGCTCCTGCTCCTGCTCTTACTATTAATGCCTCCACAACTCCTACTATACCTAGTACACCACAAGTAGATGAAAAAAACAAAGATACAAACAATAAAGATCTAGAAGTTGTTCGTAAAGAAAAAAATCGTATGTTTGGCAGCATTTTACTGAACTTCTATTGACTGAGACAAAGGGACAGCACCAGGATAAATGTATTCGTTGCCAGAAAAAATATAGTTGTCACCCTACTAAACATGGCACAAATTCTCTAAATAAGAACTTAAAGAGTGTTCATAAGTGGATATTTACTAAAGTGGGGGAGCAGGGGCACTTCATGATTATATGCCTAAAATTGATGAAGAAGGGGAACTATGTAAAGCCTTTAAGGGGTTATAACTTGGAAGATTGTAAGAAGCCTGTAGCTGAGTTCGTTGTACTTGATGAAATGCCGTTTAAAGTTATTAAGGGGATTGGGTTTTGCAAAATGCTAAATCGATTTGAGCTAATATTTATGGTACCATCTAGGGTGACGGTCTTAAGAGATTGCTTTCAACTTTATTTAGATGAGAAGAAAAAGCTAAAAGAATGGTTGACAAAGTCATGTGCTCAGGTTTGCTTGATAACAGATTACTGGACATCAAATCAGAATTATAGTTATATGAGCTTGATTGTATATTTCGTTGATTAAGAATGAAAGTTACAAAAGAGAATTATAAATTTCTGTCAGATTGAGAACCACAGAGGTGATACAGTAGGAAGAAAATTTGAGAAATGCTTGTGAAAAGGGTTGGTGTGTGGAGGAAAGTATATGCATGTGAGATGTTGTGATCATGTTCTTAATTTGATAGTGAATGAAGAAATTAAAGAGCAACAAACTTCAATTGAAAGCATTAGAAATGCTGTCAGGTATGTTAGGTCCTTTTCTCAATGGACTAAAAAATTTAAAGACTACATTGAAGTAGAGTTGATTGAATCTAAAAGCCTTGTGTGCTTGGATGTTTCAACTAGGTGGAATTCTACCTATCTAATTTTGGAACATGCTGAGAAATTTGAAAAAGCTTTTGAAAGACTTTATGATCAAGAACCTGATTTTCTTAAATGGTTTGGAGAGGATAGTGGAGGAAAAAGGAAAGTTGGTCCACCTATATCACTTGATTGGCAACATGCTAGATTATTCATTGAGTTTTTGAGAATCTTCTACGAGATAACTTTGAGTTTCTCATATTCTTTTCATGTTACATCAAACAAATATTTTCATGAAATTGCATCTATTGCTTCTCAATTAACATCTTGGAGCCAAAATCATTTTGAATTGTTAGGAACTATGGCATGTTCTATGAAGAATAAATATCATAAATATTGGAGACCTATTGACAAATTTAACCTATTGTTACTTATTGTTGTTGTATTAGATCCTCGTTACAAACTAGATTATCTCTGTTGGTGTTTGGAGAATGTTTATGACAAGTAAGTGTCTACTAGTATGACTGATTTTGTTAAACTTACATTGGAGACCTTATATAAGTTTTATGAAAAGGAGGTTGCAAATGATAAAGGAAGGGAGGATGGTGGAAGTTCATCTAGAGATGTCTTGGATGACCATACTAAAGTCTCAACTGGTGCCAAGGAAGTTTTTAAAAATTGAGTGAATATGTGAAAAAAATAAAAAAGAGAGAAGGCTAATGCAGATAGCAAGTCAGATGTGGAGAAATATCTGGCCAATGATACTGTGGAAGATGAGAATTTTGATATACTGGCTTGGTAGAAAGTAAATGCTTCAAAATATAGGATTCTTTCTCTCATAGTTCGTGACGTCTTAGGTATTCCGGTTTCAACCGTTGCTTCTGAATCATACTTTAGCACTGGCGGACGTGTGCTTATGTCTTCTGCAGCTCTTTGTCACTATTCATGGCTGAAGCTTTGATATGCATTCAAAGTTAGTTGTGCCCTTCTAAACAAGGAGTTGGAGATCAAGAGTTTGATCAATTTGATAGCAGTCAGAGGATTGTTGAAGGTACATTTATAATATTTTTGTTATTGTGACTTAATTATTTGAAGTAATAATCTCTTATATAAAAATGAGTAATTTTATATGTTATGTAGGTTTTACAATGCATCCATATCACAAGGAACAAGTTGACAACATTAATAGCAATTAATGGATGATGACTATTCTTCTGTGGTTAATGTTTTATGTTATAAAGATTATAAGTTAAAGTTCTATGTTTTAGACTAACGCATAATATTTTGTGTTATTTGTATGTGACTTAACTGTTTGGTGTTATTAGACAATATTAGTATTGATTGTGGTTATGCTTTAATTTTAGAGAATAGTTGGTTCTTGTTATAATTTTTTAAGAAAATTTTACTATGTAAATTGTAAAATAATGGTTGGAGATTTGGAGATTTCCACATGCTAAAGGCCCAGTTTTCACCCAATTTTTATCCAGTTTTCATCCGACCTGAAGGTGTATAGGTTTCATCAGGTCTAGGGTCGGGTTAGAGTCTAAAAAGTAGGCCTGCTATATATTTTGGGTCGGGTCTGGGTTAGGACCATCCGGTGTGGGCCGACCTAGGTATACCCCTATTATCAGTAGAGAAAACAAGCTGCAATGTACAGTACCACAATTCTCTGAGATTTGTATATCTGAGAAAACAAAATCAATTCTTTGAGCTTTGTATTTTTTATTTTATCTTTTATGTTTATTACATTGGTTTTACTTTTGATTTTATTGTTGTTGTTGCTGGTACTATAATGAAGAGAAGAAAAAAAAGGAAGAGATGCTGCTCGAGAAAAAGAAAAAGAAGAATAAAAACTGGGTATTTTGGTGAAGAAGGAGAAGGGTATTTTGGTGAAGAAGGACGGTTTTTAAACTAAGTTAAACCTTAGGGACGATTTTGTGTACAAAAAAAGGTTAGGGACAAAAACAATTTTCAGTCTATACCTTAGGAATCAAATCGTACTTAACCCTTTATTTAATTTTGTTAAAAAATCATTTACTAAAATATTTTTCAAAACATGTATCAATTTTGTACAACAATTGCAATCGTATCATCTTTGAAATTGTAAACTAATTTCTCCAACAAAAATGATAAAGATCAAGCAGACGTAATGCAAACTCGATGTGAGAATGGTTCAAGAGTTGTGAAAGATTAGAATATTGGTGTTAGTTTCATAAACCTAGCAAACCAATTTTATAGAAACAAGTTTTTAGGATGTCAGGAAATAAAGAAGAAGAAGAGTACTCGAAAGTACTTGAGAAAAATTGAATTAGAAATGAATTAATTATGACTATTGATTTGACTAATATCAAATACGTTGTATTTATAGCTTAAGTTATAGCTATTGCATCTCTATTCTCTACACCCCCTCAAACTAATGGGTGATAATTGAGACACCCTTAGTTTTCTAAGAAAACCAATGAAAGTAGATGTTAGAAGTGGCTTGGTGAATACATCAGCAATTTCAGCATGTGCAGGGATATGAACAATGTGTGGTTGACCTTTAGTGACTCTTTTCCTTACAAAATTTAAGTCAACTTCGAAATGCTTACTTCTACTATGCAAAACTGGATTCTCAGACAGGAATACTACACCTAAGTTGTCACAATAAATTATTAAAGCTAATGGAGATTGAATTCTGAGTTCTGTAAGTAACTTTTAGATAAAAAAAAAAGTTCAATTGTAGCATCAACCAAGCACCTGTATTCATCCTCAGTGCTTACAGATTGTTGTTTTCTGCTACATTAAAAAGTTAGATTGCTTCCAAAATAAATACATATGCCAGTGGTGGATCTTCTATCATCAAGGTCATTTGCCCAATCTGCATCTGCAAAAGCAAGAAGAACTCCATGATTTGTCATACCTGCCAAATATCAAAGGATTCATTTGACAGCCTTCCAATGTTGAAGCAGTGAATTATGCACGAATTGGCTAGCTCTATTTATAGAGAAGGCAATTTTAGAATGTGTTAGAGTGACATATTGAAGTCTACTACCAATGAAACGATAGCAAGTATATCATCAAAAAGTTTAATTCCTTGATATGTTAATTTCACGGAGGGCAACATAGGTATAGGCATGCAATTAGACTTATCCATGTTAGCACATTTTAATAAATCATGTATATATTTGCTTGTTAAGACACGAAGATCATCAGATTTTAAAAAGTTGAACTCAAGACCAAGAAAGAAATGCAGTTGACCAACATCTTTGAGTGAAAATTTAGCATATAGTTGTGAAATTAAGATTCCAATTCCTTGGTAGTGTCACCTGTGATGAGAATGTCATCAACATAAGCAAGTAAAAAAGAAGTTGAAGTAGCTATAAAACGAACAAAGAGAAAGGGATCAGTCGTGGTGTTAACAAAACCAAAATTAGAAAGTGTGTCTCGAAGAGTAGTGAGTTAGGTCCTGGGAGCCTGTTTTAGACCATAAAAGACCTTATTTAACTTGCAGATAATAGTAGAATCAGATGTAAAAAAGTCTTGGGGCTGCATTATATAAACATTCATAAATTGTCATTTAAGAAGGTATTATTGAAATTAAATTGGCGCAAGGGCCACCCTTTTAATAATAATATTGATAAAACAATTCTAATAGTGGTTGGTAGAATGTTGTATATTTGGGAGTAATCAATCACTTCAACTTGATGACAATGCTTAGCCACCAGCCTTGTTTTATATTTCTTAATTGAGTTATCTGACGCTCTCTTAATAGATAAAACTCATTTGCAACCAATAATAGTGACATTAGGAGGAGTAGTGACTAATTGCTATGTTTTAATTTGTAGAAGAGCATTGTGCTCCTCCTTCATGGCTCGAAACCAGTGGGAGTTGTGTAGAGCTTGAGAAACATTTCTAAGGATATTGTTTACTAAGTCACACTTAGAGATTATAGTAGTATGTGCCTTAGGTTTGGTAATACCAAATTTAGACCTGGTTTGCATAGAGTGAGTGTTAGTAATCAAAGAATATGAGGAGCTTTTAGAAAGAGGAGGTAATTGAGTATCAGTCATTGAAATTGAAAATATTTCCATTCTCTGTATTCCTCTATTGGTTTCTATCATTGAGTCATCACTCTTTTATTCATTAAGAAACTCTCAAGAAGATGAAGAAATCTCAAAAGGAGATGAAAAAATCCCAGAAAAAGATGAAGGCACCGGCTGAGAAATCCCAGAAAGCAGCATCGCCACCTCTGGAAGTGTGGAGTAATACAAGTGTTTCTGGTGTTCCGATGCCATTTTTATAGAGAAAAAAATGCAAAAGAACTCTGATACCATGTGAGAATAGCTCAAGAGTTGTGAAAGATTAGAAGATTAGTGTTAGTTTGATGAACCCAGCAAACCAACTATGCAGAAACAAGTTTCTAGGGTTTCAGAAAACAAAGAAGAAAAATACTTGAGAGTACTTGAAAAAAATTGAATTATAAATGAATTAATTGTGACTATTGTTTGACTAGTGTCAAATATATTGTATTTATAACTTAAGCTACAAGCCTACAACTGTTGCACACTCTATTTTTTATACTCGAAAATTCGTGAGTAGTGTAACACCCTCACTATCAGAATGTCACGCTTCCGGATGTGCCACTCTGATAGTTTGGATAGTACGACGACTCTAAACATATTTAATATTAAAATAGGAGCCTGTTTAAAACTTAAACTGTATAATCTTTCGAATACACACCCTTTCCATTGAAAATATAAATACGTGCATACAGACCAGATACAATATTTAGAATTATATATATACATAACAATAACTTATAAAAATTCGTAACACAAATTCCTATCCCTCTTACAAAATTGGTAAAGATAAAGGCGAGGGAAAATAATCATAACTAAGAATTGCTATAATAATATACATAAAAATAAAACTATTTTTAAGGTATAGTGATCATTGCTCATCTTACGTGCCTTTTTGAAAACCAAAGAGTTAACATAAAAAAAATCCATTTGAAAAGCAAAATCAGCTAATTATCCAAAACTTAGAAAACCTTTTCCTCTATTATAAAAATCTTAAAATTTTTCCTAAACAGTATGAATGACCAACCTGTCCTAAGCATAGATTCATTAATTTTATGCTGAACCAGTTTGACTTTTCATACTTTACTAAGACATAAACAATCCAAACAATTTCAGTCATAAACACAAGTAAAGAGGTTCAAATACAATCAAAGCAATTACATCAAGTATGGCAATTAGAAGTTAAACATAATTATTCACATAGACAAACCAATTACAATATACATACCTAAACAATGTCATATAAATGCATATGATGAATGTCTTTGATGAGCGAATATTTTATACGCTTTTTGCCATCATTTTCATATAGTTTTTAGCATATTTTATTTAAGTTTTATTAAGTTTTCATAGGTTTTAGTTTAAAATTCATACTTTTGGATTCTACTTTGAGTTTTTGTGTTTTTATGCAATTTCAAGTATTTTCTGGCTAAAATTGAGGAGTTGGAGCAAAAGTCTGATTCAGAGGCAGAGAAAGCACTGCAGATGTTTTCAGGATCTGACCTCCTTGTACTCGAAAGAGCATTTCTGGAGATACAGACATCAAAATGGAGTGTTCTCAACGGTTATTGAAAGCTAACATCCAGGGCTTTCTATCAATTTATAATAGTCTATACTTTTCTTCAGAATTGAAGGCCCAAAACTGGTGTTCAACCCCAGCTTCCAGTCCTATTCTGGCGTCCAACGCCCAAGGGAGAGAGACCAGTGTCCAACGCCCAAAAAGGATCCCCTAGCCAGCGTTCAACGCCCTAGAGGCCTCCTAGCATGTGGATCTCAATCAAGCTCAGCCCAAACACTCACCAAGTGGGCCCCAAAAGTAGATTTTAGCACTAAAAGACTGTTTTACCCTTCTTATGTAATCTTTAATCATTAGTCTAGTATTTATTTGAGAACTTTTACACTTTTGAGAGAGACTTCTGGCATATTTTCGAATTTCACATTGTATTTTCTATCAGTATGAGTTTCTAAACTTCCTAAGTTGAGGGAAGGAGCTCTGCTGAATTTTATGGATTAATAAAGTATTACTGTTTTATCTTCAATCCGTGTTTGATTCTCTATTCTAAGATGTATCTTCATTCTTTATCCTTATGAATGCGTTGAACTGGCATAAGGTTATCTCATTCTACATGAGTTCAGAGTGAGTCTTTCATCGGACAATGATGAACCACTAGCTTGATTATACATCTCTTAGACTACTAATCCACGATTTCGTTGGGGACTTCTCACAACACCAGTTCAGCCGAGGTATGGGGAGATTAGAGTCTTTGTGGTAGAGGCTAGAGCCAAAGGTGCATCATTCTCTGATCCGGAAGATTCGACCTTGTCTGTGGCGTTTTGAGTAGGATCACTAAGGGGAATGGACTGTAGGAGCTTCACCCTCAATTAGACTGGATGCACACTAACCCTGGGGTTCAGATCTGGAGGAGCATTGGCGGCCTCTCGAGAAAGGCGTTGATCACATACAGCCTGCCATAGAAGAAATCATTTACAGTTGGAGGAGACAGCGAAACCGAATTGATCCAGAAGAACAAAGCATCTCCAAGCCTTAACCATCTTCATATCATTGCATACACTATCAGCTGAGTAACGTTATCTTTATTTTACTTTTATGCGCTTTAAACAACCAACCAACTTTTCTATCCGCCTGACTAAGATCTACAAGATAACCATAGCTTGCTTCAACTCACAATTCTCGTGGGATCGACCCTGACTCACTCAAGTATTACTTGGATGACCCACTGTACTTGCTGGTTCAGTTGTGCAAAGTTCAATTCCGCGCAACATATGTCCTACTAGCTGTGATATCACATGTCGGTTCAACTGCCAACCCGACACATCCCCATGGAGATGTTGCCTTTCGGTCACGAATATAAATGGAAACTCCCAGGGATATCGTCTTCGGCACACGGTCCAGAGATATAGTGTCCGGCACACTCTTGTGATTTCGAAAGGATGTGAGCGAGATAATCTACCTCCGACTCACTTAACCCACGGATATAGTGCCGGGCACATTCTTGCGACAGAAAAATCTGCCACGCCAGGGATATAGTACCCTGCACACTCTCAATATTCAACAATCAAACAGGCTCAAACCCTTATTTCGATAATTATTCTTGGCCTATTTACTTTCAATTAAAAAATGTATCCAGTTCACATCTTGCCAATAATCACTTTTCTCAAGCCAATTTTTTTCAAAACAGAGCCACTTTCCGCAACATCTTTCCAAAACTTCCAAACAACTTCAAACCATGTCAAATTCAAAATCTCTTCTAAAATACTCAAAATAATTCATTATCAAACCATTCGTTCAATCACTTAAAAATCAAAAGTTATTAATTAAAATCCACGACAAGGTCTCAAGACTTTAGGGGGAAAACAACTGACCTCATCTCCTTAAATTCAGTAAAGAATCTTAAAAATCATTGTTTTCTTAATTTGAATTATTCAAAGGAAGTTTCTAAACCAAATCATGCGAATTAGAAGTTCCAAACCAAGTTAAAATCCAAAACCAATCTCAATTTCATTCTTGAAACCAATTCTTTCAACCTTTTTCAAAAATATCACAAAACGACATCATTCAATCAAAGTCCATTTTTTTGTAAATTCATTAAAGCTCCACTGAACAAATTCCTTAAGTCCAATTCAAAAAATAAACCCTTTTTATATATAAAATCGACCTTAGGGCATAATACTTTTCTTAAGTGATTTAAAATCGTAAAGTAATTCTTTTCTGAATAAATTGAACTCAAGACATATGTTTTTCTCTAATAAATTAAATTCGAAACATACTATTTTCTTAATAAGTTAAATAATACGATTTCTCAAATTCAAACTTTCTAAATAACATTTCATACAAAGTTTCAGATTTTATAGAAAATTCGGCAGCACCTCCCCTAAAACTTGGACTTGGCCACTCTTTTTGGGTCCCAACCAAACCAATCCTCAACCCTTTCTAACAGATTCAAAACCAAATCAACTTTCAATAAAACGAAATTCAGACTTTCAAGTATTAAAATCATTTCAAAACCAAACCAATCAGAAATTTCTAATTTAACAAAATCAGACAATATTCCAATCAAACAAACAACCATATTCATCCAACATGAATTAGACAATTCATAAGACTTACATAATTACCAGAAAAGTATTTCGCACTTCATATCAATTTATAACAACTCCAATTTAAGATAAATTAGTTTTCATAAAAAGCCCCTATCTTGACTCGTCGAAACCATAACCCAAACGCGTCAACAGAACATTTTCTCTCATCCCGAAAGAAATGGCAACCGCAACCTCAGTCCCTAACCACTCTCGCAGCAACCACAACAACTTAAAAGCGACATGCAACAATCAGAACTCGAACCTACGTTACCAAACCTTAGAGTTTATAACCAACATAACAGAATACTAACGCATGAGTTTTTGAAACATAAATACTTACTGTAATGACAAAACGAAGTGACCGAAACTCTGAATCGACTCGGCAGTAGCTCCGACAATAACTTCGAGCGACAGCGGCGAGCAAAACCCCGGTGACAGCGACTGTAATAACCACGCAGTGTCAAAAATCTTCCCGGAACTCGAAAAAATAGAAACCAGCTAAAACCCTTACCGGTAGTGGATCTCAGTGGCAGCAGTGGCATTCTCTGGCGGCAAAGGGTCAGCGGTGCGGTTGGTTCCTCCTCCGGCAGCGGCTTTCCTTCCAGGTTCTCTCTTTCACTTGCGGATCCTCTCTCTCTCCACTGCTCTGCTTGACGGCGATGGACTCAGAGGTGGCGGCGATGACATGCGTATCAGCAGTCCGCGATGATGACAACTGCGGAGACCCGATGAAGCTGGCAGCAACGAGCTCCCTCCATGACTGCGAGCACAAAGGCAGCGATGAAGAGGATCGGTGACGGTGACGCTGGCGGCGCTGGCTTCCCTCAGCGACGATGAAGACGGCACAAACAGCAACAGCGGCGCGACGCTCCTCGCGGCACCTTCTTCCCTCGCGCGTCTCTGCTCCGGCAATGGGCTGAACGGCGATGGGGACGGGATGGTGGTAGCGCAGACAGCTTCCCCCTTCCACCGGCGCCCCTCTCCCTCTCGGATCTCCTCCTCCCTTCCCACTTCCTTTCTTCTTCCCGCGGCCCCCTCTCCTCTCTTCCCTTTCTTCTTTCTTTCTTTTCTGAAGTTGCTGCTGTGTTGTGTTTGCCGAAGGGAAAGAGAAGGATAGCGGCTAAGGTTTCATTTGGGGTAAAGAAAGAATTGTGTGTTAATTTGGGTTAGGGTTTGTGTATGGAATTAGGGATTTTGGGGTTTAATTTGAAAACTAATTGAATCCTTAAAATTACTTTAAAATATTATTTGTTGTATCAAATTACTATTTGGTTTTTACTTAAATACTCAAATTGAAAATATAATACAATATAATTAATTTTTTTATTAACAAAACTTAAAGTATTTAATTATAAAAAATATTATCATATAAAAATTTTATTATTCTACAACTACTAATTTTATAATTTAAATATAAGAAATAATTCAATAATTATAAAATTAGATAAAATTCTAATTTAAATATTCAAACATCATTATTTTTTAATTTTTAAGATTTTATATAGTAAATATAAAAATAATTCATAACTATAGAGTTTGGATAAAAACCTTAATTTATTTTAAATTCAATTAATCAAAACTACCTTTAATTATCTTCAATAAAATAATTTATGAAATTAAAATTGTAAATAAATATATGATTCGAAATTAGTTTAAATTAAGACTTTTTAAAAGTTCTGAATCTTACAAGTAGAATCAATAGTTTATCGAATTTGTTAGAGGTAACCAAAAAATTTGAAAAAATTAAAAAAAAAAAAGAGTTTAAATAGCATAATTTTAATAAAAACTTAAAAATATAAAAGGGAGAATTAGTAGAAAATAATTTTTGAAAACTTGCAACTAATCAAAAATTTTTAGGAAAGTCAATATTGTTAGTAGGATAAGCTAGTCACAGCAACAATAAATTGTTAGATTGGCATAAATAGAAGAGTAAGTTAGGCGTATGTGATGTAACATGTATATAAGTCTGTTGTGTGTCACGGAAAATTTTAGAAGGTTAGATTTAACAGTGTTTGTATAGTTTTCTGGAGTGTTTGAGAATGCTCTAGATGGTTCCGGAATGTTCTAGAATGTCCTAGAAGGTCCCGGAATATCCTAGAAGGTTCTAGAAGACTCTGGAAGGTCATAGAGTATTCTAGAAGGGTGTAGATGTATATAGAAGTATGAAGAGTGGTATGGAATAATCTAGAAACATTTAGAAAGTTGTGGTAGGATAGATATTTTTAAAGAAGGTTCTAGATGATAAATCTAGGCCATTGATTAGATTTAATCCTAACCATCCATTGAGGAGGTGGATGGCTATAAATAGGGGTGAGAGTTAGAGTTTGGATGTGTGTGAATCATTTGTAACCACACTTGAGCAATAAAGTGTTCTTTCACCAAAGCTTCCTTTCTCTTGTGTTCTCTTATATTCTTAGCTTTCTTGCTAAGTATTGAGGGTTAGGCTGACTTGGTCTTAGCTCAAGAGGTTGAGTAAGTCCGAATGCCGGCACGGTAGCGTTGGAGTGTGTCCAAGGCCGTGACATGTGGCTTTTACTATTAGGTTAGAAAACACTAATTCACTCCTTAATGAATGTATGAATAATATCACTCCGATCCTTCTCCGCTTTCAATATTTGAGTTTTACAGCCTTTTTCTCTTTCTTTATGTTCTTCATCGTTGAGCTTTCCATACTTTCAACAAATATAAAGTTATTAAAAAGTATTATTACACTTAGGGTCAATTTGGATAGATAATTTAATTAAGTTTATTTAAAAAAAATTAAATATAAGGATTTATATTAAAATAATTTATAATATATTTAAAAAGTTAATATAAAAATATTTATTTTAAAGTTGTATAATAAATTAAAAAAATAAAATAATTTTAAAAAAATCAAATTTTTAATTTCTTCCAAAATTTTTAAACAATTTTTTAAAAAATAAAAAATATATCTAAAAAACGATAATAAATATCATTAATATAACTTTTTATAAATTAAAAACCCTAAAAAAATAGCTTTTAAAACTTCCAAAACGAATACTTAGCCTCGCTAGTCTCATTACCGGTGCCTGGTGAGGGATGAGAAGAGTTTCCATCAATGGCTGAAACGTCGTTAACGGGATAGGTAGTTGGTAAAACGAATAAAAACTTTTTCATTTTATAAGCGCCAACTTTTCGACAGCAAATCACTCGCGCCAACTATTGCAAAGCGGCGCAAAAGAAGTTGCAGTGGCGGAAGCAAGGACTCATCAGTCGTTGTTAAATTTACCGACGGCTTAACTAATTTGTTCGCCGTTCCGAGATGGCCATTATGCTTCTAGTGAGGAGCCCTTCAATTGCACATTGAGATCATCAATACATCAATAAATGAACAATTAGATTCTATGACATAAACTAGAGAAGATGACTCTGTCTAATCCTTGCCTTAATTCTTAATTTGTTTTAACCAATTCTTGTGCGTATCCAAAATCACCGACAAAATCTAGTTTACAATCAATAACGTACAATTCCTAACTATATATATGTCATGTAGTAGGGGTGAGCATGGTCGGTTTGGTTCGGGTTCAAAGTGAAATTAGAATCGAATCGATCAAAATATAATTAGTTTAGTTTGGTTTGAATTTGTATTTTTTTGTGTATGTACCCAAACCAAACCAAATCGATTAAGAACGGATTGGTTCGGTTCGGGTAATTGGATACCCAATGACTTTGAAATTCATAAAAAAACTAAATTTTTATCTTAAAAATTCAACAAGTACAATAAACATGTAACATTAATATAAATAATCTAAACATGTTAAACACCAAATACATTAAAAACTAAACTCATTAAAATCCAAACATATTAATAGTGAATAATCTCACTAAAAGTCACTAAAAGCCATATATATATTTTATTTAATTAATATATGATCGGGTTCATGGGTTAGTTCGGATTCTGTACTCCCAAAACCGATACTCAAATCAATCACTAACAAAGGCCATTGGTTTGATTCGAATTGGACTCGATTACCCGTTGGTTCTAGAACCAATTTAATTGATTCGGTTCGAATTTAAACAGGTACCCGCTACCCATGCTCACTCCTATAGTGATTAAGTTACTGACTTTCGTGACCAGAGAAAGAAGTAAGCAGAAAGCTCATCTTCTTTTCTTGGTCTTGGCTTCCTACGCTCTCCTTCAACTAAGAGTGATAGGAAGTGATGCCTAGCTCGACCGAAAGCTAAGGGTAAGAGCTAACAGTCCTTAAAGACTTCCACCCTTTCTACCTATCCCTAGTCTTCCTAGGGGGTACTATTATGGTAGGTAGTCACTATGCTCATAGTGAAGCAGTAGACTAGAGAACCAAATGATTCGGTCCATCTCCGATCGGAGTGCTTTAATCGTGGCATACTTCCTCTGGCATACGTAAGTAACTCGGATTTTTTCCGGTGCCATTTATTTGTCTGCCGAACTGGTATTGGAGATTGGTCTTTCCTCGAAGAGAATCCTTCTTATTCTACCTGGCTGACTTTGTACTGACTAATAAGAGTCTCCAATATGCAAGTCTTACACGTGACTTAGTAAGCCAAAACAGGGCAACCCACAGGTCGCGGCGTGCGGTGCGAGTGGCTTTGGAAAAGGTATTTATGTATCAATCAGTAACCAGAGGGGATTCAAAGAGGATATAGATTTCGTATGTTGAAACTCAGATATGACGTATGAAATGGAATCAGTCTTTAGTCTATCTCAAAGTAAACCTAGCAAGGTTATAAAGTTCTAAGATAGTAGTCAATTCCTTTTTTGAAAGATGTTTGCTTAGTCCCGCGAAGTAGGGTGCGCAGATATAGGCTTCTCTTAGTTCTCGTAGACCTTTGAGAAAGAGCTGTGGACAAAATTTTAAATTAAAGGACAATATTTTTTCACTTTTAAAACTCTGAAGGCTTAGGATTCTAACTCCTTTAAGGGATTAAAATATGATTTCTAAATCAAATGAGTCAACGAAGTAATTTAAATATACCGTCATGGTCATATGACTAATTTTTAAAAGAAGAGAAGATTTTCTTCAACTCACCTTAATAAATTTGGTATGATTGTGAAGAAGATGAAATAAATTGATAATGTAATTCACCTTATTAATTCAATTAGTTCCCTATTGTCATGAATGACATTGTGACATAATTATTTCAAGTCCAAATAATACTAAAATATTTTGACACAAATTAAATTAATTTATTTAATCTAATTATACCGATAAAAATTTTTAATTAGTTAAATTTTAAACTGTAAAATGAGATCCACAAAACTATTTTCATTATTCTCTAATAAAAATATTATTTTTTAAAATATGAATTTCAATAATTCAATACACAATTTTTCTTAATTCAATTTTAAAAGAGAATTATACAAAATATTTTTCATTTCATGTTATCGGGTTTAAGATTAATTGTGATGCTAGCTATCCTGACAATGGTATTTGGGTTGGTTTTGCTTGTGTTAGTAGAGATTGGAAGGGAGGTGACAACGAGGCTGTCTGGGAATAAAGAGACATTATATGTGAGACAAACTGTGTGGAGGTCTTTACTATTGTCAATAATTTACAGGATTGCTCTGTGATGTTGAGGATTTATAACGGTTTGGAATTTAACAAAATAATTTTGTTGTAAGCATGACCCAAACCGACATTCGATCCTCATCAAAGTTTAATTTTGGTTGTCACAAGTCCAACCCAATAAAGATAACCGAAAGTATTAGTCCTGGGTCGTTCTCCCTAGGAATCACAATCGAGTGCTTAATTATTGGTTATGAGTTTAACGGGTTGGGTTGATAAAACAAGAAATTAAAAGGACAAGAATATAAAGCAAACAACTAAAGATAACAAATACTAAAAAGAGACATTCATGGCAAGGATTGAGAATCTAAGTTTTCTATCCTAGTCATTAATCATAATATAATAATTAACAATAGCTAATCCTATTTAGTCATCTTCAACATTGAAAGAAGGTACAATGTTATCTTCACATTGAGAGAAAGTTAAATAAGACCAGTTAAACTCAATCCAAAAGTCCTAATCCACTCACTAATTGAATTAGCAAGAGATTAGAGTCAATGGAAACAATATTAACTAACAACTCTAGATCACCAACATGAGTTGGGTATTAATGACTCAAGATTGTCCAATTTCTCTTTTCAAGTCAAGAATGCTCAAAAAGCTACTCTAACATCCAACCAAGCATTTTGTCAAATACTTGGAAGGCATAAAAGGAAAGTATTATAAATTGCAAGAAATAATAAAATCTACCACTACCCAAAGCAAGAAAATAACAATAACAACTAAGGAAAGTGCATTAAACATGAAATACCTCAAAATTGTATTAAAGAGAATGAAAATTAACAAGAGTGCATGAACATAAAAGTAACCAAAATGAGAAATTAACAAGAAAAAATAGGAAAATCAAGACAATAGAATAAGAAATTGTAAAGAAAACAAGATGAAAGCAAGAATTAAACCTTAAATCTAAGAGAAATTAACCTAATCTACCCTAATTCTAGAGAGAAGACGGAGCTTCTCTCTCTAGAAACTACCTAAAGCATGGTCCTAAGCTAATCTAATTGCTCCCCCTTTGTCCAATCTTGATTATTTCTGCATCAAATAGCTTCAGAAATGAGTTGGATTTAGGCCTGAAAAGCTCAGAAATCACCTCCAGCATTTTCACTTTAATGAGGTCACATGATCAGCGTCACGCATGCACGTAGTCGATGCGTGCGCGTCGCTGGCAAATTCCCTCCTCACGCATACACATGCGTTACGCGTGCGCATGGCCATGAATGTCCTTCTCATGCGTACACGTGGATGACGCGTGCGCGTGGCCATGAATTCTCCAAATGCTCATTCCTTCATGAATTCGCCACTTTGCATGCTTTTCTCTTCACTTCTTCCATCCAATACTTGCCTTATGAATTTGAAATCACTCAACAAACATATCAAGGCATCGAATGGAATCAAAGTGAATTAAATTTAGCTAATTAAAGGCTCAAAAAGCATGTTTTCACTCTTCAGCATAAATTTAGGGAGAATTACAAAAGCATGCTATTTCATTGAATAAATGTGAGATAAGTTGATAAAATTCCCTAAATTCAACACAAGATAAACCACAGAATTGGGATTTATCAAATCTCTCCACACTTAAAACTAAGTATGTCCTCATGCTAAATCAAGAAAGAGACAAAGGGTATCAACATTTATTCAATGCAAACTGTCTAAATGCACTCTATCTAAATGCAATCTATCTAAATGCATGCAATTACTTGGTCAAAATAAATCAACTTCCAAGAAAGCATATATGAACATGAGGGCTAAGGGTATTAACAACCAAGTCAAATCCACAATTGAATTGAGTTATTGAAAATAGTTTATAAACTTGCAAGATGAGAGATGATCATAGGTGAAAACATGTAATTGAGTAATCGAACCCTCACCGGATGTGTATCCACTCTAGTCGCTCAAGTGTATAGGATTGATCCACTCAATTCTCCCCTAATCATGCTTTCGAAGATTTGTTTTCATCTAACAATCAACAATTATTCAATGTATGCACACAAATATCATGAGGACTTATTCATAGGTTGTAATGGGGCTTGGGTCAAGGTAAAATTGAATTTGGTTAGGTGAGTTTGAAATTTTGATCTTTGACTAACTTAAACTCTCACCTAACCTACAACCTATTTAATTTTTTAATGTAAACCTAACTACCCATTCTTCACTTTTTCACACATTCATGCATTCTTTTCACTTCACATCCCATATGCATTGATTATTATTGAACTTCACTTTGAGGCATTTTGTCCCCTTTTTATTGTTTTTCTTTTTCTTTCTTTTTCTTTTTTTATTATTTTTTTCTTTTTATATTTTTTTCTTTTTGATGAATTATATACAAACGTACCAATGCATATGGTTTAAACATTTAATGCATGAGCATGTACCCAATTCCCAAGATTTTCCACAAAATGATAAAGACACACTTTTACCTCAACCAATGTTCCCAAATTTCCCACAATTGAATGATAAACACTCTCACTAGCCTAAACTCATCAAAGATCCAAATAAGGGACATTTATTATTTTTCACTTTAAATCTAGTAATGTGCTAAAATTAAGAACAAATGGGTTTATAGCATAGGCTCAAAGTTGGCTAACAATGGAAGATAAAAGGGTAGGCTATTTGAAATGATGGTCTTAATCATATAAGTGCATTCATACACAAAATAATAGACATAAAGAATTAAACAAATCAAAGATTGCAATCATAGAAAGAGAATAATATATACAAGAATGAAAATAGTGGTTATATAATGTAACCACACAATTAAGTCTCAAAACTCACATGCTTATGTGTTCTTAGTTCAAAAACATGTTTCACAATGTATAATTCAAGCAAGTTATAAAAAAAAATTTTACTCAAATCAATTGGGGTGCTCTATAGATAAATTTCTTGAAAATTTTATTATTTTAACTAAGCTTATTATATATACCCTAAATGATGTGATGTGATTGTGAAAAGTTAAAATCCTTAGTTTAATTCTTATTTTCAACCAAATCAATTTTTCATATGCAACGGAATAAATTAAGCTCAATTATGCGCATTTTTTTCAATCACAACTAATAAACTAAAATAACTATATATATATATATATATATATATATATATATATATATATAAAACTAAAAGTACAAATCAAACTAAAAATCTAAGATATATACAAATAAAAGTGCAAAATGCAACAACCTAAAAAGTATCCAAAACGAATAATATATACAAGAATCCAAAAGTCCAATAAAGTAAAAATGCAAGTACTGAAAATAAAACAAAATAAAAACAAAAGTGTCTGAAATGGGATTGGTTCACCAAAATAATTCTACCGATGACGGTGGCCTCCCCACACTTAAATGTTAGCATCGTCCTCGATGCTTCCTCAATCAAGTCGGGTGAGAGGGATCAACGTCTGCATCTCTACCGTCGCCGGTGGGTGGATGTGGCTCTGGCTCTGTCGGTTGTGGCTGTGTAGGGATCTCATGTTGAGTCTCTTCCTACTGGGCCTCCTCCTGCTGGGCATCCTCCTCGTCCTCAAACTGGTCGGATGGAGTGTCGGGCTCAGAGGGAATATCCGCGTGGCCAGAAGTCACAATCAACTTCAAGTGTCTATAACATCGCTTGTTGCGACGCTCAGACTGCTCATAACGTCGCAACAAGCACCGCTACATCTGATCCATGCACTCAAAGA
Organism: Arachis hypogaea; assembly: GCF_003086295.3. Taxonomy (NCBI): domain Eukaryota; kingdom Viridiplantae; phylum Streptophyta; class Magnoliopsida; order Fabales; family Fabaceae; genus Arachis; species Arachis hypogaea. The sequence continues at coordinate 31,773,785 of NC_092046.1, forward strand.
GGCGTTGTACAAGACGGTAGACCGGCTGTGATGCAGATGATGGTGCTACTGGTACAGAAGATGCTGAAGGTCCTGCCGAAGGTGCTGCTGAAGATGTGGCTCGGTCTCGATGCCGGGTTGCCGGTCGGTCACCAACCCAGCTCCTCTAAGGATTAACCTTCTCCTTGCCGTGAACAGCTGGTGGTGTTTCGTCTGCTGGCTCCCAAGGTACCTCAGCCCGGTGAGCGAGTGATGCGAGCAGAAATTGGCTGATTAAGAAATTAATAATAGAAATGCGTTGCAAGTACAGTTCTTAACCAGCAAAAATCTGCTTGTCAATTTAGAAGAGTTATCACAGATTTAAGAATAAGATTACTGGGAGTAGAAATTCCATGTCGTCTCCCAACGAGTTGACAAAAGAGTGCAGTTTATTAGTCAGAGGTTTTCCCAGAAATTTTGAGATTGAGAAGCAGGAAAATAAATAATTATAAAATTAAGCAATGGAAATTAACTGGAGAATTTATATAATTCAATTAAAAACCTTGATCGGGAGAAGATTAATTGAAAGTTCTATCCTTGTTGGATTTTCCCAAGTGCAATCCTAAGAGATTGTTGCTCTACTTGGTCATCCCTTAATTAATAAGGGAAAGGCAAGTAACTAACTAACAAACTATATCATCATGTCCTAATCCTCTCCTAAGAAAGGATTAGAGTAAGAGACTGGAGTTGTCAGTCATTAACTATCCATTAGGATTAACACTTGGGTGTTCCAACTCAAGGTTCTCCTTTTAATCAACTCCCAATCAAGTTGGGGGAAACTACTCCATTAGCTTGATTATAAACTTCACAGAATTAAAAAGGAAATATAAGAAAGAAATGATAAACAATAATTAAAAATCAATTAAAGATAAAATAGGTTCTTGTATTAATAAATCCCAAAATGCAACATACTTATCCAAATAGGGTTAATGGGCAATAAAAAGTAAAAGAGTAAGGAAACAAACTAGAATAATGAAACTTCCACGAAGGTAATGAGTTTTCTCAATATCCAAAAGTAAAAGCATGAAACTCTGAACTACGAATGTGAAGAACCCACTACAACAAATAAGGGTTTTCGCAACGGTCAAAAACCGTTGTCATAAATCAGAAAACCGTTCCTAAAACTTTAGGCAACGCTTTGGCAACGGTTTTTTACCTGTGGTATATGCGGCCGTTACCATTGCTCATAGGCAATGGTTTTTAACCTAAGGGAACGGCAACCAAAAAACCGTTGCCATAGTTACTAGAATAGACAACGGTTTTGACGGTAATTTTTAAAGAACAGTTTAGAACCGTTACTAGATAGGCAACGTTTTAGAACCGTTCTCTTTCATGACGTAACGGTTTAAAACCAAAACTGGATAGACAACGGTTTTAAAATGTTGTAGTTTTGTTATTCACAAAGACAACGGTTTAAAAGCATTGCATTTGGTGTTGTTTTTTGCAACGATTTTAATACTATTGTCATTTTGTAGCTGCCTTTGACAACGGTTTTAATACCGTTCTCTTTTGTGACTTTTGACAACGGTTTTTTCTAATTATATAATTATTTATTTACAATAGTTTTCTCATGTTGCATTGAAATCAGTTCCAACTATTTTTTTTATGTTAGTGTCAATAAATAACCTTAACTAATTGAATCAAATTACTAAAGAAAACTAAATGAACATTTACCATAAAAAGAATAAACAATTATATACTTAGTGAACCAAAAAATTCCGGATCTAGTATAGTTTTCTCAGTGTCGGTTACAAGTAATTTTGGATATTTTCTAATTATCCGAGGAAGATAAACTTCAATAACACCAACCCTAGAAAGGAATTCAATCTTCCTCTAAAGAATTTTATCAATGCTGGCAGGGAAAATTTCTGGACAGCGAGAAAGAATTCTCCCAATAATTTCTCTATCCAATCCCATATTTTTAAAAAACAGAACAATCTGCAAAAAACAACGAACACAAGCTTCTTAACGAAAAAAAATGAAGCATTTTGAATCAGTAAGATACAAAACTAAAGAATAATAGCATGCATATAACACGTGACTATAGAAAAAAGAGAAATACCTGTAGAAAATCTCTAGACTTTTGCAATAGTAGCTGCGGGCTTCTAGCAATAACCTTGCCTAACTTATTTCCCTTAACTCCAAGATCAACCAACTGATCCAGCATCGACCTCATCTTGCTAGTTGAACAACCCAATAGGTAAGGTTGGCCTTTGATCGCATAGTCTATACTTATCTTTCTAACCTATAATGAAGCATTCCTTTTGTTACTAGTCTAGTACTTCAACAGAATAAATTTTCTAGTCAAACTAATGAAATATATCTACCTTAACTACCTACCTACTCATCCATAAAACAAGTATCACTAGCATCAATAGATACAAGCACATAGGTACTTAACAAATTCAATTCTTAAAAGGCATCAAAAGGATCAAGCAACCATAGCCATATGGAGCTAACTGCTAAAGATCTCCACGTAATCTTATATAACCATGAAGATCCTAAAGAAACAATTACACAAAATTAAAAGATGGTAAGTACTAATTAGAATATTAATGAGTTGATTATGCAATGATTCTTGAAGAATAAAATTAAATTAAATTTTATAATTAGTTTTTGAAAAAGTTCTTACCATATTCTCTTGAATTAATCTTACGACCAGCAACTTGTAAAAGCTTAAAAGGTCAGATATTGATTAACTTGATACCTAAAATTTATACTTAAAATACTGCAATTGCACATTATACTAGAATGTATGCCAACTAGAGATTTTTGATAGCATTGACATGGTTGTGATTTAATATGCTAAGAAAGGATATATAACTTGTAAAATACAATACAACAAGTTTATTTCAGTTTTGTATCTTACTCAATTGAAATTGTTTGATCTTATTGTAGAGTTTGTTTTCATGTACATAGGAAAATACCAATTCAAAAAGTCCTTTTTAAATTGAGTAATATTTTTGTAATATTTTCATTTTTGACCTTATCTTTACTCATTTTCTTAACTTTTTCTTTAATCTTCTTCTTTAAAATTTTCCTTAACTTTATCTTTTCTTTATTTATACCCTTAACCTTTTATATATATATATATATATGCACTTTAATCCTTATATTTTATGTAATTGCTTTCTTACCCTTAAACTTCCACACAATTATCTTTTTATTACTCAAATCCGGTTTAACCTTACCATCATATAATTCTTTAAACTTTTCTTTATCATTCTTAAGCCTTTTTTACTTCAAACCTTAATCTTTAAATTCACTTTATTTTTATTACTTAAACGAATTTAATTCAACCACTTTAAAACACCGTTACCATTTATTTTTGGCTATCGAATATCCAATTTATTAATCATACATCCTAGGTACAATTTATACTATTCAAATTAACTAAATCTTATATTTTTATAAAACTTTGGACATAACCTCCCCTAAAAATAGGACTTAACCACCTTCAAGGGTTCCCTCATTCACAAGAATTTACCAATCACTTCTCAACCAATTCTACATAATTAATCAAAATAAGAATTTTCAGCAAAATTATTACAATAATTATCCAATCAACACTACCATACATAACTATACTCAAATCAATTATAATTTTAGTCATAATCCAAATCAAACTCAATAATCAGTCATTCTAAATTATTATAACATTTTTTGCAATTATTCAATAAGTTTTATAGGCATTCTTAAATCAAAACCTTTAATTTTAAAATGGAAACCCCTACCTCAATTTAGTTGAATCCGTAGGAATTACCGTGATAAACCCATTTATTTTGAATTCGCAGCAGCAGCTATAATTCCAATGCAACCGGAACGGTGGTAGCAGCACCAACTCTAATTACGCTCGCAGCAACAACAATTTCAACAGTTCCAATAGAACACAATGTTAGGATTTGGTTGAATTAGTCCCACATTGCTCAGGATAGCAAATGGAGTGGGTGGCCTAGGCTATAAATATGAGGCTAAGTTCTCCATTTGTTTTTGCACCAGTCAGAAACACTTTAAGCTTGTATCTGATTTTTCTTTTCCTCTGTACTCTTTATTAGAGAGTGTTGTGAGGTGTAGTTAGATATTTGCTTTGAGAGAGTGTGGGTGTACTGGGGTGCCGGTGAGAGAAAGAAGTCTATGTGTTGTAACAATTTTCACATAGTGATATTCTCTGGTTGTCATTTGACAACGGCCGTGGTTTTTTCTCCGGTAATTGGAGTTTCCACGTTAAATTCTTGTGTTGTGATTGTGTCTATTTTATTTCTCTGTCAAAGGTGTTTTCTCAAGGGGGAATGGTGTATTATTCCCAACACACAACAGTACCAAAACAGAGATGTTGGCTATCATAATTAAAATAAAAACATAACAGAGAAACAAAATGCCAAACAGAACAAGAGTGGGAGTGTTACAGGGTTATGAATGGAGATTCAGTGTCAAAACGAGGAGAATGGTGCAGTCGCTTCCCTCCCCTAGTGACAAGCTCCAGCTGTAACGATTCCAATGAATACAGTGTAATCAGAAACATTAGAGGCAGAGATAGGGTCATTCCAAAGCAACAAAGGGTTCATAGATGGTGACTCTGGTAACTAGGGCACAACTGACTCACCATTAAGGACGGCGGTAACCAAGGTATCCAACGACAGCAGTGGCAGAGGAATGGCTCCTCCTCGGTCATGTCACATTCTCTCGCGCATCTATTTCTCCCTTTCTGTGACAGCATCAATGGCGACCTCCTCTCCCTATTTGGCTCCTCCAGTGGCGGCTCTACCAATGCAGCAGCAGCAAACCCTAATGGCAATGGGAATAGGGTGCGACGGTGACGGCTGAAGCAGCAACAACGAACCCTAGCAGTGGCGGTGGCGGTTCGGCAGCGTGAAGGCATGGCGGCGCGGAACAAAGCCTCCCTCCTTCCCTAGTTTTCGCGTTCTCTTCTCCCTCACATCAGACTCTCTCTCTCTCTCTCTCTCTCTCTCTCTCTCTCTCTCTCTCTCTCGGTCACTCCTCCACCTCCACTCTACGGCGACGGCAGTGGAATCCTTGCTGGCACCGTCCCTTCCATCTCTTCCCTCTCTTCTTCCCTGTTTCTCTGCCCTTCTGGTTTTCCCCCTCCCCCCCCCCTTTGAGCTCCCCTTTCTCTGGTTTCTTTTCTTTTCTTTAAACTGTATGTATGGTTAATTTGGAAATTAGGTGTATGTATGGTTAAGAAAAAAAATAAAGATAATAGGAAGATTTTAATAAAATTATAAAATAAAATAATAATTTATAATTAAATTTATTATAATAAAATTATTTTAAGAATATATAAAAATATTTATTGCTAAATTTATAAATTAGACTTAAGTAATTACTCTTATTTAAAATTAAAAATAATTTAATAAATATTAAAAGATCAGTTTTGTATTTTATTTTAAAGGAGGTTGTTGAAATTTTTTTGAGGTGATAAAAAATATTATGTTAAATTTTAGAGTGAAAAGAAAATAAAAAATATATAATACTGATATAAATTTATTTCTTCTATAAATAATATTTGTTATATATTTATAACAATAATTTTTTAGTGTTCTATAAATTTAATATTTATAGAAAAAATTATTTAAATTTATATGATTATTTATAATTATTTGTATATGTATCTTTGAATTTGTATAATTATTTAAATAATATTAAAAAATTATTGTTTGATAAAAAATTATTGTAATGGTTATAAAACCGTTCTTTAAAATAGTCAAAGAGAACGGTTTTATTTTGTTACTATAACGTAATGAAAAATTGAACTTCAATAACAACACTGTAAAAATTGTTGTATAAGATCATCTAATGCAACGATTTTAAAGTTTAGCATTTTGGCAACGATTTTTATGCGTTTCTTTTGTACAATTATTTAAACAACAGTAAAAAAACCGTTGCTTAAAAATAAAGCATGGTAACGGTTATAAAACCGTTCTTTAAAATAGTCAAAGAGAACGGTTTTAGTTTGTTGCCGTAAAATAATGAAAATTTGAATTCAACAGTAACACTATAAAAAACCATTGTCTAAAACTATCTAAGAGAATGGTTTTAAGATGTTGCAAAATTTGGCGTTGCTAAAACCCATTTTTATTGTAGTGATCCTAGAGGAAGGAGTAGAATTCTCTCTAAGATTCAAAAACTAAAACTAAAAACTATGCGTAATGAGAGTATGTGAATGTGTGTTGAGTCTCTGCATATTTCCTGGCTTTATTCTGTGTTTTTGGGCCGAAAACTGGGTTAAAACGCGGCCTGAAATTGCCCCCAATGTTTTCTGTTAATTTTGCAGATCGCGCAGGTCATGCGTACGCGTCAGTCACGCGTGCGCGTCATTTGGCGAATTTTCTTGTCACGCGTACGCGTCGTCCACACGTGCGCGTCTTTTGTGCAGACTCCAATCCACGCGTACGCGTCAGGCACGTGCACGCATCGCTGCAATTTTCTCCATGTCGCGCGCACGCGTGAGCCATGCGTGCGCGTCACTTCTCGCCGGTTGCCTCCTTCATTTTTGGTGCTCCTTCTATTTTTGCAAGCTTCCTTTCCATCTCTAAGTCATTCCTGCCCTATAAAGTCTGAAACACTTAACACACGGATCACGGCATCGAATGGTATAAAGGGGAATAAAAATGCACAAATTAAAGGTTTGGGAAGCAGGTTTTCAATCATAGAATAAAACTAGGAAGGAGTTGTAAAACCATGCAAATCTTATGAATAAGTGGGCGAAAGGTTGATAAAAACCACTCAAATTAGCACAAGATAAACCACAAAATAGTAGTTTATCAGCGAGCTACGTGACCAAACATGGAAATGGGAGGTTGCCCCTGATGTGGGCCCGGTACATGAATTGTCTGATAAGTCGTGGAAGGTGCAGCTCCTTCCCCTCTAGGACGCACCAGATCAAAACTAACATATCCATCGGGACCTCTGTGAAGTGAGTACTAGGCATGACATATGTGGACAGAATCTGCTGCCACACCGTAGCCTTCTTCATCAGGTAGTCAAACCTCATGCCCTTGGGAGTCACTTTAGAGGAACCCATCTCCCAAGGTGCACCTGGCTCGGCAACTATACTACGCAGTGCATCCCAATCAAAGCTCATGCAGTGCATCTCCTCCTCAGCCTTGTGGAATGCATCCTTATCACTGATCTTATGCTGAAAGTGGAGGATGTCCTCAATATCGGCCTCTGTGACCATAACTTGTCTGTCTCGGAGGTGAACTGTGTTAAGGGTCACTCTGTAAAAATTACAGTAGAACTCCCAGACCCAAGACTCGTTCACCCTCACTAGCTCTCTGTCCAAAAAGACCCATCCCCTCTCCTCAATCCGATGCTTAGTGTACTGCCTCAGATCGGAGGGAACAACTAGTTTCTTCTCCAGAATAAGCTTCTGATGCTCATAGTGCGGGAATCGGAGCTCACAGTATAAGTTGGCAAACTTCACTGAGTTGGTAGAAGGCGTAGCTTGGTCAGTCTTCTCCTTCTCATTAAGATGCTTCTCAGATGTACCAGAGGTCGCCAACTCAGTAGATGGCTGAGACCTCTTTCTCTTGCTGGAGTTGGCCTTGGCTTTCCCTTTACCTCTGTCAGACATCCTGAAAAATAGAAATTACAGGATACAGAATATTAAGCAAAGCAAAAGTATGAAAAGCAAGTATATAATCAAACAGACAGAAAATAGAAAACAGAAGGGTATTGAGGTACACTCATGAAGTGAGCAAAAAGGTAAATTCTTGGAATGGAAGAAAAGCAGAATTCACAATCAATCAGAAGTACAATCCAAGAATTCATGAAATAATGTTTAAGATGCTTGTTCGTCAAGAAACAGTAATTATCATGCCTCAAAAGAATTTAAAAGAGTTAGTTTTTTTTAAAAAAAGAAAAATCAAAAAGAAAAGTGAAAAAATTAATTAAATCAAAAGTCAGTAAAGCAGGTCAGAAATTAGTGGCATGACAATTATTGAACTTAACCAAGAGAAGTTCAAAAAGTTTAGGAAACAAGCATACTTACATTCATGAATTGTACTGCAAGTCATTGATAATGAAATATGTAATGCAACATAAGCACACAAAGAAATGAAAGTCATCATCAATGTGTTTGATCACTAAATTTGTAAGAATTAGTGTGAAAGAATTGAAATATGCACTTAGTGTAACCAAAAGAGTATTGAAGTCAACTTCCATTCAAAAGGGCTTACACCAGTGAAAAGTACCAATTGTTACAAATATAAAGAACCTCAATTAAAAGGAAACAAGTTCAAGTCAAATGGCAAAGTTACGAAAATAGCTTCATTGGTTAAGGAAAATGGAAATTGAACTTGAACTAAGAAGACGAAAATGTTTTGACTTAAACTTGAAAGATTGAAAACACAAAAGAGGTTCACATTGACTTGGTTAACCAAGGTCCTAGTTGACACAGAAATCCGTCAAATAGTTCCTTGATGTCATCAATGATGTAATTCAAATAAAGGGAACTAAAGAAGAGTGGAAATGCTAGCCGAATAATTCATGAATTGAATTTGGCAATAACCAAATGAAGCCAAAGTCAAAATGTACCGAATTCACTTCACAAATTGAAATTAATAGCACAAAAATTTCAGAAAAAATTAGCAGCATCCCGGCAGTAAATTGGATGTTCCCGTAATACAAACAAGCAGCAAACTCAGATCATATGAATTCAGAGTACTCAATCAGCATAAATCACATTAAATTCATATGAATTGAACAGCAGCAAGCAAAATAGTAACAACAGCAACATATAGCTTAACCAAAAGAAAATCAACATCATCATCACTTAGCAAAACATAAGAGAATCAGTCATTCCAGACAATAATAGCAGCAAAAGAAAACAGACCTAAATCCACTAACCAAAATCCTAGAAACTACCTAACCACCTAGAATCAACTAGTTAATCTAATATAACTAATAAACAGAAATTAAACAACTAATCAAACCTATTCTAACAGAATAATAAAACAACTCAGAAAGGAAAACAGGAGAAACCTGGAAGGGAAGCAGAAACAGAAAAGAGGCTTAACAGAGGACTAGAAGGGGTGGAATGCAGCACACGACCGGCCCAGAGGCGGCGTTACTAGTGGCGATTGAAGAAGAACCGGCGGCAGAGCGAGGGAAGCAGAGCCGTAAAAGAGAGGCGGCTCAGGAACAATGCTTGAAGAATCAGGCGAGGTGGTTGAAGAGGAGAGGAAGAGAAGAGTAGGGGTGGTGAGCGCCAGTGGCAATGGGTGGCCGCGGCAGTGCTTGGTGGTAGGGGAGAAGGTAAACGGCGGAGAGAGAGAGAAGAAGAAAGAAGAAAAGAGAAAAGGGAAGAGAGAGAGGTGGTCGGCGGCGGTTCGGAGTCGCCGGAACTAAGTGCTGGTGGTTCGGCGGTTTGATGATGGTGAGTGGTGTAGCTTCAATGGAGTAAGGAAGTAGAAGAGAAAGAGACGTTAGAGGGAGAAGGGGGTTTCACGCAAATGAGCTAGGGCTCCTCGCATCAGGGGTTATCTCATTTAAATCCACGCATATGCGTCCTCGGTGCGCACGCATGAGTGGTGAGCAAGGAGGGTGACACGTACACGTAAAGTACGCGTACGCGTGGGGCAGAATTGTGCTAAACGCGCAATTTCAGCACACTTGTCGTGTAACTCTCTGAATTTTGTACTAGGGCAGCAGCACCAAACCGGGCGACGCATGCGCGTCGGCCACGCATACGCGTGGAGGGCAAGAAAAGCAATGTGACGTGTAAGCGTCGGGCATGTGCACACGTGAGCTGCCTCTGTTTTTTTTTTTTTTCACAAGAAGCATAAAAACAGGATTTCACACTCTCCTAACTTATAAACACTCTAAACCACCCAAAAATTCATAATTAACAAAATCTTTAAGTTTTTGAAAGATTTTTCAAATACGATACTAAACACTCAAACAAAATTTGTACTTCAAACAAAATTCAATTCAAAACAACTAACCTAATTCAAACCATAAATTTAACAAATAACTAGCAACCAAAACAATATATACAAAGACATAGAAAAAAGGAAAATTACCTAATAATGGCAACCCAATTCATTCGTTGATTATATATACAAGAGAATGGAAAAAGTTTACCATGGTGGGGTGTCTCCCACCTAGCACTTTTATTTATTGTCCTTAAGTTGGATAATTGATGGGATCCTTGCTATGGTAGCTTATGCTTGTGCTCATCCTTGAATCTCCACCAATGTTTGCATATTCAATGTCCACCGGGATCCCAAATTAGGCGCACAAGGCCTTCAAGTAAGCTTGAGCAAGTGACAAGACCCCAAGAGTGTTGATTGTTGAATTGAATTCTGGGGTCCCAAATCTTGTGCTTGCACCCATCTTCTTGTTGACTACCATAGTTCAATCCGGGTGACAAGACTTTTGAATTCTCATTTAGGTACCCAAACATCCTCCTAGATCCATTCAATGGAGCACTACACCAACCATTGCACTTAGATTTTGGTGATTCAACCATAATGAACCTTGAATTGCGGTGCCTACCACTAACCAACTCTTTCTTGCTTTTCATGCCACAAAGAGCTCTAAGTTGACCATCCGTTTCAAGCAACTCATATTCAAGTGGAATAAGAAAGCTAAAGGATATGAATTTTACTACTTGAATGGTGTAAAGGATGATGGTGACTTAGGAAGGGAGACCTCCCCACACTTTGACAATGTGAAGTCCACTCCCTTGTGCTCTTCTTTGACTACCTCCACCTCTTGACAAGCATCTTCCATATTCACCTCTTGACAAGGTTCTTCACATTCAATCACTTCCTCACCAACCTCTTCTAGTTCTTCTCCATTCTTCATGTCACAACTTGGAGATAATGTGGAAATTATTTCAACATCTACCTCAATTTTAATGGAAGAAGACTCCTCTAATACCAAAGGACCATGTGTTGGTGTGGAATCATCATCAAGAGGAAGATTTGTTGCTTGCTCTATTTCTTCCAATTCTTCATCATTCATCCTATGCTTTGGAGGTTGCGCACCCTCCTTGACATTGCTTTCAAGCTCAATAGAATCTTCGAGGTGATTTGTTAGTGTGGACAAGAACTCATCAATGATTGAATCTAATTCTTGATCAACATCTCTTAATTCTTCAACCGCTCCTTCCAGCTCAATTGTCTCAACTTTCTCCCTTGGTTGCGATTCTCGCTTCAACTCCTCTTCTTCACCTTGAAGCTCCAAACTCACTCCCTCACTATGCTCCTTGGTTGATCCTCCACATTCGTCAATGGGAGTGTCTTGAATGTATGAGCTTAAATGGGAGGCCATGAGGTTAGCGGCTTCAGTCATGGTAGCCACCATGATTTCTATCTTCTTTAGCTCCTTTTGCTGCTCTTCTTGCCTTTGGATATAAGAGCTAATATCTCTTTGTTGTTCTTGCAAGAAGGTTTGGAGAGCTTCATCCCTTGAAGGAGATGGTAGAAGAGAGGGTTCATTGTTTGGGGGAAAAGGTCCATAATTAGAAGGTGGTTCATCTTGGTAAGGATATGGAGGTGACTGGTGAGGTATATGGGATTGATGGTTCTTGAGAATATTGATGTTGGAATGGTGGTGGCTCTAAGTATGGCTCATATGGTTGTTGGTATGGTAGATATGGGTTAAGATCATATGGAAGTAAATGGTGATATGGGGCTTGTGAGTAAGGTTGTTGAGGGATGTATATGGTGGTTGTGGTTGACAACCACAATGAGGGTCACCACATCCGTTAGATTGATATGCATTAAGAGTTGGATTATACACATAAGAAACCGGAGGAGGTTGTTGCCAAGAAGAGTATCCATATGCATGAGACTCCTCCCACCTTTGATTTTCAAATTCTTGATGCATATCCTCATTGAAGCTTTCATTTCTTACAACATAGTTTGAACCAAACTCATAGCCAAAAGGGTGAGAATTCATAGTAGAAAGACAAAAATAAAAACTAACAAGAGATAAAGAAAACAAACTCCTAGACCAAAACTATCAAACAAATAAAGAAAGCAACTATTCACAAAATCAACATATGTACAATAACCAACAACAAGCACACATTGCAATTTCCCGGCAACGGCGCCAAAAACTTGATGTTGAGGATTTATACCGGTTCAGAATTTAACAAAATAATTTCGTTGTGAGCATAGCCCAAACCGACATTCGATCCTCAAATAAAAGTTTAATTTTGGTTGTCACAAGTCCAACCCAATAAAGATAACCGAGACTATTAGTCCCGGGTCATTCTTCCTAGGAATCAGAATCGATTGCTTAATTATTGGTTATGAGTTTAACGGGTTGGGTTGATAAAACAAGAAATTAAAAGGACAAGAATATAAAGCAAACAACTAAAGATAACAAATACTAAAAAGAGATATTCATGGAAAGGATTGAGAATCTAGGTTTTCTATCCTAGTCATTAATCATAATATAATAATTAACAAGAGCTAATCCTATTTAGTCATCTTCAACATTGGAAGAAGGTACAATGTTATCTTCACATTGAGAGAAAATCAAATAAGACTAGTTAATCTCAATCCAAAAGTCTTAATCAACTCACTAATTGAATTAGAAAAAGATTAGAGTTAATGAAAATAATATTAACTAACAACTCTAGATCACCAACATGAGTTGGGTATTAATGACTCAAGATTGCCCAATTTCTCTTTCCAAGCCGAGAATGCTCAAAGCTACTCTAACATCCAACCAAACATTTTGTCAAACACTTGGAAGACATAAAAGGAAAGCATCATAAATTGCAAGAAATAATAAAATCTACCACTACCCAAAACAAGAAATTAACAATAACAACTAAGGAAAGCGCATTAAACACGAAATACCTCAAAATTGCATTAATGAGAATGAAAATTAACAATAGTGCATGAACATAAAAGTAACCAAAATGAGAAATTAACAAGAAGAAATAGGAAAATCAAGACAATAGAACAAGAAATTGTAAAGAAAATAAGATGAAAGTAAGAATTAAACCCTAAATCTAAGAGAAATTAACCTAATCTACCCTAATTATTCTAGAGAGAAGAGGGAGCTTGTCTCTCTAAAAACTACCTAAAGCATGGTCATAAGCTAATCTAATTGCTCCCCCTTTGTCCAATCTTGATTTCTGCATCAAATAGCTTCAGAAATGAGTTGAATTTGGGTCTGGAAAGTTCAGAAATCGCCCCAGCGTTTTCACTTTAATGACGTCACGTGATCAGTGTCACGCGTGCGCGTGGTCGACGCGTGCGCGTTGCTGGCAAATTCCCTCCTCACACGTACACGTGGGTGACGTGTGCGCGTGGCCATGGATGTCCTTCTCACGCGTACGCGTGGATGACGCGTGCACGTGGCCTTGAATTCTCCAAATGCTCATTTCTTCATGAATTCTCTACTTTGCATGATTTTCTCTTTACTTCTTCCATCCAATACTTGTCTTATGAATCTGAAATCACTCAACAAACATATTAAGGCATCGAATGGAATCAAAGTGAATTAAATTTAGCTAATTAAAGGCTCAAAAAGCATGTTTTCACTCTTAGGCACAAATTTAGGGAGAATTACAAAAGCATCCTATTCTATTGAATAAATGTGAGATAAGTTGATAAAATCTCCTAAATTCAACACAAGATAAACCACAAAATTGGAATTTATCACTCTGGTTTTATTGATCCTTTGGTGTTAAAAATCTGAGATATAATGTCTTGGAAATGGTGTGCTGATCTCCAATTGATCTTGAGAGATGCAGACACAGTAGCAGACATCATGGCAAAGCCTGCAATAAGGACCCTTTCTCCTTAAGTGAAGCTTCCGTTGCCTTGGAAGAAATTTAAAAGTAGTATTCAACGAAACTGCCTTTCTTAAGCAGTTTTATTTATTTTTATTTCTTTCTTTGTTGTTATTTGTTTTCTTTTAAGTCACCAAGTAATACAAAAGAGATATTACATCATCGCTAGAGAAATATTAGAAATTAACAATCAAATTAATTATTACATCATTTTTTTATATTTATATTATCTTATACATTTTTTAACAAAGTAATCATCTACCAAAATGATTATGCTTTCTACAACAATATAATCAATTTTTTTTAATGCAAAAGATCTGTCATCACATGAAATGCTACAGGGCCAAGATGCTTTTGGTGAAAAAGAAGAATCGATTAATGTTGGCTTAAAATAAAAAAAATATGTTAATCACTTAACATTTATATTCCCAAGTTGACGTTTAACAAATTTAAAAATGAATATTCCTAAATATAAATCAATATCGTATCAAAATAGATTTATGAATATGTTAAGAAATTAGAACGAAACTTATACTAAATTTGAATATATGGAGCAATAAACTAAATTAATTTTATAATACATTTATTATAAACTTTTGAAATATCAATTTTTTTTATTATTTGTATTTTATGATGCACAGACATTGACACAGACATGAAATACGATATAATACAGGATATACTGACACATGAATTTTAAATTCTTATAAAATACACGTATATATATAAAATTTGAAATATTTTTTAAAAAAATAATAATAATATTTAATATTTTATTAATATTAAAATATAAATTAATCTTTTAATTTTTATAATATTTTATTTTAATTATATAAAATATTTAAAATATTTTTTATTTTAATAAATAATAACATATACTATTTTTAGATTTATTGGCCAATTATACGATACAGATACACAGTAAAGATATTCCTTTTGAATGATTGAGGTATTGACACGTGGATACTTGTTTTGTAAAAGCTGCAAGCTCGCCCATGGATGTTAGAGCATGGCAAATGTGGCTTTAGGTGTAGCCGTATAGGTGTTATTTTGGTGAGTCACAAACGAGGTACTTAAGTGGTGGGCTCCATTTTGATGTTTGGCTATTTTTGTCAATAATGAACGTAGTTATATAAGTGTAGACTTATCAATGGACGCTTTTTAATTTTCATATTGGACCGGGGCTGGGGTATCACAGGGATATGGGGGTGGCTGGTGTGTAACCAGGTTGTGGTGTCAGGGGGAGTGGGACTCGGACCCTCCGAGTTCAAGCAACAAAACGCACGGTCCGAGTCCAGTGCATGGTGATGAAGTTGGTGAGGGACTCGGACCCTCCGAGTTGGCCTGCGTCACGGACCGTCCGATTTCGGTCTGGATAGTCGCACGGTCCGAGTCCAGTGCTGTAGTGTACACGCGGCGCTTCCCCCTTGAGTCCCTATTCGGTGGGCATCACACACTTAGTAAAGGAGAACCCTACTCCCTTACCATCCGAATCCCTCCTTCACTCTCACCAACCTTTCTCCCCCAAAACCTTCATCTTCATTTCTCTGAAAGCTTGCATGGTGGAGGAGCATCATTGATGGGGAAAAAATTAAAAATTAAAGATGTTGATCGATCTGAGCTTCATATTATTCACTATCTCAGTGATCCTGATTATGTAAGTATTTTTTGAATTTCTTTTGAATTTTTTTAATTTTTTTATAGTTATAGTTATTAAAAAATAGAATTTCAATATTATGATTGTTGTTAGGATACACAGTTGAAGAATATAAATAGAATGATTACGACTGATTTGTTAGTATTAGTTAGATTATTTTAAATTATGTTGAACAGATTAATAATTATGTTTATGATGATTAAAATTTATTTTATGATTATATTATTGTTGTTAGTTAGACATGCATTTGAAAAACATAAATGGAATGATTATGACTTGTTTAAAATTATTTTACAGATTAATAATTATATAAATCATGATTAGAAAATTTGTTATGATTATGTAGTTGTTAGAGATTTATGTAGTTGAAGAATATAAATAGATAGAATGGTTATGACTAATTTTGAAATATTTGTTAGGTTGTATTTAAATATTTTTTTAAGTATTATTAACTATATATATCATGATAAGAAAATTTGTTATGGTTATGTTGTTGTTCTTCTTTAGTTTTGTGTTTTTGGCTGTAGTAGTAAGTAGAACATAATGTAAATTTTTAATAAATTTATTTAATTGTAGTATAATTATTATTTGTAAGCCAATGGTATTTGAATGAATGTGTTTTTAAGAAATTAAGTGTAACTGTTATCGATTTTGGTTAGATGTTATTATTATTGTGGTGAAGTGTTAATGCTGAGTTGATTAGAAAGGTTTTTTTAATTAAGCCATGTTAGATATTTCTTTATGGGAAAATTTAAATAATTTTAAATGTAGTAATTATTATTAGCAAGTTAATTATTAGTGTTGTTAGAATATGAATGATGGCATATATAGATTTATTCAAATTTTTGTATTGTATTGCAGGGGAAAAATTTTTTAACAAAAGTGTAATTAATTAATTAATGTTCGATATTATTGTGGATGTTGTAAATATTGTTGAGATTTATGATTAGGAATATATGTATTTGTAATGAGTTTCATTAGCAACTCTTAATAATTTGATTAGTAATTTGTTATGTTTTTTTGTAGAAATCAAGAATGTTGACATGTAACCATCCACTTCCTCCGGATCGGTACAACGAAAGGGTGGAGGATCATCTGCGAATTACCGGGTTCTATCATGCATCTCAGATTGGGATAGTGCAGTGTCAGAAAGCATTGGTAAATGCTCTAATTGAACGTTGGCACCCAGAGACACATACGTTCCACCTTCCCATTGGTGAATGTGCTGTGACACTTGAAGATGTAGCTATGATTCTTGGTCTTCCCACAGATGGTCTTCCGGTCACAGGGATGACAATGAGCAGTTATGAAGCGTTGGAGGCGGAGTGTTTGCTTCAACTTGGAGCTGCACCGCGTATGTCTGACTGTAGATCTAGTTGCATAAAACTTACCTGGCTGCGTGATTTAAAAGAAAATTTACAGTTGATTGATGATATCAGTATACAGAGGTATGTGAGGTGCCATATTATGTTGTTGATCGGGACGATCTTGTTTGGGATAAGTCTGGGGCAGGAGTGCATTGGAAATTTCTACCCTTGCTACGTGATTTTGGTAGTATTGGTCAGTATAGTTGGGGAGCGGCATGCCTGGCACATCTCTACAGGGCATTATGCCGTGCATCCCGTTTTAACTGCAAGGAAATAGATGGTCCACTAACACTTCTACTCTGTTGGGCTTGGATCAGGATGCCATACCTATCGCCGCTACCTAGGGAACCTCGAAGTTTTCCACTAGCAAACAGGTAATAATTTGTTAGAATGTACCCGTATGTTGATATTTATGATTCATTTAATGGTAGCTGAGGTAATTGAATATATCATAATAGGTGGCGGAACTGGGAGCGTGGTGACCGACGATTTAGATACTTGAAGTTAGCTCACTTTAGGAAGTCATTTGATGAACTTCAGGAAGGGCAGGTATGTTTCAATGAAAGTTGTATTAGTTTTATGTTTAGGGTCTAAGACATAAGTATACAGCATTGTCTTTGTAATTGGCTTTGTGGACTGTTATGTTGAGGTTCCTTTATTTTTTTCCAGTTTATTTGGGTTGCTTATGCTGTGGATCGGGTGGATCCGAACATCATTCCTCCTGAAATCTACATGCAGTCGGTGGTTTGGAGTGCTACAGTTCCGTTGGTATCATTTGAATGTGTCGAGTGGCATGCTACCGATAGATTTAGGCGACAGTTTGGTTTGGTTCAGGGACTACCTAGTCAGGAGCGGAATCTAGAGAAGGCGCATGGAGAAACCCTGAAGGGGCCCAAGAATCTTAATTGGGCCACGGAAGCGAGTCATTCAAAATGGGTGATGCATTGGTCAAACAGGTATAACTACATTCTATCTGAGCTTCCGATGCCTTCACATGATCTACTAGATAGATACATGCATTGGTACCGATCAAAATATGGGAACCACTTGAACATGTCAAATCTTGTGGGTCAAGATAATGATGAAGGTGATCAGGATATGGAGGAAGGTGATCAGGATTTGGATGAGGATAATCAGGATACCGATGAGGGTAGTCAGGATATGGATGCTGACAATGAAGTAGAAGAGCCACATTCGCCGCATATATTACCTCCAACACCGATTCCAGAAGAACAACCTCAGTCCTCAAGCCATTATGTACCTCAGACACAGTTCCCCCCATCAGTTCCAATCAGTCAACAATATTGGGGTACCTCACAATTTGAAACAGGAGAAGGAGGTTCCTTTAGCCAGTTGCTTGGGTTGATGTCTGCAGATCCTGGACTACCACAATATGGCCAACAGCCTGACTTCATGGCTGGTAGGTATTCATTGGATGCTAGGTATCCGGGCCATACATCATCGGTTGCTTCTGGGGGGTTTGTGTCGGTTGACTCTAGTAGGAGTAATGACGGACGCGGAGCTTTTTTTAGTCAGAATCCTAACCGTGTATCCATGGGACTCATTGAAGAAGATGCTAACACACCCGAGAGGGAGACAGATGCGTATCTAGTAGATGACCCGGATGACGAGGAGGATCATGATGACGATGAAATAGAGGAGTTTGACGAGGATGAAGAATCTCGTAATGATGGTATTATGTTTTGTATTCTACTTTACATGTTCCATTACTTTTTTATTTTATGTTCATAACTGGCATCTATTTTTTACTTTTAGTAAATCTTATGTGGTTTATGTCTTGCTGTGATTACCTGCTGCGCATAATTTAATTATTTTTTATAATTTCTATACAGGTCATGCACGCACTCCGGATGAAACCTCCAAAGGTTACAATCTGAGGATTGATCCACCACGTCGCAGTGCTAGTCGCTACACTCCATCTGTCTTCAAAAAGGCGGCCAAGAAATGCAAGAATTTAGTCAAGGATGTGAAGTGGGCCATGAGAAAGTAGTTGCCTTGTAACTTATTTATTTAAGTAGTAATCACGTGGACCATGTTGTATTTATGTAGTATGTTTTGAGTATGTACGCACTACATTTATGTTGTATGTTTAGAGTATGTACGCACTACATTTATGTTGTATGTTTAGAGTATTTACGCACTACGGACACTATTCAGGTATTGCTAACCTTTAGTACGCAGTAAGGTACAGGTGCTATATATGTACCCATTATTGTTGTTCAGTCATACAAGCAGATTGGACCGGAACTTGCCGGTTCATTTATACATTCAGATTGCACCGGAAAGGCCGGTTCAATCGTAAAATCAGATTGCACAGGCCAGGCCGGTTCATTACGAAAAACAGATTGAACCGGACCGACCGGTTCAGTTATACAATCAGAGTGAACCGGACCGGCCGGTTCATTCATAAAATCAGCTTGACCCGGACAGGCCGTTTGATTCATAAAATCAGATTGCACCGGACCGGACGGTTCATTTTGAATAATAGATTGAACCGGACCGGCCGGTTCATGTATACAACCCAATTGGACCGGACCGGCCGGTTCATTTTTACAATCACATTGCACCGAAAAGGCCAATTCATTCAAAAAATCAGATTGAAGCGGACCGGCCGGTTTTTTCAAAAAATCAGGTTGAACCGGACCAGACGGGTCATTCATAAAATCCGGTTGAACCGGACCGGCCGGTTCTACAAGGAACACATTGCAATACATAAACCGTTTTAACATAAAAACATCAGAAAAACATTACATAATGTTCCACATATCAGGTCAAGTTCTATCAAAATGACAACCCATGACATAATAGTGACGTGCCACACCAACCACAATGTGAACCTACTGAGCATCTCCGTCGGCAGTTCTACCAGCTGACTGACGGCATCTACTACGACTGTGTCCCTCAGCTCCACATAGCGTACATCGCCTAGGACGACGTAACATTCGCGTGTCCATCTCATTCAAGAAACGCGTCATCCTGGGGCGCCCTTTCGAGACACGTCTCAGATACGGATTCGGTACGTAGCGAGGACCGTTGTATGCAGGCCACGTCGTCGGGTTACCTAGTGGCCTAAATCTTGCTCGGTACACCCGCCGAACTTGGTCCATCTTATACACATCATGCACATATAGCTTCCAATCCAGTCGCTGGTTTGCGCAACATGCGAACACATGTCTGCAGGGGATCCGGTCCACCTGGAACTCACCACAATCACATCGAAGGGCGCGTAGATCGACTGCAAACTCCAGTCCGCTTGGCATCTCACGCACCTCGAAGACCTCATTCTACCGGTCAAAGCAACTGACCTGTATGTTTCCTGATGCAAGTTGGTTTGCATGCAACTTCGAGGTCACGACTTCGGAGAACACATGGCCAGCATTAATCCGCGCTTCTGCCTCGGCTCTTTTTCTGGTGAAAAGCTCGTTTAGCCTGTAGAATGTTGCCTTGACAAGAGCAGTAATAGGAAGATTGCGTGCACCCTTCAACACTGAATTGATGCATTCCACTAGATTCGTTGTCATGTGACCCCATCGGTATCCACCATCAAACGCCAATGCGTACTGTTCGCGAGGAATTCGGTTTAACCAGTTGGTATACGCTTCCCCCCGTTCCCGTAATCGCTGGTAACGCACTTCATACTCCCGCACCGTCCTGGAATATCCTAGAGGAAACCAAAGAAAAAAAAAATCATAAAAGTCGAAAACAAATATTAATATTTAACTACTGTTAATAAGTTACTTAAATTATTACCAATGTTGACGACCAATTTTTGGAGGTACGGTGCCTTGAATTTCCGCAGAAAATTCGACTCTATATGCCTGATGCAGAACATATGAAAAGCTCTAGGAGGTGACCATGCTCCGTTACTCCGTTCCACAGCTGCATTGATGGATTCGTGTCGGTCCGATATCAGTCCCACACCATCCCGAGTGACAACATGTTGACGCAAGTTACTAAGGAAAAAGTGCCACGCATCAGAAGTCTCTCCCTCGACAATAGCAAACGCAATTGGAACGATGTTGTTGTTGCCATCCTGTGAGACTGCGACTAGGAGACAACCCTTATACTTTCCGTACAAGTGAGTCCCATCCACCTGGACAACTGGCTTACAATGTCTGAATGCCCTGATACAGGGGTAATAACTCCAAAATACTCTATGCAGTACCCGAATATGACCAACCAAGTCATCGCCTTGGTATGCAGGCATAGTCTCAAAATGGACAACAGCTGATGGCTCCTTATGACACATGGCCTGAAACCATATAGGCAACGCTTCGTACGATGCCTCCCAACCTCCAAATATTTTTTCTACTGCCCTTTGCTTAGCCAACCATGCTTTCCGATAGCTAACAGTATAGTTAAATTTCGATTGCACTTCTGCTATAACGGACTTTACCTTTAAGGAGGGATCAGCCTCAACCAATGGCTTTATTGCTTCTGCAATTGTGATGGAGTCCAGCTTCGCATGATCCTGTGAAATGGTGGCTCTGGTACAAGTGTGACTACCATTATACCTCCTTATAACCCAACAATACTTCCTGCTGATCAGACTAACCCTGATAAGCCAATCACACCCTGACCCATACTGTGTACACTTGGCATAAAATGTCAAAGGCTCAGACTCATAAACCTGGTAATCTACGCTTCGTCGTATGGTATACTCTTTTATTGCCTTAATAACAGCTTCCCGGGAACTAAACTCCATCCCAACAGCAAATTCACCATCTGCGACAATAGGAACTTCTGCCAGGACAACAAGCATGGGAAAAATTTCAATAAATACATATATATTTCAAAACCATACTAAATCAATATTAACTGCATCAAGTATGACATAAATCAGACCCTAACGTAAATAATAATAAAATATTAAATTCTATGTTCTATATTCGTTTAAAATAACGTGATATGTTTCAAACATTACTTAACACATATGTTGACTTTTATTTTTTTAACTTCCTACTATTTTTAAATTTTTTTTTACATAGGATCAGGTCAACCGGTTCAATGTCTAACACATACATGACATCCACGCATGCTTAAATAATGGGTAATAAATAATAATTCATTCATAAATAATTCAATAAATAAATAAAAAAGACAATAATTTAAATATTAACGTACCTGCAGTCATATATTCCGGAAACTCCGGAACATGCATGGCTTCCAAGTCCAGAACTCGCATGAATGAAGGCTCCCCAAACGGCATATCGTTTGCGAGTGCATCTGCCACCTCTGTCACATCCGGATCCATATTTCCCTCACCATGATCGTCATCTCCATCTGCACCAACACATTCGTAGTTGCTTTCGAACTCTTCTTCACTGTCACTATTATAATCTTCCCGTAGAATGTTTCGGTCTGCCTCAGATTGTTCAAACTCAACATACAACTCGATAAACGAGATCTGCGCCCGGTTTTCAATATACATTGAAAACATCTCCTGCATGCTCGCTTCGTCCGTGACATATCTTGTTTGAAATTGGACAAACCCACCAAATACCGGTACGGGATATCTGTATAGAACACAGGATATTTTTCTTGCCCCCTCAGAATCAATCTTTTCATAGATCAAACCTTTCAGTTCTTCAAAGGAAATGATAAAAGGAATAACAACATCTATTGGATTTTCACAAATAAATTTTACCCCTTCAGATGTTTCTAATAAAATTTGACCAAAATAATACACCTTTATTAGTACTCTATCACTAATTTCTCCTACTCACAAAAAAAAAAACATAACACTAACTACACACTCCTTTGATTTTGAACAAGCATATAAGAGATCCAGAAGAAGGAAACAGAGGAACGAAGCGGCGCATAAGAAGGGGAAGAAGAAGGGTCCCCAAACGTTAACTCGTTGCACACTTTTATATACACTCTATACTCAACTCGGACCATCCGACTAGGTTAACTTCATTCAAAAATATACTAGGCAACCAAATCGGACCATGCGTGTTCATAAACCGGTTCTGCCATCCCCAGCCAAAACGGACGGTCCGAATCCACTCCATGCACGCAACTCGGACCTTGCGTGTTGTACCTCCCCTATGCCATCTCGCAGGGTCCGATTCCCCCCCCCTAACTCGGACCGTGCGTCTTCCGGTTTACCATAGCCACGAACAGAGAACTCGGACCGTCCGAGTCCTCCTCCCAAAACCTGCCAAAATTCTGCCCCACATCCATGTCTAACCCACCTTAACTCCATATCCATGAAAAGCTCACATACGAGCTCCATATCCAAAAAATTGACCCTATCAATGGATTGGTCAATTATAATTCTTAGCATCTATTTTAGATCAAGCAATATGTATTTAAGTGTTTATACGTGAATCTATTCTATTATATAAAAATTGAATTTCTGCATTTAATGATGGAGCTGACCTGGCATGCTTCTAAGAGTATTTTTTGATTTATTTCTTTTAACTCATTAAATACAAGTTATTACGATAAACTAACTATATCAACTAATTGATTTGATTAGATATTTAAATATCATATAATTTATTATAATTTATATTAATTTGATTTGGTAATATTTTATAATTTATTTATTTTAATATTCTGTTAATATTTTTTAATTTAATTCTTTTAATTTATTAAATCAAATTTATTGTGTGTACTAATTAATTAATTTGATTAATTTATTAGCCATTAAATAATAAATTTATGAATATAATAGACAACTGAAATATTTTCAACTAAATAATTAAATCAAATCAAATCAAATAATATATATTAAGCTAAATTCAAATCATGTGAATTAAATACTAAATTAAAATAAGATAATTTCTTACTTATTCAAGTTAGGTGCAATAAATACAAATTAATTTTGTTAGATAATCATAGTTGTTTGGTCTACTATATATAGATGGCCACACAAAATTATAAGAATCATAATTTTTATTACTCTTGCTATTTCAACTCTTCTTTTCTTCTTTTTTTTTTTCTTTATGTATAATTTCTTTTATGTATAAATGTACCCAAAATGAGAAAGTACGGATTAATGTTTTATTGATTGTTTGTTTGATGAATATATCTCAATTTAGACATTCTACTAATGTGGATGGAAGTTGACCTGTAGCAATTTAAAGTGGCCAATGTATTTTCTTATAGTATTAGATAGAAGAATATTTATTAAAATGATTATACCAATTGTAATAAATTTTTTTTTCAATTGTTATATTTTTATGTTAGTCGTGTAAATTCTTTGAAGGCACAAGATAATAAAATAGGTTGACTTTAATATTATTAGAAGCTAAATTTAATAGTTCAAATAAGCACCATTAATTATGTTAAAAAAGTAATTTCTAATAATAATGTGATTTACATATTAATTTTTTTGAGTAAATTCATTTCAAAATATAGAAATTAGACTCAATTACGCTAAAATTTTAAAGGTAATATAGAATTTGACAACAAATTTAACACTCATTAAGAAAATAAATTTATTTATGGCTATTTCCTAATTATAAATAATAACAAGACTTATAAAAAAATATTAATGTCATCATTCTTATTAATTAAATCATAATATTAGGTAGTTGATAGTTTCATAGGCAGAAATTATTAAGTAATTACGTAAAAATTAGCAACGAACAAGTAATAAGAATTTAGAAAAAATAAATATATTATATAATACCAATTTCATAATTTAAATATGTCTCATATCATATTCTCATATATTCTATTTATTATCTATTTTATTATATAAAAATCAGGTTTTGCACTTAATGACGGAGTTGACGTGACATGCATGCTTATGAGAGTGTTTAGCGATTTGTTTCTTTTAACTCATTAAATACAATTTATTATGATAAATCAACGATATCAACTAATTGATTTGATTAGATATTTAAATATCACATAATTTATTATCATTTATATCAAATTGATTTGGTAGTATTTTTTAATTTATTTCTTTTAATGTTTTGTTAGTATTTTTTAATTTATTTTTTTAATTTATTAAATCAAATTAATTATACTAATTATCTGTATTAATTAATTAATTAAATTAATTAATTAATCATTAAAATAACAAATCTATGCATAAAATAGGTTCTCAATATATTTTTCACTAATAATTAAATCAAATCAAATCATATATATTGAACTAAATTTAAATCATGTGAATTAAGAACTAAAATAAAATAAGATGATTTTTTACTTATTCAAATTGAATACAATAAATAAAATTAATTTTGTTAGATAATCATAGTCTTCTGGTCTTCGATATATAGATAGCCACACAAAATTATAAAAATCATCATTTTTATCATTTTTGCTATTTCAACTCTTTTATTTATGTATAAATATACTCAAAATGAGAAGGTATGGATGAGTGTTTTATTAATTGTTTGTTTGACAAATATTATAGTCTGAAAATGTCTCAATTTAGGCATTCTACAACTGTCGATGGAAGTTGAACCTGTAGTAATTCAGGGTGATCATGGTATTTTTTATAGTATTATATAAAAAATATTTTTTAAAATGAATATACCCATTGTAATTAATTTTCTTTGTAAATCTGTTATCTTTTACCTAACAAACAATATCCATATTGAATATATTATTTTCATCAGAAGCCATACATAATTGATTGATAATTCTATATATAAAAATACTCATGTGGTAACTAAATACCATATTGTTATCTCGCTAAAGTTAATTCTCTTATGATTATGCGAATGTATAGCACTATCAGATAAAAATTGATTGGATTACATTTATGTCCAACGAGGTAGGTGATCTTTTAGGCCTAATCACGATCAGAGTTGAGAAAGGTTTGAAAAATACTAACAATACAAATACTTTTTATTTTTAATACCCAATAATAAATATATAAATTAAAATTAATATTGTTTCGTACAAAATCATAAAATGTATAGCATACTCAAAACATATCCAATCTGTATTAACTGTCATTGTTTATCAGTTACATTATGACAAATCTGGTTATTAAAAAAAATTAAAATTAACTTAAATATACACAATATTATTTTATGCTTTTTATTTTTATTTTATTATCATAAAAAGTCATACATATTATAAGAGAACCTCATCTTTTTACTAACGGTTCTTCCATTCAATGGTTTCTATAAAAAAAAGGCATAATAATATTGTGTTTGGCAAGAATATATGGGATTTTGAAAGGTTGAAGCATAGGTTTAGTCCTCAACATATTCGTAGATGAAGTGTAGAGTAGATAAAAAGATAACTAATAAAAAAAAGAATAAATTACTATTTGTATCCATAAAAGATACAAACGCATATAAGAATAAAACGACAATTATACCCATGGAAGATAGCTTCCGTGTGCCAAGAATACCCTAACGGACCAATTGTGTAACCAACGTCTGGGTACTCTTGGCACACGGAAGCCATCTTTCGTGGTTATAATTGTCGTTTTATTCTTATATGGGTACATTTGTCAGCATCTATATCTTTTATGGGTACAAATGATAATTATTTAATAAAAAAATAAATGGTTAAAGCTTTTTCAATACTCACCGTTGTAGTGTATGACAGGTGTTCTATAATATTTTTGGATTTGATTGTTTCTTTATTATTATATGTTGTTCTATTTAATTTATGCTAAAAAGACTTGTGATAATAATCTAATCATGGTAGTGTAAAAGTTATAAGTATTATATTTACTTTGTATGCTCTTAAATCTCATGTCCTTGATGGATATTTGTCACTAAGTAATTATTAAAAGAAATAATTGGTTTAATATCTATTTTATATTCTATTTAAATTATAATAATGAGTAAATATTTTTTTTTCAAAATAAATAATACGATTTTTCATAAAAGCAACGTTTAAATAATTGTAAAATTAGATTGTACCACAGATGATGCTAAATATCTTGATATTAGATCTGCTATAAAACAAATTTTTAGGAATATTATGTTGTATTATATAATTTAGTTATATTTTTTTTATCTTCAATCTATATTATTTAGATTGGCATATTTTTAAAAGGGGTTATTTATTTATTTTTTTAATTATTAAATCAAATCAGTTACGATTTATATTATGGTTGAACTCAAACTTTTATTAATTTTGTCATATTATTATATATATAGATATTAAATTCTTTGATTATAAAAAAATTTTGGATAATAAATCAATCCTCAATAGATTATACATTAATTCTGTCAAAAACATAAATAATTAATACATTAGATGTTATTATTTACGTACTAATATATATATCGGGTCTGCTACACATACAAGCAAAAAGGCCCTACAAGTTTTACAAGTTCCCAACCCACACTTCATTCACACGCGCACTCATCTCTCTTTAAATGGAACGTAAACTACACGCGCCCCACTCAACAGTTGCTCTTCGCAAAATAGCGCTCCTTAATGGCGCACTCTTCCACTTCTCCAAGCCCTTCGAAAAAAACACAAACCGTCCGTTTTCGAGCAACATTCCAAACTGCAGAGATAGGACTCGTCGCGAAGATTAGAACTCTCCATCAACACAACATAGAACTCTCGATCAACAATCTCCAGAAAAAACGAAGTTATAATACTCAAGGTACGTTACGTTACTATTTTACTCATATTGTATATTTTTCACATTTCGAAAACGAAGAACTAGGTTTTATTGTTCTTCTACGTTCTTCTAGGTTTTACTGTTCTTCTTGTTCTAGGTCTCATTTTACAGTTTTTAATGTTCTACTTGTTCTAGGTTTTACTGTTATTCTTGCTTCTAGGTTATTCTGTTCTTCTTAGTTGTTCTAGGTGTTACTGTTCTTGTTGTTCTAGTTCTTCTGGTAACTGATTTTTTTGGGAGTATATTGCATGATTTGGTGGGTGTATATTGAGTATTTTGTTAGGTGTATATAGCATAATTTGTTGGGTGTATATTTCTGAACTGATATACTGTAATATAGTCAACAGTTGCAACTGTTCTAATATTTGCTTGTCCATGGTGTATATTACTTGACCTTGTAATGTTGCTTGACCTTGTATATTAATGCATGTTTGAGTGATATCTGACTGATATCTATGGGTGTATCTGACTCATATCTATGGGTGTATCTTACTGATATCTATGGGTGTATTTTTTATTTCAGAAAAAATGGCAGGCAGAAATCTAGCTGAAAAAAATGTAAGAACAAATATATGTCTTAGATGAAATCAGTTTTATATAATAGAAATATATCTTACTATAATTTTGCTTTGTTTATAGCAAATCAAAGACCTTAAGTGTGCAACACATTTGTTAAGTGAGAAATTCAGAAACATGAGCGAGGAGAAGAAAACAATTGTTAGGGATTTGGAATTTGGTGGCCTGATGCACATCCCGCCGCTAAGGGTGCATCACCAAATTGTCAGATAGATTCTAAGGATATTGACACTGATTAATGTAAATGTTATATAGTCCTATAACAAATTGAACACATGCTGTAAAAATTTTCTAATTATAATCCAGTTTATTGTAAAATTTCTTTCAATAATTAAACTCTCTCTGCTGTATTCAAAATGTATGAATTACAGGTACTATAATATGAAGGAAAACATCAAACCAAATATACACCCATAACCTGCCATTTTTTACACCCAAAGAAAGTTGAATATACACCCAAAAATCTATCCCCCTGATGCTTTATCCCTAAAACCCTGAATCCTAAACACTTAAAACCTAAACCTTAATCCCTAACCCGTAAACCCTAAAACCTAAACCGTAAACCCTAAAACCCTAAACCCTAATACTTAAAACCCTTAAACCATTGTAAAAAAAAAACAAACAGTATTTTATAACATAAAAACAAGATTCTGAAGTATATATATGTATATATATATGTAAAATGTGAAATACAAGAAAATTCAGAAATACACCCAAAAGAACACTGCTTTTACACCCAAAAGAATGCATGCTCTTGCTCCTTTGTGTGCTTCTCATCCCTGCCCAGAAGTGGTGATCCAGATAGATTGCAATCCATATATGACGGTCTTCATAGAGATCTGCAGAATACACCCAAACACAGACTATAAATACACCCGAAAAAAAATTAAATTTACACCTCTGCTGCAGATTTTAAACAAACATTACCTGAAAGCCACTTGTTGTCCACAAGACTAAAATTCAGCAGAAAATCATTCTAATTCCTATCAAATGAGTCTTTAAGCACATCCACGCTTCTCGCACTTCTCTCGTAATGTAATTCCTCACATCTTCAAGGGTGGTAAAGGTCATTCCAACCTTGGGAACAAACTGGTCATCAACAGAGAGAGGTTGCAGAATACACCATGTCAAAAACAAAAAATACACCCAATCATGTCTAATATAATACACCCGAACGACAATAACTCAACTAAAATAACAAAAAAAGCCATAAACTGTAAATACACCCACACTTCCCCCAAAAATACACCCAAAAATTTCTGATCTACACTCGAGCGTCTGCTATAAATTGCAGATAATTAATCAAAACTAATACATTAGATTCAATCCACAGATTTATGTTCACGCGTTAGTTTCACAGTCAATGTTCACGAATTATTCAGCTACACAATGCTATACAAATAACTGCAACAAAATTCAGAGTAATCATATGTAAATCAAACCTCAGGAACTACGTTAGATTCAAATTCATAATCCACTTCGCCCTGATTCAGCTGACAATCTGAGGTTGAATCATCCATTATCTTCAAAATGAGTTCAAACTTTGATTTCAGAAACCAGGAAATCGAAAAGAAAACGAAGCTGGAGTTATAGAAAGAGGAACTAACGTCAATGACGAAGAACAAACCAGTGAGGAAGGAGGAGAAAAGAATGATCGAAAAAGCAGGGGAAGACGCGCGAGAAGAAGAACGAGCAAATTTGGAAAGAAGGAGAACGAAGAAGGAAATAAATCTTTTAAATTTGGTAGTTATATATAGCGCGTGTAAGGGACGTAGCACTTGTAGCGTGTTTTGGGGGGTTAGGGGTTAATTGACTTGTAATGCTTACAAGCCCTAATCGGTTGTATGTAGAGCTTTTCCGTATATATATATATATATATATATATATATATATATATATATATATATATATATATATATATATATATATATATATATATTATCGATTATTAAATTTATAATTAATTTTTAATCTAATTTTTGGTAATTAAAATTTAAATGATTGAAATTATTAAATGCTAAATATTTTACATCTAACCAATTTTATCTCACTAACCAAAATTAATTTTAAGACAAGAAATTATTTTGCACATTATATATATATATTGTGGGATAGTATGGTCATTTGCTATTTTTAATGGTAAACATTGTCAAATAAAATGGTGTAAGAAATTAGAAGAAAATGTATTTATAAATTTAGGAAATATTAATTTATTTTTCAATAGAATAAATTATATATTGAATAACAAAAGCTATTATTGGTTTCTCTTCACACTGACTAATACTCAACGATGGTGTTTCGGTACACCATGTTATTAAGAAATATTAATCGATCTAATAACTTTTATAATGACATAAGTTTAGGAATTTGAAAATTTAAAAATCATTTCATAAAATGTGAAGTTTTAATAAGTAACAATGTTGATTATATTGTTTTGACTTCAAGAATGAATACGATACCAACAAATAAAATTGTCCTAAGTAAATTTCAACAAAGACAAAAGTCCATAAGTATTGCTATTAATGAAAAATTAATCTATTTTAAAGAAAAATACAATTTTTTTCTACGAATTTTCTAACTCGACAAGTCGAGGATTAATCCACCACATATTGATGCTCTATTTATTAAGGGTGAGATTAGAACTCCAAATACTTGCTTAAACAGATAATGAGATAATTATTCAACCAATCCAAATTTATTAAAATAAATATTAATTATTTTTAATATTTTTAAATTATAAAATATTTATAATAATAATTACTATATATTTTTTATTTACATTTTAATAAAAAAATTTTATATAATTTTATGTATTATCCCGTGCAGGATACGGGAACATACACTAGTTGAATGTAAAAATTGTTAGGATTAAAGGGCTAGCTTTTACTCCCAAATAATTAATGTATTTTATATTATTATTTTTACTACTACAATAAATTTAACAATAATATAAAATATATATTACCATTCATCCAGGGATAGAGTTTAGTTAAGACAATGCGGGTTATGGTCCCCTCAACTTTTTTATAAAAAAATTAATAGAATTTTTTCAAAAAATAAAAAATAATTCAGTTGGTTCATATATTTTACTATGATTTAAAGTATCTAGGTATTGAGTGGGCCTTTGTTGGCTTTCACAATACATTAAAATTAAAAGATAAAATCAAATCAAATAAAAAAGTTATCTAACAAAAAAGATAAGAATAAAAAAAGATCATCTAACAATCAAATCAAATCAAAAAAATTATCTAACAAAAAAAGCAGCTTCTCTATTCGTATTTCGCGGCTCTCTATTTGCATTTTGCAACTCTCCATTCAACAAGCAACACTCCCTCTACATTTGAGTTCAAATATAAAAAATTATGTATTTTTTATTTATTTAATTTAATATTATTTTATATTTTACTATTTATTTAATTTAATTTTTATATGATAAAAAATATTAGAATATTTAATAAGTGCTGATATTATTGTATTTGTATAAATTGATAAAAAAATTCAATAAATATTATAAATGACTAAAAAATTTAGTTCTAATTCAATTATTAAAAATTTTAAGTCCCTAAAGATTCGAAGAGTACCATTATAAACTATTTTATATTTTTTATCTATAGAATTATTTATTTATTATCTTATTAGTAACAAACTTAAAGAATAATTTAATCATAAATTTTATTTTAATATAAATATTATTATTAAATTTTTATGTTAAATTTTTGGCCTCCCAAAATTTTGTTTCAAGCTCTGCCACTAGATGGAGCCGTTCGAATTTCTCGTGAGAAGGTGTGTGTGTGGGATGGTACCTACAAAAGATAGATTTGTATGCTTAAGTAAGCAAAGATTTTGGACAAGTTTTTATAGATTAGAATTGAAAAATTTTTAAGATGGAAAGGAGAGTTAAATAAATGGATGAGTGACGAAGTGGCCACTCTTGTAATTTTTCCTCCTATTCTGATAGGTAGTTATCTTCTTCTTCTTTTTTTTAGGGGTGTTGAGACTTGAAATCTCATATTTAAATATTTGAGTATATTTGTATGTGCAGTTAAGATTCTGGCATTCTACACACTAGGTCGGTCCCGTGAGGTCGAGCACATCTGCAAAGTGGATTTGGTCTTTATATTTAGACTTTGTCTGTATTTTAGGTAGGGATGGCAATAGAGCGGGTTTTTGCTCTATCCGACCCCGCTTCGCTCTACAATAACTCGCATAGAACCCGCCCCTTCCTACTCACGGGTAGTAAAAAGTTGAACCCTAACCTGCCCTACCCCTACCCGCCCCACCCTATAATTATTAAAATCCAATAAATAAAATTAAATTTCAAAATTTATATAACCATCATCACATATATAACACAAATTAAAGTAAAATTTTAAATATAATATAATATTATTAATCATTTTACTAATTATTTTACATATATTACACATATTATATATTAAAATTATATATATCGAGACGAGTAGGGGCGGGTATTACCTAAACCCGGTCCTGTCCTGTCCCGCCCAAGAACCAACCCCGTTAAAAATTTGTTCCGGTACGGGACGGGTAATTACCCACCCCGCGGATAGAGACGAGATGAATACCCACGAATTCGGGTGGTGTTGCTATTCCTAATTTTAGGCCTTGTTTTGAATTTTGTGACAGAGTATGAATAATAGTCAATATATTATTTTTTATTTATTCAATGTAAAATATAAATCGAACAATTTAAAGTTTATAATATTTTTCAACCATAAAAAAAATTCTTAGAAAATAAGATCATATCGTCAATTTTGTACTAAATTTTACATTAAAATTTTTTTAGTATTTATTGCGAAAATAGAAAATAAAAATTATGTTCATTTATAACTTAAAAATTTATAAATAATGAAGAACAACCCTTTAAATTGTGTTAATCCTTTCTTATTTTTAAAATTTAAAATTTTAAACACAACTAAATATGATAATAAGAGAAATACAAATAAATAATATTTTAAAATTTTAATAAAAACACTTAAATAAATGAAATCTCAAACTCAGAATTTACGTATCATATCAACCCTTTAATTAATTACAATGTATAAACCGAAACCGATATAGAAAAATAGATATTGTTTATGTAAGATGAAAAATTAGATATTCTTTATCTAATACTAAAACTTTTGTTGAGCACTTTCGTTTATTCCTGTATTTATTTTTTGAATTTATAATAAATTCTATTTTTCAGTGTTGAGTCTCTTTTTTCTTTAAAAAAAAATTAAAACATGTTGCAAATATAATTTATTATAATTTATATTAAATAATTAATTGTACTTCATTATATTACTTATTTTAGTTCATTAATTTGGCGGTAGGATCCTTTATTCTTTATGAACAGAGCATAGAGTTCGGACTGTTGTGTACAGGATTTGTTAGTGAGTTTAGAAAAGGAGAGTTTTAGGATATCCGTTAACAAAAAGAAGAGTTTTCGGAACTCAACACAACGTGCCGTTCATTGGTCATGCAATCGACTTGGCTCAAAGACCTTCTCTATGAGCGTTCACAAATTGCTGACTTCCTGTCCCATTCTGCAAAAGCCAAGTAAACGTGTCAGTAGGATATACAACTAAAGAGAATATTTATATATCTATATGATAATTGATCTGTACTGGAGAGCGTTTCAAATTTATTTTAATAATATATATATTAAAAATAAAATTAAATATGCTGACACGTGATGGTAATTAGGTGTATTTAAATATGTCTGATAATTTTTTTTATTAAGACATAGTTGTATACGACAGACACACGTATCAGACAAGTGTCGATGAGTGTCATACGAATATCGATGAGTGTTGTGTCTAAAATGTGTTCGTCACGTAGACTTAACAACTCAGCAAAATATTTGTATTTCATAGTTTGAATCCAATATCATGTGTCCTAGTAATCAAATTTTAAACTCCAAAAAATAAAATAAAAAATGGTAAGATTCTAAAAAGTGTTAAATTACAATAAAAATTTATGATTAAATCATAGCTATTAAATGCATAAAAGATAGTAGCACACTAGCACTTTTATAAAACAAATATTTGATAAACAATAAAAAAAATAGTTTAAAGTTATTTTACTTTGTATTTAATTATTACTCATCTTATTTTATTTTTTAATTACTGTTAAAATAATTGAATATTATTAAATATAATAAATATATAATTATAAATATTACACACATTAAATTATAAAATTTAAGTTAAATAAAATAATTTATTATTTTAAATTATTGTCCCCTAATATTGTTGTTTATAAAATAAAGGTACCAAAATAAAAAATATCTACACAATATAAAAGTTCATTCTCTCTCTTTTTGTTTTCAGGGACGGAAAGAAAGTGCAAATGTAGGAGACATATCATATGAAAAACATTTTAATTGCATCGGCGAGTACTGATATACCAATTGTTTTAACCGTTAATTTCAATTAATATATATTATATATATTTTTTATAATTCAGATCAACGGTTAAAATAATTAGAACACCAGTACTCCCGGTGCACTTGAAATATTTCCTATCATATGATCTATTGATCGATTACGAAATCTGTCGTAATTTTTCTTTTTCTTTCTTTCTTCTTCTTCTTTAGCTGGGGAAGATCATGAAGAATATATGGTTTTACCTTTAGTTATATATTCCATGAACGGCACACCGCTCACCCACTCTTTGTTGTTAAGCAAAGCAAAGGGAATCACAAACTTTACTCTTCTATCTGCTTTGCCTTAAAACAAAACACTAAAGCATTATTAATAATTTTGATTATTTTACTATTTTTATTATTTTGTTAAGAAAAATTAATGATTAATTATTGTATATATAAACACACGTCGGAATACATGACAAATAATTTTTAGGGTTAACAAATATTTTTTTTTTTTTACAGAAAAAATTAGGCATCCAACTTTTTATTCAACCTGCAGAGAATGCAGGTACTGCCACTGTGACTTATATATATATATATAGTTAGTTAGTTAGACAATATACATCATCACAATAAATTTAATTCTAATTCACGTTTTTCTTTAAAAAAAATTTAATTCACATCCTCTATACTTTTTTTTATCTCTTAGTTTCTTGTAATCCAAAACATTCATTCTACAGAATTGCTCTGCTGTGTTTTTTAGACCAGCAACATTCTTCTAATCTTTCATAACTCTTTGAACCATATTTACACAACTAAACTCAAACAAATTAAAATAATACATCTCATATTTATATACGTGTACAGACCGTATATATCCTTATTTTTCCCTTTTCTTTTTCTTTTCAGTCTTTTTCTCTTTTTTTTTATTTTTCTCTCTCAAAAAAGAATAAAAACAAAAAAATAAAATAAAAAAAAAATTGATAACAAAAAAAGAAGCAAGAGAAACCAAAAATGAACAAAAATAAAAAAGCTAAATAAGTTATTGTTAAGAACCTGTTACATCAAGTTCAAAAATATTAAGAAATTTCGATAAAACATTTTTGATATCAAACTTAAAAAATTTCTATGTCGTTCCTTCTCTCTTTTTTTGTTTTTATAATTTTTTTATTTTATATTGTCAAAATTTGTTTATTTTACCATTTAAAAAAAATTTAAAGGAATTATACAATTTTTTATTTTTTTAGTTTATTTTTTAGACAATAAAAACAAACTTTTAAAAGAAAAATGCGTAATTTTATAAATAAAAATAACAAAAATTTGCACAAAAAAAATAAAAGAATAAAAAACAAAAAAAAAAATCTACAATATCAAGTCAAGAATTTTGAAAACTTTGTGTTAAAGTTAAAAATTTTTAATGTTAAAATTTAAAAAAAAAAATTGTGTTATGAAATTTTTTACGTGAAAGAAGTGTGATTTACGATGTGTGAGAGTAATTTTTGTTAGATTTAGATAATTTTAATTAAATTTAGTTAACAAAAGCATTTGAATGTGTTGGATAATAAAATTATAAAAGAATAAAAAAAGATAAATAATTTTTATTGTATGTTGTTGGTATTTTATGAGAGAACATTGCTACTTATTTATATAAATTATTAAATTGATCTTGAATTTTAAAATAAGCTAAAACAACTAAAATCTTTAGATGATTTTATTAGAAAAAGATAAACATAGCTAACTGTAATGGGTCCAAAAAATATTAATAGTGGGGCAATATATATATATATATATAAAATAATTTTTATAATAAAAATATTATGTGTACATAAAAATTAACATCAAAATATTCATTAATTATTATATATTTATATATAAATATATATTATTTAATTTATTTTTAATGTGTATTTTTTATTTTAATATATATACATGTGGTTTTTTTTTATATACATATAACATTATTAGTCTTTAAAATATCTAATTTATAAATTAAAATACTAAAATAGTAATTTAAATAATAAAATATAATTTAAAATTTTATTATTTAGATTTCATATTTTAAAACAATTTAGTAATTTTTTTCTTAACAATACAATCGAAATATCTTTCTTTTTATATAAAATAATGCTACATATTCAAAATTTTTTTTGTTAACCAAGTCCAACTAAATTAGTCTAAGATAACAAAAATTAGTTATAACTACCATTATTCTAAATTTTATTGTTTAACTTGATTAGATTTAATTCATAAAAAAACTTGAATGTGTAGTATTAATGTATTACTCTTTTATATATATATATATATATATATATATATATATATATATATATATATATATATATATATATATATATATAAAAGAAGGGGATGTTGTATATCATTTATTATGTATATTTAATCTCATCCATTGAAATTAATCCACTAACTATAAATCCATTCTCACATTCTTATATAAGAATGTCATTCATGAATATACCAGCTACGCCTAACATATAAAATGGATGCATAAGAATATTGTGTTTAGCCTAAAATACAATCATAAAATTAAAAGTACCAAAAATTCCTAGAGGCATACCATCTGAAAAGTTTCCTTGACCAATTGGATAGATCAAGAAAACAGCAGTAGCCGCTGCAACAGGAGTTGAATATGCAACAGCAATCCAAGGACGCATACCCAGACGAAAACTAAGTTCCCACTCACGACCCATGTAACAAGCTACACCAAGTAAGAAGTGTAGAACAATTAGTTCATAAGGACCGCCATTGTATAACCATTCATCAACAGATGCCGCTTCCCATATCGAGTAAAAGTGCAAACCTATAGCCGCCGAAGTAGGAATAATGGCACCCGAAATATATATATATATATATATATATATATATATATATATATATATATATATATATATATATATATATATATATCAGTAAATACTTATTTAAAAATTTATTTCTCATATAATTAGAAGACAATTTTTATTGAGATTCATAGTTAAAAAAATTCTTTCAATTCATGCAGTTGTTAAGAAAAAAATTAAAACTAATATAAAAAAAAGATAAATAATACTCTTTCGAGTCGATTTCTAATAAAAAAATATAAATTTTATTTAAATTGAGAATTAATCATTCTAATAACATCTAATATAAAATTTTTAAATTGGCTATGAAATACTAAAAATTAAGTAAAAAAATAATGTGGGATCAAATTCAATAATTTAATAGAAGCAAATAAATATTATTATCATATACTACTAAAAAAATTTCCAATTGTAGTGGGGACGTTTGCCCCCTAAATAACACAAGTACATCCGTCCTAATAGCTAACCTAGAAAAAGATAAGCATAGCAAATTTTGTTTCTAGAAAAAAAAAGATAAGATAGCAAATAAAAGTAAAATAAGAATTTAATATGCTCCTATAAACTGGTGGATGAAAGATATCAACAATCCACAACTTAGATATAGTTCTGATGAAATGGTTGAGAAAGATGCATGCGGCACAGTGATGTAGAAACATAGAAGGAGATGTTGTGTTTGAGGGAGAAAGAGCAAGCAGCGATCTTCAAAGAGTACGTAGAGTGCGATAAGATTGATTTTCAAAGAGCGCGTAGAGCGCGATAAGAGAAAGAACGCGTA
This sequence comes from Arachis hypogaea, assembly GCF_003086295.3. NCBI lineage: Eukaryota > Viridiplantae > Streptophyta > Magnoliopsida > Fabales > Fabaceae > Arachis > Arachis hypogaea. The sequence goes on from NC_092046.1 coordinate 31,811,771, forward strand.
GAGCGCAATAAGAGAGAGAGCGCGTATAACGCGATAAGAGAGAGGGGCGCGATAAGAGAGGAATGAGATGTTGTGCTGGAGGGAAAAAGAGCAAGCAGCGATTTTCAGAGAGTGCGTAGAGCGCGATAAGAGTGAGAGAGCACATAGAGCGCGATAAGAGAGAGCTTCAGAGAGTATGTAGAGCGCGATAAGAGTGATCTATTCCAGGAAGGAAACACAGATAGAATTGTTGGAAGGAGGTGGAAACGGAATTGTCGGAAGGAACTGCTAGACCGAAAAAAGAAGCGCAGATAGAACTGTCGAAAAAAAAGAAGCACAGACAAAACTGCCGAAAGGAGGCACAGACGGAACTGCCGGAAAGGAGGCGAAGACAGAACTACCGGAAAAGAGCGCAAACAAAACTGCCGGAAAGGAAGCGCAGACGGAACTGCAAAAAAAAAAACGCAAACGAAACTGCCTAAAAAGAGGGCGTATACGGAGCTGCCCGAAAAGAAACGTAAACGGAACTGCCGATAAAAAAAATTTATATTTATTTTTGGAAATTATAGCCATAGTAAATGATCTATTCCATGAATGGTAGTTGTTTTCTGTTTGAACAGGAGTAACTAAAATTGAGGTTAAATTTTTACTTAGATAGATGTAATAGGGATTGGTTGGATCTGACCTAAATTAAAAGATTGATTATTCATTGTGAAAAGGATTAAAAAAAAAGATTTTTTTTACCAAAAAATGATATCTTATACATTCTCCATATCATAATAAAATTGTGAAAGAAAATAATTTTTATTATATGTTATTATTTTATGAAAGAACAATGCTACCTATTTATAATTTTAAATTTTAAAATAAATTAAAACAACTAAAATCTTTACATGATTCTAATAAAAAAAGATAAACATAACTAACCTGAAAAAAAGATAAACATAAAAAATTTTATTTCTAAAAAATAGATAGGATAAAAATTTGATATTGGAGAATTATCTTTTTTTAATTGTATTATAATTGGTTGCTTCATTCATTCGCTTATATAAACGTACAGATATACGTGTATGCTTTCTCCGTCCCCACTTTGCACTCTTCACGCACTCCCAACCTTCAAAACAACACACAGAACAGGATAAAGCTTAGGAAACATCGCGGAAGCAGCAGCAGCAACAACAACAACAGCTTCTCTTACCTAATTATTGTTTTTGTGTTCATTTTCCTCAGAACTATATTGCAACATTATTATTAGTGTATTGCTGCTCGAGAAAGATACGCTAAATTAAAGATGGCGCATGTGTTGGCAATGGTGGTGGAAGGAGTTGAGGATTTTGTGAAGACGCTTTGGGCTTTGCAAGAACGCCGATTGTCTCATACTTTCCATGCTGTCACCTCTACGGCAATTTCTGTAACCACGACGCTTGTGGTTTGTTTTTTGTCCATTCATCATATTCATACACTAAGACGAGGTGCTATGGCCTTTTCTTCTTTCTGATCTGGTGACTTGTAATAACTAATCTTCTGCTAGTATATATATCAACTTACGAGGTTTTCATTCTTAATCATTCAGAGTGTTAGCTTTTCTTTTTGAAATTTTTCCTTTCTTTTTTTTATTATTTGTGCTTTAAGGGAAATATTGAATCTTGTTATCGCCATTAACTTAGTAATCCAAGACGGTTTTTGTTGGCAAATTGAGCCTAAGAGCATAGTTACATGAATGAATTCACTAATTAATGTACACGCGCATCAATTTGAGCGTACCGCATAGTAATCATCTACCGAATATATTTTGCACGTAAAATATTTTATATACGTTGTATCTATTTTCGTATTAGAATGTATTGCGTTCCGTGTAGCTATGCTTAAGAGCTCATGCATAACCAATTCTAGTCGCTTTGCTTCCTTGTTTCTAAGGTGACTAGGTAAGGGCCTTAACCGAACATGGCCTTGGCTTGTTTTGGGCAAGTACATTTGTGCACAGCTGCAGATATTATGATTTATATATATGAGCTTTCGCACTTTAATTAGTCAAAGATCGTAAAAATAATATCTTCAATTGAACAATGGAGAAGAGGGAGAGGGTGGTCGTGAAGTTCAAATCCCTAAATATGAGCACATTCGCTAGGGCGGTGTGTGACTTATACCGGGTAAACGATATAAAGTGAAGACTGCAGAAAACTACTAACAGCTTCACCGTCGAAGTTATACAATACTAAATCCAAACCAAACAATAATAAAATAACTGGCAAATTTGTTGTCTTATATAACATGTTCAGTTTTGAGCGTTGACTAAGGCAGGGCGTCGAAAACGTGAGACCCTGCCACAGTGCTACCCGGTGCCTGGTGGACTCTTGGACCGTATGTGTGTCATCATCTAATCATGCTTTACACTGACATATTGCTTCAGTGAAATCACTTTGTAGTAAATTTTGTGCACTATACTATTATCTTTTGAGATTAAAGATGTGCCATTCTTAATAGACATGGTAATATAAAATGTCAAGATAAGGACTCCTGGTCTTATCAGGTGGTCTTGCTACTTGCTATATTGCAGATGATGATGGCAAATATTTTGCAAACGCTATTACATATGTTGGCAGTTAGAACAATAAACGATAATCAGATTCAAATCCCACTTAGATCTCATATATATTACATAAAAAACTCTCACTTAGGCCCCTTCTAGCGGCTTGCAGGCATTATACATTGATTTTGCTTGACTGCAGCCAAATTATTAACTAATTACAAAATTTAAAACAAGTATCTAATTCAAAACTATAAAAATTGATAGGGTATTTAACCTATTATTTATACTCTTCAGTATTGATAAGTCCTCCTATTAACATACCTAACACTCTAAGAATCCTTCTAAATTAAAAACAAAGTAAAAAACTCGAATAATTAAAAGCATCCAAAACTTCAGAGGATATTTAAGAAGGTAGTTAAGAAAGATATATCATTTTCCTTGAGCTCCCTAACAAGGAAACTTATTATATTTTCCATCCTGTTTCACCTTATTTGTTCTAACCAGATGGAAGCAAACAATACACATGCAGGAAACGATGATTTCCTTGCACTGCTGGAAAGCAACATTTCGGGTGATAAAATTCGAAGAACAAAAAGACTATGTTACACACAATATACCTACACAGCCTACAGGCTACAGTAAACATCAAAGAAAGGCCCCATTTAATGTAAAGTTTAGGCCCTAAGGTATCCTTTTTCCTCCAAGTATGATATCACTATTTCTGCCATCTCGCAAGGAGACTTAAAACCATTTCCTTGCTGCTGTTGTAATACAATCTGCAAGATTAGAAATCCAAGTTATTAGAAAAAGAGTGTGGAGACAGGAAGACCATTCTTTAAGAAACGAGAAAGAGTAAGAAAATGAGAGATTTTCCCGAGAAAATCAAAGAACGGAGAGAGTGATGCAGAAGTGAGAAGAGACATTGCTTCTGATACCATATTGAGAATGTGGAAGAAATGGAGAAATGACGATTCTCGTTGAATAATGCAGTTACAATCGAGGTATATACAAGTGAATTAGCAGCAGCTAACTAACAATTAACAGAAAGCTGAGTAACAAACTGCTATGCTAAAAGGGAAAATCATTAACTGATTTAATTACACGAGTCACTACCTGCTAACTAGTTATTAGTTAAGTATCCATAATACAAGTCCTTAAAATAAAAATGACAAGTGCAAACAATCAAATGATAAACAGAAAAGAAGGGAGTATTTTAACATCCTAGAGAAGAAAGTTAAACAGAATAAAAAGCAGGGTATTTAACAGCAGCTTTTCCCTTAAAAGTTGGACCCCAGGCAAAGAGAAGTAAAAATGGTCAGTCCTAGAATATCTATTTGCTAGTGTTTTCCTCCTTCAAAGATACCAATAAGCACAACATAACTACACATAAATACTGAAATACATACCTCACAACTACTTGGTGGTTCATATGGATCGTCAATACCAGTGAAACCTGCAGAAGACCAAATAAATAATTCAATCCTGTTAGGATTTAGAAGGGCTGACATACCACAATGATGAACAGAAATGAGAAAATAGCAAATTCAGAGGTACAGGCTTTGCACACTACGAATTGAACACCATAATAGTAAATTTTATCGCAAGCAGTACCTTGAAAATTTGACTTACATACCTTTAATCTTTCCAGCTCGAGCAAGTTTATAGAGCCCCTTTGGGTCCCTAGCTTCACACACATGCAGAGGCACATCTATGAAAACCTACAATATGCGAGTATTATGTTAGCTATGAAGAAACACTTGTCTAGGTCCATTATCATACAGCACCCTATTGTTAACCAAGTAGGAATATACCTCAATAAAATCACCTTCTGGAACTAGTGCTCTGCATGCATCTCTATCCTTTTGGTAGGGCGAAATTAAACTCGTGATGCAAATAAGACCAGCATCAGCAAATAGTTTTGCTACCTCACCTGAAGTTAAATCATATGATGTCTGACTGTTAATAATATACAACGTACCTGGAAGATATAGGGGAAAACATTTGAAGACTTCGGAAAGTAGAAACTCACCAATCCTTCGTATATTTTCTGAACGATCTTCTGCCCTAAAACTAAGATCACGGTTTAGACCATGTCGAACATTGTCACCATCAAGGATATAAGTTAGTTTGCCTCGAGCGTGCAGGCTTCTACTCAATGCACATGCAAGAGTGCTTTTTCCTAAAATCAATTATAGTTAATAAATCAGAGAAAGAGAACATCGCTATATGGAAATTTGAAAGATAATGGTACATTATGATATCTGAAGAAACTAAGACATCACTTTTATTTTGTACATCTGTAGAATTATATTTAAGAGACATTACAGTTGCATCAGGCACGTATTTTCAAGATATCTTAATCATTACAATTTTCAAACTTGTTTGGATTTTTTTTCTTTTTCAATACAGAAGAAGAAATTTATCATGATGAACAGCATGAAGTACAAAGAGCAGAGAAGATAAAGAATCCTCCTGAACAAAAAAGACTGAAGCATAAAACAAAAAAAGGACAGTCCAGTGTACAAGCATCTCACGTAAACACAAGGTCCGGGAAACAACATGAAATATATATATCCAATGCCTTAATAAATCATTTAGGGAAACACCATTGAAAAGGCTATGAGCTTTACTCCAAATAGAAACCAACTAAATGTGTCAAAGAAATCTCCTTAATGATTTGAAAGTTCAGCTCTAGCATGTAACAAAAAACACCATATTGTAGCAATGATTGCATCATAGCATTGATACAAGGATCTAGGTCACACCCAGCATTTACCCCAAATGCCAAACAGAGAAAAGATAGGGTACAGGTTCTGTGCCAGCAACATAGAGCACACATTAAAACATCCCTTATGATATAAGATCACCAGGAGAAACTAACAACTGCTGCTCATAGGTAGTGTAGTTGCAGATAGTTGTATATGTTAAGTTGAAAATCAGGGCCGAATTACAGTAAGCATAATTTGACAAAGATCTATCACATCATAAGTTAACTTTGCCAAAAAATTCACCTTGACTTTAGGCAATTAGCAGAGTTAGGGTCAAACAATATTCAAATCTTACTTTCACTAGCAAGTGATAAGCTAAAGGCTAAAGCTAAGACTGAACCACAAAAGTACAGACCTTGATTACAAGGTAGACAAGCAAAAAAATCACTTTATACAGTGGTTGTTATAACAGTATAACTAATGGGATTTTTAGAGCCAATAAATCCTATAGTGGTTATAAGTCATCTTATGTAGAGTTAACAGATGTGTTCTGTGATTTGCTGCACCTTTTCTGGTTCAGTATTAATCTTGTCCATTTCATATTTCATACTGTTTAACAGGAAGGTGAAAAGTTTATTGAAAAACAAATGCAGTAGCAAAGTGATATTATAATACTAAAGTTGAAGAGTAACCAGGGTGGATCACCTGTTGTTAAAGGTGGGTCCAAGAAAAGCCCAAGAAAAGAATCAGAGAATGGTATACATATCAAAACAAGATGATGTGTTATTAACTGACAAAAGGGAGGATATAGAAGATGAATACTACTTCAGACTTCCAATAAACATATCACATGAAATCAAAGCTACGACTCAAATCACCATTGGACTCCTGGGTATTTTAGCCAAGAACCATATTGTTGCACACATAGTTGTGCTCTTATTTCTACTTGATCAATCAATGAAGTAAAGGAGACATTCGGAGATAGTTGATTTCCAAAATTCCACAAACCTGAGCCGCTGAGACCTGTTAACCAAATAACACAACCTCTTTGCTGCAGCAGCTGCTGTCTATCACGTTTCTGAATTGGACAGTCATGCCACAAAATGTTTGTTGAATTTCCGACATTTGACACCTGGCAGGGATTTTTACCTGGTTCAATTACAATTAGATTATCAAGGTGTCTAAATTCTAAGCTAGACAATACATGGAAAAGAAAAAAAAAAAGTCAACTCTTTGGAATGTTTAAACTATAAACTCCATGAAGTGGAGGAGCTTTTTTTCGGCTTCACTCAAAAAGGAATTTCACAAAAAAAGAAATCATGTGCAAAAGCTTTTCTTGAAGCATGAAAGATGAAGAAGAAAAGGAAGGGGAAAATAAACATAAATAGCAATAAAGAAGAAACAATTCTACAACGACAACACGTACCATTCATCTTCCCAATTTAAATTTATGATTATGATGCTAATGTTTACCAGATCCCAAAGGCAACTCAAACTGCAGTACTGCACTTTGTTTTATGGCTATGGAGGCTTAGTGGTGAACATACGCATCGGTTTTAAGCTGACTTGTTTAGGCGTTGCAAAGACCCTTATCCTTGGCCATATGTCACGGTTTATATGGCTAAGGTTTCTGTATTTTCCCAATACCAACTTATTAAGATAGACTCGTATATGTGATGTGATATGGAACATTTGGAATGCTACAAAGGAATCTCTTTCCTACTAATAATTATGGCTTTGACTGTGTAAACCATTTTATGTGGAGAATTAGAAATTACACATAGATGGCACTATTTAAAATTTTACTAATTAATTAAGATATTAAAATAAAACAATTCTATTAAGATTCTTCTACGGTATAACAATGAAGATCGTTCTCTACCTATTCGGCAACTAACTCAACACTTACCAAAATTAAAAAAGGAGAATAAGAATCTGAACCAACGAATTTCAGATACAAAAAGGAGAAAAAGGTATCCACATTCTAGATCTTGATATTATTCAAATAAAAGAAAAAAGGGTTAAAAATTAGAAACAATACCTGAAAAAGAAGCTCTGTTTTCATTCCATGACGAGTCAGAATCCTCCATTGCCTTAATTTGCTTCACATTTTCATTGGACATCACTGAGCATTTGCGACTATAGTCGCTTCCGGCGTCGTCATCGTCTTTCGCTTTAATCGGTTTCAACGAGTTCCATCTCGCCCGGCCACCGCATAGGACCAATCTCTTCTGAGAACCGTGCAATCGAGCGGCATTAATTCCACAGAGCTTCGAAAATCGTAGGTTCTCCGCCGCCTGCGATGCTGACGGTTCGCAATCGACGTTGCAGAGAACGGCGGAGCTGCACGGCGGTGGCGATGATCTTACGACGCTCATATCCGCCGGAGAAGAAGGTTGATTGATTAGATGGAAAAACAAAAAATTCTGTTGGAGAGAGAGAGATAGAGAGAAGTGACTGGTGAGAAGGAATGGAGTTGGTGCGGTATGAAACTCCGAGCACTAGCACTGCAGTGTGTGTCCGTAACGGTTTCTACTTTCTCGTTATGGCTAACATCCAATGTGTACTATTTATATTATGCTTAAGCAAATTTGGTTTCATATTTATTTATTTATTTATTTTTTTGGGTGACTTTTTGGTTTCATATTTTAGCATTGAAGTTTTTTAACACCGGATACTTTAATTTTTTAGGATTTATAATAGATAAATATTAGAGACATTAACATTTATTATTTTTGGTCTTTAGTTAGTTATTAAAATTTAAAAATATAAGATAAAATATATCATTAAATTATTAGACTATAAGAATTAACTAAAAAAAGTGAGTTAATTGGCTAAACAATAATAAAAAATAATAAATTTTAATAACTCTTAATATTTTTATTTAAGATATACAAAAAAGTTTTTAATATTTATTTTCATTAGATAATATACCCTTTTTTCTACATCCATGTATTATATATTTTTGTTTTGTTTGCAAAATTAAAGAATGATATTTATCTCGTTTACATTATATTATAAACAATGAAATCAGGTAGTTAAACAACTAAGTAGATATTTGTCATATGGTTTAGATTGATTTAAAAAATAAAATTGATATACTTTATTTTAATATAGATTATATCGCTTTGATTTTATTTTCTAATTTAATCCGATTTGATTCAAAAAAAATTTATTTTTACTGTATAGATTTGGAAAAAGAAAATTTAGTCTAATCTTATTTAAACTAGTGTGATTTAGATTGGATTGATTTATATAGGATCTAATTTTGAATTTATATTTTAAAATTTAATTATCAACTTTTTTTTAAAAGTGTAAATACAGAATTTTATTTATGATGAGTATCGTAGCAGAACTAAGTGTTTTTTTTTTTTCTTTGAATTTTTGTTGTAAAAAAGAATATAGACGTTAGAGACAAAAAGTATATTTTAACATGTTTCATCATCTTATAATCTCACATACCTCGTAGAGTCTCTTTATATAGTACTAAGTGGATAATAAGCTTACTAAATAATTCGCTAAGTATTTATTGCTTCGTTACGTTTATTGTTCCATTATATTAAAAATAACACCAAACATTAAAATTTCTTAAAAAAAACTAAATGGAGTCTCTACACAGCCCACTAAATATTAAAGTCTCTCACTAAACATTTAAAATAACAATTAAAGACCCACTAGTCGTTATAATAATTTAGAAACTCTTAAATACTACAACTAACAAAAAAAGATCACCAAAATCTTCTAAAATATAACTAAATATACTATACGAATTTAACAAAAATAATACAAATTATTCTTTAATTTTACATCCCTTGCTCATATCATACTCCATTTCTTAAAGAAAATTCGTCTCCAAATCATATGCTTCTTGAATTGAACAAAACATTGTTTATATTTGTTTGGAGAGTACTTCAATTGTAGAATTTTGTTAGGTGACATTTCTATGCTCGTCAATATCAAATGATATTAAGAGCTTGTTGCTTTGATACTAAATAATGAGAATAGCAGTGTAGTGGCATTACAAGAAAAATATTGAATACCATTAGATTTAACGTCAGACATTAGCGGCGGATTTACCGATGAATTTACTCACGGATTTGGTAATAAATTTGTCTGATAAAAAAATTACTGTCGGATTTGGTTTTTCGACGGTAAACTCGTTAGAAATAATTGGAGAAAAAAAAAAAGAAAATTTGGCACAATCATTACCGGTGGATAAATCCAACGGTAATCCAAATTAGTGGAACGTTACGTTTTGATCATTCGCAAAGCATTAAATCCGCCGGTAATCTTGTCCTAAATTCGAATCGTGAACCATCTTCCCCTCATTTCTGAACTACTCCCTCTCTTTATAACTCTCTCTCTCTCTCTCTCTCTCTCTCTCTCTCTCTCTCTCTCTCTCTCTCAAACCACCTCCGGCAGTCTCTCTACTGTCGTCGGCCACCACCAACAGCATTCAAAGACTGCGTGGACTCCTTACGTTGTGTTGGTTGCTCTGTCGCCACTATTTTTGTCGCTCTGCCACTGCTATCGCTACTACTATTGCCATCATTGTCGCCGTTACTCCTTGTGTCACCGGAGCTGCCTCTTCTTCCCTCTAGGTATGTTGTCCTTCCCCTGTTCTACTATTTTTTAATTTATTTAAGAAATCCTAAACCCTAATTTATCTAATTTTAATTTGTTATGTATTAGAAAATTTGTAATTAGGATGTTTGTATCAGAGATTTAACTGTTTTTTAGATTTAGTTCATGTATTAGTTTATATTTAGGATTTTTTAATTCTATTTTGATTTAGGATTTTTTTTAAATTCTGTTTTGATTATTCTATGTTTAAAATTTTATTTATATTTTTTATTTTGAATTTTGTTTTGATAATTCTGTATTTATTATTCTAATTTCTGTTTATTGTTTTTATTTCTGTTTATTGTTCTACAAGTGTAAGATCTTCAACTGTATTATTCTAATTTATATTTTTAATTAGTTGATTGTTGTTAATTATTTGAGTAAATATTAACTTGTTAGATAATTTATGTTCAAATTAATCATATTCTACTAATACCTGCTGACTTTGGCATTAACATTCTTTGCAAGTAGTTATCCCCAACTACTATTTTAAGGACGCTTTTTATAGTTTAAGATTACCCTAGTGCCAAATTCAAACTCTCAAACAACTCGAGTAAACACACACACACATATATGTGTATGTTACGATATTTTATAATTGTCTAAAATAAAAATAGTTATATTTTTGTCTAATTTTATAAATGCCTGTAAATTTTGGTTTAAAATTAGGAATTACAAAACACACATAAATCATGATTATAAACCAAGATTTACAGCCAAACATAAATTTTTATTGGTTTTAAACCACGTTTTAATAAAAAAATTATATATAAATTATAGTTGTAAATCATGATTTGAGACCAAATAAAATATCTTCATAAATTTTGGCTTTAAACAACGATTGATGAACACACTATACATTTACACACCTAACACTAAAGGATTTCACTACTTGGTCTATGCCAAATTCATGAAAATTTGATTTAGCTCAAGAGTAAGATTGGACCACATCATCTAAAACGGATCTTGTCTTGGATATTTTGAATCTAATAACCAACCCGACTCGGGGAGCATGTTGGCAGCTCCCCACATTAGAAAGGATCCTGTGCACCATGCAGGATTCATCTTTCTATTATGCGAACAAACCTATCTTGGGAAAATGACCGTCACATTATACTTGAGCATCTTTTCTATCTTTTCTTAGTGAATTTGCATCTAATTTGTTGAGTTTAATTAAAAATTAATTATATTTTAACCACTATGGATGCTATTTTGAGTTTTGTGCTATTTTATTTAATTTAGGTAGCATTCGAATGGATTTGATGAAGTTTCTGTAGAAAAAGAGAAGAAGCCAAGGAGATGACCAGCGAATACCGACGCAGACGCATGGCTCACGCGAGCACGCAGAATGGAGGAAATCGCAATGACGCGATTGCGTGCCTGACACGAAAGCGTGGACTGGAATCTGCACAAATGACGCGAACGCGTGGACGACGCGGACGCGTCACATGAGCGATCTGCAGAATAATTGACAGAAAACGCTGGGGGCGATTTCTGGGCTGTTTGACCCAATTTCTAGCCCAGAAAGTACAGATTAGAAACTGCAGAATGGACAAATCAAGTGGTCTCCACCCATCAGTTAAAGACTTGTTAATTAATTCGAATTTAAATTCAAATCTTATTTTTAGAAAAAAGATATTATTTTTAATTTTAGATAATTAGATTTTAAGATTATGAGGATTAGTAATAAAAAGGGATCTGAGGCCATCAGATTGGAACTCTGTACATTTTTTACCTGAATCCTTATTTTTCCTCTCAATCATGAGCAACTAATCCTCCATTGTTAAGGTTAGGAGCTCTGTCTATTGTATGGATTGATACTATTATTTTTCTATTTTAATTTATGTTTTGATTTATTTTTCAATAATTGTTTTCGTTCTTTATTTTATGAATTTGGGTGGAACGGAAGTATGACCCATGTTCTAATTGAGTTCTTGTATAATTTGGAAAAGCTCTTTACTTGAACAATAGCTTGAAAACATATTATCCTGAATTTCTAATTGTTTGTATTCAACGGGATACGTGACATATAATCCCCTTATTTTTGGATAATTAGGATTCTTGTGGCATATAAACTGGAATTTGATCATCACCCTCTAATTGGAATTAATTGACCAAGGAATTGGTTGTTGATGAATTTTAGAAGAGACTAGGAAGGTCTAAGGAATTAGGGTCTAGTTACAAATAGTTTTCCATGAATTAAATCTTGCATGATTAAAATAGTTAATTAGAAAAGTCAATCCAGAAAATAGATAACTCTGAAGCCTTAACTGTTTCTCCATATTTTATTCCCAAATTAATCATTTCTTTGTCTTCTGTTTAATGCTTTTTGGATATTCAAACACTCTTTTTTGTTTGTCTAACTAATCCTATCAAACGCTATTGTTGCTTAATCCATCAATCCTCGTAGGATCGATCCTTACTCACGTAAGGTATTACTTGGTACGACCCAGTGCACTTGCTGATTAGTAAGTGTGGTTGTAAATACCACACCACCACACAGAAATTACTAGTGGAATCTTCAAAGCAGTTAACTATTTCTAGCTCATCTATATATATCTCCTTCTTAGGTAATTTATGTTCAAATTAATCATATTCTACTAATACCTGCTGACTTTCGCATTAACATTCTTTGCAAGTAGGTAAAATTTAATCAGAGGTTTATGTCAAAAGGTGAGGGTTTGTATAAGGCCTATAACAAAAATTATGAATGAGATATATATACTAGAGACTATGATTAATTGTGAATCTGATGATAATAATGGGTTTGGTCGATAATAATTATTGATAACAACTAAATTGTATTGCCAACAAGTGTCCTTTTGGATAGAGAACAGATAATTTGTACATGACTTGATATGTTTGCCTTTGATTGGGATAGATTTAATTATGAGTTTGGATTGGTTATTGATGCATCATGTATTGTTGAATTGTTTTGAGTATTTTATTCGATTTATGTCTAAAGGGTCAAATGGGCCGGTAATAGTTCGGAGTTATTATCTGAACTCTATTATGGTAAAATATAGTGGAAGTGAGTGTCAAGGGTATGTGTGACGATTTGGATTTTTGATGGTATAGAATTTCACAAATGAATTTTCGTTGAAGTATAGTCTCTAAACCAACAATAATCCTTTCATGCAAAAATTTGTTTGTCACAAGTACAAACCCCTAAAATCTATAAACCGAAGTATTTAAACCTCGGGTCGTCTCTCAAAGGACTTTCAGGGTAGTGTTCTTGTTATTGGTTATGGACTTGTTTATTTTGGGGTTTTGGATGAGGAATGTGAATAGTAAATGGTAGGAAAACTTTATTCACAAAATGGTCTTGGCAAGGTTTGGTTGTCAAGGGTCTTCATCATTATCACTAGCCACAAGTACGGTAGTTGCAAGGATTAATCCCACTTAGTCATCCTTAAATCGATTAACAAAGGAAAGTCAAGTGAGTTATATCAATCCTAGTCCATAAGTCCTAGCTTTCCACTAATTGGATTAATGAAGGCTAGAGTTAATGGCTATCAACTATCAATCAATTGGACACTAGTGACTCAAGAAATCCTAAGTTACCTTCTCAAGCCAAGAACATAAAATTCTAGTCTAACATTCTTCCAAGCATTTAATCAAACACTTGGAAGGCACAAAAGAAAAGTATAGTCAATCACAACAAGAATGAATTCTAACTACAATTGAATGTAAAGAATTAACAACAACAATCAAGGAAATCACAATTACCATGAATTACCTCAAATTGCATTATTGAAAGAAAATAAAGAGAACAAGAGTGTCTCAATTACAAAACCTAGAAACAAAATAAGAGAAATTACAACAAGAGAATTGGCAATGAAAATAAACTAACAACTATAAAAGGCTCTTGGCAAGGTGTGAGAACTAGAAGTTCTATCCTAGTTATCCTTCTCAATTGTGATGAGAATTATTCATTGCTACCACTTAGTTAACCCTTACTAATTAAAGGAAAGTCAAGTGGATGAATTGACTTGAGCCACAAGTCCTAGCCAAATCCCAAGGAAAGACTAGCTTTAGTGCACTCCAAACCAATTAGCAATCTCTCCAATTATCAATCAACAAAGGAATTAGATAACTCAAGTGTCACTAATTACTCTACCTAGGCCAAGAGGAACAAAATCTACACTAAAATCCAGCCAAGCATTTCATCAAACACTTGGTAAGCATAAAAGAAGAACATAGTAAATCAACAACAAGAATGAAATCTAACAACAATTATTGAAAGGAATTAACAACAACAATCAAGGAAATCACAATTATCATGAATTACCTCAAATTGCATTATTGAAAGAAAATAAAGAGAACAAGAGTGTCTCAATTACAAAACCTAGAAACAAAATAAGAGAAATTACAACAAGAGAATAGGGATAGAGAGAAGAACCAAAGTGTAGCAATCATCAATTGAAGGTAGAAGTAGAAGGAGAATTGAATTAAACCTAGAACTATGAGATCCTAATCTAACCCTAATTCCTAATCCTAATTCTAGAGAGAAGAGAGAGCTTCTCTCTCTAACTCTAACTACTTCTAAAACTAAACTATGACTAATGATTAAAGTATGTAAAGTATGAAAAGTATGTTGATTCCCCTTCAATCCTTGGCTTAAATAGCATCAGAAATGAGTTGGATTGGGCCCACAAGGCTTCTAAAATCGCTGGCCACGTTTGCATTAAGTGGGTCATGTGCCACCATCGGCGCGTCCGCGTACCGTGCGCGTGCGCGCCCCTATGCGCGATGTAACTATGGCAAATCTTATATCGTTTCGAAGCCCCGGATGTTAGCTTTCCAACCCAACTGGAACCGCATCATTTGGACCTCTGTAGCTCAAGTTATGGTCAATTAAGTGCGAAGAGGTCAGGCTTGACAGCTTTCCGGTTCTTCCATTTCTTCATGAGTTCTCCAACTTTTCATGCTTTCTTTCTTCATTCCCTTGATCCAATCTTTGCCTCCTAAACCTTAAATCACTTAACAAACATATCAAGGCATCTAATAGAATCAAGGTGAATTAAATTTAGCTATTTTGAGTCCTAAAAAGCATGTTTTCACTCTTAAGCACAATTAAGGGAGAAGTTATAAAACCATGCTATTTCATTGAATAAATGTGGGTAAAAGGTGATAAAATCCCCTAAATTCAATACAAGATAAACCGTCAAATTGGGGTTTGTCAACCTCCCCACACTTAAGCCTTAGCATGTCCTCATGCTTAAGCCAAGAGAAAGCAAAAGGGCATCAACATTTATTCAATGTAACCTATCTATATGCATCCTATCTACATGAATGCAACTAGATGCAAAATGGTTGTACCTACTTGGTTAAAAATAAATCAATCCTCCAAGTCATTCATGCACAAGTAGGGCCAAGATCATATAACGATTCATGAATCCTACCAATTCGAATATCAAAATGAAGTTCAAGTAGACTTGCGAGAAGAACGCTCATGAAAGCTGAGAATCAAGGAATTGAGCATCGAACCCTCACCAGAAGTGTTTGCACTCTAGTCGCTCGGTGTTTGGGGTTGATTCTCTCAATTCTCCCCTAATCATGCTTTCCAAGATTTGTTTTTCTTCTAACAATCAACAATTATTCAATGCATGCATACATGTATCATGAGGTCTTTTCTTTAGGTTGTAATGGGGCTAGGGTCAAGGTAGGATCATATATGGCTAGTGGACTTAGGATTTGAATCTTTGATTAACTTAAACTTTCCCACCTAACCTATATAATGACCTATACAATTAAGTACTAATCTAACTACCCATTCCTCACTTTTTCACATACTCATGCATTTTTTTTTCATTTCACAACACTTATGCATTGATTCCTCTTGAGCTTCACTTTGGGGCATTTTGTCCCCTTTATTGCTCTTCTTTTTTTTTTTCTTTCTTTTTCTATATACATTTTTTTCTTTTCTTTTCTTTTTTTCTTTTCACTTTTATTTCTTTTTCTTTTCATTTTTTTTCTTTTTCTTTCAAACTATACACAAGAACATAAATGCATAAGGTCTATACATTTAATCAATACATGAGTATGTACCAATTCTCCAATATAAAAATACAAAACACAAACACCCTTTTATCCCAACCAATGTCCCAAAGTTTTTCCACTCTTGGATGACACTCACACTCACTAGCCTAAGCCAATCAAAGATCCAAATAAAGGACATTCATTGTTTTCCGCTTTAAGGCTTGTAATGTGCTAAAATAAGAACAAGTGGGTTAAGCGTAGGCTCAAAATCGGCTAACAAAGGAGAGTAAAAGGTAAGGCTATTTGGATAAGTGAGCTAATGAAATGATGGCCTCAATCATATAAATGCATGAATACAAGGAATAATGGGACATATAGATTCAAACAAATCAAAGATTACAATCATAGAAAGAGAACAATTACACGCAAGAAGGAAAATAAGTGGTTATAAGATGTAACCACACCATTAGGCTCAAATCTCACAAGCTTGTGTTCTTAGCTCAAAACCATGTTCCAAAATAAATTCTTTCAAGCAAGTTCAACAAAAATTTTCAAATTGGTAGGGTGCCCTAAAAACATAGTTTTTTTTTTTTTTGGAAAAGAAATCATTACCATAACCAAGTAGTCCTAATATGAAAGAAGTGGTAAGAATATGTACAAATTCTAACTAACATGCAACCTATCATGCAATGCAATAGCTACTCTAACAAAGAAAAATAAAAAAAATTGGTGTTGAAAAGGAAATTGTTACCCATGGAGATCGGTCGAATGACCTCCCCACACTTGAAGATTGCACCGCCCTCGGTGCATGCAAAGGAGAGCAAGGTGGATGGGTTGCTACAATTGGTGAGCTTCTTCGAAAGGTTGTGCGGATGACTTGTTCGTTGCCCCATTTAAAAGCTTTTCCGTTTCCTCCTTTCTTGGTGGCCAGCCTAAAAGGAGAGAAAAAGAAAGAAAATTAAGCCTACAACAAGGATATCAAAGTAAATAGAACATAGGCGGGGGCTAATGCCAAATAAGAGTATGATTCTCTACTACATGGTAGCTACAACATGTGAGTGAGAAATCAATATAAGCAAAAGGCATATCAACTGATACTTGATGCAAGAGTAAAGTTAAAGTATGAAGAGTGTGTTGAGCATCAAGTTCAAATGAGAAGAAGTGGGTCATGAAAGACAATATGAGGTCATATCAATGCACAAAGACACAAAAGTCATACAGGATGAAGCATTGATTTAAAAGTTTCATCACCCAACAATATCAAACAAGTCAAGAAGCACCAAAATAATGTAAGAAAGTCTCAACAATTGAGTAGGAAAGTTCAATCACCATTATTAGAATGGAAAACTTAGAAAATAAAATGAGAACAAGGTAAAAAAACAAAATTAAAATGCAATGAATGAAAACAAGCAAATGCAATAAAAGAAAATGGAGGAAAAGAGAGAAAAAAAAATTTTTTTTTTAGTATTTTATTTATTTATTTATTTATTTATTATTATTATTATATTATTATTATTATTTTTTTATAAAAAAAATTTCATTTATATTAAAAGGAAAAAAAAATTTCTAAGAGAGGAAGGAGAAAAAAAATTTAGAAAGAAAGAAGAAGAGAGGAGGAAAGAGGAAAGAGAAAGGAGGAAGGAGAAAAGCAGGGAACAAATGAATACAACATACTAACAACCAATCTTTACAAACAAATCAATATGAAATGAAAATCTACCTACAATGGCAACTCAAATCACTTATTATACAAAACCAAAAGAGAATGGAAAGAGGTTACCATGGTGGGGTGTCTCCCACCTAGCACTTTTAGTTTAAGTCCTTAAGTTGGACATTTTGAGGGGCTCATTGTCATGGTGGCTTATGTTTGTACTCATCCTTGAATCTCCAAGGATCTTTGCCTCTCAATTGGTTGACAGAATATCCAACCGTCTTCACCAAGCTTGGGCAAAGTTCAACCCAAGATATGAGTTCCCATAGTTGGTCTTCATTCAGCGAGCCGGGGTCCCATATCTTATCTTCGCACCCGTCTTCAATTTGATCTTCATACTTTTTCTTTCCGGGTGGTTGACATATAGAATTCTCTTTAGCACACCTAGCCTTCCGTCGAGACCCATGCAAAGTGGTATTCTTCCAATCATCGTTCCTATACCTTGAAGCTTTGACCTTAATGAGCCTAATTCCTAACTTGCAACCACTACACAACTTATTCTTGCTTTTAATTCCACAGAGAGCTCTAAGTTGTCCATCCGTTTCAATCAAACCATATTCAAGCGAGAAAGTAAAGTTTATGGATAAGAATTTTACCCACTTGAATGTTGTGTTGGATGGTGACTCGGGAAGGGAGACCTCCCCACACTTAGACAATGCAAGGTCTACTTCCTTGTGCTCTTCTTTGTTTATTTCCACCTCTTTGCGAGCTTCCTTGATTTCAACCTTTCCCCTTTTATCACATAGCTTGGTGTTGTCTTCAAGAACTTTGATTTCTTGCCTAATGGGAGGTGGTTCAATTTTGGATAGAAATTCATTGATGAATAAATCCATTTCTTGGTCAACCTCTTCATCTTCTTCAATTTCGATATACACCATGCCAACATTTTCCTCTTGGTAGCTCTCTTTCTCATTGCTCACCAAGGGTATGGGAGGTTGTACACACTCTTTTATACTTTCAACTCCATGTCCAATGGGAGGGAATTCCATTGTAGAGAGAAATTCATCCATGATTGAATCCATCTCTTGATAAGCCTCTTCCAAGTCTCCAACGATGAGATGCCTTGGGGGTTGCGCACCTTCTTCAACTTCAATATCAAGCTCCTTGGAAGAGTGCTCCATGAGACTACATTCCCTTGGACTTTCAACATCTCCTAAATCTTCAACCACTTCTTCCTTTTCTTCAATGATTATAGGTTCCTCTAGTTGCTCCAACACAAAATTTGACTCCTCCTTCTCCACCGAATTTTCCAATTTCTCCTTCATGCTTTGCTCTTCTTTTGACTTTTCACATGTGGTCACGGAAGTACCTTGAGTATTCAAGCATTGGTGGGCTAAAGTGTGCACCACCTTGGTCAAATTGGTCACAAACTCAAGTGTATCCCGCTTCATGGCTTCTTGTCCTTGGAGTAACAAAGTGAGAGGCTCGTCTATTGGGGCTTGGGGTGAATAGGAAGGTTTATTATTTTGGAGAGAGGGTTCATGGTAGGAAGGTGGTTCTTCTTGGTAAAGGTATGGAGATGATGAGTATTGAGGTGGTTCTTGGGAGTAATCTTGATATGGTTGTGGTGATTCTAGAGGTTCTTGCTCATAATGGCCACAAAAATATGGTATGGATGATTGGTTATATGATGGATATGGATCATAGGGTGGTGCTTGGTGATGAAAGGCTTGTGAGAATGGTTGAGGTTCATGTTGAGGGTATGCGTCATGGGCATATGGTGGTGGTTGGTTGTCATAAAAGGAGCCACCATAGCCATTAAATTGGCATGCATTAGGATGGAAATTATACCTATAAGTGTCCGGAGGTTGATGCCAATAGGAGTGATCAATTCCTTGAGGCTCCTCCCATCTTGGAGTGTTCCAACCTTGGTACATGTTAGCATTGAAGTTCACATTTCCTACAACACAATTAGAGCCAAACTCATAGCCAAAGTGAGAATTCATTACGGAAAAACAAAATAAAACTAACAAAATCTAGTAAACAAGCAAAAGACAAACTATTTACACTATTCACATATGTACAATAACCAATAACATAACACCATTGCAAGTCCCCGGCAACGGCGCCATTTTGACGATTTGGATTTTTGATGGTATAGAATTTCACAAATGAATTCTCGTTGAAGTATAGTCTCTAAACCAACAATAATCCTTTCATGCAAAAATTTGTTTGTCACAAGTACAAACCCCTAAAATCTATAAACCGAAGTATTTAAACCTCGGGTCGTCTCTCAAAGGACTTGCAGGGTAGTGTTCTTGTTATTGGTTATGGACTTGTTTATTTTGGGGTTTTGGATGAGGAATGTGAATAGTAAATGGTAGGAAAACTTTATTCACAAAATGGTCTTGGCAAGGTTTGGTTGTCAAGGGTCTTCATCATTATCACTAGCCACAAGTACGGTAGTTGCAAGGATTAATCCCACTTAGTCATCCTTAAATCGATTAACAAAGGAAAGTCAAGTGAGTTATATCAATCCTAGTCCATAAGTCCTAGCTTTCCACTAATTGGATTAATGAAGGCTAGAGTTAATGGCTATCAACTATCAATCAATTGGACACTAGTGACTCAAGAAATCCTAAGTTACCTTCTCAAGCCAAGAACATAAAATTCTAGTCTAACATTCTTCCAAGCATTTAATCAAACACTTGGAAGGCACAAAAGAAAAGTATAGTCAATCACAACAAGAATGAATTCTAACTACAATTGAATGTAAAGAATTAACAACAACAATCAAGGAAATCACAATTATCATGAATTACCTCAAATTGCATTATTGAAAGAAAATAAAGAGAACAAGAGTGTCTCAATTACAAAACCTAGAAACAAAATAAGAGAAATTACAACAAGAGAATAGGGATAGAGAGAAGAACCAAAGTGTAGCAATCATCAATTGAAGGTAGAAGTAGAAGGAGACTTGAATTAAACCTAGAACTATGAGATCCTAATCTAACCCTAATTCCTAATCCTAATTCTAGAGAGAAGAGAGAGCTTCTCTCTCTAACTCTAACTACTTCTAAAACTAAACTATGACTAATGATTAAAGTATGTAAAGTATGAAAAGTATGTTGATTCCCCTTCAATCCTTGGCTTAAATAGCATCAGAAATGAGTTGGATTGGGCCCACAAGGCTTCTAAAATCGCTGGCCACGTTTGCATTAAGTGGGTCATGTGCCACCATCGGCGCGTCCGCGTACCGTGCGCGTGCGCGCCCCTATGCGCGATGCAACTATGGCAAATCTTATATCGTTTCGAAGCCCCGGATGTTAGCTTTCCAACCCAACTGGAACCGCATCATTTGGACCTCTGTAGCTCAAGTTATGGTCAATTAAGTGCGAAGAGGTCAGGCTTGACAGCTTTCCGGTTCTTCCATTTCTTCATGAGTTCTCCAACTTTTCATGCTTTCTTTCTTCATTCCCTTGATCCAATCTTTGCCTCCTAAACCTTAAATCACTTAACAAACATATCAAGGCATCTAATAGAATCAAGGTGAATTAAATTTAGCTATTTTGAGTCCTAAAAAGCATGTTTTCACTCTTAAGCACAATTAAGGGAGAAGTTATAAAACCATGCTATTTCATTGAATAAATGTGGGTAAAAGGTGATAAAATCCCCTAAATTCAATACAAGATAAACCGTCAAATTGGGGTTTGTCAATGTGCTGTTAGCCGCTAGCTCATTAGGAAATGAACAGAATTTAGATCAGATTCCGATAGTAAATAAAATTTTCAAGGTATTTTTCGAGAATATACCTAAATTTTCTCCTCCTCGAGAGATAGAATTCGCGATAGAACTAGTGCCGAGAGTAGGACCAATCTCAATTGCGTCATATAGAATGTTGCCATTGGAGCTAGTAGAACTAAGGATCAGTTGGAGGAACTGATGGATAAGAGATTTATCCGACTAAGTATTTTTCCGTGGGAAGCACCGGTTTTGTTAGTGAAAAAGAAAGATGGCAGTATACGGCTGTGTGTGGATTACAGGCAGTTGAATAAGGTGTCGGTGAAGAATAAATATCCTTTGCCAAGAATGGATGATTTGATGGATCAGTTGCAAGGGTCCAACATTTTCTCCAAGATTGACTTGAGGTCAGGATATCATCAGATTAGGGTGAGAGTAGAGGATATTCCTAAGACAGCTTCCAAGACTCGGTATTGTAACGATCCACATTTTTTAAAATATAAATATAAATAAGTTATAATTTATTTTATAAATTGAAATTTTTTATTTTTAAAAATTATTTTATTATAAGTAATTGAATTAATTTTATAACTATTTGAATTCAATCAAATTCATATTCTTATATATATATTTTTTATGATGTAATATTTTACCTAATTAAAATTATAATTCTAGTAATTTATAAGTAATGAAAATTATATATATTAATTTGAGTAATTGATATTTTTAATTTAAAAATAGAGTTTAGTTAACAATATTATTATTGAGTTCGATATCTGCTGATATGAGTAAATATCGGTACTTTTTGGTGAACTTAGCTTTGCTAATGTTTCACCGTATATCTTTATCATTATATTACTAATGTCATTTATATTAGTAACTCATATATATTTATTCCTATATATATATATATTATTTGTGTTTTAATATATCCAACTTTCATAATTATCCGTTTAAGATATTTATAACTCAAATTGCTGACTCAACAGTTTAAATGAGTGACACGTGGCCTTAATAAACAATTTCCCCTTTAATAATCGAATCATATAATCTTCTTCCTCGTTTCTTTTTCAATTCTTTTTAACAGAACCAAGAAAAATCAAAAGGGGGAAGCCGTGAGTGAGAGAGAACGAGAAGCCATGGCACCGTAAATTTTTGGCGCTCGATTTCTTGAGATCCGTAACTCCAATAAAAAATCTAATCCGATAAAAGTGTTCGTATCTTCCTCTTCTATGCATTGGCATCACTTTTATTTGGCAGAAGTCGACGGTAACGTAGCTCCCATTCTCCTTGAATTCGGCCAATTAGAGTTCTAGGAGGTGCAGGCGATTTCTGACGTTTTCTTCTTCAGCAGTTCGGTCAAAAAGCTTCTCCGAAGTTTCCTTTGTTTTGATTTCGTACGGAGGTAGGATTTGATAACTTTATAATAATTACATTATGGCATCAGAGCAGGTTGTTCTAGTTAAAGTCTTTGGAGTGGACTGACTATGCTTCACTACATACTCTGAGTATCTGTCATGCAGTAGGACTTGTCCTAATGATAAGAGTTTGAATTTTATATGCATGACTGTCTATTGATTAACGTTATTATCTTACCATTGTATACCTCATGGTATTAAGTCTGGCCAACTTAATACTGATGATTTATGTAAAAGAAAACACTAATTGGTTATCATGGACGAAATAAAAATAATAGGTAATTGATGAGCGGATAATTTATACGCTTTTTGACATTGTTTTTAGTAGGATATAGTTACTTTTAGGGATGTTTTCATTAGTTTTTATGTTAAATTCACATTTCTGGACTTTACTATGAGTTTGTGTGTTTTTCTGTGATTTCAGGTATTTTCTGGTTGAAATTGAGGGACTTGAGCAGAAATCAGATTCAGAGGTTGAAGAAGGACTGCTGATGCTGTTGGATTCTGACCTCCCTGCACTCAAAATGGATTTTCTGGAGCTACAGAACTTGAAATGGCGCGCTTCCAATTGCGTTGAAAAGTAGACATCCAGGGCTTTCCAGCAATATATAATAGTCCATACTTTGGCCAAGAATAGATGACGTAAACTGGCGTTCAACGCCAGCTTTCTGCCCAAATCTGGCGTCCAGCGCCAGAAAAGGATCCAAAACCAGAGTTGAACGCCAGAAATGGATCAAAACCTGGCGTTCAACTCCACAAATGGCCTCTGCACGTGGAAAGTTAAAGCTCAGCCCAAAAACACACCAAGTGGGCCCCGGAAGTGAATTTATGCATCAATTACTTACTCATGTAAACCCTAGTGACTAGTTTATTATAAATAGGACCTTTTACTATTGTATTAGATATCTTTGAACAGTTGTATACAATCTTTGGACGCCTGGTTCTTAGATCAGAGGGACTGGCCATCTCGGCCATGCCTGGACCTTTCACTTATGTATTTTTAACGGTAGAGTTTCTACACTCCATAGATTAAGGTGTGGAGCTCTACTGTTCCTCAAAGATTAATGCAAAGTACTACTGTTTTCTATTCAATTCATCTTATTTCACTTCTAAGATATTCATTCGCACTTCAACCTGAATGTGATGAACGTGACAATCATCATCATTCCCCATGAACGCGTGCTTGACAACCACCTCCGTTCTACCTTCGACTGAATGAGTATCTCTTAGATCTCCTAACCAGAATCTTCGTGGCGTAAGCTAGAATGATGGCGGCATTCAAGAGAATCCGGAAGGTCTAAACCTTGTCTGTGGTATTCCGAGTAGGATTCAATGAATGAATGACTGTGACGAGCTCCAAACTCGCGATTGCAGGGCGTTAGTGACAGACGCAAAAGGATAGTAAATCCTATTCCAGCATGATCGAGAACCGACAGATGAATAGCCGTGCCGTGACAGGGTGCATTGATCATTTTCACTGAGAGGATAAGATGAAGCCATTGACAAGGGTGATGCCTCCAGACGATTAGCCGTGCCGTGACAGGGCATTGGATCATTTTCCCGAGAGATGACCGAAAGTAGCCGTTGACAATGGTGATGTATCACATAAAGCCAGCCATGGAAAGGAGTAAGACTGATTGGATGAAGATAGCAGGAAAGCAGAGGTTCAGAGGAACGAAAAGCATCTCCATTCGCTTATCTGAAATTTTCACCAATGATTTACATAAGTATCTCTATCCCTATTCTATTATTTATTATTCAAAAACCCATTACTGTTTGATATCCGCCTAACTGAGATTTGCAAGGTGACCATAGCTTGCTTCATACCAACAATCTCCGTGGGATTCGACCCTTACTCACGTAAGGTATTACTTGGACGACCCAGTGCACTTGCTGGTTAGTTACACGGAATTGTGAACCATGGTCTTGGCATCATGTTTTTGGCACCATTACCAGGGAAAGAAAGAGCGATGAATTTTACATAATCAAAGTATAATCACGATTCCGCGTACCAGTAATGCAAATTACGGGGTTTAGGATGTTAGAGGTTACGAAGTTAGCTTGGTTCTGAAGTATAATCTTTATTCGTGCTACACAAATTTGTACCATCACTTCCTTCATTATCTACATTGGAATTCTTGCTTTGGATTTTTTCAGAATGTGATTTGATTATTTTCCGACTAAATCTTATCGTTCATGTGTATCTTTGCCTGATTGTGATCCTATCTGTTCACTTGAATCTTTTCTAGAGTTCATCCTTAACGTTGCTTGTATTTTTTTCTCATGAATTTAGCTTCTCTTTTTGTAGAGTTCGAACTTATTTTATTGTATCAATTTTCGAGGACGAAAATTTTTGTAAGGTGAGTAGAATGTAACGACCCACATTTTTTAAAATATAAATATACATAAATTATAATTTATTTTATAAATTAGAGTTCCTTATTTTTAGAAATTATTTTATTATAAGTAATTGAATTAATTTTATAACTATTTGAATTCAATCAAATTCATATTCTTATAAATTTTTTTTATGACGCAATATTTTACCTAATTAAAACTATAATTTTAGTAATTTATAAATAATGAAAATTATATATATATATATATATATATATATATTTAATTTGAGTAATTGATATTTTTAATTTAAAAATAGGGTTTAGTTAACAATATTATTATCAAGTTCGATATCTATCGATATGAGTAAATATTGGTACTCTTCGGTAAACTTAGCTTTGCTAATATTTCACTGTATATCTTTATCATTATGTTACTAATGTCATTTATATTAGTAACTCATCTATATTTATCACTATATATATTATTACTTGTGTTTTAATATATCCAACTTTTATAGTTATCCGTTTAAGATATTTATAACTCGAATCGTTAACCCAGCAGTTTAAATGAGTGACACATGACCTTAATAAAACACTTGCCCCTTTAATAATCCAATCATATAATCTTCTTCCTCCTTTCTTTTCAATTCTTTTCAACGGAACCAAGAAAAATCAAAAGGGAGGGAGCCGTGAGTGAGAGAGAACGAAAAGTCATGGCAACGTAAATTTTCGGCACTTGATTTTTTGAGATCTGCAACTTCAATAAAAAATCTAATTCGATAAAAGTGATCGTATCTTTTTTCTCTACACATTGGCATCACTTTTTTTTCGGTAGAAGTCGACGGTGACGTAGTTTCCATTCCCCTTAAATTCGGCCAATTGGAGTTCTAGGAGGTGCAGGCGATTTCTGACGTTTTTTCTTCAGTAGTTCAGTCAGAAAGTTTTTCTGGAGTTTCTTTTGTTTTGATTTCGTACGGAGGTAGGGTTTGATAATTTTATAATAATTAAATATGAATGGGATGAGTGAATATTTGTTTGATTGGTTACTGTTTGAGTTTGATTAAGTTTATGTTGAATTTTGTTGTTTGCTTGAGATTTTGGATCGACTATATATGAACAGTCCCCCTGAGTGTTTTGGTGAATTTGGGGCTATTATGGTGTGGTATTTTGAGATAAATTTGGTAAGGTTTGATGGCCAAGAAAAAATATTAAAACTTACGAAGAATCGGTAATCGAAAAACTCGAGAATGCATTAAAGCACAAGTAATATTTTAAGAGAAAAAGGTTAAGAGTTTCGGTTTTGGTATAAAAGAAAGATTAGTAATTAAATTTTATTTTTGAAGGGTAACATTGTATTTGGATATAAAAATCGAGGTGCTATTTGTAATTATATAAGTTTTTGAGTATTTTGGGTAATAAATAAAGTACAGGAATAAAAATGGATATTTTGTAAAAGTTTAGGATTACTTTTATAAATATTGAGATAAGTGAGATTTTAAATATAATTTTATAAAAATATTGGGTTAAAAATGAAATATTTAAAAGTTTGAAGTTTAAAGTGTAGATAATAAGAGTTTAAGAATAAAAGCTTTACGAAGCTAAATTTTTTTGAGAAAAGCTATAAATATTATTTATTTACCATTTAAGTTATCTTATTTATATTGTTTTTATCAATTTATTAAGAATATTTAAGTTAGAGAAGAGCAAACAGTAGAAGAACTCTTAAAATCTTTAGAGGACACAGTTGATTTAAGAATTTTATTATTCTTTTTCATAAGACATTAGGGAAAGGCGAGGGAAGAATATGAAGTTGAATTATGATAAAAAATTAAAGGATTGAAGAAAAAAAAAGAGAAAGAAAAGAAGTAAGAAAGTAAAAGAGAAAGATGAGAAAGAAAAGAAAAGAAAAGAAAAAGAACAAATATTAAGTAAAAGAATCTCTGCCATAGAAGAGCAGAGAGCAGTGATGAGAAGGATGCATTAAGTAAAAGGATCTCTGCCACAGAAGAGTAGAGAGCAGTGACTGAAAAGATTTTAATAAACATCTTCCACAGTAGAGCAGATAGAAAAGAAGGTATTAATTAAAGGGATCTCTACCGCAGTAGAGTAGAGAGCAAAGATTGAAAAGAAATTAAGTGCTGTTTGGGCCTTAGTGCCAAGTGTCTAGTGGGAACGGCGATGCGTAACACTCACTTGATACTATAGGAATGGCTCAGTGAGGATGGCGATGCATAACGCTCACTGGAGACCGAAAGGAAGGTTCTCCTATGAGGACGGCGATGCGTAACGCTCATGGAGGGGGCGTTGGCTGAGATAGGGATGGCGGTACGAAACGCTTATCTCAGGACTAGTGTGGGAATCAGGCAACAAACTAACACATGAGCTCATGGTCTGTATAGGAATAGACATGCATCATACTTGTTTGTGCATATTTGTTTGTGATTGTGTTTTCTACGATTGTGTGAGCTTGTGATTGGATTCTATGTTCTGTAATTGCTGAGTTGGATTATACTTTGTTGACTGTTGTTATTGACTGAGAACATAATGAAACGAACTTAACTTCTAACCCCGATCCTACTAAAAACTCCCCAATTCTTACCCCCTATTTCCACCCCTTTCAGCTACAGGTGCGAAGGTTTAGTGTGAAACTACAGGAGCATAGAAGATTATGCTTACAAGTTGAGTTGTTAGAATTTATTTTCCCCTCGTTGTTTATTCTTTTGGTTTTTAGAGGGGTAGGACTTGTAATTGAGGTTCTTTGACTAAGTCTATGTATGTAAAGCGATGTGAATATATATACTTTTGTGATTAAGTGATTTAAAATAAAGAATCTGTGTTTTCTTAATTAAAAGTTCTGGTTCGTATTCGTGAAGGTCAATATTAAATAAAGATTGTATAAATAAAAAGATTTAGAGGTAAGTAACGCCTGAGCTTTTGGTACGATCACGAGGTGCTAAAAGTCAGGGTGTTACATGTATGGTCATTATGAATACACAGTGATGTCCTTTGGGTTGATGAATTTCCCTGCCGTGTTCATAGATTACATGAATAGGGTATTTTGACCTTTCTTAGACAAGTTCGTTGTGGTGTTTATCGATGACATCCTAATATATGCTAAGACTACAGAGGAGCACAAAAAGCACTTGCAAATAGTTTTGTAAATTCTGAAAGAGAGGAAGTTCTATGCAAAGCTTTCTAAGTGCGAAACAACTCGAGTAAGCACACACACACATGTATGTTGTAACATTCTTACTATTAGAATGTCACCCTTCCGGCTGCGCTACTCTGATAGAACGGATATTACGACGACTTCCATACATATATAATATTAAAATAGGAGACTTTAACTCGAAATCCGAAAATACTTTTTCTTTTCCTCGGACATACATACATACAAATTATCATAATACTATTACATCCACAATCCGAATAATTATACAAGCATATATATATATATATATACAAAGTTATCTCACAAGAATCATAACTCCTATCCCTCTTTACAAAAATATAAATCTCAACAAGGCGAGGGAAAATGCTTCTATGATAATACAACCATAAAACATAAAAATCACGTCATAAGCTTCTTCACTTGTTTCCTGAAAACAAAAGCCTGTAGGGGGGGTGAGAATATCGTCCTCACAAGTTCTCAATAGAGTGTTTAAGAATTGTCATAAGAGGATACATATAAATAAAATAATGGATTTCAAACGCAAAGATTATCGTTCGTCTTATGAAAACGCAGTTACTTACTCAAAACCCAGATTCATGCTTCCATTATAAAATCTTAAAAGTTACTTAAACTGTATGAATAGCCAACCTGTTCTAAACATAGGTTCATTAAGTCTATGCTGAACTAGTTTGATCTTTCATAGTTTTTCCTACCTTAAACATAATTCACTCATGGCCTCCGGTCCATCACCTAACCAATCACGGCTTCCGGCCTAAGCAAAAACAATCAACACATAAACCACCACAAGTCAAAGCACGTATTAATCTTTACCAACTTACCAAGTCATGGCCTCCGGCCCAACCAGTCATGGACTCCGGTCCAAAATAATCAAATCTCGGCCTCCGGCCCAAAATATATCAAAACTCAGCCTCCGACCCAAAACAATATCAAAACTCAATTTTCTACAAACCTCCAATCATCACATCAGGAACAACCCTTAGCGCCACCATCGCCAACATAAGGGCTCTCTCAGTTATTCAAACACATACAAACAATACAAGAAATACACAAATAGAAAGAACAGATAAAGAAATTAGATCAAATAACATATAGATATAATTACTCAACAAGGCAAGCCAAATACAAGATGCACACTCAATCAATACACACAAATGCATATGATGCAAGCTTGTCCTACTGGCCATGAGCTTACATGTCGGTTAAACTGTCAGAACCCGACACATCCGGTATCTAACCCAGATATCGTCTCTCAACACGAAGGGAATCCTCAACCTTCCAGGACGAAATCCTCAACCTCCCCAATCAGAGAGAGACTGTGATGTAACGATAGGGAATCCTCAACCTAACTCGTTCTTACCACAGCCAGAAATTGAATCGAATGGAATCCTCAACTTTCTCCATTCAATTCCCCAATGTAGTAAGAGAGGGAATCCTTAACCTTAGCTTGTCTTTCACAGCAAGAGAGAGAATCCTTAATCTTAACTTGCCTATCGTAACAAGAGAGAGAATTTTCAATCTCAACTTACCTATTCGTGAGCGGGATAAAGCTACCATCCTCACCACATCAATCAAAATCTCATTTCAATCAAACATAATTTTAATCATAACCAAGAAATCGAATTAATAATACATAATTGAACTAAAGGGAATCCTCAACCCCAAGCTTGTCCACCATAACAAACAAGAAAATCTTCAACCTCAACTTGTCTATCAAAGCAAGAGAGAGAATCCTCAATCTCAACGTGCTCAGTTACTTTAATAGCAATATACATTCAGTTCACATCACGCCAATAATCACTTTTCTTCAAATAATTTTCCTTTAAAACCAAAACTACTTTTTATAACATTTTCTGAAATCTTCAAAACAACGTCACTCTAAACCCGTTATCTTTCATAAAACTCATATTTACTCAATCAAAATCCCCCAAACCAACTTCAAAACCATTTCCAGTTTAAATCTCTTTCAAAAGACTGAAAAAAAATATTTTAAATTCACTAAATACTTTTCAAAACATAATCCTTTAATTAAAAGTAATCAAATGAAACTCATTCTCAAGTTTAATAACTTTCCAAAGACTCAAAAATCATCTCCCTTTACCAATCAAATTTAAATACTTTAAATTCACTAAAATTTCTCAAGATGTGGCTCTTTAATCAAACCCAAAACATAATTCTTTTTGTAATAAAAGGAACTCAAAACATAATTCTTTTCATAATAAATCAAACTCAAAACATAATTCTTTAATCAAAATCAAAGCAAAATAAGTTAATTTTTATTATTCACTTTTGTGCAAGCTTATAAAAATATCAGCAGCACCTCCTTTAAAACTCGGACTTTACCACCCTTCAAGAGTTTCAACCAAACCAAACTAAACATCTCTCAACCATTCAAATCATTTTCAATATCAATCCACTTCAATAAACCATTATCACAATAATTCAGTCGCAATTATCAAAATACGTTCAAACACTCGATAATCATTCTATCATAATCCAGAAACTAATTTCAAGAAACCAGTTCAACAACGACCAACTCAACAAACTAAATCAACAAATCAGAATAACAAACCTTGTCAATAATTTCACCTTGGCAGAATTCCACCTAGAAGTACCACAATGACTATATGTTTGTTGGATGTTGTTTGGGTCTTCATCCTCGAATAACATACAATCATTGGGGCAAGCATCTATCTTAACATAGTTAAGATTTAGTTTTCGATTTAGTTTCTTTGCCTGATCAAAAGTTGTAGGCCAATTCACACAGCATCTATCTTAACATAGTAAAGACTTAGTTTTTGAATTAGTTTCTTTAGCTGATCAAAAGTCGTAGGCAAATTTACATAACTAAAAGCATCCCTCACTAACTTAAGTATCACGGTAATGACCTTGTCACTTAATTCACACAAGACTTTAATATGACACAATTTGACTATGAATTCTAACTTTGTGAAGTCTCTTCCTTCCTGTAACTTTTGATTGCCTTCCTTGAGAAACTCATCAAAGTCTCTACAATTTTCTCTTGGCTCATCGTTTACAAAATCTTTTGTGCCTGAATCCTCATTGCTCTCTTGATCCATACATATCCCCGAAAGCATAATTTACCATGTTATTTAGAGGATGTTCAGTTGCTAATGTCTCGCACATGACATGTGCACTTGTTGAGAATTCGGTTACTTCTTTCTCACTATGAAAGTTCCATACAACATAATTCTTGGGGAATGATTTGTAAAGTAAATGATCTCTAACATCTTTTCGAGCATGTTATTTACGAAACACACAACTTGGACATGGACATATTATCTTACTATTCTCAATTGCTCTATATTAAAATACAAAATCCAAGAAGATTTCTAGACCAGCTATATGTTCATCTGAGTTTAGTGGCTTAGCAATCTAAGATTTATCCATTGTTGCAGTTAAACTTCAAGTAGGGAAAAAAATTATTAGACATGTGTAGTACTAAAAAATATATATGAAACTTTTAATATGATAAACTATAAAGTTATAATAGAATTCTAACATATATATTTAAAACAAAACAGGATATAATTATTATCTTACTTCAACAAGTGCTTGTTCAAAAGTAATAACAAAAAATTTGTAAGAGAAAAATCAGTACCCACTTCAATTATAATTATTATCTGTCAAAAAATTGAAGAATAATATAATCAATTATTATTATTATTATTATTATTATTATTAGCCAATAATACAATGATATAATGCAGTTCTGCAATAATACAATGATGTTTACACACAACTATTATTACTTAAAGGTTCGAATTTAAAAAAAATATAATTATGATTAAAAGCCACCATTTTATGAGAGATTTGGGAATTTAGATTATAAGATAGATGCCATGGTGAGTTATCACATTGAATAACCAATACAAATATCTATAGAGATCCACACCAAATATACATAGCACGAGCCTGCATGGATCGGTTAATTTTGTTGGTCATTATATGATTCATGAATATAAATAGTACAATTGTAAACAAAAATAAAATAGCATTCACTTGTCCTTCGCTTTGACCATGGATGAGCATTTTATAATTTTTTGAAGTAGGAAAAGAAAATGAAGGGAATTACCTGAAAATTGACGATCGACAACACCAGGCTTCATCAAATTGGCGAGAGTCAATTCCAAAAATAAAATAAACCTAAGCAAATGCCTAATAAAATCTATGAGTGAGTTTAATTGTAAAATAAAAATAAAGAAATAAAAGAAAATAATTGATAAAGAAGGAATAGCTCTATTCTATTTTGATTAAAATTAATAAAACCATAAGAAATTGATGACTTCTACCAAAAAAAACTTAGAGAGCAAGGAGAAATTTAATTCTGACAGTGGACAGAACTATGAAGAAAACTTTTAATTATAAATTTTTCAAGTGATACCATTTGAATGTGTTAAATAAATTCTTGTTTTTCAATACTTCATCAATTTACCATTAATTTAAAAGTCACTATAAAGAATAATCTAGTCCCAACTAGTAATAATATTGAATTTGCATAATTTAAAAGATCGCGCAACATCACTATTAATTTATAGAAGACTCATTCAAAATCCAAATCTACATTAATAAAAAAAAGTGATAAGCGTTTTCATCTATCTAAAGAATAAAGACTCACTCTTAAAGATTTAATTTTCATTTGTTAAAAAATTATTTTAATTTTCTAATTTGTTTGTGGGTAATACATATATTAATTATAATCACAAATTATGCTATTTCAAATTAAATAATTTATATAATGATGATTTTATTTATTATTATAAATGCTAATTGAATAAGTCATTATTACTTTTGATTTGGAATTAAATGAGAATAAAACCAGATATTATCTTTTGTTCCTTAGATAATTATCTTTTTGGATTTTAGATATATTATCTTTTGGGATTTAGATACTATTTTATTTGGGCTTTAGGGTTTAATGGGTGCCATGTTCAAATATAAATAGACCTTCAGGGTTTCGGTCCCCAATATACCAAAACCGTCTTTGTTGCTCTTTCCCCATTAAAAGAGTTACAGTTTAGCCACCTAGGAATACAGAAGACTTTGGTTGAGGAAGATCGATCGAAAGAACCACAAGATCCAAATTTTTCCATCAATTTTTGACTTTTATGAGTAAAGGTACGCTTTCGCATTATGTGATATTTTTTGTGATTTAATATAAATGATCTAGATTAATAAAATGATTTATTCCAACAAGTGGTATCAGAGCCATCCATAATTTAATCATCAAAATATTCAGTTTATTATTCCTTTTGAATTAATACATGTATATGCGTATGTCGTATACATTTGAAAATTTTTATACTGTAAAATTATATACATATATATTTTTTAAACATCCTTACGTGGTTCGGCTTATTGCTGCTGCATATATATAATTTACTATGTGCCTGCATTATATATATATATAGGTTAGTTCTCTTTCTGTATATATACTTGTACTATTATAGTATTATGTATGTAAATTTGGAGACATAATTATCTTGTTTTTCGGCTATACACATTGCTGTGTGTTTGTGATGAATACGTTCTGTGTCTGGTTATTTCTTTTTCTTTTGAGATGATGCTCATAAAATTATTTTGATAAATAAAATTAATTGGTTATCATTTTGGAATATAAAGATTAATATGTATATGTCACTTATATAAATATTAGTTGATCTAAAAAAAGATTTATATTTGGCCAAGTTATATGTACATATTAATAATAAAAAAAGTAATTAATTGTTACATAAGAAAACTAGTAACAATTTGGATTATTATACCCATCTATTTTATAAAGATTTGGTTTTGGAATAAATTGATTGAACATTATGCTGCCAACGTAGTCTCTTTGTGAAAATTGATTTATTTAAAACATTAGGAATATGGTGATATGTAATTCATGCGAATATTGATCGGCCCAAAAGAAGGTCTGTATTTGGCCGAATTACATACACATATTAATGGTAAATACATATTTGGGTAACTAATTAAGAATAAAGTAATACTTATTATTTATGCGAACAATAATCGGCCCAAAGGAAGTTTATTGTTTGGCCAAATAATAAGCATTGCACACTTTTGTTTATTTTCTATTAATTATGCGGTCAATAATCAGCCCAAAGGAAGATTATTGTTTGGCCAATTAATAGAAAATATATGCGGTAATAAATAGGTTGCGAAGTTTAAGTTTCCATGTGCGCATTAAGTTGGTCCAAAGAAAGGCTTAATGTGTGACATGAATTTTGACAATATTTGATTACTACAATGAGAGTATCACTTACAGTTAATTTTTCTATCCAAAGATTGAAAATTAATGTTGTTCTAGATATCTCAATATGGATTTTTTCCCATTATTTAACTAATTTTTACTGTACGTTTATTTGTTCTAATCCAGAAACTATGGCTTTAGCTACCAATGTTTTTGCACAAATTAACAGTATTCCTATGCTGAATGGTTCAAACTTTAAAGTTTAGAAGGATACCGTGGAGATTTTCCTCGGTTGTATGGATCTAGATATAGCTCTTCGAGAGGAGAAATCCACTTCCACTCCGGAAAACCTCAATGAGGTTAAAATAGAGAAGTGGGAGAGATCCAATCGAATGAGCATTATGATAATGAAACGCTCAATTTCTGAGGCGTTTCGGGGTTCAATTACTGAGGATAAAGATGTCAAACAGTTCCTAAAGGATGTTGAAAAATTCTTTACTAAGAATGAAAAAGCGGAGGCAAGTAGTCTTTTGAGCAAACTTGTCTCCATGAGGTATAAAGGTTAAGGGAACCTAAGGGAGTACATTATGAAAATATCTCATCTTACTTCAAAATTGAAAGCACTAAAGTTAGAATTGTCTGAAGATTTACTCATGCATTTTATTTTGATTTCCCTTCCTACACACTTTGGGCAATTCAAAGTGAGTTATAACACTCTGAAGGACACTTGGTCCTTAAATGAGCTTATATCTCATTGTGTGCAAGAAGAAGAGAGGCTACAGCAAGATAAGACTGAAAGTGCTCACATGGCTTCATCTTCTCAGTATAAAAGAAAGCGTGATACTACTGTGGATGTGCCTTCTCAGCAGAAAAAGCCTAAGAAACAGGATCAAGTTTTAACCTGTTTCTTCTATAAGAAGGTGTGACACATGAAGAAGGATTGTACCAAATATGCCACCTGGCGTGTAAAGAAGGGTATAATTCTTACTTTCGTTTGTTCTGAGGCTAGTTTAAGTTGTGCACCTGTTGATACTTGGTGGGTAGATTCTGCTGCTACTACTCATGTAAGTATTACTATGCAGAGTTGCCTGTGGAACCGACCACCAAGTGATGCTGAAAGATACATCTATGTGGCAGACGGCAATATAGTTGCAGTCGAAGCTATAGGAACCTTTAGATTGTGTTCCACGAGTGGATTTTACTTGGATTTATTAGAGACATTTTATGTACCGTCATTTAGACGGAATTTGGTTTCTATTTCTCGTTTGGACAAATTAGGTTATCTTTGTTTGTTCGGAGACAATAAAGTTAGTCTCTTCTATAATTCGAATAATATTTGCTCTGGTCATTTGGTGGATAATCTATATAGGCTTGACTTAAATTCCTATAATAATGAAATACTACAAATGGGTACAAAACAAAAACTAAATGAGAATTCGGCATCATTATGGCACAAACGCCTAGGTCACATCTCTAAATAGAGAATTCAGAAGCTCGTGTCAGATGGAATTCTTGGACCCCTAAATTTGACGGACTTTGAAGTCTGCATTGAGTGCATAAAGGGGAAAAGGACAAACAAAAGAAAATTAGGTGCCGAGAGAACTAAAGATGTCTTAGAACTGATACATACCGATATATGTGGCCCATTCCCTATTGTCTTTTGGAATGGACAACGGTACTTTATTACGTTCATAGATGATTACTCTCGTTACGGGTATCTATATTTAATTCATGAAAAGTCCCAAGCCTTGGATGTTTTCAAGTCTTTCAAAGCTGAAGTTGAACTTCAACTTGGAAAGAAATTTAAAGCTGTCAAATCTGATCGTGATGGTGAATACTACAGAAGATATGACGGTTCAGGTGAGCAACATCCCAGGTCTTTTGCTCTTTTCCTAGAGGAGTGTGGTATTGTTCTGCAATACACCATGCCAGGCAAACCTAGCATGAATGGTGTTGCAGAGCAAAGGAACCGAACTCTTAAAGACATGGTAAGAAGTATGATTAGTCATTCTTCCTTGCCTGAATCACTCTGGGGAGAAGCTTTAAAGACCGCAGTGTACATCCTTAATAGGGTGCCAAGCAAAGCAGTTAACAAAATCCCATATGAAATTTGGACTGAAAAAAGGCCCAGTATAAAGCATTTACATATTTGGGGATGTCCAGCTGAGGTGCGACCTTATAGGCCGCATGAAAGAAAATTGGACTCAAGGACAATTAGTTGCTACTTTGTTGGTTACCCTGAGCGTTCACGGGGGTACAAATTTTACAATCCTGCATCAAGGTCTATTTTTTGATACAGGAAATGCGAGATTTCTCGAGGATGTTGAGTTTAGGGGGGAAGGAAATATTAGGAATGTTGCTTTTGATGAGGATTCTATAACTGACAATGATCAGGTCTTTGTGCCCATTATTGTTCAAGATACAATTATAGTACAAGAACACAATGAGAATTCTACTGTAGATCCAGTTACAATACAAAAGAATAATGAGAATATCGTTGTTGCTCAAGATACTGCTACAGTAGAGGTAAAATAATGAGAATCCTCCTCAACCCCAACCCATACAGCAAGCTCAACAACCTCAAGAAGTACCATTAATGAGATCCAACAGAAAAAAAGAGAAAATCCATCTATGATCTCAAACAAGTTTTCCGTTAATGGTATCACAAGTTTCATCAAGTTATTACCTCATATGGTTTTGAGGTAAATATTATAGAGAAATGTGTATACTGCAAGTTCAGTGGGAGTAAATACATCTTTTTGGTCTTATATGTTGATGACATTCTACTTGCCAGTAACGATATAGGCTTGTTGCATGAAACTAAGAAATTTCTATCGAACAAATTCGAAATGAAAGATCTTGGTGATACCTCTTTTGTATTAGGAATCAAGATACTAAGAGATCATTCTCAAGGTATTCTTGAATTATCACAAAAGAACTATATTGAAAAGATTTTAAGTAGATATGAAATGGAAAATTGTAGACCAATGCCCTAAAAATGATCTTGAGAGGACAACAATGCATGATAAACCTTATGCATTAGCACTAGGGAGCTTAATGCATGCTCAAGTATGCACACGTCCCGATATATCACTTATAGTGGGAGTGTTAGGTAGATACTTGAGCAATCCAGGCATGGATCATTGGATAGCTGTTAAATGCGTAATGCGTTATTTAAAGAGAACAAAGGATTACATGCTTACTTATCAGAGATCAGAAAATTTGGAGATCATTAGGTACTCTGATTCCGATTTCATGGCATATGGTTGCAAAACTTTGTCACTGAGCTTCGTATAGTAGATGACATTGAAAGGTCATTAAAGATATTTTGTGACAATAAGTCAACAGTACTATACTCCAACAACGATAAGAGCTTGACAAAATCGAAGCATTCAGACATCAAGTTCTTAGTTGTCAAGGAGAAAATTCAAGAAAAACAAATTTCCATAGAACATATAGGAATAGAATATATGATAGCAGACCCATTAACCAAGAAATTGATCCCTAAAGTCTTTTCATGAGCACACTGCTGGATGGGTGTCAATATTAGTGATGCCTTAGTTTAGTGGGAGTTTATTTTATGCTATATGTCCTATGACAGATATTGAGTTATTTTTCTGTAGAATTAAGTTGATGGTTTATTTCATGTTATGTGAAATGTTCATTTTGCAATATTTGTATTGTGTTTGATCTCAATAAAGTTGGACCAGCTGGAAATAGACATGCATGAGATCACTTGGCATGTAATTTCCATATTACTCATCCAAATTTGATCTATGTCGTTAAGTATATTAGGATGGTGATTGTCGTGGTTTAGTCACGACATTAATGTGATAAAAGTTGCGGTAGTTCCATATCTAATGTATGAGACGGACCAGATTGTTAAAGTAATGAGAGAGAAATAGCATTCAGATGCGCGCATAAAGTTTATAAGATGTGAATATATATCAAGAAAGAATATATGTATAGCCCAAGTGGGAGATTGTTAGGAAATTATTTTAATTTCCTAATTTGTTTGTGGGCAATACATATATTAATTATAATCACAAATTATGCTATTTTAAATTAAATGACTTATATAATGATGATCTCATTTATTGTTATAAATGCTAATTGAATAAGTCATTATTACTTTTGATTTGGAATTAAATGAGAATAAAACCAGATATTATCTTTTGTTCCTTAGATAATTATCTTTTTGGATTTTAGATATATTATCTTTTGGGCTTTA
Source organism: Arachis hypogaea (assembly GCF_003086295.3). NCBI lineage: Eukaryota > Viridiplantae > Streptophyta > Magnoliopsida > Fabales > Fabaceae > Arachis > Arachis hypogaea. Next base: position 31,850,377 of record NC_092046.1, read on the forward strand.
GATACTATTTTATTTGGGCTTTAGGGTTTAATGGGTGCCATGCTCAAATATAAATAGACCTTCAGGGTTTCGGTCCCCAATATACCAAAGCCGCCTTTGTTGCTCTTTCTCCATCAAAAGAGTTATAGTTCAGCCACCTAGGAATACAGAAGGCTTTGGTTGAGGAAGATCGAAAGAACCACAAGATCCAAATTCTTCCATCAATTTTTGACTCTTATGAGTAAAGGTACGCTTTCGCATTATATTATATTTTTGATGATCCAATATGGATGATCTGGGTTAATAAAATGATTTATTCCAACATCATCTGGTAGTTGTTGCAGTTCTTTTTGATTGAGAACCATTATGATTGAGAATCATTGAAAAAAACTATCAAAAAAATTAAAGTTATAATGCAGAGGCTGAAATTATGATTTTTTTTGTTTTTCAATGAAATATATTCCATTCAAAAATAAACTAATATAGCATAATTCCAATATTTTTTGAGAAGATGAACATTCATTTAAAAAGTCTAAGTTACATACATAGTAAAAAACACTCATTGATTTTAAGCATATTTTATAAGTCAAACTTAAAAAATAAGAACAGAGAATAAAAATACAAAATAGAGATCAACCAACCAAAACAAAGTAACTAATAATCACTCCTAACACAAAAAAATTCACTAACTACTGGCATAAAACAAAATAGCTTCAATGATCAATTATCATGTCTTCCCCGTCTCGTTTTCAAAACTCCTTATCAATGCAAAAAAAAAAATACAGAACAAGAGGAATAGCAGTAAAAAAAGTTTTAACAGAACTGAGAAGGCGATACAAAGAAAAAATTTATTATTAACAAAGAAGAAATATCAGCAAACTAATAGGGAAGAAGAAAAAGAAGTACTAGCGGCAGTTCAAAAGAGAAATTGGAGTGAGAAAAAGCGGTGTTGAAGAAGAAGTTTGGGAGTGAACAGATCTAAAAATGTATTGTACCACAACAAATATAGTGGCATCGACGGCTGAAACTGTGGTGGCAAAGGCGGTGGAAATTGCACTGGCAACAATGGTAGCAACGACAGTATAAAGAAAACAGATCTAAAAACGCGTTGATAGAATAGGTGACTCGATTCAGAAGCTCTCTACTGCAACGGATACCGCAGTGGTAACGGCACCGCCGGCGAAAATGGCAGTGAAAATGGCGGCAAAAATGGCGGTAGAAAACTTAGGGTTTTATAGTCATTCTCTCTCAGCTAACGCAGTCTCTCATTTCGGAGAAAAGAGAAAATGAGACTTTGTTCCAAAATTTTGAATTATAATTAATTAAGAGCGGAAGTTTTTTAAATTGTCATAAATAAAATGTAGAGTAAATCATCGTTTTTGTCCCCAATATTTGGGGTAAATCCTATTTGTATCCCTAACGTTTAAATTGTCCTATTTGTATCCCTAACGTTTGTAAAAGTGATTCAATGTTATCCTGCCGTCAATTACATATCATGAGCGCTTTAGTTTGAGTTTTAAAAATCTCTTCTTGAAGTTAGAATACAAATGTATGGGATAGAATCAATGATCTACTCCGAAAAATAGCTCATCAAATGTTGAAACTAATTCCTACAACATTTACATAATTCACTTTTCTAGGGACATAATTGAATCTAAACACAAATAGTGAGTATAATATTAAAATCGACTACATCCAAGTGAAACCTAATTGAGAATGAATACATCCAAGTGAGAATAATTGAAAAATATAATCTGATTTGTTAGTATAATTGATAGTAGGATAACATTGAATCACTTTTATAAACGTTAAGGATACAAATAGGACGATTTAAACGTTAAGGATACAAATAGGACTTACCCCAAACGTTGAGGACAAAAACAATACTTTACTCTAAAATGTATTATAAAAATTTTTAAAAATTTTCACCAAATTACTTCGTTAAATAAATATTAATCTTATAGTATTACTCTAAGAGTTACTCATGAAATGAGAATTGCTTCACACTTATAAAAACTATCACAACTAGAAAATGGATTAATACAGACAGATTTACAGACGGATTTAGTCTTTATTACAGACGGATTTTTGGTTACCGACAAAATTACCGACGGATTTTGTCCCTCTGTAAAAGCCCCGTCGGAAATTATTTACCGACGGATTTTTTTTCCGTCGGAAAATTACAGACGGATTTTTACGAGTTACCGACGGATTTTCCCTCTGTAAATTTTCTGTCCATTTCCCAAAGGCGACAAACTTTCCGACGGATTTTCCGTCTGTAATTACAGACGGATTTTCCGACGGATTTTCTGTCTGTAATTACAGACGGATTTTCAGACGGATTTTCCGTCTGTAATTACAGACAGATTTTCCGACGGATTTTCCGTCTGTAATTTGAACATTGGAAAATCATCTCACACTATGATTACAGACAGAAAATCCGTCTGTAAATCCGTCGGTAAAGTAAAATAGAAATTTTTTTAAATTTTTCCATTGCAAAATGAATACTTTAGGTTTATTTTTTAAATTTCCTCCATCAAGCACACTGTAAATTGAAAAAAAAGAGGCCAAAAATTATATAGATAAACATAATATTCATTACATGATACCTATAAAATTGGATGTTATTTTCAACATCATTGACCAATATCTCACTATCTCAATAAAAAGATACCCAAAAAAATAAATCATTGACAGAACTATAACTATTTACATTACTCATTGACACTACTAGTTCCCTCATTTTCAACAATTTAAACAAACAAGATTTTATATTGATCCTATTCCTTTTAGATTGCATGATGGTGACTTGCTCAGAGCCATTGACAAATACACTTTCTGGATCTCCTTGTGGTTCTGTGATTCCAACAGTAGCAGCCATGTTTGATGTTTCTTCTCTGCTTTGCTTGCTTGGTTTCTTCAATTTCATCAACCCTGGTTTCATTCAAAACAGTAGAATTCATCTAATGTTCACATGGCATTTGTTAATGAGACTATGTGATATTATAAGTCAGAAGAAGAATGAGGGAACTGGCCTAGAAAACACTTGCTTCTTAGAGTAAAAAACTATATACTCACCAAATGCTTATGCCATGTCATTCCTAAGAGGCCATCTCTGTCAGTGAATGCACGTTCAGCCATCATAAGTCTATCATTCACATCTCACTTTCATTTGGTACTCTTTCCATGTTCTCCAACCTTTACTTGCTTCTATTTCCTGAACAAAAAGAAAAACAAAAGAAAAGAAAAGAAAACACTTTATTATATGATAGTTGTTATTTTAAGAACTTGTGTTTGTTTTAACAACTTAAGTTAATCCTTCTGAACAAGTTATATATGAACATTTTTTCCAATAGAAACGGCTTATATCAGCAGTCTTGATTTGCATATACGCTGTTGGAAGACTTCCAGATTTACTTGACATCTATTTTACAATTTATATTATAAGAAGCACAATCATCAATCCCCTTCTCTCTCACCCATTCCTCTCTTTCACAAAACAACAAAAGGGAAAGGGACAGAGAGCCTGTTCACTGTTTCAATGAACAAATGATTCTTTTTCTTTTGTCTCAAGGGAACAGTATCCAGACCTTATTACCAAAACTCAACGAATCAGGCCAGACTCTAAAGAGAATATGGATCACTTAGTTTATTTATTTATTTTTTCATTAAATGCATGAAATTGAAAGAAAACTGGACAAAATTGAAACCAAATTCAATACACCAAAGATGAAATTGAGATAAACTCTCACCTTTGGATAGCCCAGTAACGCATATAACAAGACCAGCAAAAGGAGCATTTGATCGAATATGTGGGGAGGACGAAACAGAAGACATTGGCTCCAATGGCTGCAGAGCTCTGAAATAATACAGATACAAACCACGTGCGATGATGAGGCATTAAGTTCGTGTAATTATACACAGATATTATGGAAAAATTAATGAGCCCGAAGAAAAGCTTACCATCAATCCTCCTGACCAATTCCTTCAACTTAAAAACAAGCCTCTGAATTCCTGGTTGAGCAAACGTGTAATGGTCCTGCATACCATCCAGTAATTTTGACAAGCACCAATAGCAATCAGCCTCTATATTAGAAATTTTCTCTGCAGATAGATCAGACATTGACCAATTATCAATCCCCTTGCAAGTGTTCTGATAGGAAAATCACAATCAGAAGACCCAAGAAAAGACCTAATCCAACCACTATAGATAAACAAATCACACAGAATTTTTTGAGAATCAGGGTGTGCTTGCTAACCTCACTGACTGTCACTTGGAGCAGAGAGACAGCTGAATTCTAAGCTATCCTATTCCACTTTTTCTTTTACTTCTATTTTTGTCCTCTTTGTGTCAATGAGTCTGAACTTGACTAAAAGAACACTCTGGAGAAAATAGAAAGCAATTCAATGGAACTAAAGATAACTCTAAAGAGAATAAAAGAAGAAGAAGAACACAAACCGTCTTGAGACAGAAGGAACAATTCCAAAGGTCATGCCACAAGTAGCTAGAACAAACACAGAGAATATGATCATAACAACAACAGAAACACTCAAAGATCCAACAAGCCCAAGAATTATGCAGAGGACACCAGCGAATGTTTGGCAAAGCCACAAGGCCCAGAGCCTACCCCTCATTCCAAACCTCTTTGAAACTGCATCAGATATGAACCCTCCACCGGGCCTGGAGAAAAGATTCGCCAATCCGAAACTGGCAGCAATGATCCCAGCAGTGTGCAGCTTGAGATTGAATCTGTCACAGAAGTACTCAGCAGTATTCAATTTCTGAATAAAAAATTAATCTTTACAACAGCAAAAAAAAATATAAATAAATAAAGCATAATGCCAACAAAAAAAGTGTCAAAAAGAGATTAGCAAAAACTGGAACGTGTGTAAAATTCAATCCAAAATTATATATATAAAATTCTGACATTTTAGCATTTTAATTCCACTGAGTCCATGGTTTTTCCTTTTTCCTTTTCTTTCTTCCTCCCCTTCCGCTATATTGTTGGAAAGAAGATAGCTGTGATAAATTTTGTATATAAGAAGTTACATTATACATGTCACAGTTTATAAAGATTATTCTAATAAATAACCTTTGATATCATTGAGCAATAGATTTTGATTGCCATAGAAGAAGTCAAAGACATGTCCGCAAAATCTGGTGAATATAAAATAGAACAATCTGTTGTGGCTGTTAACATTGATTCATGTTAAAAGCTCAAAAATAGTCAGAAGAAACAAACGCCAAAAATGGCCTATCTGCTGTTGTTTCAGGTTTGAACAGAAGAAACCAGAGACAAAGATTCAAACAAACAAACACATAGACAACGCCCTTTTGCACCTCATAGCAGTTGAAAAGATGAGTCAGAATTGAGAAGAACTAAAGTTGTACCTTCTAACTGCTTGAAGTCATTCTTCAAAGTCAAGATCGAAAGTATCGTTGCGAGACTTGCCGTCGAGCTGTGGTGCGGGTGCCTCTGCAGAGAAAAAAAAATGAACAAGTATATTTTGAACAAGTATATGTGCAATCTTCCTAAGCATGGCATATATGTGTGGAACTATGTCCTTCTATTTTGAACAAATATATTTTCACAAACTATATAATGCTATATATAATTTAAACTTGTATTAATGAAAAATGAAAAGTATATTTAGGTATCAGTTTTCTACTTACATACCAGAAATTGCACAGAATTAATTTATCAAAATCATTGACTGTGATTTGAAAAATAAAAGAACAAAAACATAGACTCACATTTACATCAAATCAGAACCACATTGGTCCCCTGCATTGCAAATTACAAAAATCAAAAGCTGAAAAATATATATAGGACTACTAAATTTCAACATCATCAACAACCACCTTAGATTATTTTTCTGTTACATAACTCCTCAATCCAATTGAGAAACAAAAAGAATCAGTAAAAGAAAGAAATATAAATCAATTGAAGAAAAAAGAGTCTCTAAAATCCAAAGAATATTTTTCAGTTCAGTGCATGATTCTCAACAAACATGAAAGATATTTTTCAGTGATGTTACCTTCTCATTGATATTCCTGGCAACCTCAAGTGCCTTTGTGTAAGCTTCACCAGCAGGAACCATGAAACCATATAAGCACACATAAACCATGAAACCATATAAGCACACATAAACACACCTAAGCATGATCAAAATGAACAGCAAAACCCAGCTAGGCATTTTGTCAAGCACTAACTGTGCATTACACTTTCAATGTGATTCACTCAGTAATAAGCATACATATACTCCAAATCCAGCACTGGAGAAAAAGGAGCTATTCATAACACTGGAGAAAAAGAGCATTTACTCACCGGCTGCGAGAAAGAAGGGCAGTGGCAGAAACACTTAAACTATATAATTGCAAGTTTCTTTTCTTTTCTTCCCCCAATTTGATTAACTTAAACATAGATACGCCAAGTATAGAAGCACATTTGGTAATGACATCACATGATCCTAACCTTTGCCTCAAAAGATCTTCACTCCTCAGCGTCATGGCATGCTACCTTAAACATACAATTCCAATTTCAGCTTCAAGTTATCTAAGGCAGCATATTTTGTAGCACACGAAATTTTTTAAAATTCAAGCAACAGAATCTCTAAGCAGTTCTAGTGACTGAAATTTATCTAAGCAACAGAATAGGAGTAAACTTCCATGGCATGCCATCAGCAATATCAGCATTGAACTGAACTACAATTCCCTTAAATTACAGTATTTCTAAGCACTTCTAGTGACTGAAATTTATCAGCATCTCTCTGACGAGTGTTTATGTTCCTCAGAATTCGCTTTTCGTCTGCGAGACTCATGCTTCCGTGTCGCATCAATGAATTCAGATTCTATACAATGTACATTGTTATCAAGTGTAAGATGTAAATAGAGATTCATCATAGCACAATATATATCCTACTAAAGTTCTAAGCTCTTACATCTTGCACTGATTAATTTTGCAGTTTGATAGACAATAGAGATTGTTGTTCTGGCTAGGAGGGTAGAAGTAGAAATATTCTCTAAGAAACACTGCCCTATAGAAAAGGAATTGAGTAAACTAATATCACAGCATACAAAACTCAAGTTCCTATAGTAAAAGGAATGATGAATGAAAACACAAAAATCAGCACTGAATATCAGTAGCAACAAAGCATAGAATTCAGGGTTAGTTGAAGAACCTGGCATGTTTGAGACAAAGCCACCTCTGTTCTCAATGCTGCCCCGCTCAATATTAGGTTCATGGTCAGTAGTCATCTCTACAGCCTCCCCTCCCCTTGACAGAACTTGCAACATAAAAATAATTAATTAAGAGTAAAATAGCAAGAATAAAGATACATATTACTACTTATGTACACATAAAAGAAAAGCAACAAACATTTGATGTGCATGTTAGGTCAAACCAACAAATAAGCAAACCATCGAACACTTGGTGTGCACAGCGAAATTCATAGAGGGGAGGGAAGAAAAAAAAGAAAAACTCACAAGTGTTTCTCTGAATTATGTTTGTTCAGCAATCCAGATTAACAATCTAAACATTTTTCAGCTATTCAGAATCAAAACCTAATCTAATCCTATTTTAACAACCTAAAAATACACTAATCAGAAAACAAATCTAACTAAACTAATTACTAAAATCAAACTAACTAAACGAAATTAATTGAACTCAACGGAAATTAAAAGAATTTTGAAACCAAAACCTGGAAGCAGAAACAATCAAACTAACTAAACAAAATTAATTGAACTCTCTACGGTTCGAACAGGGGGGAAAGAGAGAGGTGGAACCGCGGCTGATGGTGAAACCGATTTTGGTCACCACGGAGCTAGGGCTTGCGCAAAGGTAGCCGCAGCATTGACTGGAGGAGATGATGGAGAAGAAGGAGAAGAAGAAGAGAAGAAGGAGAAGGTAGCTGTGGCGGTTAGGGTAGCCGGCGGTGGCGCTGTGGGTGAGGAAAAGAGAAGAAGAAGCTGGTCGACGGAGAAGAAGAAGCTGGGTTGAGCTCGTTTGATTTGGTGCTGTAAATGAATAGAGTTTGGGGCTTTAGGCACAATCGATCATAAAACGCAAAATATAACATTTCCGACGGAAAATTTTAAATTACAGACGGATTTTCCGTCTGTAATAATTTAATAAAATGCACCGTTTTGTTTATATAATTACAGACGGATTTTCCGTCTGTAACCATTTCTCACTGAAAAAAAAATAATTTTTCCGACGGAATTATCGATGGATTCTCTTTTCCGTCTGTAATTTATGCTAATCCATTTTTTTGGTTTTCCGACAAAAAATCCTTCTGAAATTCCGTCTGTATTTCCGTGGGATAAAATCCGTCGGAAATATCCGTCTGTAATAACTAGTTTTCTAGTAGTGTATTATATTAGACTTTTAATTTTAGACAATATAAAACTAATAAATTTATTCTTTAATTTACACATTTCATTTTCTAATAACTCGTGGAATTCATTGACAAAAATAGAATTTGCACACTACACATAAACATTTCCAATAATTCAGAGTGATGACAAGAACAACTATAGATTTTTAATAGTAATACTAAAGTACTTAACCATACCTCTACTTTTTATGCGATCATACTGTGTGCAATATACAAAGATCATGCGCCAGGTTCCAAATTTTATATACACTTTTCTTTTAAATTCTTACTTGCGTTGTTTCATAACGTTTATTTTATCCATAATATTATCTATATATGTTTTTATAATAATAATAATAATAATAATAATAATAATAATAATAATAATAATAATAATAATAATAATAATAATAATAATACATGTTACTGAATTTATACAACTCAGTTTTGACAAGTGTACCAGGTCACAAGCACTAAGAAAGTAAGAAAAAGATTGTCGTTCCCTCAAACACTAATTCAAGTACCACTTCAATTAAGTCTATCTCTATTTATGCTACTTAGATTAATTATTGGAAAGTAACAAAATGTCTAAAATCAACGACTTTAAATATAAGAAACAACGTATCAAAATAATTTATAGAAAATTCTACTCCCCTCTCCTGCGAGATACTAAAATGACACTTTCTTCTCCTTTATTTATAAATATATATTCTCTTTCTTTATAATTTTTTAAAAATCTCCTTTTTAATCCATTTTAAATTTTTTGTGTTAACTAATGTCAACTTTATCTATTTTTTAAGAAAAAATAAATTATTTTTTAAAAAAATAAATTATTTTTTGAAAAAATATCTATTAACAAAATTTTATTTTTTATTATTAAATTTTGCTTACCAAAATACCCTTTAATAAGTTATTCTTTTATTGATTAAATTATATTTTTATCAAAATATTTTTAAAAAAATTAATAATTAAATTATTTTTTTCTAAGATACCTACCTGTTACGATGGGTAACTGGAGATTATTGGGCTGGACTCGCTGGGTTGGCCCAATCGTCTATGGAAGGAAGCCTTCGAGCGGATTCGCGTCTTTAGGGCCTCCGTCCGACTTGTGAATACGAGTGAATGGGGGTGGTACCTGCAAAGATACTCCGATGCATAAGTTAGCAAGGGCGTGAGCAGGTCTAGAGAGTATTGGGACTTAGAGATACCTAAGGAGTGTCAATGTATTTATAGCGGTGAGCCAATAACCACCGTTGAAGTAGTTCCACCTTTTAAGGTGGATAACCGTCCCTTTATCTTAGGGAAGTTGGGATATGGCTCCTGGAAGTGGGTTGAGAGATCTTAGGGGCAGTTACTCATTTGAGTGAATGTTTATCTGCCAGTTAATCTTCGCCCCCGACTTCTTTAGAGCAAGTCGTAGTGAGAACTGACTTCATTAGGGGAAGGTCGGTGTGGGGTGAGGCTCAATCCTTTGGACTGGGTCTTTTCGTTTGGACCTGGGCCTTAATGTTGGGCCAGGGTATGAACAGTGCCCCTACTCGAGCCCGATTTCTTTTAAGGATTGGGGTCGAGTATTTAACTCAGGGTTGTAGCTGACCTGATGTGGAACCGACGTGATGTTTCAGAACCGACGTGTTTTAAAAATTCTCAACAGTCGCGTCTAATCAAACGTCGCGTCCGTTAGGGATTTGTGTATTCATACGCGGGGTCAGTTACATTGGAAACAGTGCTATCTTTAAATGACGGCTTCCGCTTTTACCATTATGCCCTCAACGTCTTTATAAATACTTTTCCCTCTCTTTCCTTGTTTTGTTTCTGAAAACTTTCACACTTATTCTCCTCTGCTTGTATGGAGCTTTTGTTCGAAGGAATTCATCTTTCTCTGCCCCTATCCTTTTCCAAGCAAAGGTTAGTTTTCTTCTACTCTCTTTTTACGAAATGCTTTTACTTGCATGTCTTTATTTTAGAGAGGAGGGTTGGTTTGTAGACTTCTGTTTGATTCCTAGGCCTCTTAGAGACCCTGTTTTTGATTTTTCCCTTTTTTCCTTTGTAGGTTTCACCAATCCTTTTTAGGAAAAGAAAATGTCTTCCATAGAAATTCTGGCTCAATGGGTGGATGTTACGGTTCTAGGGGAAGAACCTTTCGTTGACACTAACTTTATCATCAACCTTTGCACTCACCATAGGCTCTGTACCTCTCATGAGGATGAGCCAAAGTATGAATTGCTTGCCCCAGGTCCGGAAGACCGGGTTTGTTTCGGGATGGCTTCTGAGGCAGCCCCTCATTTCTTCTATATGTATGATAGCATGATCACTCGCCTGGGCGTTTTTCTCCCTTTTTCTGATTTCGAAATCACTGTTTTACGTCACTGCCGTGTTGCTTCTATCCAGCTTCACCCCAATTCCTAGGATTTTCTAAAAATTTACCAATTTATCAGCCATGCCTTAGACTTTCCGACTTCTTTGAGGATTTTCTTTTTCCTTTTCCACATGACTGATGAGCGGATAATTTATACGCTTTTTGACATTGTTTTTAGTAGAATCTAGTTACTTTTAGGGATGTTTTCATTAGTTTTTATGTTAAATTCACATTTCTGGACTTTACTATGAGTTTGTGTATTTTTCTGTGATTTCAGGTATTTTCTGACTGAAATTGAGGGACTTGAGCAAAAATCAGATTCAGAGGTTGAAGAAGGACTGTTGATGCTGTTGGATTCTGACCTCCCTGCACTCAAAGTGGATTTTCTGGAGCTACAGAACTCGAAATGGCGCGCTTTCAATTGCGTTGGAAAGTAGACATCCAGGGCTTTCCAGCAATATATAATAGTCCATACTTTGGCTAAGAATAGATGACGTAAACTGGCGTTCAACGCCAGTTTTCTGCCCAAATCTGGCGTCCAGCGCCAGAAAAGGATCCAAAACCAGAGTTGAACGCCCAAACTGGCACAAAAACTGGCGTTCAACTCCAAGAAGGACCTCTACACGTGCAACACTCAAGCTCAGCCCAAGCACACACCAAGTGGGCCCCGGAAGTGGATTTATGCATCAATTACTTACTTCTGTAAACCCTAGTAGCTAGTTTATTATAAATAGGACCTTTTACTATTGTATTAGGAATCTTTGATCAGTTGTATGCTATCTTAGATCACGTTTGAGGGCTGGCCTCTCGGCCATGCCTGGAATTTCACTTATGTATTTTTAACGGTAGAGTTTCTACACTCCATAGATTAAGGTGTGGAGCTCTGCTGTTCCTCAAAGATTAATGCAAAGTACTACTGTTTTCTATTCAATTCATCTTGTTTCGCTTCTAAAATATTCATTCGCACTTCAACCTGAATGTGATGAACGTGAAAATCATCATCATTCCCTATGAACGCGTGCCTGACAACCACTTTTGTTCTACCTTCGACTGAATGAGTATCTCTTAGATCTCCTAACCAGAATCTTCGTGGCGTAAGCTAGAATGATGGCGGCATTCAAGAGAATCCGGAAGGTCTAAACCTTGTCTGTGGTATTCCGAGTAGGATTCAATGAATGAATGACTGTGACGAGCTCCAAACTCGCGATTGCGGGGCGTTAGTGACAGACGCAAAAGGATAGTAAATCCTATTCCAGCATGATCGAGAACCGACAGATGAATAGCCATGCCGTGACAGGGTGCGTTGAACATTTTCACTGAGAGGATAAGATGAAGCCATTGACAAGGGTGATGCCTCCAGACGATTAGCCGTGCCGTGACAGGGCATTGGATCATTTTCCCGAGAGATGACCGAAAGTAGCCGTTGACAATGGTGATGTATCACATAAAGCCAGCCATGGAAAGGAGTAAGACTGACTGGATGAAGATAGCAGGAAAGCAGAGGTTCAGAGGAACGAAAAGCATCTCCATTCGCTTATCTGAAATTCCTACCAATGATTTACTTAAGTACCTCTATCCCTATTCTATTATTTATTTTCGAAAACACCATTACTATTTTATATCCGCCTGACTGAGATTTGCAAGGTGACCATAGCTTGCTTCATACCAACAATCTCCGTGGGATTCGACCCTTACTCACGTAAGGTATTACTTGGACGACCCAATGCACTTGCTGGTCAGTTACACGGAGTTGTTAACCATGGTACTGGCACCAAGTTTTTGGCGCCGTTGCCGGGGAAAGAAAGAGCAACGAATTTTACATAATCAAAGTGTAATCACGATTCCGCGTACCAAGTTTTTGGCGCCGTTGCTGGGGATTATTCGAGTTTGGACAACTGACGGTTCATCCTGTTGCTCAGATTAGGTAATTTTCTTTTTGTTTTCTTTTCAAAATTTTTTTAAAAAAAATCTTTCAAAAATTTCTCCTTTGTTTTCGAAAAAAAAAAATAAAAATGTTTTCAAAAATAAAAATTTATTCAAAATTTTTAAAGAATGAATTCTAGTGTTTCATGAAGCATGTGAAGCCTGGCTGGCTGTAAAGCCATGTCTAAATTTATTTGGACTGAGGCAGCAATTTGTTATCAAGAGCAAGCTAGTTGTTGTTAATCCACCTGCTACTGTTCCTGATTTACATGCTAAAGCTTGGCTGGCCATTGGCCATGTCTAGTGTTTTGGACCGGAGCTTTCATTGAAAGCTTGGCTGGCTAGTGAGCCATGTCTAATTCCTGGACTGAAGCTTTAGACTAAACATGGCAAGATTCCTGGAATTCATGTTAAAAATTTTGGAATCCTTATTTTTCTTTTTCAATTAATTTTTCGAAAAATACAAAAAAATTAGAAAATAAAAAAATCAAAAAAAAAAAATTTTGTGTTTCTTGTTTGAGTCTTGAGTCATATCATAAGTTTGGTGTCACTTGCATATGCATCTTGCATTTTTTCGAAAATTTCATGCATTCATAGTGTTCTTCATGATCTTCAAGTTGTTCTTGGTAAGTCTTCTTATTTGATCTTGATGATTTTTTGTTTTGTGTTGTATGGTGTTTTTCATATGCATTCTTGAATTCTTAGTGTCTAAGCATTAAAGAATTCTAAGTTTGGTGTCTTGCATGTTTTCTTTGCATTAAAAATTTTTCAAAAATGTGTTCTTGATGTTCATCATGATCTTCATAGTGTTCTTGGTGTTCATCTTGACATTCATAGCATTCTTGCATACATCACATGTTTTGATCCATAACTTTCATGCATTGCATCATTTTTCTTGTTTTTCTCTCTCATCATAAAAATTCAAAAATAAAAAAAAATATCTTTCCCTCTTTTCTCTCATAAATTCAAAAATTTGAGTTGACTTTTTCAAAAATTTTTAAAATCTAGTTATTTCTTATGAGTCAAATCAAATTTTCAATTTAAAAATCTCACCTTTTTCAAAATCTTTTTCAAAAATCAAATCTTTTTCAAATTTCTTAGTTATTTTCGAAAATTCCAAAAATATTTTTTAAAAATCTTTTTCTTATCTTTATCACATAATTTTCAAAAATAACATAAACAATTAATGTTTTGATTCAAAAATTTGAAGTTTGTTACTTACTTGTTAAGAAAGATTCAAACTTTAAGTTCTAGAATCATATCTTGTGATTTCTTGTGAATCAAGTCATTAATTGTGATTTTAAAAATCAAATCTTTTTCAAAAACAATTTCAATCATATCTTTTCAAAAATATCTTATTATCTCTTTCAAAAATTTGATTTCAAAATATCTTCTCTAACTTCCTAACTTCTTATCTTTTCAAAAATTGATTTTCAAATTTGTTTCAACTAACTAACTAACTTTTTGTTTGTTTTTTAACTTTTTCAAAACTACCTAACTAACTCTCTCTCTCTCATTTTCGAAAATATCTTCCCCCTTTTTCAAAATTTCTTTTTAATTTATTAATTATTTTAATTTTTAAATCTTAATTTTCAAAAATTACTAACATTTTTCAAAAACTATTTTCAAAAATCACTAACTCTTTTTCAAAAATTATTTTCGAAAATTCCTTCTCTCTCATCTTATTCTATTTATTTATTCATCTACTAACATCTCATCTCACATCTCAACCCTCCTCACAGTTGTGTTTCTTCCATTATATTACATTCTTTGTCTCCCCCTCTTCTTCTACTCACACAGGGATCCCTATACTGTGGTATAAAGGATTTCTATTATTATTATTATTTTTCTATGCCTTCTTCTTTGTCATATGAGCAGGAGCAAGGATAAGAACATTCTTGTGGAAGCAGATCCAGAACCTGAAAGGACTCTGAAGAAAAAATTAAGAGAAGCTAAATTACAACAATCCAGAGATAACCTTTCAGAAATTTTCGAACAGGAAGAGGAGATGGCAGCCGAAAATAATAATAATGTAAGGAAGATGCTTGGTGACTTTACTGCACCTAATTCCAATCTACATGGAAGAAGCATCTCCATTCCTGCCATTGGAGCAAACAACTTTGAGCTGAAACCTCAATTAGTTTCTCTGATGCAGTAGAACTGCAAGTTTTATGGACTTCCATCTGAAGATCCTTTTCAGTTCTTAACTGAATTCTTGCAGATATGTGATACTGTTAAGACTAATGGAGTAGATCCTGAAGTCTACAAGCTCATGCTTTTCCCCTTTGCTGTAAGAGACAGAGCTAGATTATGGTTGGATTCTCAACCCAAAGACAGCCTGAACTCTTGGGATAAGCTGGTCACGGCTTTCTTAGCCAAGTACTTTCCTCCTCAAAAGCTGAGCAAGCTTAGAGCTGATGTTCAAACCTTCAGACAGAAAGAAGGTGAATCCCTCTATGAAGCTTGGGAAAAATATAAACAGTTGACCAAAAAGTGTCCTTCTGACATGCTTTCAGAATGGACCATCCTGGATATATTCTATGATGGTTTATCTGAGCTATCAAAGATGTCACTGGACACTTCTGCAGGTGGATCCATTCACCTAAAGAAAACGCCTGCAGAAGCTCAAGAACTCATTGACATGGTTGCTAATAACCAGTTCATGTACACTTCTGAAAGGAATCCTGTGAGTAATGGGGCGCCTATAAAGAAGGGAGTTCTTGAAGTTGATACTCTGAATGCCATATTGGCTCAGAATAAAATATTGACTCAGCAAGTCAATATGATCTCTCAGAGTCTGCATGGAATGCAAGCTGCATCCAACAGTACTCAAGAGGCTTCTTATGAAGAAGAAGCTTATGATCCTGAGAACCCTGCAATAGCAGAGGTGAATTACTTAGGTGAACCTTATGGAAACACCTATAACTCATCATGGAGAAATCATCCAAATTTCTCATGAAAGGATCAAAAGCCTCAACAAGGCTTTAATAATGGTGGAAGAAACAGGTTTAACAATAATAAACCTTTTCCATCATCCACTCAGCAACAGACAGAGAACTCTGAACAAAATGCTTCTAATTTAGCAAATCTAGTCTCTGATCTATCCAAGGCCACTGTGAGCTTCATGAATGAAACAAGGTCTTCCATTAGAAATTTGGAAGCACAAGTGGGCCAGCTGAGTAAAAAGATCACTGAAATCCCTCCCAATACTCTCCCAAGCAATACAGAAGAGAACCCAAAAGGAGAGTGCAAGGCCATTGACATAAGCACCATGGCCGAACCTACAAGGGGAGTGGAGGACGTGAATTCCAAGGAGGAAGACCTCCTGGGACGTCCAGTGATCAATAAGGAGCTTCCCTCTGGGGAACAAAAGGACTCTGAGGCTCATCTAGAGACCATAGAGATTCCATTGAACCTCCTTATGCCCTTCATGAGCTCTGATGAGTATTCCTCTTCTGAAGAGAATGAGGATGTTACTGGAGAGCAAACTGCCAAGTTTCTTGGTGCAATCATAAAGCTGAATGCCAAATTATTTGGCATTGATACTTGGGAAGTTGAACCTCCCTTGTTCATCAATGAACTAAGTGATCTGGATCAACTAACATTGCCTCAGAAGAGACAGGATCCTGGAAAGTTCATATTACCCTGTACCATAGGCACCATGATCTTAAAGGCTCTGTGTGACCTTGGTTCAGGAATAAACCTCATGCCCCTCTCTGTAATAGAGAAACTGGGAATCTATGGGGTGCAAGCTGCTAGAATCTCATTAGAGATGGCAGACAGTTCAAGAAAACAGGCTTATGGACAAGTAGAGGACGTGTTAGTAAATGTTGAAGGCCTTTACATCCCTGCTGATTTCATAGTCCTGGATACTGGAAAGGAAGAGGATGAATCCATCATCCTAGGAAGACCTTTCCTGGCCACAGCAAGGGCTGTGATTGATGTTGACAGAGGTGAAATAGTCCTTCAATGGAATGAGGACTCCCTTGTGTTTAAAACTCAAGGATCTCCCTCTGCAACCATGGAGAGGAAGCAGAAAAAGCTTCTCTCAAAGTAGAGTCAACCAGAGCCCCCACAGTCAAACTCTAAGTTTGGTGTTGGGAGGCCACAACCAAACTCTAAGTTTGGTGTTGAACTCCCATATCCAAACTCTAAGTTTGGTGTTGGAGAGTCTCAACAAAGCTCTGCACATCTGTGAGGCTCCATGAGAGCCCACTGTCAAGCTATTGACATTAAAGAAGCGCTTGTTGGGAGGCAACCCAATTTTTATTTATCTAACTATATTTTTCTTAGTTATATGTCTTTGTAGGTTCATGATCATGTGGAGTCACAAAATAAATATAAAAATTGAAAACGGAATCAAAAACAGCAGAAGAAAAATCACACCCTGGAGGAGCATCTGTCTGGCGTTCAGCGCCAGAACAGAGCTTGGTCTGGCGCTGAACGCCCAAAATGGGCAGCTTCTGGGTGCTGAACGCCAGAACAGGCATGGTTCTGGCGTTCAACGCCAGAAATGGCACACAAATGGGCGTTGAACGCCCAAAATGGTCACCAACCTGGCGCTGAACGCCAGAGTTGTGTGCAAAGGCATTTTTACATGCCTAATGGGTGCAGGGATGTAAATCCTTGAACACCTCAGGATCTGTGGACCCCACAGGATCCACTCAGGATCTGTGGACCCCATAGGATCCCCACCTACCTCCACTCACTTCTTCTCACCACTTTCTTTCACACAACCCCATAAACACTCTTCCCCAAAAACCCTTCACCAATCACCTCAGACTCTCTTCCCCATCACCTCTTCACCACTCACATCCATCCACTCTTCCCCATAAACCTACCTCATAAACTCCACCTACCTTCAAAAATTCAAAACCAATTTTCCACCCAAACCCACCCATATGGCCGAAACCTTTCCCCCCTCCCTTCCTTATATAAAGCTCTCCATTCTTCATCAAATTCACACAACACACCCCTCTACACCCTTCTTGGCCGAAACACTCCCCACTCTCCCTCTCCTCCATTTCTTCTTCTTCTTCATCTATTCTTTCTTTTATTGCTCGAGGGCGAGCAAAATTCTAAGTTTGGTGTGGTAAAAGCATAAAGCTTTTTGTTTTTCCATTACCATTGATGGCACCTAAGACCGGAGAATCCTCTAGAAAGGGGAAAGGGAAGACAAAAGCTTCCACATCCGAGTCATGGGAGATGGAAAGGTTCATCTCCAAAGCCCATCAAGACCACTTCTATGATGTTGTGGCCATGAAGAAGGTGATCCCCGAGGTCCCTTTCAAACTCAAAAGAAATGAGTATCCGGAGATCCGACATGAAATTCAAAGAAGAGGTTGGGAAGTTCTAACAAATCCCATCCAACAAGTCGGCATCCTAATGGTTCAAGAGTTCTATGCCAATGCATGGATCACCAAGAACCATGATCAAAGTAAGAACCCGGATCCAAAGAACTATGTTACAATGGTTCGGGGGAAATACTTAGATTTTAGTCCGGAGAATGTGAGGTTGGCGTTTAACTTGCCCATGATGCAAGGAGATGAACGCCCCTACACTAGAAGGGTCAACTTTAATCAAAGGTTGGACCAAGTCCTTATAGACATATGTGTAGAAGGAGCTCAATAGAAGATTGACTCCAAAGGCAAGCCGGTTCAACTAAGAAGATTGGACCTCAAGCCTGTAGCTAGAGGATGGTTGGAGTTCATTCAATGCTCAATCATTCCCACTAGCAACCGGTCTGAAGTTACTATAGACCGGGCCATCATGATCCATAGCATCATGATTGGAGAAGAGGTGGAAGTTCATGAGATTATACCTCAAGAACTCTACAAGGTGGCTGACAAGTCCTCCACCATGGCAAGGTTAGCCTTTCCTCACCTCATTTGCCACTATGCAATTCGGCTGGGATTGACATAGAGGGAGATATCCTCATCAAAGAGGACAAGCCCATCACTAAGAAAAAGATGGAGCAAGCAAGAGAGCCCACTCATGGAGCTCAAGAGGCGTATGAAGCTCATCACCATGAGATCCCGGAGATGCCTCAAATGCACTTTCCTCCACAAAACTATTGGGAGCAAATCAACACCTCCCTAGAAGAATTGAGTTCCAATATGGGACAACTAAGGGTGGAACATCAAGAGCACTCCATCATGCTTCATGAAATAAGAGAAGATCAAAAAGCAATGAGGGAGGAGCAACAAAGACAAGGAAGAGACATAGAAGAGCTCAAGGACATCATTGGTTCCTCAAGAAGGAAATGCCACCATCACTAAGGTGGATTCATTCCTTGTTCTTGCTTTCTCTGTTTTTCGTTTTCTATGTTATGTGCTTATCTATGTTTGTGTCTTCATTACATGATCATTAGTAGTAGTAACTATGTCTTAAAGTTATGAATGTCCTATGAATCCATCACCTCTCTTAAATGAAAATTGTTTTAATTCAAAAGAACAAGAAGTACATGAGTTTCGAATTTATCCTTGAACTTAGCTTAATTATATTGATGTGGTGACAATGCTTCTTGTTTTCTGAATGTATGCTTGAACAGTGCATATGTCTTTTGAAGTTGTTGTTTAAGAATATTAAATATGTTGGCTCTTGAAAGAATGATGACTAGGAGACATGTTATTTGATAATCTGAAAAATCAAAAAAAATGATTCTTGAAGCAAGAAAAAGCAGCAAAGAACAAAGCTTGCAGAAAAAAAAAACATAGGCGAAAAAAAATAGAAAGAAAAAGAAAAAGCAAGCAGAAAAAGCCAATAACCCTTAAAACCAAAAGGCAAGGGCAAATAAAAAGGATCCCAAGGCTTTGAGCATCAGTGGATAGGAGGGCCTAAAGGAATAAAATCCTGGTCTAAGCGGCTAAACCAAGCTGTCCCTAACCATGTGCTTGTGGCGTGTAGGTGTCAAGTGAAAACTTGAGACTGAGCGGTTAAAGTCAAGGTCCAAAGCAAAAGAAGAGTGTGCTTAAGAACCCTGGACACCTCTAATTGGGGACTTTAGCAAAGCTGAGTCACAATCTGAAAAGGTTCACCCAATTATGTGTCTGTGGCATTTATGTATCTGGTGGTAATACTGGAAAACAAAGTGCTTAGGGCCACGGCCAAGACTCATAAAATAGCTGTGTTCAAGAATCATCATACTGAACTAGGAGAGTCAATAACACTATCTGAACTCTGAGTTCCTATAGATGCCAATCATTCTGAACCTCAATGGATAAAGTGAGATGTCAAAACTATTCAAGAGGCAAAAAGCTATAAGTCCCGCTCATATGATTGAAGCTCTGTTTCATTGATAGTTTGGAATTTATAGTATATTCTCTTCTTTTTATCCTATTTGATTTTCAGTTGCTTGGGGACAAGCAACAATTTAAGTTTGGTGTTGTAATGAGCGGATAATTTATACGCTTTTTGACATTGTTTTTAGTATGTTTTTAGTAGAATCTAGTTACTTTTAGCGATGTTTTCATTAGTTTTTATGTTAAATTCACATTTCTGGACTTTACTATGAGTTTGTGTGTTTTTCTGTGATTTCAGGTATTTTCTGACTGAAATTGAGGGACTTGAGCAAAAATCAGATTCAGAGGTTGAAGAAGGACTGCTGATGCTATTGGATTCTGACCTCCCTGCATTCAAAGTGGATTTTCTGGAGCTATAGAACTCGAAATGGCGCGCTTCCAATTGCGTTGGAAAGTAGACATCCAGGGCTTTCCAGCTAATAGTCCATACTTTGGCCAAGAATAGACGACGTAAATTGGCATTCAACGCCAGTTTTTTGCCCAAATCTGGCGTCCAGCGCCAGAAAAGGATCCAATACCAGAGTTGAAAGCCCATACTGGCACAAAAACTGGTGTTCAACTCCAAGAAGGACCTCTACACGTGCAACACTCAAGCTCAGCCCAAGCACACACCAAGTGGGCCCCGGAAGTGGATTTATGCATCAATTACTTACTTCTGTAAACCCTAGTAGCTAGTTTATTATAAATAGGACCTTTTACTATTGTATTAGGAATCTTTGATCAGTTGTATGCTATCTTAGATCACGTTTGAGGGCTGGCCTCTCGGCCATGCCTGGACTTTCACTTATGTATTTTTAACGGTAGAGTTTCTACACTCCATAGATTAAGGCGTGGAGCTCTGCTGTTCCTCAAAGATTAATGCAAAGTACTACTATTTTCTATTCAATTCATCTTATTTCGCTTCTAAGATATTCATTCGCACTTCAACCTGAATGTGATGAACGTGACAATCATCATCATTCCCTATGAACGCGTGCCTGACAACCACTTCCGTTCTACCTTCGACTGAATGAGTATCTCTTAGATCTCCTAACCAGAATCTTCGTGGCGTAAGCTAGAATGATGGCGGCATTCAAGAGAATCTGGAAGGTCTAAACCTTGTCTGTGGTATTCCGAGTAGGATTCAATGAATGAATGACTGTGACGAGCTCCAAACTCGCGATTGCGGGGCGTTAGTGACAGACGCAAAAGGATAGTAAATCCTATTCCAGCATGATCGAGAACCGACAGCTGAATAGCCGTGCCATGACAGGGTGCGTTGAACATTTTCACTGAGAGGATAAGATGAAGCCATTGACAAGGGTGATACCTCCAGACGATTAGCCGTGCCGTGACAGGGCATTGGATCATTTTCCCAAGAGATGACCAAAAGTAGCCGTTGACAATGGTGATGTATCACATAAAGCCAGCCATGGAAAGGAGTAAGACTGACTGGATGAAGATAGCAGGAAAGCAGAGGTTCAGAGGAACGAAAAGCATCTCCATTCGCTTATCTGAAATTCCTACCAATGATTTACATAAGTACCTCTATCCCTATTCTATTATTTATTTTCGAAAACACCATTACTATTTTATATCCACCTGACTGAGATTTGCAAGGTGACCATAGCTTGCTTCATACCAACAATCTCCGTGGGATTCGACCCTTACTCACGTAAGGTATTACTTGAACGACCCAGTGCACTTGCTGGTCAGTTACACGGAGTTGTGAACCATGGTACTGGCACCAAGTTTTTGGCGCCGTTGCCGGGAAAAGAAAGAGCAACGAATTTTACATAATCAAAGTGTAATCACGATTCCGCGTACCAATGACCAAGCCCTTTAGTGGGCAAAACAACAAGTAGCAGTGGGTGTCTTTCTGAGCTATACAAGGTCGGAGAGTCTTCACCCTTTTTGATGAATCATTTCATGACTTCAAAAATTACTTTTTCAAAGTTCAAGCCGTAGAGGGTCACCACCCCTTTTTCCTGGATGAGAATCTTTCCCCTCGCTTCCCTCTGTATTGGTTGGAGGCCTCCCCCTGTGAAAAATATGGTTTGGAGGATTTGGATGAGGTAGAGGCGGTCATTGTGGGGTTCCTCCGAGAGGTATGGGGGAAGGCCCTTTATCTGGATACCAAAAAATTTCTCCAGGGGTCGCCGACCTTCGTCCAGACACAATTAGGTAGCTTTTTGTGTGTGTATATTTCTGATTTGCTTTTTCCGACTTGTTTTGATGACTTTTAGTAGCTGATTGCTTTTTACAGAGATGGCCAAGAAGAATTACAGGGAGTCCTTCCAGAGAGTTCAGGAGGCCAGAGCAAGATCCCGCGCCAGGGTTGGTGGCGCCAGGGTAACTAACGCTCCTCTTCCTTCTCCTCCCCCCTTCCTCACAATTTGGGGACCCCGAACCGACCTATTGTCATTTCTTCTTCAACCTCTTCTCAGCCGTCCCCTCCTCCCTGATCCTCCCCTGAGCCGGAAAAGAAGAAGCGCAAGACCTTGGAGTCTAGCTCTTCTTTTGAAGGTGAGGCCAAGGTGGATGCACCTCAGTTCGTCCGAAAGTACATCTATCCTCATACCCGTGTAGGTATGGATGATGTTTCAATTCGGAACCACCTTACTATTCTGGCTCAGGAGAGTGTCAGGGCGGCGGCGGTATGTACGAAGTTCCTTGATGTTTTTGAGAAGACTCCTCTTAGCTCTCTGGGTTCATCCTCGAGGGTTGAAGAGTTGGAGGGGAGGCTTCTCATATATCAGGAGCATGAGAGGGCGCTGAAGGAGGAGGTCGCCAAATTGAAGGAGGAAAGGGATGGCCTTCAGGAGAGTGAGCGGAAGTTGCAGGCTCGGTGCAACATGGAGGAGGGCCTGAGGCTGAAGGCGCAGGAGAGTTATGCGAGCTTGTTTGAAGACCTCGTGGTGGTGAAGAAAGATTTGCTGAAAGCTCGGAGTGACTATACCGAGTTGGAGGACTCTATTGCTGACGGGGCCGAGGAAGCATGGAGGATCTTTAAGGAACAAGTCGGAGTTCTTGCCCCCGACTTGGATCTCTCCCTTTTGGATCCTGACAAGGTCGTTATTGATGGGGCCATAGTCTCTCCTCCCTCTCCCCAGTATGTCACCGAGTCGGATTTGAAGACTCGGGAACAGAGGATAGTGGAGTCTCCTCCCCGACCTAAGGATGCTCTGAGTTCCTCAAAGGCTCCGGTAACATCCGTACCTACTCCTATGGACACTTCCCTCCCTGGTCCTGATGGCGCTCTTTCTGACTTTGGTGGTGCTCCGACTACTTCTCTTGGCTCTGGTGGCAATGAACTTTGAAAAAATTGATTGTGGCTATATGGGGGCCCGGCCTGTGGGTCCCCTCTTTTTTAAACTTATTTGTTTTTATGTGATGGTGGTCTGCTGACATTTCTTGGCCTTTTAAGGCTGTAAACAAAATATTGTAGAAATACCCTTTTTTGGATAAGGGTTTAGGTTAACAAAAAATACCCCTTTTTTGGATAAGGGTTTAAGTTACCTTTCTTTCTCCTTTTGCATGATTTTCTGGTTTTAGGTTTTTTTTTGAAAAACCCCTTTGATCCTTATTTTAAAAACCCTTTTTCTTGGCTGGACTGTCCTTTCTTTTAAGTTTCTTTTTCCTTCAAGAACTTAGGACAGTCTTTGGCTTTGGCGCTTTTAATAGGTTTTTCGATCTCTTTTTGATATTCCTTATACTCAATTTTTTATTTTATTGAGTTCTTATGACTTAGGTTATTTTTGTGATGCGTTTTCTTTGCTTCTCGGTTTTCATTTCGACTTATGAGTCGGAATGTTTCCGAGTTTCGCACGATCAACTTTTATAACCTCTTTACACCGACTTGTACCTCGTCGTTTTATCCTGACGACCATCTAGGTCGGTCATGGGATTTTCACGTTTTGTCGAGCTTAAGTTGGCGCGTTTCGTAGAAAGAAAAAACGAAAAGGAACTTATGAGAGATAAAGGATATTTTATTTATTTGCGAAGGTACTTTTACTGCTACTAAGGTTTTTTCACTATCTATGGCCCCTTAGTCTCTACTATGATGCCTCGTTAAAAACCCCCCTTCAGAAAAACCCTCTTTTGGAAAAAAATCATAAAGTTGGAAAAAGAGTACATCAGGGAGTAGAGTTCGCTTTTAACTGTAGTACCTTTTCATGTTACAAGCATGCCACGACCTAGGTAACTCGGCTCCGCTCAGGTCGGTCACTTTGTAGTAGCCTTTTCCTAAGATTTCACTAATCTTGTATGGTCCCTTCTAATTGGCAGCAAGCTTTCCTTCCCCAGACTTGTTAACTCCAATGTCGTTTCTGATTAAGACCAAGTCGTCTAGGACGAAACTTCTTCGAATGACTTTTCTGTTGTATCTCGTAGTCATCCTTTGTTTCAACGCTGTTTCTCTTATCTAGGCTTGCTCTCGGACTTCGGGGAGCAATTCAAGCTCCTCTTTGTGCCCCTGTACATTTCCGACCTCATTATGGAGGATCACCCTTGGGCTTTATTCGCTGATTTCTACTGGTATCATGGCTTCTACGCCATAGACAAGTCGGAAGGGTGTTTCTCTTGTGGCGGATTGTGGCATCGTCCGGTAGGCCCATAGCACTTGCGGGAGCTCATCAGCCCAAGCTCCTTTTGCATCTTGTAGTCTTTTCTTTAGTCCTGCCAGTATGATTTTGTTAGATGCCTCCGCTTGTCCATTTGCTTGTGGATGTTCTACCGAGGTGAACTGGTGTTTTATTTTTATACTGGCTACTAGGCTTCTGAAGGTAGAGTCGGTGAGTTGGGTTCCATTATCTGTGGTAATAGAATGAGGTATCCCATACCTTGTGATGATATTTTTGTAGAGGAACCTTCGACTTCTCTGGGCAGTGATAGTGGCCAATGGTTCTGCTTCTATCCATCCACTTTGTGAAGTAGTCTATTTCCACAATTAAGTATTTGACTTGTTCCGTGGCCTGGGAAAAAGGTCCTAACAGATCCATCCCCCATTTTGCAAAGGGCCATGGAGAAGTTATACTGATTAGCTCCTCGGGGGGAGCCACGTGGAAATTTGCGTGCATCTGGCATGGTTGGCACTTTTTCACAAATTCTGTGGCATCCTTCTGCAAAGTCGGCCAATAGAACCCAGCTTGGATTGCTTTTCTTGCTAGCGACCTGGCTCCGAGGTGGTTTCCGCAGATCCCATTATGAACCTCTTCTAGTACTTCAGTTGTCCTTGAGGTCGGTACGCACTTTAGCAATGGTGTTGATATTCCTCTTTTATAGAGGGTATTTTTCACCAAAGTGTAGTATTGTGCTTCCCTCCAGATTTTCTTGGCCTCTTTTTCCTCTTTGGGGAGGATGTCGAATTTTAGGTATTCGACCAAGGGGTTCATCCACCCGAGGTTTAGCCCGGTCACTTCAAGGACTTCCTGCTTGTCCTCTGTTTTCATCACAAAGGGTTCTTGGAGAGTTTCCTGGATCAAGCTTCTATTATTCCCCCTGATTTGGTACTGGCTAACTTGGAGAGGGCATCTGCTCTGCTATTCAAGTCCCGAGTTATGTGTCTGATCTCAGTTTCTGCAAAGCGCCCGAGATGCTCCAGAGTTTTTTTCAAGTATCTTTTCATATTCAGGTCTTTAGCCTGATACTCTCCATTTATTTGGGAGGTCACTACTTGGGAATCGCTAAATATCAGCACCTGGGTTGCACCGACCTCTTCTGCTAGCTTTAATCCTGCAATCAGGGCTTCATATTCTGCCTGATTGTTGGAAGCTGGAAATTCAAATTTGAGGGAGACTTCTATCTGTGTTCCCCCTTCATTGGCTAGTATTATGCTTGCACCGCTTTTCTGTTTTGTTTGAGGATCCATCTACGTATAGTTCCCATGTAGTTGGCTTTTCCTCTTGATCTCCTGCATATTCTGCTATAAAGTCGGTGAGGCATTGGGCTTTTACCGCTGTCCGAGTTTCGTACTTTAAGTCGAACTCGGAGAGCTCTATCGCCCACTGAACCATTCTCCCTGCAATATTCGTCTTTTGGAGGATTTGCTTCATGGGTTGGTTCGTTCGGACTCTTATTGTGTGGGCTTGGAAGTAGGGCTGTAACCTCCGCGAGGCTATTGCTAAGGAGTACACAAACTTCTCTAGTTTGTGGTACCTTAGTTCGGGACCCTGTAGAACTTTGTTGGTGAAGTATACTGGATGCTGTCCAACCTCATCCTCTCGTATTAGGGCCGATGTGACAGCTTTGTCCGCTACAAACAAATATAGGACAAGCTCTTCCCCCACTAGAGGTCGGGTGAAGATTGGAGGTTGGCTCAAGAACTTTTTGAACTCTTGGAATGCTTCTTCGCATTCTGGAGTCCACTCAAACTGGCATCCTTTTCTCAGCAGAGAGAACAGTGGAAGAGACCTTAATGCTGACCCTGCCAAGAACCTGGAAAGGGCTGCAAGTCGGCCATTTAGTTGTTGGACTTCTCTCAAGCAAGTCGGGCTTTTCATTTCTAGGATAGCTTTCCACTTGTTAGGATTTGCCTCAATCCCTCTTTGGGTTAGCATAAATCCTAAGAATTTTCCAGCCTCCACCGCGAATGTATATTTTGCGAGATTTAGTCTCATCCCATGCGCCCTTATGGTGTTGAAAACTTGCGTGAGGTCCGTAAAAAGGTCGGCCTCTTCCCGGGTTTTTACCAGCATGTCATCTACGTAGACCTCCATTAAGTGCCCGAGGTGGGGAGCGAACACCTTGTTCATCAGCCTTTGGTACGTGGCCCCTACGTTTTTTAATCCAAAAGGCATGACCACGTAGCAATAATTTGCTCTAGGTGTGATGAACGATGTCTTTTCCTGGTCTGACTTGTACATCGGGATCTGGTTATATCCCGAGTAGGCATCCATAAACGACAAGTATTGATACCCTGAGCTGGAGTCCACTAGAGTATCAATGCTTGGGAGCGGATATAGGTCCTTGGGACATGCCTTATTCAGGTCAGTGTAGTTGACGCACATCCTCCACTTGCCGTTTTGTTTCTTGACTAGCACTACATTTGCTAGCCATGTTGGATACTTAACTTCTCTGATGAAGTCGGCCTCTAGGAGTGCTTGTACCTGCTCTTCCACCGCTTGAGCTCATTTTGGGCCGAGCTTACGCCTTCGCTGCTGTACAGGTCGAGACACTGGGTGGACAGAGAGCCTGTGGGACATGAGCTCGGGGTCTATCCCTGGCATGTCGGAAGCTTTCCAGGCGAAGAGGTCGGAATTTTCTTTTAGGAGCTTTGTCAACTTTTGTTTTAAGCTTTCTTCCAGGTTGGCTCCTATGTTGGTATTTTTTCCTTCCTCTTCACCGACCTGTATTTCTTCAGTTTTTTCTCCTGATTGTGGGCGCAGCTCTTCTTTGGTTCTTGTGCCACCGAGCTCTATGGTGTGGACTTCCTTGCCTTTCCCTCTCAGGTTCAGGCTTTCATTGTAGCATTTTCTTGCCAGCTTCTGATCTCCTCGCACCGTTGCTATCCCCGCAAATGTCGGGAATTTCATGCAAAGGTGAGGGGTAGACACCACCACCCCGAGTCGATTTAGGGTAGCTCTGCCAATCAAGGCATTATATGCTGACCCCACGTCGAGGACTATGAAGTCTATGCTCAGAGTTTTGGACTTTTCCCCTTTTCTGAAGGTCGTGTGGAGGGGTAGAAATCCCAGTAGTTTTATTGGCGTGTCGCCTAATCCATATAAGGTGTCGGGGTAGGCTCTTAACTCCTTTTCATCCAGCCCTAGCTTGTCAAACGCAGGCTTGAAAAGGATATCTGCCGAACTCCCTTGGTCTACTAGAGTTCTGTGGAGGTGGGCGTTAGCTAAGATCATGGTTATCACCACTGGATCATCATGTCCAGGGATTATTCCTTGTCCATCCTCCTTTGTGAATGAGATTGTGGGGAGGTCGGGTGATTCACTCCCGACCTGGTAAACTCGCTTGAGGTGTCTCTTGCGAGAGGACTTGGTGAGTCCTCCACCCGCGAATCCTCCCGAGATCATATGTATATGTCTCTTGGGAGTTTGTGGTGGTGGGTCTCTCCTGTCCCCGTCCTCTCGCTTTCTCTTCACGTAATTGTCCGACCTTTTCATGAGATATCTATCAAGCCGACCCTCTCTGGCCAGCTTTTCTATCACATTTTTAAGGTCGTAGCAATCATTTGTTGAATGACCATAGATCTTATGGTACTCACAGTAATCGCCGCGACTTCCTCCCTTTTTATTTTTAATGGGCCTGGGAGGTGGCAGCCTTTCAGTGTTGCAGATCTCTCTGTATACATCCACCATGGAAACCTTTAGAGGAGTATAAGAGTGATATTTCCTTGGCCTGTCGAGACCGAGTTCTTATTTCTTCTTGGGCTCTCTTTCCTTCTCTTTTGCAGAGTGGGAATGCCCAGGTCGCCAACTCGGCTCTCGTAGTCTGGCATTTTCCTCCATGTTGATGTACTTTTCTGTTCTTTCCTGTACATCGCTCAGGGAGGTGGGGTGCCTTTTTGATATGGACTGTGAGAAGGGACCTTCTCTAAGTCCATTCACTAACCCCATGATGACAGCTTCGGTGGGCAGGTCTTGAATCTCTAAACACGCTTTATTGAACCTTTCCATATAGTCCCGCAAAGGTTCTCCGATCTCCTGCTTTATTCCCAGGAGGCTCGGTGCATGTTTTACTTTATCCTTTTGGATGGAGAACCTCATCAAGAATTTTCTCGAGAGGTCCTCAAAGCTGGTGACCGACCTCGGTGGGAGGCTGTCGAACCACTTCATCGCCGCTTTTGACAAGGTAGTCGGAAAGGCTTTGTAGCGAGTTGCATTAGAAGCATCAGCCAGATACATCCGACTTTTGAAATTGCTTAATGATGCTTCGGGTCTGTGGTTCCGTCATAGAGGTTCATATCAGGGCTTTTGAAGTTTCTTGGAACTTTTGCCCTCATGATGTCCTCACTAAACGGATCTTCTCCTCCCAGGGGCGACTCTTCTTGGTCGCCACGGGAGTTCCGACTTTTCAGAGAAGATTCTAGTGTTAAGAGTTTTTCCTCTAACTCTTTTCGTCGCTCTATCTCTTCCCTGAGATTTCGCTCCGCCTCTCGTTGTCGTTCTAACTCCTGTTCCAACTGTTCCAAACGACCTTGGTGGCCATGGACCAACCCCATTAGCTCGGTTGCGTGGGGGTGGCCCTTCCTTTCCTGACTCTCGTCTATCCGAGGAGTTTACCTTTGGATTTTTAAATCCAGAGGTGCCTTCTCGATGTTGATCGCTGGCTTCCTGGTGAGGAGTTGGATTCGCGTCGTTGTTTCCGGTGTCCAGGTTTTCCTGCTCGGAATCAGACACCGTATGACCATCTTCCGGTGATTTGTCCGCCATTACT
The DNA here is from genome assembly GCF_003086295.3 of Arachis hypogaea. NCBI lineage: Eukaryota > Viridiplantae > Streptophyta > Magnoliopsida > Fabales > Fabaceae > Arachis > Arachis hypogaea. The sequence goes on from NC_092046.1 coordinate 31,879,684, forward strand.
GGTTGATCTCTCGGGTCCCCGGCAACGGCGCCAATGTTACGATGGGTAACCGGAGATTATTGGGCTGGACTCGCTGGGTTGGCCCAATCGTCTATAGAAGGAAGCCTTCGAGCGGATTCGCGTCTTTAGGGCCTCCGTCCGACTTGTGAATACGAGTGAATGGGGTGGTACCTGCAAAGACACTCCGATGCCTAAGTCAGCAAGGGCGTGAGCAGGTCTAGAGAGTATTGGGACTTAGAGATACCTGAGGAGTGTCAGTGTATTTATAGCGGTGAGCCAATAACCACCGTTGAAGTAGTTCCACCTTTTAAGGTGGATAACCGTCTCTTTATCTTAGAAAAGTTGGGATATGGCTCCTGGAAGTGGATTGAGAGATCTTAGGGGCAGTTACTCATTTGAGTGAGTGTTTATCTGCCAGATAATCTTCGTCCCCGACTTCTTTAGAGCAAGTCGTAGTGAGAACTGACTTCTTTAGGGGAAGGTCGGTGTGGGATGAGGCTCAATCCTTTGGACTGGATCTTTTCGTTTGGACCTGGGCCTTAGTGTTGGGCCATGGTATGAACACTACCCTTTAATAATTTTTTAATTATTAAATTGTGATTTTACTAAAATTTTTGTTAACAATTATTTTTATATTTATTATTAATTTTTTATATTAATATATATTATTTTATTAACATTAAATAAAAAAATCTTACCACTATTAATATGTATAACAATTAATATATATTGATATTGAAAAATAATCTTACTAAAATTTTTTATTTAATGTTAAAATAATATATATAGATATCGAAAAATTAATAGTAAAATATAAAAAAAATTTGTTAACGAAAATTTTGGTAAAATTATAATTTAATAATTAAAAAATTATTGAAGGAGATTTTAGAAAAAATAATATAATTATTAATTTTTTAAAATATAATTTAATCAATAAAAGAATAATTTATTAAAGGATATTTTGGAAGCAAAATTTAATGATAAAACATAAAATTTTTGTCAATGGGTAAATTTTTAAAAAATATTTTTTTTCTTAAAAAATAGATAAAGTTAACATTAGTTAACACAATTTAAAATAGACTAAAGAGGATGTTTTTTAAAAGTTAGAAGGGAAGGGAATGTACATTTATAAAGTAGAGGAGAGGAGAATGTCATTTTAGCATCTCGCAGAAAAGGGGAGTGAAATTTTCTCAATAATTTAAGCAGGTGTTAGAATTTAATTTCACCTTATCTTTTCCACTCTCAAATATCTTTTCTCCTCTACTTTTTGCAATGTAATATAATTATGCTCGAATTGCTTTAAACTATAATTGCAACTTGATGACTCAAGTGTAAGGACCCTCCTAATTAGGTTAACTGGGTTGATGACTTATCTCCAATTAGTCACAACTAGAAAATTGCTTATTACAGATAGATTTACAGATAGATTTAATCTTTATTATAGACAGACTTTTGGTTACCGAAAAAATTATCGACGAATTTTGTTCCTCTATAAAAGCCTCGTCGAAAATTACTTAGCGACGGATTTTTTCGTCGGTAATTTACCGACAGACTTTTCTCCGTTACCGACAGAATTTTTCTCGGTAATGATCCCTCTTTTGCTAAAAAACCGTCAGATTTTTTGACAGATTTTTCGTCGGTAATTTACCGACAGATTTTTTCGTTACCGACAGATTTTTTCTCGGTAATCGTCACTTCAATTTCGCTTAATCCGTCTAATTTTTCGATAGATTTTTCGTTGGTAACTAGCGTCAGAATTTTTGATAGATTTTTCGTTGGTAATTGGAGCCTGGAAAAGCATTTTCAACTCTGAATACAGACAAAAAATCTGTTTGTAAATACGTCAGTAAGGTAAAACAACATTTTTTTAGATTTTTTCATTGCAAAATAAACCTGATGTCATACAAAATAACTATAAATTTAAACAAGTTCATCGTATTATCAAACTAAAAAAAAGTACTATAAACAAGCAAGTCAATATAATTCAAAATATAAACAAAGTGTATTAATACATCAACTATAATAATAAGTAACAACCATACATCAACAAAGTGTATTGATATATCAACTATAATTCAAAACATGAACTTAGTATATTGTTCAACCATACTAAATTTATCAGCTACAGTCTTAGTGTCATCTTCATCCCCAACATCATCATAGTCCTCATCAATTCTTATTTAATTAAGTAGGTGGTGCTGCTTTATCATCATCATAGTCCTCATCAACTAAACAAGCTTGTCAGTGTAACTTGATTCTGTTCTTTCTTTGATTGGTGCATAATGCCTCAGCCATTTCCCCCAACATAAATCTGGATAAGAAATAGATTAAGGTGACATTAGGAGAATACTAGAAGCAATCCAAAATCATCCACAACAGATATCAGTGTTAGTACTAGTAATCAGAGATGATAGAATACATAAAAGAAACTAATTCATATACTAATAGGATACTAACAACTAGGCCAATTTGATTCTTACCCTCAACCATGGTTGTGCTATATTTTAAATATCTCGATGTCTAAGAAAATAATAACTAGAGAAATGAGTTAAAGAAAGTAAACAACCTGTTGAGGCCTCATAATCTTCATATCAAGATCATCCAAAGACTCTCGCCAATACGCCAAGTAACTAGCCATTCGAGGGATAGCAAATAAAATAATGAAGTACTCAGGTGGAAACCCCATAGCCCTGATCACATAAAGGCATTAGCTAAAGCCTAGTAACATATATTAGGAGGGATAACCTTATCTTATGCTCCCTAAAAAGAAAAACTTGGTGTAATAATAGCTTTACCTATAAATTAGTCTAGAATAGAAGTCAACATTTGGATATAGCTTTTTTCTGATGAAAAATTCACCAGATAGTGCAACCTTTGTAAGACCCAGAAATTTAAAATTTTTTTTATTATGAACTAATTTTAATTTATTTATTCATTAAAGACTTTATTTTTGGAAATTATTTTAGTAAAAGTAATTAAATCAAGTTTTAATAATAAAAATAAAAATTTTAATTTAATTTTGCAACTATCGAATAATTTTTTATATTTAAATTATAAAACTTAGTAGTTATAAAAGAATAAAAATTTTATATGATTTAGTTTAAATAATTGAGATTTTGAAATTTAATACTTTAATTTTTATAAATAAAAAATATTGATTATATTATCTCTAATTTTAAATTAGAATACTTGATTAAAAGTCAATTAGCAAATTGATAATTAAATAATACTTTTAAAGTAATTTTAAGAGATTAGATAGATTTCAAATTTATACATTATAGTATTATACCCTAAATTTATTAAAATTATCAAAATTTATTAATCTTAAATTCCCAAATTGGAACCACTAACCCTAACCTAACCCTAACTTCACTACCCCCACCCACACACCTCACCGCCACTCACCCTAGCCGCCTTTCCCCCTTCGAAAAAAAAGAGAAAGAAAGAAAGAAAGAAAATGGAAAAAGAAAGGGAAGAACGGAGAGGAAAAAGAAAGCAAAAAAAAAGGGGGAAGCTGGGAGCAAAGAGCAAGAGAGGAGAAAGGGAGAAGAGAGAGATCGAAGGGGAGAGGGAGGTCACGTCAGCTCACCGTCGTTGCACCGCTGCGTCTACCTCTGTTCCATCTAGAGGAGAGGGCTCGCGAGAGAGGGAAACCATCCGCGTTCACATCGCCGTTCCTCACCATTTCTGCCGCCATCGAAGATGCAATCCGTCGCCGTCAAGCACCGCGTCTGGTCAAGGTCGCCATCGTCGTTGTGCTTACCAGAACCGAGCCAGAGGGCAGCGCCGAGAGGAAGACAGTTCACCATCCTTGTCATTTGTGCTCGTCGAGAGGAAGCCCATGGTCACCATCGCGCCTTATGCTGCCAGCTTCGTCGTGCCGCCGTCGCTGAGTTTGTTGCCGTGCTTCGTGTCCGCCACTGCTATGGTCACCGGCAAGTTGCACGGTATCATTGGGGTTTGATGATGAAGATTCATAGATATCAAGGTTTGGAATTTGGTGAAGATTGGTTCAGTGGTTGGAATTTGGAGGTTGCTGTTGTGGGAGTCACTGCCGGAGGAGGAGGAGAAGGCTGTATCACCATGATTCTGGCTGCTGAAAATGGTTCTGTGGCCGCGGGAACCACTGTCGAAGATTCTGCAGTTTGGTTCAGTCATTACTCCTTTGTTACGATAAGTGTTTACATTTCGGAACTTTTGAAAATCAGTATTCTATTTTGTTTGGTTAGAAATTCTGAGGTTTTAGTAACGTAGGGTCGAGTTCTAGTTATTGCGAGTCGCGATTGAAGTTGCCGCTGCTGCGGGCTAGGAGGAAAAAGAGTTTTGTCGAGTACTTAAGTTGCGATCGAGGTAAGGGCGCTTTTCTTAAACTTATTTTACTTTCAAGAGTTGTTACAAGTCGATAATTATATGAAAAGTATATTTTTGTGATTTCGTACGTCTTATGGACTGAATTGAGTTGCTCTGGATGATTGTAATTGTTTGTCTAGTAAAATTTTTGACTGTTTGAAAAGGTTGTATATTTTGAGTTATTGGTTTTGTTAAATTGGCGGTTGCCGGATTAATTTTCTTGAGATTTAGAAATGTTTTGTTATTGAAAATGAGTTGACTTTTAAAAAGCTTTAATATTGGAATTTAGTTTAATTTTAGAAATGATTTGATTTTAGAAAGGGTTTAATATTGAAAGGGTTTAATATCCATCGTCATACCCATCGCCAGTATCCGTTGTCGTCGGAAGGAAGGAAGGAAGAAGAAGTCTCTGTCCCCACAGCGAGCCCTTGTCCTGGAGCCCGGTCGTTCCTCTCTCGCCATTAATACCAATCCTCTCGCTGCGGGTAAGCACCACTGGTTCCCCTTATGTGGTTGCTGATTTGCTTATTGAAAGTGAGGCCATTAATGAGCTTATAGTTGACATGCAAGCTTCTCTTGATCTTGTTAGCTGAGTTAATTTGTTAATGGGGAGTAGGATTTATTAATGGGGAGTTCTGAGTTGGGATTTTTAATTGAATTAATGGGGAGTAGGATTGGTTTGCTGCGCGAATGTTGTTGCCATTCATTGTTGGTGAGAATTGCTTAATCCTAAATTTTGTTGCCAATTATGGTTGCCTGTTAATGACGTGCATGTATGTCTCCATTTATGTAAAAATAATTCCCATTAAGTTATCTATTAAAATATTTGAAAGGAGAACAAAAAAAAAGCTGAAAGAAGTTGAAAAATAATTGATCATATAGGTAATTAATTTTTTGCCATATAAATAGAAGGGTATAGGGACATCTTCCCTTATCAATAGCTTTTAAGTTTGTCCTATTTACATGGAAATGACTTTATATCTCTTAATTTCCACTTTCTCTTATCTTCACTTGTTAGGGTGTTTAGAAATAAATTGATTCAAATTCAATTCCTTCAATCTTTTTAGATTTGGTTTTAATACATTCATCATACTGTATCTACTTTATTTACTGTTATTCCTTATAGTCATCATTGATGGTCATGCACGAGGAGAGGAGGCATTTGGACGTGTTGTTGTCAGAAGATAGAGAGCATAGATGATGACATGCATAAAATTAGAATGAATATGCCATTTTACTCAATTGTACTCTCTATTCTTCATGAATTAGAATGAATATGGCATTTTACCCAATTGTGTACTCTATTCTTCTGCCATCACCCTTATTCCGTCTCTGTTCTCAAACTATAAATTAATTATTATCAATATGTCATAAAAGTAAGAGTTTAATAAATATTAACTGGTTCCTACTTTCGATTCAGTGTATATAAATCTATTAATGTAATTTATGATTTTAACATTTGCCACTTCATTAATACCAATAATTGTTAGTATATTAGAAAATTCTGCATAAATTATCTCTTATCTTTACTTGTTAGGAAGTTTGCAAGCAAATTGATCCAAATTCAATTGGTTTATTCTCCTTAAATTTGGTTATACTTTGTGTGTTATGAATTCTATTCATCATACTATATTCATCATATTGTATCTGCTTTATTTACTGTTATGCTTTATACTCATCATTAATTGTCATGCACGAGGAGAGGTGGTATTTGGGAGTGCTGTTCACAGAAGATAGAGAGCATAGATGATGACATGCATATAATTAGAATGAATGTGACATTTTACTCGATTGTGCTCTCTATTATTTTTCTGTCACCCTTAACTTCAGTATTTGTTCTCATACTATAAATTAATTATTATTAATATGTCATAAAAGTAAGAGTTTAATATATTAACTGGTTTTTGCTTTCGACTCAGTGTATATTAATCTATATTAATAACTATATATTAATAATTATCTATATGTTTTGATCCGAATGCAGTCAAGAAAGAAGCCCAGGATAGGTCGTTACACAAAGAAATTCCGGTTAGACACAGCATGTTAGCAGCCTCAAGAGGGATCTGCTGCGACTACAACTCCCTATCAAGTGGACTGCCCAATTCCCCCGTCCAGTGGCGGTGGTGCCCCCACAGCCTCATCTTTATGCCCCTTTCGTCCGTCCCGTATCGAACCACCACCTGCTCTATAGACTTGCACAAATCATGTTCAAAACTCGAAACCAAATGACGAAGACTTAGACCCAGAGGCAGATAAGATAGATTCTTTTGAGCAACACGTTGACAGCCTGTTTGCTGCAACAGAGGCTCAGAAGTGCAAGGGACACAAGACCATTGAATTTTGGGATGTTAAAACAATTGGTATACAAGAATTTATTTCATAAATTATTTCCATACTCTATTTTTCTATGATTTCATCACAGCATGGCCACAATAGTTACTCACACAGACTACGATTTACAAAATCCGATGGCACAATGAAACAAGTCAAATTGAGCATGAAGGAAGCTATGAAGCCACCTACGGTAGGAAGATCGTACTCAGGTTCAACGAGACCCTGTAACCAGTTAGAGCAGAAGCTGGTATACTGAGCAGCTTTCTCGGATTGCTAGGATCTGACTACACCAAATTCTCAATCTGCGAGAAAGATGAGAGAAAGGTTCACTCCAAGGACAAGATCTATAATGAATGTGTAAGGGTAAAAACTCATATTTGTATAGAATTCGATAATCTTAATTTGACACCTACTAACAATTTAATTTTACTGTTGTAGAAAATGTTCCATTTTGATGAAGATAGTGGAGGAAATATCAAGCGTACAATTTTAAAAATGCTAATGAGGGATTGGAAGGAAATGAGGAACAGGTTGTACCAAAGTTATTATGACTCACAACTAACTCTTGAACAAAATATTGAAGGCCGCCCATCAAAATTACTACGGATCATTGGAGATGGTACCTTGATTATCGCAACAGTGAAGAGACAAAGGTAATATATTTTTATTTCATAACAGAAAAATTCTATTTATATTACATTGAGTTAGTCAGAAATAATATCTAGTAACTCTTACATTCAATGGCATAACAGGAGAAGTGTAGGAAAATGTTGAGAATCGATCAAAGCCGCTATACACCTACACTAGCAGATCAAAAAGCTTGGCAAAGTTCAGAGAAGAAGAGGTAATTTATTTTTTACTCTGTTTTTTAACCATCTCTTTGTCTACATATTCACTTTTTAAACTATATTGTTACAGTCGGAACGACTGATACGTGAGCATCTTTCCTATCTTTTCCTAGTGAATTTGCATTCAAATTGTTGAGTTTAATCAAGATTTAAATATGTTTTAGCCACTATGGATTCTCCTTTGAGCCGTGTGCAATTCTATTTATTTTAGGTAGCATTCGGATGGATTTGATGGAGTTTCTGTAGAAAAAGAGAAGAAAGTGAATGATGTTGTCAATCCTGACCTCCCTGCATCCTAACAAGAATAACTCGAGCTACAGAGGTCCAATTGATGTGGTTTCAGCGACATTAGAAAGCTAACTTTCAGAGCTTTCTAACGATGTATAATAGTGTACACTTCTTCACCAAAAATTTGGCAAAGGTGGCGCCTAACTTGGGATTCTACAAGTTAGGCGCCAAAGGAAAGCTCCACACGCCAAAAGCATGCTGTATAAGTGGCGCCTAACTTGGCTTTTCCCAAGTTAGACGCCAAGGCACAATCCCTGCGTCTAAACCTTGCTGCCCCCTTCACGCCTAACTTCACAATTGTGAAGTTAGGCGTTAGCCTTTAATACTTGCCATGGTCCCCACGCAACAAGAAGCATTCGAAGATCTTATTTTATATTTTGATTGAAACTTTTATTTTATTTAAAAATAGGAAAAGATATTATTTAGTTTTAGAAAATATATTTTACATTAATTAGGATTAGATATAAAAGGGAAAAGAATCAGCCCTTCGGACTCTCATCCCTTCTCTCATACCTTATTCCGCACTTTACAGTTTTACAGAACCCTAGTTTTCTCTCTGAACTATGAGCAACTAAACCTCCACTGTTAAGGTTAGGAGCTCTGTTTATTCTATGGATTAATACTATTATTGTTCTATTTCAATTCTTGTATTGATTTTAATTTCAAGAATTGTTTTCGTTCTTTATCTTATGAATCTGTGTGGAACGAAAGTATGACCCTTGTTCTAATTGAGTTCTTGTAAAACTTGGAAAAGCTCTTTGCTTGAACAACAGCTCGAAAACAATTTCTCCTAAATCTATAATTATCTGGACTTAATGGAATACGTGACATATAATCCTCTTATATTTGGGTAATTAGGATTTCTGTGGCACATAAACTAGTTTTGAACTTAACCCTCTAATTGGAATCAAATGACCAAGGAATTGGCGGTTGATGAAGGTTAAAGGAGACTAAAAAGGTCTAAGGAATTAGGGTTTAGTCTCATATAGTTTGCCAAGAATTGAATCTTGCGTGATTAAAATAGTTAGTAAGAAAAGATAATCCGAAAAATAAATATCTCTGAAACCTTAACTATTTTCTCCATATATTTCACAAATCATTTACTGCTTGCTGTCTGATTTTCTGAATTTACTGTTTAATGCAATTGAACTCTCAAAATACAATTTTCTGTTTGTCTAACTAAGCCAATCACTCAATCATTGTTGCTTGATCCATCAATTCTCGTGAGATCGACCCTCATTCACTTGAGGTACTACTTGGTACGACCCGGTGTACTTGCTGGTTAGTTTGTGGGTTATAAATTCCACACCAAGTTTTTGGCGCTGTTGCTGGAGATTGACTGTGATTAACAACTACTCGTTGTTTCATTGCTTAGATTAGATAAACTACTTTTTTTTCTTCGTTTGCGTACCCCCTTTCCTCGTTTTCCTTTTACCTTCCTTTTAAATTTCATTTGCTTTTATTCGTTTCTTAAAATTAATTGGTTTATCTTGTTTATTTTATTATTCTTTTATTTCCTTTGTCTTCTTTTTATTTTATTTTGCTTCATTCTACCTTTGTTGTCCATTGCATTAATTTTATTTTTTTCTTTTATTAGTTTTAATTGTTTTTTTTTTTTGCTTTAATTTTATAATTTTGCATAATTTTTTTCTTAATTTTTGAAATTAAGTTTCATGTCACCTAGTTATTTTTATTTTTATTTCTTTGTTTATTTTTTTAAAATTTCAAAATTTCCATTTTAATTTTTCTTATAATATTCAAAATTTTACTACTTTAATTATTTAGTCGTTTTATTTTATTTCTTTTACACAGGTTACCTCACTGGGAATTTTCTGCACTCTGACGTAGAGATTCCCACTTTTTCTTATTTTCTGTTTGTTTATGAGTAGGAACAGGAACAAAGAGCCTCTTCTAGATTTTGATCCTGAACCTGAGAGGACTTTGAGAAGGCGTTTGCAACAAGCTAGACTCTATAAATCTGGTGAAAATCTTAGTGATACTCTTGCAAAAGAAACTGAGGAGCTCATAATGGATCCTAACCACAACAATGCTGTTAATGCCAATGTGGTAAATCCAAATGAGAATGAATAATCTAGAAGAGTGCTTGACTCATACACTGCCCCCAATCTAGATCTCTATGGGAACAGTATTGTGGTGCCTCCTATAGCTGCAAACAACTTTGAGCTGAAGCCTCAGTTAGTCACTCTGGTGCAGCAAAATTGTCAGTATCATGGACTCACGCAGGAAGATCCAAACCAATTTATCTCTAACTTCCTACAGATTTGTGACACTGTGAAAATAAATGGAGTGAATCTTGAGGTTTACAAGCTCATGCTCTTTCCATTTGCTATGAGGGATAGAGCAAAGCTGTGGCTAGATTCTCAGCCCAAGGAGAGCATGAACACTTGGGATAAGGTAGTCACTGGATTTTTGTCCAAATTCTTTCCACCACAGAAGCTGACTAAGCTAAGGGTGGAGGTTCAGACCTTCAGACAGAGAGATGGTGAGATCCTCTATGAAGCCTGGGAGAGGTACAAGCTGCTGACCAAGCAATGTCCCCCTGACATATTTTCTAAATGGACTCAGTTGGAGATCTTTTATGAGGGCTTATGTGAAATGTCCAAAATATGTTCAGATAATTCTGCAGGTGGTTCATTGCACATAAAAAAGACGCCTGAAGAGACTACTGAGCTTATCGAATTGGTTACTAACAACCAATATCTCTACTCATCTAACAGGAATTCTATGAACTCTGGGACTCCTTAGAAGAAAGGCATTTACCTTGGATGCTATTCTTGCTCAGAATAAAGTTATGTCTCAACAGATCAATATACTTACTCAACATTTGAGTGGGATGCAGGTTTTAGTTGTTTGTGCTTAGAATGCCCCTCAAGAGGCTCCTTATGACATGACTGGTAACTTTATTCAAGGTGAGAATTATGACTATGCTCAATTTCCATATGAACATGTTAACTATATGGGGAATGCTCCTAGAAATCCCAATAATGATCCATATGCCAAGACCTATATTCAAGGGTAGAAAATCACCCAAATTTAGGGTGGAGAGAGCAACCTCAGAGGCCACAGAATTTTAATAATCATCCTCAGAGTGGTTTTCAACAGAATAATTTCAATAACCACCAGTTTCAGTAATCTCAACAACAACCACCTCAGCAAGCAAATTCTCAATCACAGAAGAACACTGATTTGGAAGCACTGATGGCGAGTTTTATACAGGAAACCAGAGCATCAATCAAGAACTTGGAGATTCAAATGGGTTAATTAGCCACAAAAGTTAATGAAATTCATTAGAGGACTACTAATAGCCTTCCAGGTAACACAATTCCAAATCCAAGAGAGGAGTGCAAGGCTATCACCTTGATAAGTGGACAAGTGGCAAGTACGGAAGTACAAGTTACTGAGGAGCCAGTTGAAAAAGAAGCTCCAAAGCAGACTGAAGACACAGTAGTACACGCCTCTCCTAAGCATGCAGACAACCCTTTTCCAGTTACGTTTGACACACATCCGACATTACCTAAGGCTCCTGAGTACAAGCCTAAGATGCCATATCCTCAGAGACTTCAAAAGGAGACCAAAGACAAGCAGTTTTCAAAGTTCTTGGAAGTTTTCAGAAAGTTACAAGTTAATATTCCTTTTGCTGAGGTTTTAGAGCAAATGCCTCTCTATGTCAAGTTCATGAAGGAGTTGTTGTCAAAGAAGAAGCCTTTAAAGGGAGATGAGACAGTGGTCCTGACTAAAGAATGTAGTGCCATAATTCAGAATGACTTGCCAAGGAAGATGCCAGATCCAGGGAGCTTTCAAACTCCATGTACCATTGGGAGCACAACCTTCGAGAAAGCGTTATGTGATATGGGAGCAAGCATCAATCTAATGCCCTTGTCTGTGATGAAGAAATTGCAAATCCAAGAAGCACAACCCACAAGGATAGCATTACAGATGACAGACAAATATCTAAAGCATGCATATGGATTAGTAGAGAATATCTTGGTCAAAGTGGGTAAGTCCTTCCTCCCAGTAGATTTTGTGATTCTTAACATGAGGGAGGATGAGAATATCTCTATAATCCTAGGAAGACCATTCCTAGCCACTAGGAGAGCTCTGATTGATGTGGAAGAAGGTGGATTAGTGCTTAGATTGCATAATGAGCAACTGGTTTTTCATGTCTTCACAGATATACATTCAGTAGGTGAAGAAAAGAGGTGCATGCAGACTGAGCTTATTGATCCAAACCTTCAAGAATCCCCTGATGATGCACAACAGAGTCTGCAGCCCAAACCCCCTTGGTGACAATCAACAAAATTCTCCCTGACATCAAACTTAAGTTTGCTGTCGGGAATGCATCATCCGCCAAGGAGGAGGTTCTCAAAAAGAAGAAAGTACCCAGTGGATGGAGAAATAAAAAGATTCTCACTGAAGACTTCTCCCCAGGAATGAAGGTGGTATTCACTGCATGCCCAATTCTGCCTCATACAGTGAATAGGATCCTGTCTCTTGAGCATATAGAGTTGATCTATAAGAGCACAGAAAAGAAGTTCACAGTGAGAGTGAAGAGCTGAGCCCGTATGATCCTCCTCCTTAGAAGAGCTGACCGTCAAGCTAGTGACGGTAAAGAAGTGCTTGTCGGGAGGCAATTCGATGTTTTCGTATCCTTAAGTTTGAATTCTATCTTGATGTTTTTATTTTTATTTCATTAGTTTTGTTTGAGTTTCTATTATTTTTTGTAACACCCTAACTGTAAAATGTCACGCTTCCGGCTGCGCCACTCTGATAGTTTGGGTATTACGATGACTTTTATAATATTTAATACTAAAATATGAGCCTGTTTAAATCTTAAACCTAATTTTTTAAAAAAAACATACATTCATACTTACAATGTAAATTATAATACTCACAGGAAATATATATATATATATATATATATATATATATATATATATATATATATATATATACACATATTAATTTACAACCATCTCATATCAAAATCCTATCCCTCTTACAAAACTCGCAAAGTTAAAGGCGAGGAAAACATAAGTACTAAAACAATACAGAAATATCGTATAATATAAAAGAAATAAGCTCTTTTGAACTTCGTCATCCGTAACCTGAAAAAGAAAAGTCTTGTAGGGGAGTGAGAACATCATCCTCGAAAGGGTTCTCACTATAGGGTTGCAGAATTACTATAATAGGATACGCGAGATAAAATCATTACAGTGATTAATAACCAACTTATGCATCTTTTCAAAAGCAAAGGTTTACTACAAAAGGAAAAGTCTGAAATCTTTTCTGAAAGAGGAAACTGTTCATTTTCTTAAAAATTCAGAAGCCTTTCGAAAGGTTTATCTAGGCTGAACCAGATTAGTTTTTCATATTTTTCTAAACCAGAAACACAAAACTAAAACCAACCATCGGCCCATCTCATAATCAACCATGACTCTAGGCCCAAACAATCCAAACAGCAGCCAATCCACCACAATCCAACAGAGTTTCAGTCGCAAACACAAGTAGGAAGCTCAAGCACAAACAAGCAGTTACATCAAGTAGAGCAATTAGCAATTATACACAATTAATCACATAGGCAAACCAAGTAAAATATGCACACCCAAACAATGTCACATAGATGCAAATGATGAATGCCTGTCCTAGTGGCTGATGAGTCTCATATGTCGGTTATAAAGCCAGCCCGACAAGTCCTGGTAGTTAACCATTGGACTGTCCCTCTGTCGTACATCCCCAAATCGAGTTATTCACAGTCATAATCATAATTGACATCCAACACTCTTACTGGTGTATATTCACGGGGGCGAGCTCATCCGGAACTTTCACAATGTCTGGCCACACTTACGACATAGGGTTAGCAGAGTATCAAGTCTCAACCTAGAGTACGTGGTGGCTAGCCACTACTTCTACCCAGGGAAACTCGTATCTCAGATAATTGGAAGTGCAACAATCACTTTATCAATTCAATAACCATTCATATTCATACTCAGCCATCCGGCTCATAACATATTCCACAAACAGTCATAATTCATTATCATATACAGCCATTCCGGCTCATAACATCATAGCACTTCCACCATCCAACATCATAAAACTCATAAAATCATCATTCAAGCCATAAATCACTTTTCTTTGAAAATCAAATTCAATTCATCTCAGTCTTAATTTCAAAATCTGCATTCTCAAATCACTTATAGCTTATAAGCCATCTTTCTCAAAAGAAATTTTCTCTTTCAAGACAAGCCACATTTCTACAACATCCTTCTAAAACTTCCAAACAATTCGGCAACTAGGCCAAATTAAAAATATCTTATGAAAGCTCCAAAAATCAATAATCCCAAAACTGAATTTGGTAATAAAAATTTCTCAGCAGAGTGTCAAGACTTTAGGGGAGGACAACCTATCTCAATTTCTCAAAAATTTATTGAAACTCTTAAAATCATAGATCCTTGGTTTAAGTAAATAGAAACAAAATTTACTATAAAATCGAATCATATAAAGTCACAAGTCCCAACCCAATCTAAAATCAATTCACTTGAAATGGAGCCAACCCATTTAAATCAAAACCACTTTCAGGTTCCTTCTTAAAACCAATTCTCTGAGTTCCTCCAAAATGTCACAAACTCAATTGTTCAATCAAAAATCCAATTTTCTTTTAAATCACTATAGCTCCTCCGAACGAAATCCTTAAGTCTAACTAAAAGCATAACCCTTTTTTATATTTAAAATCAATATTAGAATATAATACTTTTCTTCAGTGATTCAAAATGGTAAAGTAATTCCTTTCTAAATAAATTGAACTCAAGACATATAGTTTTTCTTAAATAAACTAAACTCGAAAACATAACTATTTTCTTAAGAAATCAAATAATACCATTTCTCAAATCCAAGCCTTTCTAAATAGCTTTTCAAACAAAGTCTAAGATTTCTATAGAAATTTCGGCAGCATCTCCCCTAAAACTTGGACTTTGCCGCCCTTTTCGCGTCCCAACCAAACCATTCCACAATCCTTTTCAACGGTCCAAAACCCAAAATTAGTTCAAAAGCAAGCTAAATCTAACAGTCACCTCATTTTCATATCTCAAGAAAACCATTTCAAGATCAATCATTATCAACCGATTAAACTCCTTTCCAAAACTTTAAAGAAACAGTTTAGCAATAATGCGTTTATCAAAACCAAATAATAATTTAATTAAAACATATAATCATATTCATCCAGAATAGCCAAACAATACATAAGACTGGTACAATCACTAAAAGTATATAATTCTCACACCAGTATCCATTTATAACAATTCCAAATTATAAAATTGAGATTTTAGAAAAGCCCCTACCTTAAAGTTGAACCCTTTAAAGTTAACGCGTCCAGAATCCTCTTTCTATTCTTAACTCACGGCAGCAACCTCAGTGATTCTCAGGCAATATCAACAGCGACAAGAAAGGTTCACAGCAACGACGACTTATCTGATGTAAATTGGGATTAATGCAAAATGGATATTAAATAAATTTAGAAGATAATTGTTAATAGAGCATCACGGTAACAAGGAACGAAACTAATTAGTCTCACCACGAGAAACGAAGCGAGACGACACCGCAGCAACTTTCACTTTAATAATACAGTTTTTGAAACTCAATCCTAAGATATTAACATCGCAAAATTCTCAATAGTTGACAACGAAATACTAAGACCGAGAGTTTGAAATAAAATATACTTACGATAATAGCAGAACGAACGAGCCGCAACCCCAAACTGACCTGGCAGCAGCTCCGGTGGCAGCCAGAAGCTTCGGTGGATTAACTATAATAACCACGCAGCATCAAAATCTTCTCAGAATCCAAAAGGACAAAAACCACAATTAAAACCCTTATCAGCAGTGTTCCCCGACGATGGCAGCATTACTCTCCAGCACAGAGGCTCGGCCACCCACTTCTAGCAGCGGCGATGGCGGCTGGGCACGGCGGCGACTCGACACACGGCAGTGACAGCGTCGGCTTCGCCTCCCCTCATGCGCATCAATCTCCCATCAGTCTCTCTCTCACCCTTCGCGGGCTCTCTCTCCGGCGGCGGCTCAATGGCGGATCGGCGGCTCTGTGGTGACGGTGTGGTAGGATGCGATGGGCTGAGCGCGGTGGTACATCCACATGCGACTGTGACATCGACAACCTCACCTTCTCCGCGCACGCTCTCTTCTCTGTCCTTGGATATGGTTCGCGCTCCTTTCTCCCTTAACGGCAACACGAGGCGCGGGCTCCATGGACAGGACGACAATGGCGGCGATGGCACGGCTTCTCCTGTGCAGCAGTTTGGTGGTTGGGCAGCGGCATGATGTGAACAGCAAGCTCAGTCGGCGACCAGGGATGCTGTTGGGTGTGGCGCAACTGTGCGCCTCCTTCTTCCTTTACCTCTTCTCTTTTCCCGTTCTCTCCATCTCCCTTTCTTGCTGTGTGCGTGCGTGTATTATGTTGGGAGAGGGGGCTGCAGCTTGGGGCTAAAGGGTATTAGGGTTGTGGGTTTGATTTTTAGGGTTAGGGTTTGATTTGGGGTAAATTTGAAATTAGGGATTTTTGGGGAAAATTAAGCTTTAAGGGTAGTTTTGTAATTTCAAATAAAAATAGAGATAATATGGTAATTAGAAATAGATTTTAATCCAACAATAATAATGTATAAAAATACTATTTGTTCATCAATTTCACGAATTATTTTCAATAAAATGTTCAAATCCAATTGTTAGAGATAATATAATTAATTTCTTTATTTTCCAAAACAGCAGTATTAATATTTTAAAATATTAATTATTTAGTCCAAATTATATAAAATTCTTATTATTTCATAACTACTAACGTTATAATTTAAAGAGTAAAGTATACTTTTTGTCCCTGAAGTTTGACAAAAATTTTAAAAATACCCCTAAATTTTATTTTGTTTCAATTTTGTCCTAAAAGTTTTCGATTTGCATCAAATATACCCTTGACGGCTAAATTTTCAAAAAATTTAAAATCAATTCAACAACAGTTTCATAATAACAACCCCTCAACACAAGTAAATCAAACATAATTTTCATGCATTATTGTTAGATTGGTCTTAAATTTTTTGAAAATTTAGCTGTCGAGGGTATATTTGATGCAAATAAAAAACTTCTAGGACAAAATTGAAACAAAATAAAACTTAGGGGTATTTTTGAAACTTTCAACAAACTTCAAGGACAAAAAGTATACTTTACCCTAATTTAAATATAGAAAATAACTCAATAATTATGAAATTAAGTAAAATCTTCATTTTAATTATCAAAACTTGATTTAATTATTCTCAATGAAATAATTTCTGAAAGTAAAATCTCTAATAAATAAATTTGAAATCAGCTCATAATAAGATTTTTCAAAAGTTCTGGGTCTTACATTCTACCCACCTTACAAAAATTTTCGTCCTCGAAAATGAAAGTAATACACAAGATGTTACATAGCTGTAATACTTTACTTTTGAATACTTTAGAAGAGCAACAGATCTTGGCATATATATAAATTCTCAAATACCGGATAAGGCATAATACTTAGATATAAGGGAAGAGCGTGGTATAAAGCAGATATTACAAGATAGGCTCAAAACAAAGAGGTTGCATGGCGTTGGTGCACGAAATTGTGATCTCCAGGCTCGAACAAATCCTGGTAATGGCTCCAAAGCTTGGTGCTCCGATCTTAATTCATAATTGTCACAACTTCGATACAACTAACCAGCAAGTGCACTGGGTCGTCCAAGTAATACCTTACGTGAGTAAGGGTCGAATCCCACGGAGATTGTTGGTATGAAGCAAGCTATGGTCACCTTGTAAATCTTAGTCAGGCAGATATAAAGTGATAATGGTGTTTTCGAATATTATATAATAAAATAGGGATAGAGATACTTATGTAATTTATTGGTAGGAATTTTAGATAAGCGAATGGAGATGCTTTTCGTTCCTCTGAACCTCTGCTTTCCTTCTATCTTCATCCAATCAGTCTTACTCCTTTCCATGGCTGGCTTTATGTGATACATCACCACTGTCAATGGCTACTTTCGGTCATCTCTCGGGAAAATGATCCAATGCCCTGTCACGGCACGGCTAATCGTCTGGAGGCATCACCCTTGTCAATGGCTTCATCTTATCCTCTCAGTGAATAATATGCTCACGCACCCTGTCACGGCACGGCTATTCATCTGTCGGTTCTCGATCATGCTGGAATAGGATTTACTATCCTTTTGCGTCTGTCACTAACGCCCTGCAATCGCGAGTTAGGAGCTCGTCACAGTCATTCAATCATTGAATCCTACTCGGAATACCACAGACAAGGTTTAGACCTTCCGGATTCTCTTGAATGCCGCCATCATTCTAGCTTACGCCACGAAGATTCTGGTTAGGAGATCTAAGAGATACTTATTCTAGCTTATTTCATGTAGAACGGAAGTGTTTGTCAGGCACGCGTTCATAAAGGAGAAGGATGATGAGCGTCACACATAATCATCACCTTCATCACGTTCTTGGGTGCGAATGGATATCTTAGAAGCGAAATAAGAAGAATTGAATAGAAAACAGTAGTACTTTGCATTAATCTTTGAGGAACAGCAGAGCTCCACACCTTAATCTATGGAGTGTAGAAACTCTACCGTTAAAAAATACATAAGTGAAGGTCCAGGCATGGCCGAGATGGCCAGCCCCTCTGATCTAAGAACCAGGCGTCCAAAGATGTCTAATACAATAGTAAGAGGTCTTATTTATAATAAACTAGCTACTAGGGTTTACATGAGTAAGTAATTGATGCATAAATCCACTTCCGGGGCCCACTTGGTGTGTGTTTGGGCTGAGCTTGAGTGTTACACGTGCAGAGGCCATTTGTGGAGTTGAACGCCAGTTTTTGTGCCAGTTTGGGCGTTCAACTCTGGTTTTGGATCCTTTTCTGGCGCTGGACGCCAGATTTGGGTAGAAAGCTGGCGTTGAACGCCAGTTTACGTCGTCTATTCTTGGCCAAAGTATGGACTATTATATATTGCTGGAAAGCCCTGGATGTCTACTTTCCAACACAATTGGAAGCGCGCCATTTCGAGTTCTGTAGCTCCAGAAAATCCACTTTGAGTGCAGGGAGGTCAGAATCCAACAGCATCAGCAGTCCTTTTTCAACCTCTGAATCTGATTTCTGCTCAAGTCCCTCAATTTCAGCCAGAAAATACCTGAAATCACAGAAAAACACACAAACTCATAGTAAAGTCCAGAAATGTGAATTTAACACAAAATCTATTAAAAACATCCCTAAAAGTAACTAGATCCTACTAAAAACATACTAAAAACAATGTCAAAAAGCGTATAAATTATCCGCTCATCACAACACCAAACTTAAATTGTTGCTTGTCCCCAAGCAACTGAAAATCAAAATAGGATAAAAAGAATAGAATATACTATAAATTCCAAACTATCAATGAAACAGAGCTTCAATCATATGAGCGGGACTTATAGCTTTTTTCCTCTTGAATAGTTTTGGCATCTCACTTTATCCATTGAAGTTTAGAATGATTGGCATCTATAGGAACTTCAGATTTCGAATAGTGTTATTGAGTCTCCTAGTTCAGTATGATGATTCTTGAACACAGCTTCTTTATGAGTCTTGGCCGTGGCCCTAAGCACTTTGTTTTCCAGTATTACCACCGGATACATAAATGCCACAGACACATAATTGGGTGATCCTTTTCAGATTGTGACTCAGCTTTGCTAAAGTCCCCAATTAGAGGTGTCCAGGGTTCTTAAGCACACTCTTTTTTTTGCTTTGGACCTTGACTTTAATCGCTCAGTCTCAAGTTTTCACTTGACACCTACACGCCACAAGCACATGGTTAGGGACAGCTTGGTTTAGCCGCTTAGACCAGGATTTTATTCCTTTAGGCCCTCCTATCCACTGATGCTCAAAGCCTTGGGATCCTTTTTATTTGCCCTTGCCTTTTGGTTTTAAGGGTTATTGGCTTTTTCTGCTTGCTTTTTCTTTTTCTCTTTTTTTTTCTATATATTTTTTTTTCGCCCTTTTTTTTTTCTTTTTTTTTTCTGCAAGCTTTGTTCTTTGCTGCTTTTTCTTGCTTCAAGAATCATTTTTATGATTTTTCAGATTATCAAATAACATGTCTCCTAGTCATCATTCTTTCAAGAGCCAACATATTTAACATTCTTAAACAACAACTTCAAAAGACTTATGCACTGTTCAAGCTTACATTCAGAAAACAAGAAGCATTGCCACCACATCAATATAATTAAACTAAGTTCAAGGATAAATTCGAAACTCATGTACTTCTTGTTCTTTAGATTTAAAACATTTTTTTTTATTTAAGAGAGGTGATGGATTCATAGGACATTTATAACTTTAAGACATAGTTACTACTACTAATGATCATGTAATGAAGACACAAACATAGATAAGCACATAACATAGAAAACGAAAAACAGAGAAAGTAAGAACAAAGAATGAGTCCACCTTAGTGATGTCTTTGAGCTCTTCTATGTCTCTTCCTTGTCTTTGTTGCTCCTCCTTCATTGCTTTTAGATCTTCTCTGATTTCATGAAGGATGATGGAGTGCTCTTGATGTTCCACCCTTAGTTGCTTCCAATAATTGTGTGGAAGAAAATGTATCCCCTGAGGTATCTCAGGGATCTCTTGATTTGCAGTCAAATGTTCTACCACTGAGCTATAGACCCTTGATGGAAGCTTTTGTCTTCCCTTTCCTCTTTCTAGAGGCTTCTCTGGCCTTAGGTGCCATCAATGGTTATGGAAAAAAACAAAAAAACTATGCTTTTTACCACACCAAACTTAGAATGTTGCTCGCCCTCGAGCAAAAGAAGAAGGAATAGAAGAAGAAGAAGATATGGAGGAGATGGAGGGGTGTGTGTATGGATGTGAGTGGGGGATGGAAAACAGAAGGGATGGTCATGAATGGAGAGATAGAGGGTGAGGTGGGTGGGGATCCTGTGAGATTCACAGATCCTGAGATGATCCTGTGGGGTCCACAGATCCTGAGATGATCCTGTGGGGTCCACAGATCCTGAGATGATCCTGTGGGGTCCACAGATCTTGAGGTGTCAAGGCATTTACATCCCTGCACCAATTTAGGCATGCAAAATGCCCTTGCACACAACTCTGGGCGTTCAGCGCCAGGTTGGTGGCCATTTTGGGCGTTCAACGCCCATTTGCTGCCATTTCTGGCGTTGAACGCCAGAACCATGCTTGTTCTGGGCGTTCAGCGCCAGGATGCTCCCATTCTGGGCGTTCAGCGCCAGAACTATGCTCTGTTCTGGCGTTTGAACGCCAGACAGATGCTCCTCCAGGGTGTGATTTTTCTTCTGCTGTTTTTGATTCCGTTTTCAATTTTTATATTTATTTTGTGACTCCTCATGATCATGAACCTATAAAGACACATAACTAAGAAAAATATAGTTAGATAAATAAACATTGGGTTGCCTCCCAACAAGCGCTTCTTTAATGTCAATAGCTTGACAGTGGGCTCTCATGGAGCCTCACAGATGTGCAGAGCTCTGTTGAGACTCTCCAACACCAAACTTAGAGTTTGGATATGGGAGTTCAACACCAAACTTAGAGTTTGGTTGTGGCCTCCCAACACCAAACTTAGAGTTTGACTGTGGGGGCTCTGGTTGACTCTGCTTGGAGAGAAGCTTTTCAAGCTTCCTCTCCATGGTTGCAGAGGGAGATCCTTGAGTTTTGAATACAAGGGAGTTCTCATTCCATTGAAGGAATATTTCACCTCTGTCAACATCAATCACAGCTCTTGCTGTGGCCAGGAAAGGTCTTCCTAGGATGATGGATTCATCCTCTTCCTTTCCAGTATCCAGGACTATGAAATCAGTAGGTATGTAAAGGCCCTCAACCTTTACTAATACATCTTCTACTTGTCCATAAGCCTGTTTTCTTGAGCTGTCTGCCATCTCTAGTGAGATATTAGCAGCTTGCACCCCATAGATTCCCAGTTTCTCTATTACAGAGAGGGGCATGAGGTTTATTCCTGAACCAAGGTCACACAGAGCCTTAAAGACCATGGTGCCTATGGTGCAGGGTATTATGAACTTTCTAGGATCCTGTCTCTTCTGAGGCAATGTCAGTTGATCCAGATCACTTAGTTCATTGATGAACAAGGGAGGTTCAACTTCCCAAGTATCAATGCCAAATAATTTGGCATTTAGCTTCATGATTGCACCAAGAAACTTGGTAGTTTGCTCTTCAGTAACATCCTCATTCTCTTCAGAAGAGGAATACTCATCAGAGCTCATGAAGGGCATAAGGAGGTTCAATGGGATCTCTATGGTCTCTAGATGAGTCTCAGAGTCCTTTGGTTCCTCAGAGGGAAGCTCCTTATTGATCACTGGACGTCCCAGGAGGTCTTCCTCCTTGGGATTCACGTCCTCTCCTCTCCTCACAGGTTCGGCCATGGCGCTTATGTCAATGGCCTTGCACTCTCCTTTTGGGTTCTCTTCTGTATTGCTTGAGAGTACTATGAGGGATTTCAGTGATCCTTTTACTCAGCTGGCCCACTTGTGCTTCCAGATTTCTAATGGAAGACCTTGTTTCATTCATGAAACTTACAGTGGCCTTAGATAGATCAGAGACTAGATTTGCTAAATTAGAAGCATTTTGTTCAGAGTTCTCTGTCTGTTGCTGAGTGGATGATGGAAAAGGCTTGCTATTGCTAAACCTGTTTCTTCCACCATTATTAAAGCCTTGTTGGGGCTTTTGATCCTTCCATGAGAAATTTGGATGATTTCTCCATGTTGAGTTATAGGTGTTTCCATAAGGTTCACCTAAGTAATTTACCTCTGCTATTGCAGGGTTCTCAGGATCATAAGCTTCTTCTTCAGGAGAAGCCTCTTGAGTACTGTTGGATGCAGCTTGCATTCCATTCAGACTCTAAGAAATCATATTGACTTGCTGAGTCAATATTTTGTTCTGAGCCAATATGGCATTCAGAGTATCAACTTCAAGAACTCCCTTCTTCATAGGCGTTCCGTTACTCACAGGATTCCTTTCAGAAGTGTACATGAACTGGTTATTAGCAACCATGTCAATGAGTTCTTGAGCTTCTGCAGGCGTTTTCTTTAGGTGAATGGATCCACCTGCAGAAGTGTCCAGTGACATCCTTTGATAGCTCAGATAAACCATCATAGAATATATCCAGGATGGTCCATTCTGAAAGCATGTCAGAAGGACACTTTTTGGTCAACTGTTTGTATCTTTCCCAAGCTTCATAGAGGGATTCACCTTCTTTCTATCTGAAGGTTTGAACATCAGCTCTAAGCTTGCTCAGCTTTTGAGGAGGAAAGTACTTGGCTAAGAAAGCCGTGACCAGCTTATCCCAAGAGTTCAGGCTGTCTATGGGTTGAGAATCCAACCATAATCTAGCTCTGTCTCTTACAGCAAAAGAAAAAAGTATGAGCCTGTAGACTTCAGGATTTACTCCATTAGTCTTAACAGTATCACATATCTGCAAGAACTCAGTTAAGAACTGAAAAGGATCTTCAGATGGAAGTCCATGAAACTTGCAGTTCTGCTGCATCAGAGAAACTAACTGAGGTTTCAGCTCAAAGTTGTTTGCTCCAATGGCAGGAATGGAGATGCTTCTTCCATGTAAATTGGAATTAGGTGCAGTAAAGTCACCAAGCATCTTCCTTATATTATTATTATTTTCGGCTGTCATCTCCTCTTCCTGTTCGAAAATTTCTGAAAGGTTATTTCTGGATTGTTGTAATTTAGCTTCTCTTAAATTTTTTTTTTTCAGAGTCCTTTCAGGTTCTGGATCTGCTTCCACAAGAATGTTCTTGTCCTTGCTCCTGCTCATATGACAAAGAAGAAGGCACAGAAAAATAATAATAATAATAGAGATTCTCTTTACCACAGTATAGAGGTTCCCTTATGTGAGTAGAAGAAAAGAGGAAGACATTCGAACACAGATAGAAGAGGGGGTTCAAATTTGGTGATGATGTGAGGGAGAGATGTTAGTAGATAAATAAATAAATAGAATAAGATGAGAGAGAAGGAGGGATAATTTTCGAAAATTTTTGAAAAGGAGTTAGTGATTTTTGAAAATGGTTTTTGAAAATTGTTAGTATTTTTTTTCGAAAATTTATGAAATCAAAAATAAAAATAACAATAATTAGTTAATTAAAAAGAAATTTTTTTTTAAAAAGGGGGAGATATTTTCGAAAATTAGAGAGAGAGAGTTAGTTAGGTAGTTTTGAAAATGTTAAGAAACAAACAAAAAGTTAGTTAGTTAGTTGAAACAAATTTTGAAAAGATAAGAAGTTAGGAAGTTAGAAAAGATATTTTGAAAAGATATTTTTGAAAAAGATAAGATAAGAAGATATTTTTGAAAAGATATGATTGAAATTAGTTTTGAAAAAGATTTGATTTTTAAAATCACAATTAATGACTTGATTCACAAGAAATCACAATATATGATTCTAGAACTTAAAGCTTGGATCTTTCTTAACAAGCAAGTAACAAACTTCAAATTTTTGAATCAAAACATTAATTGATTATGTTATTTTCGAAAATTTGATATAAAAATAAGAAAAAAGTTTTTGAAAAATATTTTTTGGAATTTTCGAAAATAACTAAGAATTTTGAAAAAGATTTGATTTTTGAAAAAGATTTTGAAAAAGATAAGATTTTCAAATTGAAATTTTGATTTGACTCATAAGAAACAATTTGATTTTAAAAATTTTTGAAAAGGTCAATCAAATTTTCGAATCTAATGAGAGAAAAAGGGAAAGATATATTTTTTTTTTATTTTTGAATTTTTATGATGCAAGAGAAAAACAAGAAAAATGATGCAATGCATGAAATTTTTAGATCAAAACAATGAATGCATGCAAGAATGCTATGAATGTCAAGATGAACACCAAGAACACTTTGAATGTCATGATGAACATCAAGAACATATTTTTGAAAATTTTTTTTAATGCAAAGAAAACATGCAAGACACCAAACTTAGAATTCTTTAATGCTTAGACACTAAGAATTCAAGAATGCATATGAAAAACATGAAAAGACACAAAACAAAAAATCATCAAGATCAAACAAGAAGATTTACCAAGAACAACTTGAAGATCATGAAGAACACTATGAATGCATGATATTTTCGAAAAAATGCAAGATGCATATGCAAGTGACACCAAACTTATGATATAACTCAAGACTCAAACAAGAAACACAAAAATATTTTTGATTTTTATGATTTTCTAATTTTTTTTTGGATTTTTATTTTATGTTTTTCGAAAAATAATTTTGAAAAAGAAAATAAGGATTCCAAAATTTTTAATATGAATTCCAGGAATCTTGCCATGTTAGTCTTAAAGCTCCAATCAAAGGGTCTGGCATGGCTTAACAGCCAGCCAAGCTTTAGCATATAATTACATGGGCTGGAGTGATTAGTTGAATACCAATCCCAAAGTAGTTTGGGTATGGCTTTACAGCCAGATATGATTCAACATATTTCATGAAACACTAGAATTCATTCTTAAAAATTTTGAAGCCATAGAATAATTTATTTTTGAAAACGTTTTATTTTTTTTTATTTTTTTTTTTCGAAAACAAAGGAAGAGTTTTTGAAAGATTTTTGAAAAATTTTTGAAAACAAAACAAAAAGAAAATTACCTAATCTGAGCAACAAGATGAACCGTCAGTTGTCCAAACTCGAACAATCCCCGGCAACGGCGCCAAAAACTTGGTGCACGAAATTGTGATCTCCAGGCTCGAACAAATCCTGGTAATGGCTCCAAAGCTTGGTGCTCCGATCTTAATTCATAATTGTCACAACTTCGATACAACTAACCAGCAAGTGCACTGGGTCGTCCAAGTAATACCTTACGTGAGTAAGGGTCGAATCCCACGGAGATTGTTGGTATGAAGCAAGCTATGGTCACCTTGTAAATCTTAGTCAGGCAGATATAAAGTGATAATGGTGTTTTCGAATATTATATAATAAAATAGGGATAGAGATACTTATGTAATTTATTGGTAGGAATTTTAGATAAGCGAATGGAGATGCTTTTCGTTCCTCTGAACCTCTGCTTTCCTTCTATCTTCATCCAATCAGTCTTACTCCTTTCCATGGCTGGCTTTATGTGATACATCACCACTGTCAATGGCTACTTTCGGTCATCTCTCGGGAAAATGATCCAATGCCCTGTCACGGCACGGCTAATCGTCTGGAGGCATCACCCTTGTCAATGGCTTCATCTTATCCTCTCAGTGAATAATATGCTCACGCACCCTGTCACGGCACGGCTATTCATCTGTCGGTTCTCGATCATGCTGGAATAGGATTTACTATCCTTTTGCGTCTGTCACTAACGCCCTGCAATCGCGAGTTAGGAGCTCGTCACAGTCATTCAATCATTGAATCCTACTCGGAATACCACAGACAAGGTTTAGACCTTCCGGATTCTCTTGAATGCCGCCATCATTCTAGCTTACGCCACGAAGATTCTGGTTAGGAGATCTAAGAGATACTTATTCTAGCTTATTTCATGTAGAACGGAAGTGTTTGTCAGGCACGCGTTCATAAAGGAGAAGGATGATGAGCGTCACACATAATCATCACCTTCATCACGTTCTTGGGTGCGAATGGATATCTTAGAAGCGAAATAAGAAGAATTGAATAGAAAACAGTAGTACTTTGCATTAATCTTTGAGGAACAGCAGAGCTCCACACCTTAATCTATGGAGTGTAGAAACTCTACCGTTAAAAAATACATAAGTGAAGGTCCAGGCATGGCCGAGATGGCCAGCCCCTCTGATCTAAGAACCAGGCGTCCAAAGATGTCTAATACAATAGTAAGAGGTCTTATTTATAATAAACTAGCTACTAGGGTTTACATGAGTAAGTAATTGATGCATAAATCCACTTCCGGGGCCCACTTGGTGTGTGTTTGGGCTGAGCTTGAGTGTTACACGTGCAGAGGCCATTTGTGGAGTTGAACGCCAGTTTTTGTGCCAGTTTGGGCGTTCAACTCTGGTTTTGGATCCTTTTCTGGCGCTGGACGCCAGATTTGGGTAGAAAGCTGGCGTTGAACGCCAGTTTACGTCATCTATTCTTGGCCAAAGTATGGACTATTATATATTGCTGGAAAGCCCTGGATGTCTACTTTCCAACACAATTGGAAGCGCGCCATTTCGAGTTCTGTAGCTCCAGAAAATCCACTTTGAGTGCAGGGAGGTCAGAATCCAACAGCATCAGCAGTCCTTTTTCAACCTCTGAATCTGATTTCTGCTCAAGTCCCTCAATTTCAGCCAGAAAATACCTGAAATCACAGAAAAACACACAAACTCATAGTAAAGTCCAGAAATGTGAATTTAACACAAAATCTATTAAAAACATCCCTAAAAGTAACTAGATCCTACTAAAAACATACTAAAAACAATGTCAAAAAGCGTATAAATTATCCGCTCATCAGGCGTCAACATCAAGGGCTTTAACATAGCTCACCATCCCAACTCCCAACTGTATTCTATCGAAAACTTCATCAGTAAGTTCTCAACCCCATCAATCACGTCGCACATCACTACCGGTCACAAGCCCAATATTAACAAAACCTTTTTGCGTAAAAACAAAGCTCTACAACATTCCGTGGCATCGCACGCTTACAGGCTTCACCTTCTGCATCCACCACAACCGTGTCCTAAGAACTAACGTGTCGCTTGTTATATCTAAAGATTGTACGTGACACAAACAAATCTCGAGTTTACTTAGGACACAAGATTTTAAAAATGAAAGACAAGTGACAAGAACATTACTCGTAAGGACTTAAAAGAATGAATGAAATTACAAACAAATAGGATGCACAAGAATGAAGATTGCAGGAAAGGATTCAATTGGTAACTTTAATGATAATTCTTGAATCAAAGAAATTCGATAGAATCAATGTGAAGGAAAAACAGTGCATTAATTTGAAACAAATTCAAGCTGAGTCGAAGAAGTATGAGGTTTACAGAAAAGAATATTTCAAACCCAAGACAAAGCTCACAGAACTCAAGAGCACGATTAAAAATACTTCCGAATACATTGTTCATAAAAGAATCGAAAACCTGTGGAAAATCACTTCGCAGTCTAAAAGAAAAGTTAAGCAACAAACATTCTTCAAGAGAATAACAAAAGCATAAACGTGGCTTTACTTTAATACAATTTCATGTTGAAGTAGATTATGTAGAGTTTTAAAACAAAATGAACACCGATTTGGCTAAGAACAAAAATATTTTCCCAAATATTTTAGATAGTAAGGTGCAAAACCTAACCAAAAGTAATCATAAATCTTGGAAGAAAACCAATTGCTTGTTCAAAAATTCTCAAAGTTCATATTCAAACAAGTGTGTATAAAAATTATAGCAAGGACGAAAGAGAAAGTTAAACTCTATTTAGAAAAGAAAATCCGAGGTAGAAAAATTGCCGATAAGTTAGTAAAAGAAATAAGTAGTGCGTTACAAATGGACAGTTTCTACTAAATAAGGAAGCTTTTCAAAACTTCATTTAAAATAGCGCATGCCAACTTTAAGAAGAATGGTTTTAATTACAATCAAGCAACAGAAAAATTTAACTTACAATATCCTTAAAGAGGAATCAAAACGTCTTTAAAAAGTTCAAAACAAGACTCCAAAAGTATACTTGAAATCACCATCTCCGAAGGACATTCAAGAAGATTAGGACGTACTAAAAGGGATCAACTCATCAATAGCAATTCTTAAGAAAAAATCTTTGACTAAGAACTCTGGCAAAAACAATAAGAGGATAAATGATGCACAAAATTGAAACAAATCAAGCTGACTCATATAAGGGTGACATTCACAAGAGAAGTGAAGCTGAGATTGATGGTAGTGCTCACAAGAGGTAGAAGAATGATTAAAACAGAATCAAGTATGATGTTCATAGAGGTGGAAAGCTTAAAAAAGAACAAATCCGTTCCTAGGAAGGAAAGATATGAGTCCAATATTTTCAAAGGAACAACAATAGCATAAACAATGTAGTATACTAAACCAATCTCAAATAAAAAATAAATTAGGTGAGGTTTATCAAACGAAAATCAACCGGAATAAAAGCAAAAAATCTTTTCTTTCCAGGATTTTGAAAGATACCTAAATACATACTCAAATAAGGATATGCATTGGAACTGTAGTAAAATTATTAGAAAGTCAAATTGTATTTAAAGTAAGTGTAGTTCCGTAAACCAGTAAAAGTACAGGCGAGGTATTAGAAATAAATAGTTGTTAAACTGTATAAGGAATTTTCAAAGTTTTATATAGATAAGTGTATATCGAATCAATAGCAATTCTAAGTCCTAGGTTCTAGTTTAATTCTGTTATTTTACTTGAATGTCTGCATGATCTTTAGTAATTCTAAGTCCTAGGTTCTAGTTTAATTCTGTTATTTTGAAATTTCAGTTATTTATCTTTTAATTGAAGAGATGTCTCATGTACCATTCACTAAGCTTGAATTTAAAAAGAAAAAGAAAAGAAGTAATGTATTGCATAAAAAATTGAGTTGTTATTAAAGAGTAGTCTTATTTAGTTAAATGTGGTGGTATTATCTGTGATTCTAAATGCATGATATGCACAGTGCATCTTTGAATTTGAATCAAAGGATGTTGATGTATGAGAAACAAGAATTTAGAGAACTATTATGAATTCTCTGAAGTAAATAAAAGCTTAATCCTTGAAGCAAAAGAAACAGCAAAAAGAAAAATAAAAGCAAGGTCCAAGGCTCTGAGCATTAATGAGTAGGGAGGTCATACATGATTAAAAGCTCAAAGAGTTGTTTCCCTAGTCATATGCTTGTGGTATAAATGTGTTAAGTAATCCTTGAGACAGAGCACTAAGAGTCGAGATCAAGTGCATTTAACAGAGTATGCCAAAGGCTTTGAGCACCACTGTCTAGAAGTAACTGAAAGAAAAATTATAACCAAAAGAGAGTTCCCCAGTCAAGTGCTAGTGGTGTTTTTGTGTCAAGTGCAACTTGAGACAAAGCATTTAAAGTCACGACTAAACTCAATGTGCAAAGCACCAAAGAAAAGAGAATAAAGGAAGTTTTGATGTGTTCAAGGATTAAACCAAAGTATCAAGGCCAGAGAATTCATAATATTATCCAAATTCTCACTCCAAATGACAGTGACATTCCTCTAATTCAAAGAATAGTGAGATGCCAAGACTATTCAGGATTGTAGTGTATAAACCCCCAATTTAAGAAGAGACAGAAGCTTAATTGAACACTCACTTCTCATACAAATTCACATCCTAAGTCTATATTAGTTTTGGTTGCTTGAGGACAAGCAACAATTCAAGTTTGGTATTGTGATGCGTGAGCATCTTTCCTATCTTTTTTTAGTGAATTTGCATTCAAATTTTTGAGTTTAATCAAGATTTAAATATATTTTAGTCACTATGGATGCTATTTTGAGCCATGTGCAATTCTATTTATTTCAGGTAGCATTCGGATGGATTTGATGGAGTTTCTGTAGAAAAAGAGAAGAAAGTGAATGATGCTGTCAACCCTGACCTCCCTACACCCTAACAAGAATAACTCGAGGTACAGAGGTCCAATTGATGTGGTTTTAGCAACATTGAAAAGCTAACTTCTAGAGCTTTCCAACGATGTATAATAGTGTACGCTTCTTCTCCATAAATTCGGCAAGGGTGGCGCCTAATAACTTGGGATTCTCCAAGTTAGGCGCCAAAGCGCCAAAAGCATGCTGTATAAGTGGCGCCTAACTTGGCTTTTCCCAAGTTAGGCACCAAGGCGCAATCCCTGCGTCCAAACCTTGCTGCTCCCTTCACGCCTAACTTCACAATTGTGAAGTTAGACGCCAGCCTTAATACTTGCCATGGTCCCCACGCAACAAGAAGCATTCGAAGATCTTATTTTATATTTTGATTGAAACTTTTATTTTATTTAAAAATAGGAAAAGATATTATTTAGTTTTAGAAAATATATTTTACATTAATTAGGATTATATATAAAATGAAAAAGAATCAGCCCTTCGGGCTCTCATCTCTTCTCTCATACCTCATTCCGCACTTTATAGTTTTACAGAACCCTAGTTTTCTCTCTGAACCATGAGCAACTAAACCTCCACTGTTAAGGTTAGGAGCTCTGTTTATTCTATGGATTAATACTATTACTGTTCTATTTTAATTCATGTATTGATTTCAATTTCAAGAATTGTTTTCGTTCTTTATCTTATGAATCTGGGTGGAACGGAAGTATGACCCTTGTTCTAACTGAGTTCTTGTAAAACTTGAAAAAGCTCTTTGCTTGAACAACAGCTTGAAAATAATTTCTCCTAAATCTCTAATTATCTGGACTTAACGGGATATGTGACATATAATCCTCTTATATTTGGGTAATTAGGATTTCTGTGGCACATAAACTAGTTTTGAACTTATTAACCCTCTAATTGGAATCAAGTGATCAAAGAATTGGCGGTTGATGAAGGTTAGAGGAGACTAAAAAGGTCTAAAAAATTAGGGTTTAGTCACATATAGTTTGCCATGAATTGAATCTTGCATGATTAAAATAGTTGGTAAAAAAAGTTAATCTGGAAAATAAATATCTCTGAAGCCTTAACTGTTTTCTCCATATATTTCACAAATCATTTACTGCTTGCTGTCTGATTTTCTGAATTTACTGTTTGATGCAATTGAACTCTCAAAACACCATTTTCTATTTGTCTGACTAAGCCAATCACTCAATCATTGTTGCTTGATCCATCAATCCTTGTGGGATCAACTCTCATTCACTTGAAGTACTACTTGGTACGACCCGGTGCACTTGCCGGTTAGTTTGTGGGTTATAAATTTTGCACTAACGACAAAGAAGGAGAGTTGGTAGAGGAGAGTTGTGGGCCTTAACGCACAAATGACCAAATGGCTCCTATATCCATAATGCAGCTCGGTTTATTGGTGTAAGTAATGTGTTGAGAATCGCTAAGTTATTTCTTATAGGTTTTATTTTTTAAAATTGTATTAGACATTTATGCGGTTAGCAACCAGCTAATAAATGCTTATGTTTGCTTATCTATGTGTGTAGGAAAGAATTGCGGATTTGAGCAACATGATGAATCCTCTAGAATGTTGTCTCAGAATGATTCGCTTGTTCAAGCTCTCGGAAAGGAGCACTCGGGTAGAGTGCATGTCATGGGTTTGGGACCAATTTCTAGTCAAGTCTTCGGTATGAATTCCCATCAACCGAGTAATGGAGCTCAATGGGAAGAGACCCAAAGGGTGCTACTTGAACTACAAGCAAAGTTGGCGGCCGAAAAATTAAAAAGGAAGGCAGTGGAAGATGAAGTAACAGCCGGGAAGATAAAGATGCAGGCAGTGGAGAGTACCCCGAGATGTCTAATTCAAGGGCAAAGTGGAAAATTGCCACCAGACATTGCCGCATGGATGAATTCTGTAAGACCCAGAACTTTTGAAAAAGGGCTATCATGAGCTAATTTCAAATTCAGTATTTTTGTAGCTTTAATTTCAGAAATTTCTTTATTAAAGAAAATTAAAGCAAGTTTCGATTAATTGAATTTGAAATAAATTAAGATTATTATCTAATTTTACAATTATTGAATTATTTTCTATATTTAAATTATAAAGTTGATAGTTATGAAATAATAAGAATTTTATATGATTTGGATTAAATAATTAATATTTTATTTATTAATACTGCTGTTTTGGAAAATGAAGAAATTAAGTATATTATTTCTAATTTTTAGATTTGAACATTTTATTGAAAATAATTTGTAAAATTGATGAGCAAATAGTATTTTTCTATATATAATTAGTGTTGGATTTAATTTGGGTTTCAATTACTATATTATTCCTAATTTTATTTGAAATTACAAAACTACCCATAACCCTAATTTTACTCAACACCCTAATCCCCTCTAACCCTAGCAGCCACGGAAACCCTCCCCCGTAAACCCAGTAGCAGCAACGCACATAGAGTTTCCCTTTTACCATCAATGAAAGAAAAAGAAAGAATGGGGAAAGGGAAAGGGGAAGGGGCCGCGGAAGGAGGGAGGAGGAGAGGAAGAAGATTCGCGCCAGTGTGCTGGGCTCACCGCCGCCATCATGCCGTCGTCTGACCGAGGAGGAAGAAGAGCGTCGCGCCTCACCGCCGTGCCGTGCCCTACTATCGCAGCCATCATGCCGGTCACTGTTGAGCCTGCCATCGCAAGTCAGGTTCGAGGTGAGAGAAGAGAGCTGCCGCGAGGGAAGAAGAGGGAGGAGGGAGAGACCGGGCCGTGCCCAGTCGTCGCCACCGTGCCTCCATCGCGGTTGACCCGCCGCCGCTAGGGTTTGTGGCTGCCATTTCTGTCACTGCCGACGAACACATAGAGAGAGAGAGATGGGAGTTCGCAGAGTAGGAAAGACATGACAGAGGAGCTCTGTTGGGGCTGGTCACCGTCGCTGAAGCCTCCATGGTCGCCACTGCCATCCGTGTCGCTGCAAGAGGAAGCTGCTGTCGCCGCGGTTGGGTCCACCGTGGGTAGAGTCCACTGTCCAAGCTGCCATCAGAGGAAGTTGCTGCTACTATGTGTACAAGGAAGAAGACGCTGCTCCGCCATTGCTCCTGGGTTAAAAAATATGACAAGAATGCCACTTCCCTGTTGGAGCTACTGTTGAACCATTAGAGCCACTACTGCTGTGGTACGCTATCTATCTGGGTCCTTGGTGCACGAATTGTAAATCACACTTTTCACAACTCGTACCACTAACCAGCAAGTGCACTGGGTCGTCCAAGTAATACCTTACGTGAGTAAGGGTCGATCCCACGGAGATTGTCGGCTTGAAGCAAGCTATGGTTATTTTATAATTCTTAGTCAGGAAATCAATGATAAGAGTGATTATACTTATGAAGAGTAAAATGCATAAATTAAATAGTACTTGTTATGCAGTAATGGAGAACAGATTGATATTTTGGAGATGCTCTGTCTTCTGAATCTCTGCTTTCCTACTGTCTTCTTCTTCACGCACGCAGGTCTCCTTCCATGGCAAGCTGTATGTTGGTGGATCACCGTTGTCAATGGCTACCATCCGTCCTCTCAGTGAAAATGGTCCAAATGCGCTGTCACCGCATGGCTAATCATCTGTCGATTCTCACTCATGTTGGAATAGGATCCATTGATCCTTTTGCGTCTGTCACTACGCCCAGCACTCGTGAGTTTGAAGCTCGTCACAATCATCCCTTCCCAGATCCTACTCGGAATACCACAGACAAGGTTTAGACTTTCCGAATCTCAGGAATGGCTGCCAATAATTCTAGCCTATACCACGAAGACTCTGATCATGAACCAGGAGGCTAAGAGATACACTCTCAATCTAAGGTAGAACGGAAGTGGTTGTCAGGCACGTGTTCATAGGTTGAGAATGGTGATGAGTGTCACGGATCATCACATTCATCACGGTTAAGTACGAGCGGGTATCTTAGAACAGAAACAAGCGTGATTGAATAGAAAACAGAAGTAATTGCATTAATTCATCGAGACACAGCAGAGCTCCTCACCCCCAATCATGGAGTTTAGAGACTCATGCCGTAGAGATACAATGTAAAACGTGAAAATGTCATGATGTCCGAAATAAATCTCTAAAATTTGTTTAAATACTAAACTAGTAACCTAGGTTTACAGAAAATGAGTAAACTATGATAGATAGTGCAGAAATCCACTTTCGGGGCCCACTTGGTGTGTGCTGGGACTGAGACTTGAGCTTTACACGTGCCTAGGCTGTTTTTGGAGTTAAACGCCAGGTTGTAACCTGTTTCTGGCATTTAACTCTGCTTTGCAACCTGTTTTTGGCATTTAACTCCAGAATAGGGCAGAAAGCTGGCGTTGAATGCCAGTTTGCATCATTTATCTTCAAGCAAAGTATAAACTATTATATATTTCTTGAAAGCCCTGGATGTCTACTTTCCAACGCAATTGACAGCGCACCATTTGGACTCCTGTAACTCCAAAAAATCTACTTTGAGTGCAGGGAGGTCAGAATCCAACAGCATCTGCAGTCCTTTTGCAGCCTCTGAATCAGATTTTTCTCAGGTCCCTCAATTTCAGCCAGAAAATACCTGAAATCATAGAAAAACACACAAAATCATAGTAAATTCTAGAAATGTGAATTTTGAATAAAAACTAATAAAAATATAGTAAAAACTAACTAAATCATACTAAAAACTACTTAAAAACAATGCCAAAAAGCGTATAAATTATCCGCTCATCACAACACCAAACTTAAATTGTTGCTTGTCCCCAAGCAACTGGAAATCAAATAGGATAAAAAGAAGAGAATATACTATAAATTCCAAAATATCAATGAAACTTAGCTCCAATCAGATGAGCGGGACTAGTAGCTTTTTGCCTCTTGAATAGTTTTGGCATCTCACTTTATCCATTGAAGTTCAGAATGATTGGCATCTATAGGAACTTAGAATTTAGATAGTGTTATTGATTCTCCTAGTTCCGTATGTTGATTCTTGAACACAGCTACTTTATGAGTCTTGGCCATGGTCCTAAGCACTCTGTTTTCTAGTATTACCACCGGATACATACATGCCACAGACACATAACTGGGTGAACCTTTTCAGATTGTGATTCAGCTTTGCTAAAGTCCCCAATTAGAGGTGTCCAGGGTTCTTAAGCACACTCCTTTTTTTTTGCTTTGGATCTTGACTTTAACTGCTCAGTCTCAAGTTTTCACTTGACACCTTCACGCCACAAGCACATGGTTAGGGACAGCTTGGTTTAGCCGCTTAGGCCAGGATTTTATTCCCTTGGGCCCTCCTATCCACTGATGCTCAAAGCCTTGGATCCTTTTTATTACCCCTGCCTTTTGGTTTTAAGGGCTATTGGCTTTTTCTGCTTTTTTTTTTCGCAAGCTTTTATATTCACTGCTTTTTCTTGCTTCAAGAATCAATTTTATGATTTTTCAAGTTATCAATAACATTTTTCCTTTTCATCATTCTTTCAAGAGCCAACATATTTAACATTCATAAACAACAATATCAAAAGACATATGCACTGTTCAAGCATTCATTCAGAGAACAAAAAGTATTGTCACCACATTAAAAATAATTAAACTAATTTCAAGGATGAATTCGAAATCATGTACTTCTTGTTCTTTTGTAATTAAAACATTTTTTCATTTAAGAAAGGTGATGGATTCATAGGATGTTCATAACTTTAAGGCATAGACTCTAATTTTTATTTATTATTTAATGAAAATAATATAAATTAGGCATAAAAGCAGACACTTAGTAATAAAAGAAAAGAAACTAAAGACATAAAGACAAATGACTCTAATTTTAATATTCATATACTCTTAAAATATATAAAAGGTTATCACAGAGTTAGGACTCAACAACCTTTGCTTTGGGAGGTAGATGCCTCTTTAGTCTGTGGGGTGCTTGGCCCTTCAAGAGATAGCTTCTGGCGCTTCAGTTCTTTCAGTTCACGCCCTTACTCTTCTTGTTCCCTAAGTAGTTTGCAGAGCATGCTGTTTTGATTTTGCTGTTCTTCCTTCAGTTGATCCATAGCTTCTTGCAACTTGGTGATAGATGCTTCTAGGCGCCCCCAGTATTCAAATTGAGGAATTTTCGGGAGGAACTCCTGTGCCCTCCTCTTGATGGGGTCGTCCTGCACTTGTCCTTCCATTGACTTTTTGGTGATTAGTTGTTCAACTGAAATATACTCATCTACTCCCATTTTTACTCCAGCATCTTTACATAACAGGGAGATCAAGCTTAGATAAGCCAATTTGGCATCTTTGGAGTTCTTGTTTGCAATTTTGTAAAGCTCACAAGAAATCAGCTGATGAACTTTCACTTCTTTTTCCAGCATAATGCAATGAATCATCACTGCTCTTTTGATGGTGACTTCAGAGCGGTTGCTAGTGGGCAGTATAGAGAGCCCAATGAAGTCCGGCCAGCCTCTGGCGACTGGTTTGAGATCTCCTCTTTTGAGTTGGTTTGGGACACCCTTTATGTTGGTTGTCCATTTGGCTCCAGGGAGGCATATGTCCTCTAGGATTTTGTCTAAGCTCTAATTTGGTCTCATCATTCTCCTATTAAAGGAGTCTGGGTCATCTTGCAGTTGAGGCAGCTTGAAGATCTCCCTTATTTTGTCAGGGTGGGTGTAAACAATCTTCCCTCTGACCAGAGTTTGATAGTCATAGAATGCGGTTCCAGCTATTCTCTGCCTGTCTGTCTGCCACAGATTAGAGTAGAATTCCTGAACCATGTTTCTTCCCACCTTTGTTTCAGGAGTAGCTAGGACTTCCCAACTCCTGTTTCGAATTTGCTCTTGGATCTCCAGATATTCGTCTTCTTTCAGATCGAATTTAACTTCCGGGATCACTGACCTTAGACTTATTATTTTGTAGTAATGGTCTGAATGTTCTTTGGTTAAGAACTTCCCTTGATTCCAAAGTAGTTTTGGAATATTCTCTTTCTTGCCTCTTGAGTTGGTTTGTTTTCCCTTAGGATCCATGATCTTGGTGGGTATTGGTTTAGTGATCACGGATAAACACACCAAACTTAGAGGTTTGCTTGTCCTCAAGCAAAAGAAAAGAAAGGAGAGGGATAGAGGGAGAGTCAAGTTCGAATTTGTGGATAAGAGGGGGGAGGCCGAACGAGGATTTAAAGGGGAGGGGGTGGTTTTCGAAAATCTTTTAAAAAAATATGATAGAAAATGTGATTTGGAAAAGATAAGTAAGATAGGAAAAGATGTAATTTAAAATTGAGAAGATATGAAAGATATTTGAAAAAGATAGATTTGTTCTAAAAATATTGTGAAGATTTGAGAAAGATATTGATGAGTTTGAGAAAAGAAAATTTTTTTTTTGAAAAAGATAGATTTGTTTTGAAAAAAAGATTTGAGAAGAGGTTGAAGAAGAATTGAGAAAGATTTAATTTTAGGATTAAGATATTTAAAAAAATTTTTTTTTTAAAAAAAAGTTTGAAGAATGAAAGTATGGGAACATGTTTATGCAAGAAAAATGGATGGAAATATGAAAATTTAAAAAAAATCCAAGTTGGGAACAAAAACTTCCTCCCCTCCACAATCCTGGCGTTAAACGCCCAACTGCTACTTGTTTTGGGCGTTTAACGCCCATCTGTAGCCTCTTTTGGGCATTTAACGCCCAGCTGTTGCTTCTGGCTGGCGTTAAACGCCAGAAATTTTTCGTCACTGGACGTTTTTCTGAACGCCCAGGATGCTGCAGGTATGGCGTTAAACGCCCAGAATGGTGCCCATTCTGGCGTTTAATGCCCAAATATACCTCTTACTGGCGTTTTCTTGCCAGTGAGCTCCTTTTTCCTATTTTGTATTCTGAATCCTTCTGTAACCCTATGAACTTATGCAATTGATTCTTTACCTTGAAGATTATTTATATTAAACTTGTATAATTAAAACTAAATAAATAAATAAATAAAAAGCTTTGCTAATGGCTGGGTTGCCTCCCAGCAAGCACTTCTTTATTGTCGTTAGCTGGACCTTGCTGAGCTTTTAATCTAGCCTCAGC
Source organism: Arachis hypogaea (assembly GCF_003086295.3). Classification (NCBI taxonomy): domain Eukaryota; kingdom Viridiplantae; phylum Streptophyta; class Magnoliopsida; order Fabales; family Fabaceae; genus Arachis; species Arachis hypogaea. The sequence continues at coordinate 31,918,095 of NC_092046.1, forward strand.
CTTGAGCACTCTTGCTCAACATTGCCTTCAATATAATGCTTGATTCTCTGTCCATTAACAATGAACTTCTTATTAGAATCGATGTCTTGAAGCTCCACATAGTCATATAGTGACACACTTGTAATCACATATGGTCCCCTCCACCGGGATTTCAGTTTCCCGGGGAATAGCCTGAGCCTAGAGTTAAACAGCAGAACCTTCTGTCCTGGTTCAAAGACTCTAGATGACAGCTTTCTGTCATGCCACCTTTTTGCTTTCTCTTTGTAAAGCTTGGAATTTTCGAAAGCAGTGAGTCTGAATTCCTCTAGCTCATTCAGCTGGAGCAATCTTTTTTCTCCAGCTAATTTGGCATCAAAGTTTAGGAATCTGGTTGCCCAGTAGGCCTTATGCTCCAGTTCCACGGGCAGATGGCAGGCCTTACCATACAAAAGCTGGTATGGAGAGGTCCCTATAGGAGTCTTGAATGCTGTTCTGTAAGCCCACAGAGCATCATCCAAGCTTCTCGCCCAATCCTGTCTACGGGTACTTACAGTCCGTTCCAGGATTCTTTTTAGTTCTCTATTAGAAACTTCAGCTTGCCCGTTTGTCTATGGATAATATGGAGTTGCCACCTTGTGACTAATTCCATACCGAACCATAGCAGAGTAAAGCTGTTTGTTGCAGAAGTGAGTGTCCCCATCACTAATTAGTGCTCTAGGGATACCAAACCTGCTGAAGATATGTTTCTGGAGGAACTTCAGCACTGTCTTAGTATCATTAGTGGGTGTGGCAATGGCCTCTATCTATTTGGATACATAGTCAACTGCCAGCAGAATATAAGTGTTTGAGTATGATGGTGGGAAAGGCCCCATGAAGTCAAATACCCCATACATCAAACAACTCAATCTCCAAGATTCCTTGTTGAGGCATGGCGTAACCATGAGGCAGATTACCAGATCTCTGGCAACTATCACTGTTACGTACAAACTCTCGGGAATCTCTATAGAGGGTAGGCCAATAGAAGCCACATTGGAGGACCTTGGTGGCTGTTCGCTCACCTTCGAAATGGCCTCCATATTGTGACCCATGGCAATGCCATAAGATCTTCTGTGCTTCTTCTCTAGGCACGCACCTACGGATTATTCCGTCTGCACATCTCTTAAAGACATAGGGTTCATCCTACAAGTAGTACTTTGCATCAGTAATTAATTTTTTCTTTTGTTGCCTGCTGTACTCCTTGGGTATGAACGTTGCAGCTTTATAGTTTGCAATGTCTACAAACCATGGTGTTTTATGAATGGCGAACAAATGCTCATCCGGAAAGGTTTCAGAGATCTCAATAGAAGGAAAGGACGCCCCTTCTACTGGTTCTATCCGGGACAGATGATCAGCCACTTGGTTTTCTGTTCCTTTTCTGTCTCTTATTTCTATATCAAACTCTTGCAGAAGCAACACCCATCTTATGAGCCTGGGTTTTGAATCCTGCTTTGTAAGTAGATATTTAAGAGCAGCATGGTCAGTGTACACAATCACTTTTGATCCTACTAAATATGATCTAAACTTATCAATGGCATAAACCACTACAAGTAATTCTTTTTCTGTGGTTGTGTAATTTTTCTGGGCATCATTTAAAACACAGCTAGCATAATAAATGACATGCAGAAGCTTGTCATGCCTCTGCCCCAATATTGCACCAATGGCATGGTCACTGGCATCACACATTAGTTCGAATGGTAATGTCCAGTCTGGTGCAGAAATAACTGGTGCTGTGACCAGCTTAGCTTTCAGAGTTTTAAACGCCTGCAGACACTCTGTGTCAAACACAAATGGCGTGTCAGCAGCTAGCAGGTTGCTCAGAGGTTTTTCAATTTTTGAAAAATCCTTTATAAACCTCCTATAGAATCCTGCATGCCCCAGAAAGCTTCTGATTTCCTTAACATTGGCAGGTGGTGGTAATTTTTCAATTACCTCTACCTTAGCTTGATCCACCTCTATTCCCTTGTTCGAAATCTTGTGCCCAAGGAAAATCCCTTCAGTCACCATAAAGTGACATTTTTCCCAGTTTAAAACCAGGTTAGTCTCTTGGCATCTTTTTAGAACCAGTGTCAGGTGATCAAGACAGGAGCTGAATGAGTCTCCATATACTGAGAAGTCATCCATGAAGACTTCCAGAAATTTTTCCACCATATCAGAGAAAATAGAGAGCATGCATCTCTTAAAGGTTGCAGGTGCATTACACAGGCCAAATGGCATCCTTCTGTAGGCAAATACTCCAGATGGACATTTGAATGCTATTTTCTCTTGATCCCGGGGATCTACTACAATTTGGTTGTAGCCTGAATAGCCATCCAAAAAGCAGTAATAATCATGACATGCTAGTCTTTCTAGCATTTGGTCTATGAATGGTAAAGGAAAATGATCCTTTCTCGTGGCTGTATTGAGCCTTATGTAGTCAATACACATGCGCCACCCTGTAACTATTCTTGTAGGAACCAGTTCATTTTTTTCATTATGAACTACTGTCATGCCTCCCTTTTTGGGAACAACTTGGACAGGGCTCACCCAGGGGCTATCAGAAATAGGATAAATAATCCCAGCCTCCAATAACTTGGTGACCTCTTTCTGCACCACTTCCTTCATGGCTGGATTTAGCCGCCTCTGTGGTTGAACCACTGGCTTAGCATCGTCCTCCAATAGGATCTTGTGCATGCATCTTGCTGGGCTGATGCCCTTAAGATCACTTATGGACCACCCAAGAGCTGTCTTGTGTGTCATTAGCACTTGAAGTACCGCTTCCTCTTCCAGAGGATTTAAAGCAGAGCTTATGATCACCGAAAAAGTGTCACCTTCTCCCAGAAATGAATATTTCAGGGATGGTGGTAATGGTTTGAGCTCGAGTTTAGGAGGTTTTTCCTCTTCCTGAGGAAGTTTCAGAGGCTCTTTCAATTCCTCTGATTTGAGACTCTCAGCCATGTTGATCTCCTCTACCAAAGAGTCAATAAGATCAACTTTCATGCAGTCTTTTGGTGTGTCTAGATGCTGCATTGCTTTGACAGCATTCAACTTAAACTCGTCCTCATTGACTCTCAGGGTTACTTCCCCCTTTTAGACATCAATGAGAGTTCGTCCAGTTGCTAGGAAAGGTCTTCCTAGAATGAGAATAGCACTCTTGTGCTCCTCCATTTCCAGCACTATAAAATCGGTGGGGAAGGCGAATGGCCCAACCCTAACAATCATGTCTTCAATCACGCCTGATGGGTATTTAATGGAGCCATTAGCAAGTTGGAGACATATCCGGGTTGGTTTGACTTCTTCAGTTAAACCAAGCTTTCTGATAGTGGATGCAGGTATTAGGTTGATGCTTGCCCCAAGATCACATAAAGCTGTCTTGGTGCAATTATCCTCTAATATGCATGGTATCATAAAGCTCCCAGGATCTTTAAGCTTTTCTGGGAAGCTTTTCAGAATGACTGCACTGCATTCTTCAGTGAGGAGAACTCTTTCAGTTTCTCTCCAATGCTTCTTATGACTCAAGATCTCTTTCATGAACTTGGCATAAAAGGGTATTTGCTCAAGTGCCTCTGCAAACAGAATCTTTATTTCAAGAGTCCTGAGATAGTCTGCAAAGCGGGCAAATTGCTTATCCTACTCCTCTTGGCGGAGTTTTTGAGGATAAGGTATATTGGCTTTGTATTCCTCAACCTTAGTTGTTGCAGGTTTATTTCCTACAGAGGTGGTTGGAGAAGCCTTTTTAGAGGGGTTGCTGTCAGCACTTGTGTGTGTCTGATCCCTCACTGGCGTTTGAATGCCAGGGTTAGAAGCTTGATTGGCGTTGGACGCCAACTTCTTACCTGTTTCTGGCGTTTGAACGCCAGAACTGAGCTTCCATTGGGCGTTTGACGCCAGCTCCTTACTTGTTTCTGGTGTTTGAACGCCATAACTGCGCATGGGTTGGGCGTTTAACGCCAACTTTGCATCCTTTTCTGGCATTTGAATGCCAGAGTTGTTCCTCTCTGGGCTCTTACTGTCCTCATAGGGATTTTGGATAATATTTTGCTCATCCTCTGTCAGTTGTTCTTTTCTTGGCTTTCTGCTGCTCTGAAGTGAGGTATTTAATGTTTTTCCACTTCTTAATTGGACTGCCTGGCACTCTTCTGTTATCTACTTTGATAACTGCTATTTTTTTTGATTCAATTGTGCTTCCATATTTTTATTAGCATTTTTAGTGGCTTGTAGCATCTCCTTGAATTCTGCTAGCTGTTTTGTTAGAAAACACAATTGTTGATTGAGTTCATCAATTTGTTCTGGAGGACCAAGTTCAGTAGACACTGCTTTGGCTTCTTCTTTTATGGAGGACCCACTACTTATGTACAGATGCTGATTTCTGGCAACTATATCAATAAGCTCTTTGGCCTCTTCAATAGTTTTTCTCATGTGTATAGATCCACCAGCTGAGTGGTCTAGAGATATCTGAGCTCTTTCTGTAAGCCCATAGTAGAAGATGTCTAATTGCACCCACTCTGAAAATATTTCAGAGGGGCATTTCCTTAGCGTCCCTCTGTACCTCTCCCAGGCATTATAAAGGGATTCATCATCCTCTTGTTTAAAGCCTTGGATGTTCAGCTTAACTGTGTCATCCTTTTTGGAGGGAAATATTGATTCAGGAATTTGTCTGATAACTGTTTCCATGTTCTTATGCTTGCTGTGGATTGGTTATTTAACCACCTTTTAGCTTGATCTTTTACAGCAAACGAAAATAGTAACAGCTTGTATACATCCTAATCTACCTCCTTGTCACTTACTGTGTCAGTAATTTGCAAGAATTGTGCCAGAAACTTAGTAGGTTCTTCCTGTGGAAGACCAGAATATTGGCAGTTTTGCTGTACCATGACAATGAGCTGAGAATTTAGCTCAAAACTGCCTGCTTTGATGAGAGGTATACAGATACTACTCCCATATGCAGCAGTAGTGGGATTAGCATATGATCACAGAGTCCTTCTGGACTGTTCATTTTTACTTAGATCCATGATGGATAAAATGAATTGATATGAATTGCAAAGAAAATATATTTTTTTTTGTTTTTATTTTATTGAAGTAGAATAAACCAAATTATTAAGATAAAAAAATAATAAATTAAAATAAAATAATTATAAATTAAGATGTAAATTTCGAAAACCAAGAGAAAAATAAATTTGAAAATAAAAATAATTGCTTAATTAGGAGGATTTGAAAAACTCTGGATATGATTTTTGAAAAAGATTTTGAATTTGAAAAGATTTGATTTTTAAAATAAAAATCTAAATTTTTAAAAGTGATTTTCGAAAATTCAATTTAAAATAAAGAGAAAAGATATTTTTTAATTTAATGAGGAGAGAGAAAAATAATAAAATGACACAAGACTTAAAATTTTTAGATCTAATGCTCTTTGTTTTTCGAAAGTTTTGGAGGGAAAACACCAAGGAACACCAAACTTAAAGATTTTAAGATCAAAACACAAAGAAACCTCAAGAACACTTTGAAGACTTACAAAAACACCAAAGACACTAAACTTAAAAGTTTGACATGAGATTTAATCAAAGAAAAACTATTTTTGAAAAAGTTTTAAAAGGAAGATTCCCAATTACCATAAACACAACGCTCTGGCCAATTGAGTTATAAATTTAAAGTGTTTTAAAAAAAATTATTTAATGTATAAAAATTTTTATATTTTGGATACTAATAATTCGAGAATGCACAAGAAAAACAAGAAAAATCACAAAACAAGAAAAACTAAAGATCAAACAAGGAAAATAAACAAGAACAATTTGAAGATTAAGAAAGAACTAAAAACATATAATTCGAAAAAAAAAATTGAAAGAAAAATAAAATCATGCAATTGACACCAAACTTAAAATATGAAACTAAACTCAAACAAAAGACTAAATCATGAAGTTGTTAGTTTTAAAAATTTTCGAAAAAAATTTAGAAAAGTAAAATAAGGATTTTAAAATTTTAACCAAAAACAATAACAGAAAACTCTAAACCAAAAAGAAAAATTTTCCTAATCTAAGCAACAAAATAAACCGTCAGTTTTCCAAACTCGAACAATCCCCGGCAACGCCAAAAACTTGGTGCACGAATTGTAAATCACACTTTTCACAACTCGTACCACTAACCAGCAAGTGCACTGAGTCGTCCAAGTAATACCTTACGTGAGTAAAGGTCGATCCCACGGAGATTGTCGGCTTGAAGCAAGCTATGGTTATTTTGTAATTCTTAGTCAGGAAATCAATGATAAGAGTGATTATATTTATGAAGAGTAAAAAGCATAAATTAAATAGTACTTGTTATGCAGTAATGGAGAACAGATTGAGATTTTGGAGATGCTCTGTCTTATGAATCTCTATTTTCCTACTGTCTTCTTCTTCACGCACGCAGGTCTCCTTCCATGGCAAGCTGTATGTTGGTGGATCACCGTTGTCAATGGCTACCATCCGTCCTCTCAGTAAAAATGGTCTAAATGCGCTGTCACTGCACGGCTAATCATCTGTCGGTTCTCACTCATGTTGGAATAGGATCCATTGATCCTTTTCCGTCTGTCACTACGCCCAGCACTCGTGAGTTTGAAGCTTGTCACAATCATCCCTTCCCAGATCCTACTCGGAATACCACAGACAAGGTTTAGACTTTCCGGATCTCAGGAATGGCTGCCAATAATTCTAGCCTATACCACGAAGACTCTGATCATGAACCAGGAGGCTAAGAGATACACTCTCAATCTAAGGTAGAACGGAAGTGGTTGTCAGGCACGTGTTCATAGGTTGAGAATGGTGATGAGTGTCACAGATCATCACATTCATCACGGTTAAGTACGAGCGGGTATCTTAGAACAGAAACAAGCGTGATTGAATAGAAAACAGAAGTAATTGCATTAATTCATCGAGACACAGCAGAGCTCCTCACCCCCAATCATGGAGTTTAGAGATTTATGCTATAGAGATACAATGTAAAATGTGAAAATGTCATGATGTCCAAAATAAATCTCTAAAAGTTGTTTAAATACTAAACTAGTAACCTAGGTTTACAGAAAATGAGTAAACTATGATAGATAGTGCAGAAATCCACTTCCGGGGCCCACTTGGTGTGTGCTGGGGCTGATACTTGAGCTTTACACGTGCCTAGTCTGTTTTGGAGTTAAACTCCAGGTTATAACCTGTTTCTGGCATTTAACTCTGCTTTGCAACCTGTTTCTAGCGTTTAACTCTAGAATAGGGCAGAAAGCTGGCGTTGAACGCCAGTTTGCGTCATTTATCTTCGAGCAAAGTATAGACTATTATATATTGTTGGAAAGCCCTGGATATCTACTTTCCAACGCAATTGAGAGCGTGCCATTTGGACTCCTGTAGCTCCATAAAATCCACTTTGAGTGCAGGGAGGTCAGAATCCAACAGCATCTGCAGTTCTTTTTCAGCCTCTGAATCAGATTTTTCTTAGGTCCCTCAATTTCAGCCAGAAAATACCTGAAATCACAGAAAATCACACAAACTCATAGTAAAGTCCAGAAATGTGAATTTTGAATAAAAACTAATAAAAATATAGTAAAAACTAACTAAATCATACTAAAAACTACTTAAAAACAATGCCAAAAAGCGTATAAATTATCCGCTCATCAGTCCTGCGAGTTGCCGGATCCCACTGCCACCAGAGCTGCCCAGAACCACCACTGCGGTTGCTATTGGGATTGTGATCAGAGGGAGAAGAAGTTGATTCTGTCACAGCCATTCCCAGAGGAAAAAATCATCCGTGCCACCGCGCCTTTGGCGCTTGGAAACGCTACTACTGCGGCCGAGTTCCACCACGGGTAAGAGTTTTAAGTCTGGTTTCTGTTCTTTCGACATTTTGGGAAGATTATTGATACTGTGTGGTTGTACAGCTGCTATTAGGAGAGATTCGGGCCACCGCCGTCACTCGAAAATTATTGACGAAGCTGCTGCTAGGTCGATTAGGAGTTGCGGTTGTTTCACTTTGTTATTTCCGTAAGTAATTTCTGTTTCGAAAGTTCTGCGCTAGTGTTCTATTCCGTGTAATAAAGTATTTGCAATGTTAATGGTTCTAGGAGTTAGAATCCGAGTTTACTTTTGGCGTTTAAATCTGTTTCTGCTTTTGAAAGAGCAAGTGGAGCTAAGGTTTTGGTTGCCGTCAATTTGGGTTGAGGCAAAAAGAACTCTGTGAGGTGTTTGGGCTGTGGTTTTGCGTTTTGAGGTAGGGGCCTTTTCAGAAAACCACATTTTATGAATTAGAATTATTATATATGGATATTGACATGAGAAAATGTATCTTTGAGTGATTGTATAAGTCTTATATAATTGTTGATTGTCTTGGATGAATATGAATGCTTGATTGGCTGGGTTGTTGTTCGGTTTTGTAAAATGGACAGTTCTTGAAATGCTTCTTTAAAGTTAATTTATAAAAGCTTGAAATCGAGTTCATTCTGTTAAGAATTGAGTTGAATTTGAGTTGGTGTTCTTGAAAACTGAACACGATGCATCTTTGGAAACAACTTGATTTTGAATTGATTTGGTTTTGTATCCTTTGAAGAGGGTTGTGGAATGGCTTGGTTAGAACCCGGAAAAGGTGGAAAAATCCAAGTTTTAGGGGAGATGCTGCCGAAATTCCTATAAAATTCGAGTCTTTATTCGAAATGTTATTTGAAAAATTATGAGTTTAATGCCTTTACTATTTTACTTGGAGGATTGTAAATTTAATACTTTTTATTATCTTTACTTGGATCAAATATGAAAGCGATGAAGCTACGCTCTGAAAAGAATCATTGAAAAGAGAATTATGATTTCTCCTTATTTCGTAAGAAAAATAGCATGTCTTTGGGTGCAAGTCATTCGAAAGGGAATTATGATTTAAGGCTGTTTTAAAAGGTGAAAAGGGTTTATGGTTCTATTCATTTAACTTAAAGATTGTCCCTTGAGGGAGTTTTCGTGACTTTAAAAGAATTTGGGTTTCGATGGACAAATCTCATTTTTTTACGTGTTAGACAAACTTTAAAGTATCCTTTGAATTCTGGTTTAGCAAACAAAAATGATTCTTCGAGTGGTTTGAAACGCTTTAGATTTAATTATGGAATCGAAGCTAGTTTTGTTTGAGTAAAGGAAATAGTTTTGAAAGGAGTAATTGATTACACGACTCGGTTTGGTTTAGATTCTATTTTTATTACTCAAATCAGGAAGCCAAAGTTTTAAAGATTTTAAGCGAACTTGAGAAATGAGTTATGTTATTCTCCCCAAAAGACTTGAGACTTTGTCGAGAAACTTTTGTTATAAAATCCCGTCGTTAGATGGATGATTTTGAATATTTCAAAATAAATCTTTAATTTGCCATGGTTTTGGAAGTTTTGGAAAGAGGATGCCGATGGTGGCTTTGTTTTAAAAAGGGAACCTACTTTGAGTAAAAGTGGCTTATGAGCTTGAAATGATTTGAGGAATGGGAAATTTAAAGCCAAGGATGAAAAGAATTGATTCTTGATTTCAAAGTGAAGTGAATTGAGAAAAAGTAATTTATGGCTTGAACGATGATTTTATAAATTTGATGATGTTGGATGGTGGAAGTGCTATCTTGTTGTGAGCCGGAATGGCTGTGTATGATAATGAATTATGGCTGATTGCGGAATATGTTATGAGCCGGATGGCTGATTATGAATCATGAATTTAAGCCGGATGTCTGAGATGAATGTTGATTTATGGATGAGAATAAATGCATATATGCTGAATTATTGATATTGTGATTGTTGCACTTCCAATTATCTGAGATACGAGTTTCCCTGGGTGAAAGCAGTGGCTAGCCACCATGTGCTCTAGGTTGAGACTCGATACTCTGTTGACCCTATGTCGTAAGTGTGGCCGGACACTGTGAAAGTTCCGGATGAGCTCGCCCCCGTGAATATACACCAGTGAGGGTGTTGGATGTGAATTATAATTATGATTGAGAATAACTCGAGTTGGGGATGCACGACAGAAGGACAATCCAATGGTTAGCTACCAGGACTTGTCGGGTTGGGTTTATAACCGACAGATGATATCATCAGCCACTAGGACAGGCATTCATCATATGCATCTATGTGACATTATTTGGGTGTGCATATTGTACTTGGTTTGCCTTTGTGATTATTTGTGATTAACTGCTAATTGTTCTACTTGCTGTAACTGTTTGTTTGTGCTTGAACTTTCCTATTTGTGTTTGCGACTGAGACTCTGTTGGACTGTGGTGATTGGTGGTTGTTTGGGTTGTTTGGGCTTAGAGCCATGGTTGATCATGAGGTGGGCCGAAGGCCATGTCTGGTTAATGTTTCTCGTTGGAAAAGTATGAAAAATTAATTTGGTTCACCATAGATAAACCTTTTGAAAGGCCTTTGAATTTCTAAGAAAATGAACAGTTCCTCTTTCAGAAAAGATTTCAGATTTTTTTTTTCTCATAGTAAACCCTTGCTTTTGAAAAGATGCATAAGGCGGTTATTAATCACTGTAACGATTTTATCTTGCGTATCCTATTATAGTAATTCTGCAACCCTACAGTGAGAACCCTTTCGAGGATGATGTTCTCACTCCCCTACAGATCTTCTCTTTTCAGGTTACGGACGACGAAGTTCAGAAGATATTATTTATTTTCTGCTAGACGATATTGTTTGTATTATTTTAGTATTTATGTTTCCCTCGCCTATAATTTTGCAAGTCTTGTAAGAGGGATAGGATTTTGATATGAGATGTTTGTAAATTTATATATATATATATATATATATATAGGATTTTCTGAGTGTTGTAACTTATATTGTAAGTCTGGATGTTTGTTTTCCAAAGAATTCGGTTCAAGTTTTAAACAGGCTCATATTTTAGTATTAATTATTATGAGAGTCGTCGTAATGTCTGAGCTATCAGAGTAGCGCAGCCGGAAGCGTGACATTTTGATAGTTAGGGTGTTACAAATTCATTGGAGAGATAGATTGGAAAGTAGATCTTATGATTGTAGAAGTTTTTTTTTTTAAATATGTACTTTTTTTGTGTTGACTATACAATTCTTAGTAAGAAATACACTTTATTGATATTTGGATAATTATATAAATTTTATTAATAATTTTGCTAATGCCATTTACCCATCAATTTATTTTTTCAGATATAAAATAATTTAAATTTGTAATATTAAGAAAGATTCCAAAAATAACAAAAAAAATAAAAAATAATACCTAATACATTCAAATTAGAAAAAGCATTGATTACTAGTGTACAATACAATATTTTTGCGGCTATTTAGCTAAAAAATAACGGCAATTACAGCACTTGTGTAACAGCTGAAATTCTGTTTCGCGGTGATTTAAAACCACCATAAATTTCTGAATAAACCGCCGCAAATCACCATTTTTATTGTAGTGGTAATACTCTATTTATAAAAAGCGAAAGTCGTAAGGTTCATCTCTAAGTTGTGTCTATCACATCTTCCAAATAAAATCTTCTTCAGTCCTTCCATTCTTATTCTTTAAAAAAATTTATTATTCTTTTCCAAATATTTTGGACTTGAATTTTGAATTTCCACGAATCTTCTTAAAAACCTTTCTTATCTTAAATCTCCATGAAAGATTCATGCAAAATAATTTATACAAAATTTTCATTATTCAAAATTAATTAAATTACATATAGAATTATCTAACTTATTGAAAATAGATATCAATTTAAATTTCAACTCTAAATTATATCTTCTCACTCTTTTTTATGTGAATTGTCTATATTTTAAAATAATATATTATATTATTAGGAAATATTATCTATTAATTAGGACATATTTTATTATTAATTGTGCAATTCATCATCAGTACAATATAAGTGATAGAAATTCAATAGGATGGAAGACACAAAATTAAATGGTGAGAAATGCATTTGTTAACAAACAGAATAACCTTAAATATTTCATCTTCTAATAAAATTGTGAGAATAACATCGTTATATATCAATTATACAGACACTATTATTATTGGAAAAAGTCTAAAAAATTAATTATAATATAAGTCAATTAAGTTAATTTTCTTTTATTTTTTATTTTAAAATTCAAAAAATTAAGATAATAAAAAGTTTTTTTTTTTAATTTATAAGACACCTATTTTTAATTAATTAATTAGAGTTGGTTTCACTCAATTGATTTCTTAGTAGAACTGTTACCGTTTAACGAAATTTCATTCTTATTGTGCATAATAATAAAAACACAATATATATCGCTATATTGGTTAGATGAAAAAATTATCATAAATAATGATATTTTATTCTTATTCTTTACGATATCATTCTACACATAATCTCTTGTTGCATTATATATTTACATAAATTTATAAAGAAAAAGACACTGTTAAAATAGAAGTAATAATATAAATTCCTAAAATAATAATCTCAGGAGTAGGTGGTCCTAAAAGTAATTCACTTACCACCATATTAGAGTATCATTTAGCATATGAAAATGCGTTACACGCACACTAACCGAAACTAAGAGTAATAAAGAAAAGAAAATGCGTTCCACGCAGACGCAGCCCAATCTCGAGTGAGTGATGAGTTTGTATTATCTCCTTCAACGTAAAATATTCTTGCATGCATTAAACGACTTTAATCAATAATGATAATGAATCCGCTTTAAATAAAGGATGTAGTTAATATGTACTCTCAAAATTTAATTATAGGACATATAATAAATTTATTATTAATAAAAAATTAATATTTTTATCTGTAATAATATTATAAGAATATAATTTTTTTAAAATTATATTAAATTTGTCTTGATATTATAAATTATGATACATAAAATTTATAGAATTAAATTACCTTTAACAAAAAATTTTTTTTTTCATCAGACTAAAAAATTAGGATTTCTGTAGATAAAAGAAATCAAATAATAAATTTTTTAATTATTGTTTTTTAAAAGAATTTAATTTTTTACTAATAATAATTAATTTTAATATTTATTATTTAAAATTTAAAAAATTTAATGTATATACTTTTATATTTGATTAGGTATTAAGCTAAGTCTACTACACAAATAAAAATAATTCATTTTTATACTTGTTATTTTAAAAAACATTTTTTTCTATATATAAAAATATAATTAGATATTAGTATAAAAATTTATATTGATAGTTATAAAATTAACTCAAAATTAATTTTTTTTGAAACAATTGAATCTTGATTTTAATTATTAATTATGTAACCACGCACCCTACCCCACGAGGCCTGTGATTCTTCATTATTTACAACGTTCGCTGACGCGCATTGGTGTGTATATATATATATATATATATATATATATATATATATATATATAACGAATTAAAATTAAAACACATAGCGCTAAAACTTTGTTTTTTAGTGCTTTCGAGTAACGAATCTTGGTAATTAGATAATTACCACTATAGTTAATTTACTTCCTTTAAAATTAACTCCCTCTTACTAACTCATAAGTAATGAATTAGTAGAGAAATTATCTTAAATGCATTACCAACTATTAACCCGAATTTTTCTTCCTCCCTTTTAAAGTCACGGTTTTTTTCTTTCTTCTAGTTCAACCGGACCAAACTTTCCTTATTCAAATCGAACCCTAATCACTTTTCCTCTCAGCACCGTTTGGAACTCTGGTTACAACTCCTCAAACGTGCGTTGATGCTGTGTTGAAGTGAGGAGAAGACACGAAACCTCTGCACCACCTCACCTCACTTCCTTTTCTTCCACCTAATAAATCTAATGATCCTCATTCTCTTCAAACCAAAGACACGCACAAAACGAAGGAGAAGAACAGAGAAGAGAAGCAAAACGAAATTGAAGAGGAAGGAAGAAGTCATCCGCAGCAAGAAGAAAGGCGCCTCACCTCTCATCACTCTGAATCTTCGAAGCATCCTTGCTGGGTGAGAACCAGCAACTTTTCTTTTTCCTCTTCTTCAAATTCAAAGAAAGAAATTATGTTCTTCCACTTGTTCCACCACTGCTATTCTAATTTCAATTCTTACTAGAACAGTAGTAACCATAAACAAGAACTCTTCTCTTGCTCAAGCTGAGGTCGGCCATTTGTCCCTGGAGGAGAGGCCGAAGCTCTAATTCTGTGTGGCTAGGGTTTTGATTCAGGAAAGAAGCAGAAATAGAATTTTTAACTTCAAAAAGAGGTCAAGGTTAGGAATATAAATTAGTTATGGGTAATTGTTAGATGTAATCTTGATTGATGATGACGCGTTAACATGATTGATGCTGCTGAAAATTCTGTTAAGTGGCTGAATTATTATTGTTGAATGTAGTGCATATTTTAATGTCGTGAAAATGTGATCATGTTATGTTAATCGTATAAATTCTTGGTGTTTATAGATCTGATGCTCTTGGGCGAAATTAAGGCATAATTCTTGTATAAATGGTAATAAATAATGAGAATTGTTAATTGGTATGAGTTAGGAACTTAGGGATCGGATTTGGTTAGTGAAAATCAAGAAGCCTTACTGCAGAAATTTTTAAATAGATTGGACAGAAACTTAAAATAAAAACTGAGAGCAATCTAGATATGATTTTAGAATTAACCCATTTTTCTATCAAATTTCAAGAAGTCAAGATTACTCCATAAAAATTTCAGGAAATTTGGAGAAGTGGTTTGGAAGATATGAATTTTTAAAATTTAGTGGTTGCTGTAGAATTTTCTAGTTTCTGGTTCTGCAGTACCAACTTCCAGCTACTATAACTTTTGCTTTATTTGGAATTTTGAGTTGCTTCCAAAATAATTTTAAATAAATATCAGTCTATTTTAAGTGAGTATAAATTTCATATCCATTACTATTTTGTAGAGTTAGTTATGTCTCTTGGAAGCTGGGCTGTTCACAGAAAATTCAGAAACAATTGAAAGAAATAGGACAGCACTTCCAACTGACATTTAATTAACCAAAAGAGGTGCTATGGATCTGGAATTTTTTTGTCCTAAAACTTAGGGATGTTAAGTGTATTCTCACCAAAATCTGGAAGTATCGAATTAGAATTGAATTTATCATAAATTTTTCAAAAGTAGAGCTGCCTGCTGTATTTTTTCTAAATCTTCTTAGGGCAGTAGCAAATTTTCATTAAGTTTGCCACTAAATCTAATGAAAATCTAAATATGATAAAACTTTAATTTCAATCTAAAGGAGCATGTCCAGATTTGGCAGATTACATGTCCTTAGTTAAAGGAAAAGGAAAGGATAGGTTTTATATTAAAAGAGTTGATGTTAAATGGTGATGCAGAGGGCTGTGTAATTAAATGGTGATACAGAGGTACGTATGATAAATTGGTGATGCGGAGGTACGTATAAGTAAATGGTGATGTGGAGTGATAAATTGCCATTTTACAGTTTATTTTGTATTGAATTGAGGGGATTTTATTCACTATTCTCACACTTATGCATATAAATTGCATGTTTTACATTTTCCTTCCTAATTTTGTGCTATGATTGAATACATGCTTCTTTGGCCTTAAATTACTAATTTTAAATCCTCTCTTATTACCATTCGATGCCGTGATATGTGTGTTAAGTGTTTTCAGGTTTTATAGGGTAGGAATGACTGAGAGGATGGAAAGAAAGCATGCAAAAATGGAAGGAACACAAGAAATTGGGAATTTCAGAAGTGGGTAGCGACATGCACGCATGGGCGACACATGCACATGACCAGTGCAGCAGGCAATTGATGCGTACGCGTGACCAGGAATCTGTTCAGAGACGCGTACGCGTGGATGACGCGTACGCATGACAGAGCGTCACATGCTGCATTAAACAGAAAATGCTGTGGGCGATTTCTGGGCTGCTTTTGACCCAATTTTAGGCCCGAAAACACTGCTTAGAGGCTGCAGAGTGGAGCTGGAAGGGGAGGGAATCATTCACACTTTTCATTCACACAATCTTAGGTTTTAGATGTAGTTTTCTAGAGAGAGAGGCTCTCTCCTCTCTCTAGATTTTAGGGTTTTTAGTTTTATTTCTTCTTAAATTCAGATTTCTATCTTGTTTTAATTTAGTTTCCCTTCTACATTCATTCATTCTAGCAACTTAGTTTATTTTCTCTTGTTGATGCCTTTATTTTTCCAATTTAATTTATAAACTCTTCATGTTAGATTCAATTTCCTTTTTAATGCAATTTGAGGTATTTCATGTTTATTACTTCTTCCTTTATTTGTTATTATTCATTCCTTGCAATTGTTGGTCTTAGATTTTACATTCTCTTATTACCTTCCTATGTTCTAATTTTGTGCCTACCAAGTGTTTGATAAAATGCTTGGTTAGATTTTAAATTATATTTTTGTATTCTTAGCTTGGATTGAGTAATTTGGGGACTCTTGAGTTGTCAAAGTCTCTTGTTGATTGGTGATTGAAAGTTGCTAGTTGGCTTAAACTTCACTAAATCTAGTCTTTGATTAGGACTAGTGAAGTTAAGTTGATTTTGCTCACTTGACTTTCCTCCAATTGTTAGAGGTTAACTAAGTGATAGCAAAAGGCAATTATCATCACAAGTGACTATGATAATGGGGATAGGAATTCCAACTATCAATCCTTGCTAGCGCTTTTCTTAATTGTTAGTTTACTTCCTTGTTGTTTATATTTTTTGTCTCTTATTCCAAAATCCCAAAAATACTTTTCTATAACCAATAATAAACTACACTTCCCTGTAATTCCTTGAGAGACAACCTGAGGTTTAAATACTTCGGTTAATTTTATTGGGTTTGCTTAAGTAACAAACAATTTAAACATTGATTGAGGTTTAATTATCACTTTAGAACTATACTTGCAATGTGATCATTTTTGTGAAAATCTTTACCGACATTTTTTCTCCGTCAAGTTTTTGGCGCCGTTGCCGGAGAATTGCAAATGTGTGCCTTATTAATGGTTATTGTGAATATTGTCAATATGTTTGCCTTTTTGTTTCTTTGTTAGTTGTTTCTAGTTTTAGGAGTTTATTTTCATTATTTCTTATTAGTTTTTGTTTTTATTTTCTCTTGCTACTATGAATTCTCACCCCTTTGGCTATGAGTTTGGTTCAAATTATGTTGTAGAAAATGGAAGCTACAATGAGAACATGCAACAAGGATGGGACAATCAAAGGTGGGAGGAGCCTCAAGCTTATGGACAACCCTCTTGGCAACAACCTCCACCAACATACTATGAGCAAGAACCACCCTTTGATGCATACCCATCTAATGGCTATGGTGGACCTCTTCGTGACAATCAATAACCACCACCATATGCCTATGAACCCCCTCCTCAACATAGCTTTGAACCACCATACTCACAAGCCACCTACAATCAAACACTTCCTTATGACCCTAACCCATATCCACCATACCAACCACCTTATGAGCCATATGAGCCATACATAGAGCCATCCCAATTCCAACCTAATTACTCCCAAGAACCACCACCTCAATATACACCACCTCCAATGTATATGAGCTTTCAACCACAATATGATCCTACTTATGATAGCCAAGTGGAACAAGAGCCAATGGATCGTCTCAAGGAAGCAATGGATCAACTTCAAGTAACCATCCATCAAAAGTTCGACCCATGGGACTCATGCAACAAACAAAGCATTTCCACGGATGAATGTGTTGTGTAACAAGTGGAAAAGATGGAGAGTGTTGAACCGTCACATCCTTATTATGATGAACCACCCGCTTATCATGAACATTTCCTCCCAAGCAATGAACCCTCATATCCACTCCAATCTCCAATGGATGACACCCTTGGTGTTCTTCTTCAAGAGCAAAGAGAGATACAGTGAAAGACACTAGAGTTCATAGCTACCTTGACTGAGGTAGTAGATAATTTAGCTTCACTGCACGTCAACACTCAAGGCACTCCAATGGCTACATGTGGAGAATCTAATGAAGAATGTAGCATGAAGGAGAGACTAGGAACACTGGTGGAAAGTGAGGAATGTGGCTTTGTATTGGAACAATTGGAGGAAGCCATAATTAATGAAGAGGAAGAAGTGGTTGAAGACTTAGGAGATGCTGAACCTCCATGGGAATCTAGAGTTGTAGAGTATTCCTCCAAGAAGCTTGAAATTAATGTTGAAGAGGCTAGTGCACAACCTCCAAGGCATATTCCCTATGAAGAATTGGACGGAATAGATCAAGAGGCGAGTTCCCTTGGTGATGATGATAATGAATCAAGCCATCCTAGTAATGAATTTGCATCCACAAGTGAACCCCTTGCATTTGAAAAACCTTCTCCAGATGACATTGAAAGCAACACTGAGGTAGCTTTCTCTCAACCTCATACTTATGATTTGAGTGACGGAGAAGAGTTGGATGAATTCGGTAAGGAAGAGCTTGAAGGTGAAGAGTCTTTTCAAAAGGTGGAAGTCCTTTGGAAAGGTTGGACGGGAGTTGAATATGCTTTGTCAAGATCGTTGGAGACTTCTCTACCTAGGTTGCCATCTACTCCTTCATTTAAGTGGGTAAAACTTATCTCTATTCGCTTTACTGTCCTACTTGAGTATGGTATTCTTGAAACAGATGGCCAACTTAGGAGGCTTTGTGGAATGAAGCGAAAGAGAAGGATGTTTAGTGGTTGGAGTTGCAAATCAAGGCTCATCAAGGTTGAGATTTCAAGAGCTAGATGCAAGGGTTGGACTAGTGATCAATTGGTTGGATCTAAGAGAAGAGTTTGGTACTTCATTGAGAATTTGGATTGCTTGCCACCTAGTTGGAACAATGATGATCCACTTAAAGACGGGTGTAGAAACAAAGTTTGGGATCCGGGCATACAAGAAGACCAACTTTGGGAGCTCAAAGCTTGTGAAGCACTTCATCAAGGCTTGGTGAATTCACTTGGAAATGTTGGAGCTTATTGGAAGTCCAAGCGTTGGTGGAAGTTTCAAGATGAGTTCAAGCACAAGCCACCATGACAAGGAGCTCATCAAATGTCCAACTTAAGGACTTTAACTAAAAGTGCTAGCTGGGAGACACCCTACCATGGTAAATTTTTCTTATTTTATCTTTTATTTATATTGGTAATAAGTTAAATTTTTATTTTATTAGTTGGGTTTATTTGGTTTAAGTGTGATTTCACCAGTTTAATAATGTTAGGATTTACTTTGGTAGCTTGCTAGTTAAAAAAAAATTTGTGGGACTCACGCGTGCGCGTGACCGACGCGCACGCGTGACATGCGATGTTGCAATCTCCGGCATAATGAACAGAGAGTTGCGCTGAAACTATGCGGGTGGGGTGCTAGAGGCACAATACAACCCACGTGTAAGCGTTGCTGACACGTACGCGTCATTTGTATTTTTTTCCTTCCACGCGTGGGCGTGACCGATGCGCACGCATCGTACCTTAATGCTGCCCCAATAAAAATTTCCAGAGAGTTGTGCAACAATTGTGCTGCAACTAGGGGTGTACATGGGCCGGGCCACACCAGGTTTGGCCTAACCCAGACCCGATTCGAAATATAAACCGGGCCTTATGTATAGACCCTAACCCGATCCTAGACTCGATGAAACCTACGCACCTTCGCGCCGGGTGAAAACCGGGAAAAACCGGGTCTCTAGCATGTAAAAATCACCTAATGTCTAACCATTATTTCACAATTCACATAGTAAAATTCACTTAAAAAAATATAACAAGAACCAACCCTTCTCTAAAATTAAAGCATAACCATAATCAATACTAATATTGTCTAATAACACCAAATATTTAAATCAATACAAATAACACAATATTATGCATTAGTCTAAAGTCTTATGCATTTTAAACATAAAACATTAACTTATAATCTTATAATGACTAATAACACAAAATATTAAGGTTTACAATATTTAAATTCCACATAAGAATAGCCATCATCCATCACTAATAACACAAAATATTAATTGTGTATAATGACCGGACCACCGGGCCGAGTTCGGGTGACCGAGCTATGGCCCGGACCCAACCCGAAATAATGACCGAGTCTATTTTTGAGACCTTTTCCCGGCCCTAGATCCGATGAAATCACACTAAATTAGTCCCTAAAGTGTTCGGGGCCGGGCCGGGTCTTTGGTCCAGGCCGGGCCATGTACACCCCTAGCTGCAACTGTGCGTTTTGCACAATTTTCATCTACGCGTACGCGTGATTCACACGTATGCGTCATATGCCTTTTTCTCCATTCACACCTACACGTGATAGACGCGTACGCGTCGATGCCTATTTCTCTTTTCCACACTCAAGCGTGACCCACGCGTACGCGTGGATTTGAATTCATTAACCCCCTGACGCGAGAACCCTAACCCATTCGCGTTCACTTTCTCTTCTTCCCTCCAACGTCTCTTTTTCTTCCCCTTCTTTCCTCCATAACCACCACCATCAACCTCACATCACCGCACCTGTCCGGCGACCCACAGCCACCGCCGACCACCTTTTCTCTTCCCTTTTTCTTCTATTTCTTCTCGTTCCCCCTCTTTCCCTTTTCTTTCCTCTCCCTCTCTCTCGGCCGCTCACCCCCTTCTGCCCCGAATCACCTCCTCTTCCATTTCTATGCCGGTTCTGCTTCAGCCACCGATGTCAGCGCCACCTCTGGGATGGCCTTGTACTGCATTCCACCCTTCTAGCTCCCCCATCCTTTCCATTCCCATTTCCATCTTCCTCTAGTTCCAGTCCCTCTGCCACTGTCATTTTCTATTAATTAAGTTTGATTTTGATTTTAGTAGTTTGTTTAATTTCTATTTAATTGTTTAGTTTAGAATTGCATGTGGTTAGGTAGTTTTAGTTAAATTGGTAGTGGATGTAGGTTTGGAATTTTTGCTGTTTATGTTGTCTGAATGGCTAAGTGCTTAATTGCTTCATGATTGTGATGATGCTGTTGCTTTTCTCTTATCAATATACACATTGTGTTCCTACTTCTGTTGCTGCTCATGTTTGATTATTTACTCTAGTTCATATGAAATTGTAGTTACTGCTTTTGTTTGATGTATCTTGAATTCATATGGACTGAATCTACTGATTGTTTGTAATTTGGGAACGCTCAATTTACTGCTGGAATGCTGCCGAATTTTTCTGAAGTTTTTGTGCTATTAGTTTCCAATTTAAGGATTGAATTTGGTACATTTTGACTTTGGTTTCATTTGGTTTTTACCAAACTCAATTCCTGAATTGGTCGGCTAGCATTTCCACCTCTTCTTTGCTTCCCATTATCTGAATTACTTGATTGATGGCAACAACAAGTTATTTGACGGATTTCTATGTCAAATGGACCTTTTTTGACCAATTGCTTTTGAACCTCGTTTATGTCTTTAACATTTCAAGTTAGGTTCCAAATTTTCTATCCTTCATGGTCACATTCCAATTTTATTTCTCCTTAACCATTGAAGTTGTTTTCATAAGTTCTCTATTTGGCCTAATCTTGTTCCTTTTTGTTTGAGGTTCTTTGAAGTTGCAATTGTTGGTGCCTTTTTTGCTTTTGTAACCATTTCCAATAAACTTTTAGTTTCAAATATCCTACCACACAGATTGAAAGTTGCTAATTGGCTTAAACTTCACTAAATCTAGTCTTTGATTAGGACTAGTGAAGTTAAGTTGATTTTGCTCACTTGACTTTTCTCCAATTGTTAGAGGTTAACTAAGTGATAGCAAAAGGAAATTACCATCACAAGTGACTATGATAATGGGGATAGGAATTCCAACTATCAATCCTTGCTAGGACTTTTCTTAATTGTTAGTTTACTTCCTTGTTGTTTACATTTCTTATCTCTTATTCCAAAACCCCAAAAATACTTTTCTATAACCAATAATAAACTACACTTCCCTGCAATTCCTTGAGAGACGACCCGAGATTTAAATACTTCGATTAATTTTATTGGGTTTGCTTAAGTGACAAACAATTTAAACATTGATTGAGGTTTAATTGTCGGTTTAGAACTATACTTGCAACGTGATAATTTTTGTGAAAATCTTTACCGATATTTTTCCTCCGTCATGGAGGCATAAAGAAAAGAAAAGAAAACGAGAAACAATGAATGAAACGAAAGTTGAGAATTGTATATTGAATGGGCCTTGTGCCAAATTGTTAAAGTAGAAGTGCCCGCCTAACTGATAGTCTGAGATTGCTAATGCGGGAATGTTCGCTTAATTGATAGTCTATCTCTTACCGTGATGCCAAGACATCCTAATTGACATGGGTTCGTCCATGATGATAATTGTGCCTAACTAACACGGTAAAGAGACCATATTTGGGGTTTGCCTCAAGTAATATCGGGTTACGGGTAGACAACCGACGCATGAGCTCATGGCCTGCGCTAGGAACAGGCATGCATCATCTTGTGTTTGTTCATATAAACTTCCTGTGAATTATTTATATTTACTTGTTGTATGTATATTTGTGCCATGCATTCTGTGTTTGTTCTTTTTCTGTTTCACGATAACTTAGAGATAGATACCTTAGGTTCCCCCTTTTACCTTACTGATAACTCTAGGTTCTCACCCTTCTTCTCTTTCCTTCTCCCCCCTCCCCAGATGGGTTCGGCAGAGAATTTCTATGAGTTTCACCTTATCCTAAGCTATGAGGACCCGACGCGGGACGGAGTCTTCAGATGGAGTACGTTGTGGACCTGCATCTATATTTCATACGAGCCCGAGTTTCATGTCTCTGTACAGCGCCCTCCCTTTGACCTTGGCATGTCGTACGCATTCACGATATCCGAGTTACACCTAGACGGAGATCAATCCCCCTCTTCTCGCCCCTTTCTCTTGGTAGGACCACACCGCGACTTACTTTTCCTGGATGCTCCGCACGCATATGAGACCAACTTGGACCTTGCGCAGCACCTTCCGATTCCCGCATCTCTGACTGAGCCTATCGAGTCTGACGACCTTCTGGAGTTCGTGAGAGCAGCCATGGAGGCCGACCCTTTGGATTATTTTCCCATCTGGAATGACGAGTCGGAGGAGGATTCAGAGTCCGACGAGGATTCGCTTCCCGAGGGATCTTGGGCCTTCTTCCAGGAGATGCTTCAGGGGTCACACCAGAGTCAAGCACGACATATCTTCTACTCCCTTTTGATGATCAGTAATGTTACTTTTTTCTCGTTTTTGTAGTACTTTTAGAGGGGTAGGACCTCTTAGTAGTTTGGTTCCAATTTAGGAAACCCGTGTGAGGGTTGGGGCTGACTTCCTCTTTTGTGTATATATATATATATATAACTTGGTGTAATACTCAGCTTTTGATAGATGACATGTATCTCTAAACTTAACTCAATGTGTATAATTGTATATATGTATATATGATATTTTCTGTTACCATGTATTTATCTATGATATGACTATAAGTATTAACCTTGCAAACAACTAAATGATCTTTTCATGATAAGTAAGTTAATCTCGCTAAACCGATAAAGGTTTATATTAACAATTGCTTATAAAATCTGAGTCTAGAGCCAAGTAGGTCCTTACAACAAGTAACACCTGAGCATTTGGCATTGGTCATGACATGCCGAAAGTTGGGGTGTTACAAATTACAACATTAGTATTTTCTCTAAATTATATGTAATAAATATTTGAAAAAAAATAAAAATATATATATTAAAAAGATAAGTGATAAAAATTTAAAACTAAATAAAAAAATTAAAAAAATATACATATAATAATAATAATTTTTTGTGAATAGTATTATAGGATTATTTTTTTAATTATAAATTTAATGTAGTCCTTATAATTTTATAAATTTATTTGAATTATATTATTTTATGTAGAACAAAAAGATAGAGAGAAATAGAGACTGAGAGAGAAAAGAGAGAGAAAGATAAAAAAGAAGAAGAGAAGGAGTTTGTTAATTTTAATGAAAAAGATTTTATTTTAATTATAATAAAAGAATATCTCGTGACACTTTTTGATTCGTCAAATTAATAATATAAAATATAAATTATAAGTTATATATAGAAGGAAAAAGGTTGAGAGAAATAGAAAAAGGGAGAGAAGTAAATAAGTGGATGGGGAATAGAAAATTTATTAATTTTGGAGAAAAGTATTTCATCCCAATTTTAATGAGAGAATATCATGTGACATATTTTAGTTGTTAAATTAGTAATATAATATAGCTATATTTCAATTTCAATTTTAACATTTTAATTTTAATTTTAGTTTTAATTATAATTACAAAATATATGTTACACATTTTATTGTCAAATTTGTAATTAGTTATTGATAATGATATATAAGAAAGATAGATGGATAAAAGAGTGAGAGATATAAAAAAAAAAGAGAGAAGAGAAGATAACTTATTAATTTTGGAAAGAAATATGTAATCTCAATTATAATGAGAGAGTGACATGTGACATATTTTAATTGTAAAATTAGTAAAAGATAATAAATTTTAAATATTTTTATTTAATGAATATAAAACAAATACATTTAAAATTTAAAATTTTTTTTATTAAAAAAAATTAATTTGTAAACTTAACATGTGTAGGGCACAAGATAGATAAATAATCAATAGGTCTTTATAATTTATCTTCCAGAAAAATGTTAGATAGTCATCAAAATTTATAATTTTTTTGTTATTATTTTTAGCTATTAATTCAATTTTTTTTGTCATTAACAACATACTTTACCTCATATTTTTATTAATATCTAATTGGTTATATATAACCAAATATAATAAATTCTGATAGCCTCCTTCCCTAACATTCCTCTTTTTTATTTGTTATTTTTGTAATGTTTTTACATCTTTGGCAGACTTTTTTTTATCATTTGTGTCTTTTAAGATTATTTTTATGAGAGATATAAATTTTCAAATATTATTTTGAGAGTTTATCTTTTTATATTTCAATGTATTAACTTCATAAGTTTTTCATTATTATTATTATTATTATGAAGAAGAAGATTGTATTAGATTAAAGCGGACCCAACAAGTCCAAATAGGCCAGGTTACAAATTTCAAGAGGAGATTCCTCCACCCATATAGAATCTAAATTGGTTAGGGCCAGTTTTGCTAAACTATGTGCAACAAGGTTTTCATTTCTCTTTGCATGAGAAATCTAAAAAGTTCTAAACATATTCAAAAAATAATTGCATTTAGAAAGAATTAAGCCCAAACTATTCTTGTAAGACCGAGCATTCCCAAGGCCCCTAATAACATTTATATTATCTCCCTCTATGATTATATCAAAAAACACCCATCTAACGCCATCTTTAGGTCAAGAAGACAAGCGGTTGCCTCTGCTTCAGCGATTGGTAATTCAGTTGAGAGCTTCCATATGCCAGCTACCATAATAACTCCCTCACCATCTCTAATTACTGCTCCTGCTTCCCTCTCCCCATCGCTGGAATAAGATGCATCAAAATTAAGCTTGTACGCTCTTGATGGTGGCGCATCTCATGAACTATGACTGAAACTCCCCAGTAGAGGTGCTGCAGTGGGTGAAATTCGCAGAACCTGGCAGCAACGCGCTCGATGAATTCTTCTGGGTTGGAGGAGATTCCATCGAAGATCAACCTGTTCCTCTCCCACCAAATTCCATGGAGGCACTCCAAAAAGAAACCCCTATTCTTTTTTTCGATTTGATCCAGGAGCTTTTCAATCCACTCCTCCAGCACTTGCTCCTCTGTAAAGGCAGTCTGAAGGGTAAAGGGAGATCCAAACCAAAGCCTCTATGATCAAGGACAATCTCTGAAGAGGTGAGTTTCAGTTTCTTTTCATTATTATACTATTGAAATGAAGGAAACCTTTTAGCTCAATTCATAATTAATATCTATCATTTAGAATTTTATTATTTAAGGTTTAATTTAATACATTTGAATTAAAGTAAGTTTTGAATTGACTTAGATTAGATCCTTCACCAATAAAAAAATCTTAGATATTCTCTTAACTTTTTTAGGCTAGACTTAAATCAAACCGCAACTCAATCTAAAAATCTTAGATATATATTATTTTCTTAAACCTTCTTAGGACTAGAGATCATAGAATAATGAGGTGTGTGAAATCCAGAAACTCACAGTGAAGTAGCAGAAATTAAAGATGTTCTTAACTTTACAACTAAATACAAACTAGTCTTAGAATTACAAGGATGTAATCTAATATAAAAATGTGAATTAAAGAACTGACTAGATTACAACTTAAAGAATTAAAATTTCTTCTATGACAGAAGAACAAATAATAGAATATATTAAGAACAAGAATTTCAAAAATGACACAACTTTAGTTCTTGAATCGTTCTTCTACATTTCTTTAAGGGTTTAGATCGACTTTGTATATACAGAGAGTATTACAAATTTAGTGAAAACATCTTTTTAGTCTCTTTCTCAATATTCCTTAAATAGTGTAGATAGTCAAATCCTTTTTATCTTGTGTCAACGCCTTTTGCTAAGAATAGTAAATTTATATTATACTTTGTTTCAGTTATGAAAGAAAGCTCCTCCAAACAGCTTGGTTTCTTGAATAGACATTAAATTTGAATGTCAGAAAGCTATTACGCTTTTATGAGATAAATGATTTTCCTGCTCTCATTGATTTTTATGAGTGAAAGTGAGATGATTGTATTTCAAAGGTGCAGAGTCTTGGTTATAAGGAGCTAACCTTTTTTTGAGGTAGTCGTTGTTTTTAATGTTCTGTCCATTTAATTTTTGGTTTACTCAGGTTCAGATTGTACCAATTTTGTTTTTAATACTTAAGAAAAATTTCTTAGTACATTACACACTTGAGCAGACGTTAGCTGATACATTAATAAAATTGTTAAATCATATTTGAGTCTGTTAATTATCAAAATACTTTTTAAGATATCTTGGAGCTGATAATCTCCATTTTTAGATGATAACAAACAAATATAACTTTAGAAATGCAGAGAAATACATATGAAAAAAATAGAACAATAAGAACAACCATACAATATATGTCATGATATACAATCATATAAGTGAAAAGTCATAAACAAGTTATCCTAGATGCTTCTATATGTCTTTGATAGTATCCCTCTGAGTTGCAGAATCTATCTAAGGCATGGAAGAGGGAATTTTGAATAATTAAGCTATTTCAAAGATGACTTCAACCTTTTTTCTAATTCTCTTATTCTGATTCCTCTCTTTTTATATCATCAGCTAAAAAGGGACATCATACCCTATTTCTAATTAAGAATGTAAAACCCGTAAAATTAGTAAATAATTAGTCAATAAATTAATTATTATTTAAAAAGTTAGAAAATTAAATTTCATAAGTTAGAAGAGTAGAAATAATTAATAAGTTTTAACACTAATTTTAAATATTTTGACCCAAGATTAAGCCAAACGAGCCGAATTGGTTGAATTGGGCCCAAACCGGGCCCATGGCCCAGCATATAAAACACTAAAGCAAGCTCTTTTCCTTTTCATTTCAAGGAAACACGGTGAAGAAGAGAGAGCTGCATGCCAAGAACACTCAAACCCTTGATTTAATTTCTAATCCACATAACTTTTGATCCGGAGCTTCGATTGACGAGCCGTCAGCGGCCACACGTTCGTCTTGAAAATAGTATGTTCTTGGGCTTTGAGATTTTGTGACTTATGATGTTAAGTGTGCTAAAGTAGTGCGGAATCATTAGGCCTTGTCCCAATTTCCCATTGGTAAAGTGAGGGATCTTTAACCCTTGTGAAATTGTGTATATAGCAAACCCTATATTGATTTAGTGGTGTTTATATGATATTAGATTGAATTATATATATTAGTGGTAAATTTATGGAGTTGGAAGCTTGAGCTTTGGATTTGGTAGCTGAATTTTATGTTTGGAGAGGTTTGGAGCCTTGGGTTTTGTGGAACGATGATCAAATGTGACGTTCTGAGATTAACGAGGAATCGGCCAAGGTATGGTTTTAGTTTCTCGTATATAATATGTAATGTGTCATGAAAACTTAGGCTAGTGATCCTAAGATAGGAATCGAATTATTGATGTGGTTGATTGGTTAAGATTGATTGTATTATTATGTATGTGGTTAGTGATTGGGAGATTTTGATATAAGCTTGTATGTTTGATGTGATTAACTTGGTTTGTGTGTATAATGGTTATTGATATTGAATTTGTTGTTGGTACCATGTTGGAGGTTAAGTTGATGATGCAATTGACATAAGAAATTGATAATACATATTGTGTATTGTTGAACTTGAAGTACTGAGTTAAGATTGATAAAAATAGAGAATTGATATGTTGTGGATTAAATAAAGGAGTTGGAACGTGATTGATGCTGAATTGGGAGGTTTTGGTTGGTTTAAAAGGTTGGAAATTGGTAGGTTTTGAAAATAGAGATTTGAGGAATTTTGTGTAAATTTAATTTTTAGCCAAACTTTGGCGAGTCATAACTTGGCTTCCGAGTCCCCAAATTATTTCAAACTTATTTCATATAAAAATTAGGTCCGTGAAGTTTATGTCATTTAAAGAACGGATGAAAAATGTTTTAAAACAAAAATGTTATGCGCGTCAGAAGTTTGGAGGGCAAAACTGAAAATTCTGCAGCATTAAGCATTTTGCTGATCTGCATGTCTTGCATATGCGGCCACCTGTACGCGACGCGACCAACCTTTTCAGGTTGGGTATCTCGCATACGCAAGCAAGGTGTTTGCGTACGCGAGCATAGAAATTCACCCGCCCACGTGTACGCGTGGGCGCGTGGCCCTTGTTTCAGCAAACATGAATTTTGTGTTTTAAAACTAAATTTTAAACCTCTAAACTTCTATTTTCACCCTTTTAACCCTGGATCTTAGTAATAGGCCTAGTAATAAGATGAAGTTAGGAAATACAGGTTACTTGGAAGAGAAAAAAGATTTGGAAGGATAAATTGGGGTTGGAGAAGTGTAGAATTGGTGATGATATATGATTAATGAATTGAGAATGAATAAACATGATGATGGTATGGATGTGTAGGGTGTGGAGAAGGCGGTAGAGCGCTAATCCCTCCATTCATTCCCCTACATTCCTTGTGATTATGTTTTGTGGGATGTAGGAAAGGCGATAGGGTGCTAATCTCCCGATCTTTTTCCCCTGCATTATCTGTGTTTTGTGACGTGTTGGATGTGGAGAAGGTAGTAGGGCGCTAATCCCCCAATTCAATCCCCCGCATTCCTTGTGATTATATTTTGGTGGGATGTGAGGAAGGTGGTAGGGCACTAATTCTCCGACATATTCCCCTCACATTCTTTCTCTCTCTGTCTGCAAGGTGGTAGGGCACTAATCCTCCAACCAGTATGGCACGGCCTCACTAGGGGAAGGTGGTAGGGCACTAATCCCTCGATTTATTTTCCCCTAGTGTATGCCTCCAAGAGAAGATGGTAGGGCACTAATCCCCCAATGTTATGCCTCCTGGAGATGCGCAGTCAAGCGACGGTATTCTGGTTAGCTACCGGGTGTGTCGGCCTCTGGCAGTAACTGACGCGTGAGCTCACGGTCAATAGGAAAGACATGTATCATGTGCATTTGTATGCTTTGTTTGAGTGTGCATTATCTTGGCTTGCTTAATTGATTATTCATGTTAATTGCTAATTGCCTACTTTTTGTATATGCTTTCTATATGTGTTTAACTTGTCTGTTTTGTCTGTTTGTGCATCGGTGTTTTGGAGGATTGGAAAAAAGGTGATGAGCTTGGGGGTTAAGTTAGGAATTGAGATAGAACCAAGAATCCTTAGATACCTCACCTTGTTTATGGTTTAAATTGTTAGTTTTAAGTTTTAATCTAAGTGTTGGCGTTCTAGGATCGCCTATGGCTTTTCCGTGACCTTATTTATTATATATGTAGGCACCTTAACCATACTGAGAATCCCCGGTTCTCATCCCATATGATATTATTGTTTTTTAGATGCAGGTCGAGATGCACCTCGGTGAGCGTTTGAAGTTCCCTCTGCAAGCGAATTTGCTATCCTAGTATTACTATATTTTGTTTTATGCTTTGTATATATGTATATAGATTCTCCACCCTTGTATTTTGTATTTTGTCCCTGTTAGATGTTGACTTGTAGAAATAGATGTTTTTTCATATATTTGGGGTTACTCTTTTGGGTTATATATATGTATATGTATATATTTGCTTTGGCCGGTTCTAGCTTTGCGAGCCGAGTCAGAAGCCTTGCTATATGTATCTTTGGAGTCCTTCTCTCATATTTATCGCTTATGCAAGAGATGCAATTTTCCGTTTAACGCTTTTCTTAACTTTTCTTCAAAGGCTTCTAGTTAAAATTCCTTTCAACCATTATATATATATATATATATATATATATATATATATATATATATATATATATATATATATATATATATATATATTTTTTACTTTAAGAGGTCGTAATACCTTGCAACCTCAGCTTTATGACTTAAGTATAAGACTTTGTGTGGTAGGATGTTACAAAGAAGGCAAGACTGATGAGAAAATAAAAAGATGATAAGTACCAACAGAATCAAAATTGTGATATTTTTGGATTTTTTGTTGTAAAAAAGGATATAGACGACACATTTAAGAATAGATGAAAAGATGAATGATAAAGTTTGGTTTTTAGTACTACATGTTTTCTTGATAAGATTAGACTGATCACCATAAGTTGTCTTGATGAAATCTGGATGATTACCATAAGTTTGCTTGATAAGATCAAAATGATCGCCACAACATAAAATCATAATTTATTCTCTACACGAGAACAAAAGGAACCTCTCACATTGGAAAGAAAACTCAAAAATTGTATTTTATAATATGATAATCTCATTTTCTTACATATCTCATTGAGCCTCTTTATATTATATATTACTAAGTGGATAAAAACTTACTAAATAATCTACTATGCATTTATTGTTCTGCTACATTTAAAACAACCACTAGATATTTAGAAGTCTTTAGAAAAACTAAATAGAGCCTTTATATAACTCACTAAGCATTAAAATATCATTAAGCATTTAAAAATACAATTAACTTAGGAACCCTTAAACACTAAAACCAACATAAAAAGGATACCCAGAGAAATTCTAAAATAGGCTATAGACAACCTATACAAATTTAACAATAACACCAATTATTCTTAATTCTGCACCCATATGCTTATATCATATTCCCCTTCGTAAACGAAATTCATCCTTGAATCATATGTTTCTTGAATCAAGCCAAACATTGCTTGTGTTTGTTTATAAAGTGCTTCATTTTCAAAATCTATGAAAGATGACAATTATGTGCTCTTGAATAACAAATGATATCAAGAGCTTGTGGCTCTAATATCAAGAGTTCTGATTTTAACATATGATATATACAAGAAGATGAGTGATAAATCTTGATTTTGACTGCTACAAGTTGTCTTGAAAAAATCAGAATGATCGCTACAAGTTGCTTTGATAAGAATAGGATAATCGTCACAAGTTTTTTTGATAAGATCAACATGATAGCTACAAGATCGCTTGAGAAGATTAAAATGATTGCCACAAGTTACCTCGATAAGATTAGCATTTGTTCTCTACATAAGAAAAAAAAGTTTTCAGAATGGAAGAAAACTCAAAAATTGCATTTCATTATATGATAATCTTTTTCTGTTTTACATGATACATGGGCCTTCCTTTTTATAGGTTGAGTGGATAAGACTTTGTGAATAGAAAACTTGCTAGAGAATCTACTAAATTAAGATTCCTCCACTAAGCCTTTAATATTCCACTACATTAAAAATAGCTACGTACTTAAGACTTAAAAAAACTAAATATTTAAGGTGTTTAGTGGATAATAAGTTTCTAAACATCTCACAAAACATATATTACAATTTGAATTTCTATAGAAACTAATAAAGACTCGTAGACTGGAAACTCTTAAACACTAAAGACTAACATAAAGAAAGATAACCAAAAATCTTAATTATTATCTTTAACTAATTATTTATTTGCCTCTTATGCTTATATCATAAGAGCACCTTGATTGTTGGATGTAACCTCAAGTAGTTGTCCTTATTGATCTGGATCAACTACCTTTAGATCCTAATTAATCATTCGTTAACCAAAGGAGATAATAAGATGATCTGAAATGATTGGAGAGTTCAATCTCTAATCAGTAGGATGTTTATTAGGTAAATATTTTCCAGATAAAGAAAGCATGATCAGTAAAAGCACATCTTTGAATGGTCATAATAACTCTATGAGGATTTTATAATGTGAAATATAATAGAAATATATTTATTTTCAAAGATTAGATGATGTGTAGGCATCTTTAGTTATTTTTAGGTTTTTTTTCAAATAGTTTTCTTAAATTTGAATCAAAGTTCTTATATTTTTAGTGAAGTTTTTATGACTAATCATATGTTTGGAGTTATTTTAGAATAATTGTGTTGTAAGAATTTTTTTCAAGTAATCAGGATAAAAGAACAACAAAACACAAATATACTCCTAAAGAAGAAACACAAAGTTCGAGCCAAACTTGAAGAGGCCAAGTCCAGCGCTAGGAACAAGTGCCCAACTCCAGGCACCGGTGCCCAGCACCCAACCCCCAAACTGGGCGGCCAAACTCCCAAGCCTAGTGCCCAATTGGGTGCCTAAATCCCTACCTCCAAATCCCAGTGCCTTTATGCCCTGGGAAGACCAAAATTGGGATGGCATCCAACTCCCAAAAGTAGCACCCAGCGCCACCCAACTCCAAAGTATTGGGCACTTAGCTCCAAATCCTAGAGCCCCACTCCTAGTAAATTTTCAACTTCTAGTGGTCTATAATTCATCAATGCATAGTGTCATTGGATCAAGCCCAACACCAAGTCCATAGTCCACTCACAGGAAGCTCTAAGTTCAACTGAAGATTCAAGATTTAAATGATTAGTTAGCATTAACTTCTTTTAGAAAGATAAGATTTGGTTGTTAGGATTTAATTTAGATTAAATTTGAATTATTATTTTGAATTTGAATAAGTTATTATCTTATTCTTCGGAAAAGTGTAAAACCCGGCGCCCAAAGAGGGAGCTGGGCTCCTTCGATGCTTCATTGAAGGTGGCGCCTAGTGCCAAATATGGGATCCGAGCGCTTAAGCAAGGGAAGCTCCCAGGGGAGTAATTTTTGGATGGCGCTCAGTGCCCAAGTCTAGTGCCGGGTGCTCAAGTCCAACGTCTGGAACTTAAGCCTAGTACCTTCGATTGCTTCTTGAAAGGGTGAAGCCTAGCTTCATAACTTGGCGCCCAGCACCAAGCAACAATATGTCCCTGATGACTCCTTCACTTTCACTTATGCACCCCTTCCAAAATGACTTTAATTCTTCTTTCTGTTCTTCAATTTCAACTTAGTAAAAAGTTTTCAAGAAAATTGCATGCATAGTTACTCGTTATTTTTATTTTTCACATCCACCATGAATTATCTTTTAAAAGTTCATTATTATGCATGTACGACACACCACTTCAGTCACACACCTAGCATATCACTCTTTCCAAGCTCTGCCTATATCATAATTCACATGCATGAAAGTTTGTATTTACACGTTACCTCTATACACCTTAGTTTCAACTTTTAATATTTTAAATTTGGCATTTAGTTTTTGTTTTGCACTTATTTCTTTTGCACACATGCACATCACATATATCATCTTGAATTCCCAGCCATATAATTCATACTCCACTGCGTTATAAGTTCACATGCATTTTTCATTCATACCACATCATATACACGTTCAAACTTCTTCTTGTTTTCTCCACTTCATAGTCCATTCTTTTCATACGACCAAACTCTAAGTTTGGTATTGTGGTTGTGTTGTGCATTATTGTAAGTGTTAATACAAAAAATTCAAAATGTCTCTATTCAAAAAGAGAAAGAAAAAGAAACCGGCTATTCCATCCTTTAACAAAACCTAGTTCTGATCCATACTCCATGATGATCAGTACAGAATGTGGATAGAGAAAAAATTAGTGATTCTCGACGTGAGATTTGAGTTAAAGCCGGATGAATATCCGGTCATTTAAGCTGAAGTCTCTCGAAGAAAGTGGAGCATTTTGGAAAATCCACCAAGGAATATAGGTCTTACCTTAGTCCATGAGTTCTATGCCAATGCATGAATGATCCATGAAGAGGAGGCTCAAGAACTCGAGGAACCAACCTTCACAAGCTATGTCCGAGACCAACCTATTGACTATGGGCCTCAGAATGTCCAAAGGGTCCTCCACCTTCTTCCTCCGTCTCGTTCTCCCAACTTCAATCACTGTGATTATTCCGCAAGAATGATTAGTGATAGGAGAGAGTTTGAGGTGCTCCACGACATCTGTGTCCCAGAGACACAGTGGAAGCTAATGCTAGGGGGTGCCAAATTGATTGAGGAGGTCGGACTTCGTCTCTGTCGCTAAGGGATGGTTGGATTTTATTCAATATTCACTCGTCTCTACCTCCAATCATTCTGAGGTGACAGTGGATCGAGCCATCCTTATGCACTCTATCATTATTAGAGAAGAGATTAGAGTAGAGAACCTCATTCTTCCATATATAAGAACCATGACCCAAAGTTCTGACTCAAGATTAAGGCTCAAATTTTCGGGCCTCATCCATCACCTCTGTGAAGTATCTGGGGTGTCTATTAAGCAAGACACCCCTATAAAAATTGCAAGGTCCACCACTGTCATGATAATAGAAAGAAGAGTAAGAAGATATCACAGTAAAGTCCAAGAAGAAGAGCCACAGCAGCATCCTCCTCCTCCTCCTCCTCTCGCACCTAAGACTCAAGTTGGACCCAATCGACCTCAAGCTCAAGGGGTTGACGTGAAAAAATCTATCAGGAATTTCAATAGTTCCAGTTGGATATGACTGACAAAATAAAATATCTTTGTGCTTCCACCTATTACTCGCACCCACAACAAGTCCCCCCTTACCAATATATGGATCAA
This sequence comes from Arachis hypogaea, assembly GCF_003086295.3. Lineage (NCBI taxonomy): Eukaryota > Viridiplantae > Streptophyta > Magnoliopsida > Fabales > Fabaceae > Arachis > Arachis hypogaea. The sequence goes on from NC_092046.1 coordinate 31,952,883, forward strand.
GTGTGGGAACATACTAGAAGAGAAGAGGAAGCTTGAAGATTATGGGAGGAGGCACGAATGAGACAGAGAATGTCGCGTCCTCAAACCCCTAAGGTAGAAGTCAAGAAAGAGGATAAGGAAGGTAGTAATGATGAATGATGAACTTGGTAATCTTATTTTATTTCTGGTGGTTAGTTATTTTCTTTCTTTTTCCTTTTTTTTGTCTTTTCTTTTTTTTTTTTTGCATCATGTTTTCTATTTCTATTTTCTTTATTTCTTTCGATGCTTAAAATTTGTACTTGTTCTCCAGTACCCTACTTATGTAAGAAAAATTTTTCTGAAAAGAAGTTGAATAATAAAAAGAAAGTTCAAATAAAATGTGGTGATTCTGAAAAGGATGATTTTATTTTATGGACCCAAGATATTTGAATGGATTTTGAGAAAAAGGAGATAGAATCTCCAGAAACAAAGTTTTGGAGACATATTATGAGAATCCAACATCCAATTTCTTGAAGCAGTTAAAAAAAAGTATGAAAAGATAAAAATAATCCAAAGACAATAAGGCTCTGAGCACCAATGACTAGAGCCCAGTTATGTGCCTGTGATGCTTGTGTTTCAAGGAGACATGAACAAGTAAATCCGAGGGGTGCCTCACCGCCCAATAACTTGGGTCAACTGTCCCAAGATTATCGATTGAAAGTCTATATTAAGAGTTGCCTTGGGACTAAGCATTTAGAGTCCAAAGAGACTCTGACCATATATGTCTGGATGAATAAATTCCTAGTTATGTGTTTGTGGTGTTGATTGTGTCGAGAAGAGGCGGTAATTAGATCTGAGGGGTGCTTTATCATCCTATAACTTGGGCCAACTGGCATGGGATTATCGATGAAAACTTACTAAGAGCTTCCTTGAGACAAAACACTTAGAGTCAAAGACTTCAAACATCCTTTTCTGGCTAAATTATTAAGTAACTGCTTTAAAGGTCACACAATTCTAAGAAGATACTCATAATACAATCCAGAACTGAGTTTTTTAATATTCTTGATTCCAAAGTAAACAAGAGTCATCAAGATAAGAGAAGTATGCATATAATCATGGAGATTATTATAAAACCCACTTTTACTTAGACTTGAATTTACAAACTCGTCATTCTTTTTATTAAGATAAACTTTGCTTACTCTTCTTTTTGCTTGAAGACAAGAAAAATTTTAAGTTTGGTGTTGTGATGCCTAAACAACTTTAGTTATTTTTAAGTTTCTTTTCGAATAGTTTTCTTAGATTTGAATCAAAATTCTTATGTTTTTAGTGAAGTTTTTATGACTAATTATGGAGTTAGTTTAGAATAATTGTATTTTTTAGGATTTATTTTCAAATAATCAGGATAAAAGAACAAGAAAACATAAATATACTCCTAGGGAAGAAACACAAAGCTGGCGTCAGGCTTGAAGAGGCTAGCGCCAAGAACAGGGGCCCATCACTAGGCACCGGCATGCAACTCCTAACTCCCAGAAATGGTGCCCAATGCCACCCAACTCCAAAGTACTGAGTGCCCAATGCCCAATCCTAAAGTCCGGCTCCAAGTAATTTTTCATCTTTCATTGGTCTAGAATTTATCAAAGCCCAACGCTAGTGGATCAAGTCTAGCGCCAAGTCCATAGTTCACTCCAGGAAAGCTCTAAATTCAACCGAAGATTTAAGATTTAAATGATTAGTTAGAATTAACTTTTCTAGAAAAATAAGATTTGGTTGTTATGATTTAGTTTATATTAGATTTGAATTATTGTTTTTAATTTGAATAAGTTCTTATTTTATTCTTCGGAGACAAGAAGATAAGATTAGTTTTCAAATTTCAAAAGTTAGGAAGTTAGAATATAAATAAGTGAACAAGAATCACAAAGAGGATCGAACAATAATTAGATCCATCCAACACCTCATTAGTTTTAGGTTGTTTTTTTTTTCTATCATGAATAACTAAACCCCCTCTTAAATGTTAGGAGCTCTGTTTGATTTTATAGATGAATAATATAAGTGTTTTTTTTTTATTTTTGATTCATACTTTTCTACTTTTTCAAGATTGAGTCTCGTTTTTCATTTGTAATGGTTAGAAGTATTGAAAAATATTCTAATTCTGTCTTGGATTCTATTATTATTTTGAAAAATTTAATATCGGAATTAACTTGAAACTCTTTCTCATAATTTTCAACTTGACTAGGAATAGTATTTTGAAAGTTGTGTGACTTTAAATTGAAACCGTGCTTAACCTCTTCTTTTAATTAGTTGACCAAGGAGTTGGTGATTAATTAAGTTAAGAAAAATTGAATTGCTAAGTAATTGAAATTTGGTTACAAATGATTTGATGTGAAAAGATTTTTGCATGAGTCAAAGTAGGAAAACTTAAGTATTACGTTGTCTAAGAATTAAACATCTCCGAAGACTTTAACATCTCATTCTCTGATTACTTCTCCAAAGTTTCTAAGTATTTTTTCATTCACAAATACAATCTTCTTCATTGTTCTTTGCTTCTACTTCAAGATTCACAATCATCTTGCTAATATTTGATTGATCTAATTAAATATTCAATTAGACGTTACTTGATTCAATCTGTTAATTCTCATAAAAATGATATCCACTCACCGTAGTATTACTTAGAGCGATTTAGTGCACTTACCAATATCTGAAATATCAATTTTGAGTTTTCTATTTTTTTAACATGAATTTTTAATATGATGATACTTAATTTTTATATATATGTTAGTTCTAGAATGATGTATAAAATTCTTTACCAGCAAAAAGATAATGTTAAGTTTATGGTAGTTATATAATTTTATCAACACATTTTAAGAATTATTAAAATTAAAATGATATTTTTTATATTTTTTAATATTTTATTTTTAAATTTAAATTTAAAAACATTTTTAAATATTAAAACAACCTTACTTTAACTTTGGTAATACTTTTTAAGTTATCAAAATTATAAACCACCCTAGTTACCATACCATAAAACACAGCAAAAGACAATGCTAGATTTTTTAGCAAAATTAATTAGATTCTTTATAATATATCGAACACATAATGTACTAAATTGATAGAGAAATATTAGAAACTATTAAAATTTATTATTTCTTATTATCACTTAGTTTTTAATTCAATTCTTTAGTTTAATAATCTAAAAATATATTTTATTTTATATTTTTAAATATTTGATAATTAATTAATAACTAAAAATAATAAATTTTGATAATTTTTTAATATTTTTTAAATTAATAAGTCAAAAATACAGTAAATATATAAATATTAATTGATTAAGGAATCAATATATTAGCTTTTAAAAATATTATTTATATATTAAAATTAATTATTATATATTTATATATAAATATATATTATTTAATTTATTTTTAATATATATTTTATATTAATAATTAATTTTAATGACTAATTAATTTGCTTCGCTCCCCAATTTTACATTGCAATAAGTTTTTCCCTTTTTTTGTTGTCTTACGTTGCAATAAGTATAGAATATAAAATTTCTCTTTTTTTTTTTTAAAGAAAATTAATTTAATATTAGGTTCATTCGTTGATCCGCCCTATTCGTTCATCCCCACTCTTTCCCGGAATAAGAGACACCGTTATTCATTCTCAAGCACTATAACAAATTTCGGATCCTCACTCATTTCCCTCTTTGCTTCTTCTTCCTTCATCTCTTCCTTTCTTTTCCATTAGTTTTACCCTGCTAACTAACTTCATGACAACACAAAGGAACTAGCATTTTGCCTTTCACATTGTCCGAAGTTTAACCTTACAATGCTATTACAATGTGAGTGCATATTGGGAGCTACCATGAACATCTCATTTTATATAAATTGAAGACCAAAAGAACGAATATATACATATATATATTGATATATATACAAAGGGCACTGGTGGTGGGTGATGGAGAATTATTTGAATGAGAATTTTGGAGGTGTGAAATCCAAGAACTCTGATGGAGAATCTCTTGGTAAATGGAGAAAACTATGTGGGGTGGTCAAGAACCCCAAAAGACGCTTTCGTTTCACTGCCAATCTCTCTAAGCGAGAAGAAGCAGCAGCTATGCGTCGCACTAATCAGGTTTAAATCCCCTTCTACGTATGTTTTTCGCTCATAAAAATGTTAGTTGAACAAATATTTTGTATACTTATCTTGTCGAACAATTTTTTGTACCGATTTATTTGGTATATGAGGTAAAATATACCCGTCTTTTAAATTGCAAATGCAGCTACAAGGTAGTCATGGTTGTTATTGTTATAAGTTATAACTGTGGACATTGAGGCTTTTTTTTATGCCATTTGGACAGTGAGGCTGGGGTGTGATTTCTTTTTTTCCTGTATTTACAATTTGGTTGTGAAATGCAATTTAAAACATTGATGTGAAGAAAATAATATATCTCATGTTAGGTGAGTTCATTTCACCTGAATATTGTATGACTATGGTCTGTTTATCATCTACTACATAAAATGACTACAAAAAAATCGTAAATGTAAACTTCTTTCAACAGTGCATGTGAAATGTGTTTATCTATCATTTTTTGTTGTATAAATTATCTGAGTTTCATTTTCTAAGACATTTGAAATTTCAAAAGAACTAGTAAAAATTATTATATAATTAATAAAATTTATTATTTTTTATTAAACACTTGTAATATTTTAAACATTATTAAATTATGATTCTTAAACACTAAATCTTAACTTTAAAAAAAGTATAGGTGGATAATAAAAATATTAAATAATGTGAACAATAAATATATCAAATGTTTAATTCACTACGTATGCAGATAGCTATATTAATATTAAAATTTAGATGGGTAATTTAGGATATAGTGTGTTTTTACTTTATTGAACCAATTTTAAAGTCCATTATGTATATTATGGCCAATTCTATGGTGCCTATGATTTGATGTCTAAATTTTGCCTAACTTTTTTTTTTGTAGTAAGTTTTAAATTTTTAAAAATTATTTATTTTTATATCTTTTAAATTAAATATTAATTTTTAACTCTTTTTAATAGATACTAGCTAAATAGACACCACATTTTAGACACCATAACATTCACCTTACATTATTCATAAAAATTATTATTTACCTAACAAAATCTTAAATTTTAATAGTATAAAAATAAAAAGTTTACACATTTAAAATTAATATAAAATATTGGCCTCCTAACATTCTTCCTTCGGAAATTCTTATTCTTTCCCATTTAATGCAGGAAAAGCTGAGAGTTGCTGTTTTAGTTTCCAAAGCTGCATTTCAATTTATCCAAGGCAAGTTTCTTAATACACTACACATTCAAGGATCGGATAAACTATAATAATAACTTTCACTATAAACTTGTAGGTGTGCAACTTGGTGATTACACTGTACCACAGCATGTTAAAGCTGCAGGTTTTCAAATAGATGCAGAGGAACTTGGGTCTATAGTTGAAGGACATGACGTAAAGAAGTTGAAATTCCATGGTGGGGTTGAAGGCATTGCAGAAAAGCTTTCAACATCAACAGCCAAGGGTCTTAGTGACGGTTACGAATCGCAGCGTAGGAGAGAGGAGATTTTCGGAGTGAACCAATTCGCTGAAGCTGAACTTCGGAGCTTCTGGGTTTACGTTTTCGAAGCCCTTCATGACATGACACTCATGATTCTTGGAGTGTGTGCCTTTGTGTCGCTGATAGTTGGAATAGCAACAGAGGGATGGCCAAAGGGTGCTCACGATGGTCTAGGAATCGTCGTGAGCATCTTATTGGTGGTCTTTGTAACCGCCACAAGTGACTACCGCCAGTCCTTACAGTTCAAAGATTTAGACAAGGAGAAAAAAAAGATTTCAGTTCAGATAACAAGAAACGGTTACAGGCAGAAAATGTCAATTTACAGTTTACTCCCTGGGGACATGGTCCATCTTGCCATTGGAGACCAAGTCCCTGCCGACGGACTCTTCGTTTCCGGATTCTCCGTCTTGATTGACGAGTCGAGTTTAACCGGCGAGAGCGAACCGGTTATGGTTACTTCTCAGAACCCGTTTCTTCTTTCGGGAACAAAAGTCCAAGATGGATCCTGTACCATGATGGTTACAACGGTGGGAATGAGAACACAGTGGGGGAAGTTAATGGCGACGCTAAGCGAAGGTGGCGATGACGAGACGCCGTTGCAGGTGAAGCTGAATGGAGTGGCAACGATTATAGGAAAGATAGGACTGTTTTTCGCGGTGATTACTTTCGTTGTGTTGGTGAAGGGACTAATGGGGAGAAAACTTGAAGAAGGGAGGTTTTGGTGGTGGTCTACGGAGGATTGCTTGGAGATGCTGGAATTCTTCGCCATTGCAGTTACGATTGTTGTTGTTGCTGTGCCGGAGGGGCTGCCGTTGGCAGTTACGTTGAGCCTTGCGTTTGCGATGAAGAAGATGATGAATGACAAGGCTCTTGTGAGACACTTGGCAGCTTGCGAGACCATGGGATCCGCCACAACTATATGTAGTGACAAGACTGGAACCCTAACAACCAACCGCATGACAGTTGTCAAAACATGCATTTGTATGAAGGTAAACCACGTAACATTTCCATTTTAAAAAAGCAAGTTTTAAAAGGCTATTTCTTTTTAATTTAATTTTGATGCTATGTAAGTATAAAATTTTACATGTATATTTTAAAAACATTTTTTTTCTTTTAATTCTTGCTTTTCACGCAGGTTAACGAAGTGAGCAACAGTAAGGTGTCTCAACTCCCAGATTTGGCATTAAAGCTGCTACTTCAGTCAATATTCAACAACACCGGCGGTGAAGTTGTGGTTAACAAAATGGGGAAGCGTGAGATTTTGGGAACTCCAACAGAATCAGCGATTCTAGAATTCGGGCTCTCGCTAGGTGGGGACCCACAAGGCGAGAGAGAAAAATGCAAGCTTATAAAAGTTGAGCCATTCAACTCCGAAAAGAAAAGAATGGGCGTGGTTGTGAAGGTCCATGATGGAGGACGCTTAAGAGCACATAGCAAAGGTGCTTCTGAAATAGTGCTTGCATCTTGTGACAAAGTGATAAACTCAAATGGTGAGATTGTGTCCCTTGATGAAGAAGCAATGAACTATCTTAGCAAGACAATAAACCAGTTTGCTAATGAGGCACTTAGGACTCTGTGTCTTGCTTATATGGAATTGGAAAATGGGTTCTCTCCAGAGGATCCTATTCCTTCTTCTGGGTACACTTGTATAGGAGTTGTTGGTATCAAAGATCCCGTTCGTCCGGGTGTTAAGGAATCTGTTGCAGTGTGTCGGTCCGCCGGAATAGTAGTGAGGATGGTCACCGGAGATAACATTAATACGGCAAAGGCTATTGCCAGAGAGTGTGGGATTTTAACAGATGATGGCATCGCCATTGAAGGTCCTGAATTTAGACAAAAAACTCAGGAGGAATTGTTTGAACTCATTCCCAAGCTCCAGGTACACTACTTTTCTTATGGAATAAATAACTGTTAATAAAATAGAACTAGTATATAATTTTCGGAAGATGACAATTACTTAACAAAATAATTTTTTTAAAACAAATAAAACTATCTCTTGACCCCTTCAAAATTTTAATTTCATTATAAAATAATCCAATCTAAAACTAAACTACTAAGATAAAATATACGAAATTAATATTTTTCAACTAGAAATTAGCGATTTAAAGTTAATTAGAGCCATTATCATAGAAATGGTGTTGTATAACAATTTAACATGATGCAACACAGGCACCACCATTAAAGAAAATGAACTCAAGTTCATAATTATTTATTTATGCATACTACTATTCGTGAATAGCACTCATTAAATTTGATCTTGTTCAAAATAATTGTTTATTTAAAAAGATTAGAAAACACTAATTAAATTTTTAATCCTATTAATATAATAAATAATAGAAAATAAGTGAAAAAGGAGAATAAAAAAATTGGATAAAAAAAGATAATTCACATAATTTTGTATCAACGTTCCTAATGTATTTATTGAAATTAATATGTTTTCAATAATTTTATTAATTCCTGAACATAATTAATTTTGAGACACTTATTTTAAAATTGGTATACCCTATGATTTAATGTATATAAATATGAATTATGTTTTTATAGATTGTATTTTGAAATTAAACTACATATGAATTTCAGGTGATGGCTAGATCCTCACCTTTAGATAAGCATACATTGGTGAAGCAGTTGCGTACAACTTTTGGAGAGGTTGTAGCTGTAACTGGTGATGGAACAAATGATGCCCCAGCCCTTCATGAAGCTGATATTGGACTTGCAATGGGAATTGCTGGAACTGAGGTGAGTGAGTGCTTCTTTTCCATGCTTACTGCAACTAATCTTTTAATTAAATATGTCCATAAAAACTATGGTCACTATCTAGAACCAAAATAATAGAGTAACGAAAAATGTTATTATGTTGGTATATGAATGGAATTGAGAACGAGGACTAATACTGGCATGAGTGTGTGATAAGAAAAACGAATAATTATAATTTGAAAGAGGAACTGGTAAGAGAAAAGGGAATTACACTAGCTAATTTTATTTTCATTTATACTATTTTCACCTAGAACTCATCATTCTTTTATTGCAAATTAGCCTAGTCCAATAATTATATTTGTTATAGGCAACATTCAGAAAGAAAAGGATTTATTTTTTATATTTAACCAAAGATTTAGAATATTTTGTGGCTGTATTTATATTTTGAGTATTTTTTATTTTTAAATTAAACACTTTTCCATAAATTTTTTTTGAAAAATGAATGAAAAATGTTTTCATGATCTTCCACTATTTCCCTTATTCCTAGCGGAATGTCGAATTCAACTAACTCATATCATAATTTTATGCACAGGTTGCTAAAGAAAGTGCAGATGTCATAATTTTAGACGATAACTTCTCCACAATAGTGACAGTAGCAAAATGGGGACGTTCAGTTTACATAAATATTCAAAAATTTGTACAGTTTCAGCTTACCGTTAATGTGGTAGCATTACTAGTGAACTTCTCATCAGCTTGTTTCACAGGTTAGAAAATTAAACAAGCCTAAACTTATTTACTTTCATTATGAACTCACTTCGTGCTCATTATTACGGAATACCCTTATTTTGGAGACAATAAAAAATCAGTCCAAATAGTTTAAAATTGTCTTATTTATTTTTTATTAATTATCCTTAGAATAATTGTATAATTTTAAATATAATAAATATGTAATTACAGATGTTAATGCATGTGAAATTATAGATGTGATAACTTTAGATACTGTACCCTAAAATATTATATTGAATTTGTTTCAGGAAGTGCACCACTGACGGCGGTTCAACTTTTGTGGGTGAACATGATAATGGACACATTAGGAGCACTTGCACTTGCAACGGAGCCTCCAAATGATGATTTGATGAAGCGTGCACCTGTTGGAAGGAAAGGAGATTTCATCAGCAATATCATGTGGAGAAATATCTTGGGACAATCAGTGTATCAAGTTGTTGTCATTTGGCTTCTTCAGACTGTGGGAAGATGGTTCTTCTTTCTCTGGGGCCCAAATCCTGATGTTGTCTTAAACACACTTATTTTCAACACATTTGTCTTCTGTCAGGTACAGTCTTCTATCTTCAACATACTATATGTTATTGTTCATGAATTTTTGGACACCAAATTGATATTTAGATATCTTAGTTTCAATTCTAATAAATAACTACATACTTAAAATCTAAAATTAAAAAAAAAAGATAAAATATATTTTTTGTCTTTAAAATTTGACAAAAATTTTAAAAATAGGCTTAAATTTTATTTTATTTCAAAAGTTTTCGATTTATATTAAATATATTCTCAACAGCTAAATTTTTAAAAAATTTAAGACCACTCCAAATTTTAGAGACAAAAAATAATTTTAGTAAAAATATTTTTTTTATCATTTATCTGAAATATAAAGCGACTCTATAATTCGAAAATTAGTAACCATTCCTATCTAATCAAATAGTTAGTTTAAACGTCCTTTGTTATTAGTTTAGGCGGTTCCTAACATATCATTAAGTCACTAGTTATAAAGATCCGCTTAGACCAGTTAATTGAATGATTGGAATTGATTAAAAAAATTTAAATTGTAGAGTGACGTTTTATTTTTTGAAAAAATATCATGAATTAAAAAATGTATTTACTCATTAATGGAAAAGTCTAGAGGCAGCAACTTTTTTAAATTTTGGCCAGCATGTAACCAGCAAAAAAAAGTGAGTCATTGGATGAAATTTCACACCATTAAAATTATCATTGATAGCTATTTGATGGTTACAAATCACAAAAATTGTTGACCCTAGCACTCCTTTTTAGAAATTATACATTCAAAATTTATGTCGATTAATTATTGATTAGTTTTTATTATCTTTCCAAATTTATTAGTAAAAAGAACTACTGCCATCCATGACATGGATACACGTCAATTTGAATGAGTAATAAAGTATGTATAATTAAGCAACACTTTTCAAGAACAAATTCTAAGTGCATGAAATTTCAGTTATGATCCTTGCCTTATCAATGGGTTCATTTGATCCTACAGGTTTTCAATGAGATAAACTCTCGAGAAATGGAGGAAGTAGATGTGTTGAAGGGCATGTGGGAAAATCAGGTGTTTGTGGCTGTGATTAGTTGCACTGTCGTGTTTCAAATCATAATAGTTGAGTACTTGGGAACCTTTGCAAACACAACACCTCTCTCTTTTGTACAATGGCTCTTTTGTTTAGGGGTTGGGTATATGGGCATGCCAATTGCAGCAAAGTTAAAAGAGATCAATGTTGAATGAAAAGCATGTTGTGAATAGGTATATATATCATTTTTAAGAGTGAACCACCCTTAAAATATAGGACTCGAAAGATTGTGCTGTCAGTAAAAAAATAGTTTTTAGAAGAATGAAATTAGCCTTCTCTCTTAAAAGATATAAATTGTTTGACAAAATAGTACTTATATATAAGAATGAAACAATCCTGCTGACCAACAAAAAAGTGTTAATTGTTTGACTACAGAAGTTAGTTTTAACTTTCAATTAACCATGTTATTAAATTATTGATTATTTTTTAAGCCCAGTAGAAAAATAGACGCTGAAGAAATCTTTGTATACAAGAATATATACATCCGAACATGCATTGTAGCAGTGTCATGTAACAACTTCCATGAATTCCATGTGATCAAAACTAATATTTTCCAGTATCAACAGCTAGCTAGCCTTCTTAATTCTGGGTATAGCGACTTGTATGAACATATTTTTCTATTTATCTTTATGTTTTACAATGGTGGTTATAATAACTGTAAGTTTCGAAACAATAATTATTTGGCTAATTTTCTGATTTTAAATTGGATTTAGAAGGATTTAAACTAGAAAATTCAATTTAGTTAGTTAAAAAATTAAAGTTTTTAGGTTAGGAATTTGTTGATATATTTTGAATCTGGTAAACTATTTGAAGTGTAAAAATATAATTATTTTCTAAAAAATACATTCTTATGCTGAACACGCTTTGTACAACCTAGCTAGTACAAACTATGACAAAATAAATAAAAGAAAGAAGAAAGAAGTCAGAAAAATATTTCAAAAACAAAATAAAATAGATATTTTAGAATTTGACCCCTAAGTTGATTCAAAGAGGAAAAGGAATAAATTGCCCACATCCATTTACGGATGGATATAGTCTTTATTAGTGGGCTTTTGGCGGAGCGAGACGGGCTTTTCTGTCGGGCTTAGTATTTTTTTAGTAAGGAGTATTTTTATAATTTTTTTGTCAAAACTCAACTTCTTTCAACCCAACTTCCAAGAGAATGAAGATAAAAATTGAGTATTTTGGATTATGTTTATTTTGTTTTAGAGACAATATTTATAAGGTGAATGCTATCGTACCTAAAAGGTGGTGCCTATTTACCAAAAAAGGTTAAAAATTAATATTTAATTTAAAAGATATAACAATAAATAATTTTTAAAAAATCAAAACTTACTACAAAAAGTAAGTTAGGCAAAATTTAGACACCAACTCATAGGCACCATAGAATTGGCCTATTTATAATTATATTTTGGATTATGTTTATTTTGCTTTGGGAACAATATTTATAATTACAAAAATTTTAATGTTTGTGAATATAAAAATTATAATTTATTTATACCTTTAGAAATTATAATAGTTAAAAGTAAAAAATAGAAGAGATTTTTTTTATATCTTTATATATATTATTTAATAGTTAAAAATAAAAAAAGGATATGTGGCGGATTTCACCCGCCGATTCACCAGCCCGCCGTTAAGCGGGACTAGATGGAATTCTGGGACCGCCTCACTAGACGGGGCGGAACAGACTAACCCGCCAAAAGACGGACTTCTAGCGGGACGTGGCGGACTTTCCCGTTTGCCACTCCTAATCTTTATCATAGAATTCCATTCTTTTTCCTTTCCAGAAAATGAAAAGAAGTATGCCCAAAAGAAATCACCAAAAAAAAAAAAGGAGAGAAAATATTATTTACCCCTCAATTTGTAATTAAATCAGAATTCTAATAAAAGAATGTTTGGACTATATATATATAAAATAAATTTTCACGGTATGAACTCAAGAACTCAAGAAAACTTTCATCCTTTTCATTTATCCACAAATTTTGAATTTAGGGTTTCAAAAATTTAAAATATATGAATTTAGATTTTAGACAGAGCTTTAATCTTTTGAGTTTTAGGAGCTTTCTACTTTGGGTTTCACAAAATTAAGGTGAGGAACTCTTTTTTTAATTATTTCTTATTTTGTCTGGTCTCTTGAAAACATTTTTATGTGGGTGATAATTGATTAAAAATTTGGTCATATTTTAGATGTCACGCTTACTAATGTAGTGGCCATAGACAAAAATAGACATACTTTTAAAATCTGACGAAATATTTTTGTTATTGTCATGTTTTTGGAGCGTGCCTTTTTTTTTTCTAACTCTTTTGGTACTCCTAAAAAGTATGGCCACAAAATTCTATTAAAACATATAGATTTTCTACCTCTTTTTCTCCAAAATGTAACACCCTAACCTTTAGCACGTCATGATCATACTAAAAGTAAGGAGTTACTAACCTGTTCTCCTTATTTACTATTTAATATTGAGCCTTTAGGTCGATATCGCGTTTCAGTTTATAAGAAAATACCAAAAAATTATTTGTAGTAATTAAAATCACACAATTATTAATAATAATAAATGTTATACAAATGAATTTAATATAAAACTCAAATACAATACTTATCCCTCTGGATAAAATAAAACTTAAAGCAACAAGGGCGAGAGAACTCTATAAAAATAACAGGAATCACAAGTAAAACTACTAGTCGTCTGCATCTTCTAACTGAATCTTCGAACCTGTGTCACTGAAAGGGTGGAAGATTTTGGGGTGAGAACAAACCACACGTTCTCAGTAGGGAATGGGAATGCTGTAAAAGTAATGAATTTAATGCAAATAATTAACTTTACTCAATAAAACTATTTTGTTAACCCTTTGGAAATACTTTTATTTCTACTTTAGATAAATAATTACTTTTCTTTAAATTTCTAAACTCAAAACAAATTTTAAATATAAAACTAGTCACATTTTCTGTCTCTCAGCCACATAGTTAATCCTCAGTCAAATGTCAACTCGTAATCACTTTAATACACTCACAAACAAATAGTGCAAGCAAGAGATTCAATTCAATGTACAAGCAAGTCACAACAAGACAAACAATACAATCACAAAGTAATAAAACAGGCAAGCGCAATCAAATGCAAATGTGCAATCAATATGATGCATGTCTATCCCTAACGCAGACCATGAGCTAATGTGTCGGTTGCCTACCCGCTCCCGATATTACCCGGGCACAAGTCCCAGATATGGCTTTCCAGATGCATCAGTGTGCTTATAAGTCGTACGGCTAGGCCGCATCAGTGTGACTTTCCAAATCAATAAGCGTACATCTGGAAAACAGTTCTCAGTGTGTGGGCGTCCCCACTTTACATTTGGCACTAAGGCCCAAACAATGTCACATCTGCTCTCCTGTGGCAGACGCTTCATTAATTAATATATTCCTTTAATCTTTGTTCTCTGCTCTCCTGTGGCAGAGATTCCTTTTTCTTAAAAAAAAATAAGCTCAAAACAACACTTAGAACAAAATCTCTCCTTACAAAATTGGATTTAAAACATTATATTTTTCTTAATAAATCTAGTTTAAAAATAGAATACACCTTTTCTCAACTAAATAAATCTCAAATAATTTAATTTTCCAAAACCAAATCTTTTAAAATAACTTTTCAAATAAAACCTCAGATTTTTATAAAATATCGGCAGTACTTCCCCTAAAACTCGGGGTTAGCCATCCTTTTTTGGGTCCCAACTGAATCATTTTCAACCTCTTTTCAATCGAGAAATTAAATACATATTCATCAAATTCAGTCACAAACACAACTCAAACTCATCATTCAGTCATTTCAAACAATCATAAATTATCTACAAATACCCACTAGACTTCCATGACATTCATAGTTTAAAAACAGTTAATTTCAAAACAAAATCCCCTACCTCCGTATGAAATCAAAATCAACGAAAGTTTCGGAGAAATTTTCTGAGCGAGTTGTTGAAGAAGAAAACGTCAGAAATCATCTGTACTTCCTAAAACTCCAATTGGCCAAACTCAAGAAAAAGAGAAGTTACATCACCATCAGCTTCCACCGAACAAAAATAACGTCAACGTGTAGAGGAGGAAGATACGAACACTTTTACCGAATTAAATTTTTGACTGGAGTTACAAATCGTAAGAAATTGATGTCAGAAATTCAGGTTCCATGGTTTCTCAATCTCTTTCTCTCACGGCCTTTCTTTCATTTTCTTATGGTTTCGGTCATGAATGAGAAGAAATGAAGAAGATTAAGGATAATAGTGATTTGTGGTGGTTAAGGTTGCGTTAGGTGTCAAAGGTTGGATATATACATATTGCATTAAAGCCACGTTTCATGATTAAGGGAATGGTTTTATGTATTAAAGGGTTACAAGCCACGTTCCCCTATAATGATGATAATGAATTATTATAAGTGAATAGATATATATATGTTATGTATATATGTAACAAATCTTTCTTTGTTTCTTATATAGATATATAATAAATATATATAGTGGCTTATATGTATAATAATCTCCTTCGGCCATTTTTTTTTCTTTTTGAACAATAATAATAATAATAATAATAGTAATAATAATATTTATAAAAATCAATTTAGATTGTAACTATTAATATAGTTTCTATAGATAATTTAAAATAATAGAATAAGTCATAATTAAATTAAATTTTATTTTTAAATTCAAAGCGTAAAATTTAATTTTAAAAACTTGGGTGTTATACAAAACACTTTTGTGACTGAGTGAGAAACTGAGAATGTAATAATGATAAATTAACTTTTATGCTGTTCAACCTAATAATAATACCCTTATTCCTTATACCCCTAACTCTAATTCACGTAGCAGCAGCACCTCCTTTCCTCTCTTTCGTTTTTTTTTTCTGAATTTCCATTCTATCCTCACACTACAAAGATAATTAATTTTAGTGACAAACTTTTAGTGGCAGTAACATAATGGTTGCTATTTTTTTAATTTAAGTTATGTTTTTGTGGCCATTATGTATTTATCATTAATATTATATTTTATAATGGCAATTATTATTATTACCACTAAAAATATAAAAAAAATTATTTTTAGTGAAAATTTTTTAGTGACCATAACACTATAGCTGGTATTAGTTTTATTAAAATAATTTTTTCTTGATAATAGTTCCAGTAATCAATTTCACTGTCACCGAAACAGAGTAAGTGAGGGCGAGAACCTGATTCAGAGGGAAGAGAGATCTCATCACCGAAACCCTAAGTTCACTGTCACCGTCATCATCGCCGCGCCGCCTTAGGTCATCTCCACCCTCCAAATCGGCGCCTCCGCCTCCCCTGACATCTTCCTCCACCTCCTCCCCTCCCGCTTTCCAATCTCTGCAACCTCCATATCCACGAGTGCCTCTCTATTCTCCTTCCCCTCTCTCTTCCCGTTCCTGCTGGAAGCCGCTCTCTCAAGGTGCATTGTGTTGCCGACAACACCTCCTTCGCCATTTGAGGTAAGCTGTTGCCGTTTTCGTTTCCGTTTACGTTGCCGTTACCTCTGTTTCTTAGGTTTTTCTTTTTTATCTTGTAGCTGACTGTTAGGTTTGGGTTTAGGAACTT
The DNA here is from genome assembly GCF_003086295.3 of Arachis hypogaea. NCBI lineage: Eukaryota > Viridiplantae > Streptophyta > Magnoliopsida > Fabales > Fabaceae > Arachis > Arachis hypogaea. The sequence continues at coordinate 31,969,097 of NC_092046.1, forward strand.
AGGGTTACTACTTTCAGTTGAATCGAAGAAAATGACGAAGAGTGAGCGAAAGAAACGAAACAACAAGAGTAAAGACGAGCAACGATTTACTGCAGATACTGCTAAGCTTAGAAAGTTCAAAGAACCATCCAAATCCTCTACTTTTTTGGATAAAGCAAGTCACAATTCTTAGCCTTTTTTTTCTTTTTATGTTGAATTTATTATCACGTTATTCCAAATTAATAATTTGAGATTTTCTAATTGAATAATGGTGTGTTGTTTGGTTGTTGTAGATGAAAGCAAGATTGTCAGGTGGTCATTTCAGGATGATTAACGAAAAGCTCTGCACTTGCATGTATGTACTATTATTCGCTCTTTCACTCAGTGGGAAGGAGACACTAAATTATTTCCAAGAAGAACCATCGCTATTTGACCTGGTAAGGGTTGTTTGCATTGATTCAATTTCCTTTTTGGAAAATATGCGGGTTCATTACTGGAGGACAATTTGTGCATTTATCTCTATGTAGTTCCAGTTACCATTATTATAGATTAGAGAATCTCATATTATGAGATATAATCCATAACTTTAAGTAGTCCCTTGTCTTTTCATTGAGTTAGTAGTGTGTATATATATATATATATATATTGTATTGTATTGTATTTTTCATACATGCATATCTAGGTATGTACCATTTTCTATCTAGGTTCAATGAACACATGACACCTTTCTTTTTTCTTTTTTCTTTTTTCATATTTACTAAGTATGGTTATATAAGACCAAGGCTCTTTTTTCTTGTCTCAGTGAGGAAAGCAGCTGAATTAGATCTTGAAGGGACAAGTGCTAACCCACTTTGCTTCATTTTCTAAGTGAGTTTATTGGTATGCTTCTTTTAATTATTTCTTCTTATTTTTTGTTTGTGATGTGTATGGGGTTGAATGCTTATAAATAAGTCTTATTGTTGTAAGTATAATGCCTTTGATTGTTCATTTTAAGCTGAATTAGTTAGAGCAGAATCTGCTACATTCGACGGTTTTATTTTTATTGTGCTTATTTATTCATCCATTAAAGCAATGTTTATGGCTTTTATCCTATTTTGTGTGACTTGTTAATGAATGATCATAAGGTCCTTTGTGACTTGAGAATTACAGTTCTTGGCAGAGATCTATTGATGTTTGGTCTTTTGTGATTTTTTTACGTATTCAGGTTCTATTGGACAATGCAAAATGGGCATATGTGGGAGGCTTCACAGAAGATAAACAGGTTGGCTCTTACACTTCATTACTCAGTGCTGCTAGAAAACCTGTTTTTTACTTTCTTGCAGCACTTAGACTCAGACATAAGTATGATAAAAACTGTTTTGGAATATAAGACATATCTGATGAGATAAGTACTCAAGAAAATTAAAAGTAGAAAGGAAAGAAAAAGAATAACCCTAGCTTTAGAGGTGGTGAAGCTGATTGGGAGTAGCAAAGGTGGTTGAGAACGGCATGTTTGTTTTGATGAACAAAGAACGAACATGTATGCTCTCTATTCTCCCATCCTTTTCATTCTCTCCTTCCCCTTTGTTTAATTTTGATTATTGCTTGTTCCCTACTGCAATTAGAAGGAAGCTAAGCTAAGCTAAGCCATAAGTTATATATAGTTACTATACTGTTGTTTTTCTCTAACCTTATAGAGAAAGAGGAGAATGGTGAGTGAATGAGAGAAAGAGAGAGAAAGATACAATTTATTAGGATCGTAAAGGGGAAGTATTAGTATTAGTATTCAGTACAATTGTCATGTAGATCAAAAAAAAAAAAGAACACCGGTTATACATGCTTATTAGTTAAGCTAAGCAGGGAGATCCTTGTGAAAGAATAATTAATCAATCAATTAATTAATTAATTAATTAATTAATTAAAGGTTTCCCCAGCCGGTGGCATGTGAAAGAACAAGGCAGACATGGAAGTGAAGTGTGAAAGTCAACACTGTAATACTGACTGAACTGAACTCAGCAGAGCTAACTAGTTTAAGAATCTTTCTTCAATCTCCAATCATGTAAGTCTTTCTCTTCCTTCTCCTTTTCTGTCTCATTGATGAGCGGATAATTTATACACTTTTTGGCATTGTTTTTACATAGTTTTTAGTATGATTTAGTTAGTTTTTAATATATTTTTATTAATTTTTAAATAAAAATCACATTTCTGGACTTTACTATGAGTTTGTGTATTTTTCTGTGATTTCGGGTATTTTTTTGGCTGAAATTGAGGGACTTGAGCAAAAATCAGATTCAGAGGTTGAAGAAGGACTGCATATGCTGTTGGATTCTGACCTCCCTGCACTCAAAGTGGATTTTCTGGAGCTACAGGAGTCCAAATGGTGCGCTCTCAATTGTGTTGGAAAGTAGACATCCAGGGCTTTCCATAAATATATAATAGTCCATACTTTGCTGAAGTTTAGATGACACAAACTGGCGTTCAACGCCAGCTCTCTGCCCTATTCTAGAGTTAAACGCCAGAAACAGGTTGTAAAGCAGAGTTAAACGCCAGAAACAGGTTATAAACTGGCGTTTAACTCCAAGGAAGACCTCTGCACGTGGAAGCTTCAATGCTCAGCCCAAGCACACACCAAGTGGGCCCGGAAGTGATTTTCTGCATCATTTACTCAATTCTGTAACCATAGTAACTAGTTTAGGATAAATAAAACTCTTTACTATTGTACTAGGGGTCTTTTCCCTTATTTTCAAATTCATATGCTATTTGGGGAGGCTGGCCATTCGGCCATGGCTGGACCTTGTTCTTATCTATTTTCAATGGTAGAGTTTCTACACATCATAGATTAAGGTGTGGAGCTCTGCTGTTCCTCATGAATTAATGCAAAGTACTATTGTTTTTCTATTCAATTCAAACCTATTTCTTCTCTAAGATATCCATTCGCACACAAGAACATGATGAATGTGATGATTATGTGACGCTCATCATCATTCTCACTTATGAACGCGTGCCTGACAAACACTTCCGTTCTACATGCAAATAAGCTTGAATGTGTATCTCTTAGCCTTCTGATCGTGAGATCAGAGTCTTCGTGGTATAGGCTAGAACTATTGGCGGCCATTCTTGAGGTCCAGAAAGTCTAAACCTTGTATGTGGTATTCCGAGTAGGATCCGGGAAGGGATGGCTGTGACGAGCTTCAAACTCGCGAGTGCTGGGCGTAGTGACAGACGCAAAAGGATTACTGAATCCTATTCCAGTATGATCGAGAACCGACAGATGAATAGCTGTGCGGTGACAGCGCATCTTGGACCATTTTCACTGAGAGGATGGGAAGTAGCCATTGACAACGGTGATGCCCTACACAAAGCTTGCCATAGAAAGTAGTGGGAATGATTAGATGAAGACAGCAAGAAAGCAGAGGTTCAGGAGGAACGAAAGCATCTTTATACGCTTATCTGAAATTCTCACCAACGACTTACATAAGTATCTCTATCCCATTTTATGTTTTATTTATCTTTTAATTATTAAAACTCTATAACCATTTGAATCCGCCTGACTGAGATTTACAAGGTGACCATAGCTTGCTTCAAGCCGACAATCTCCGTGGGATCGACCCTTACTCACGTAAGGTTTATTACTTGGACGACCTAGTGCACTTGCTGGTTAGTTGTGCGAAGTTGTGACAAAGTGTGTAAATTACGTTCCGAGCACCAAGTTTTTGGCGCCGTTGTTAAGGATCACAATTTCGTGCACCAAGTTTTTGGCGCCGTTGCCGAGGAGAGAACGAACAACAATTTTGCATTTGTTTCCGGCAACAACAATGCCAAGTTTTTGGTCCGGCAACAACACCAAATTTTTGGCATCGTTGCCGGGGATTGTTCGAGTTTGGACAACTAACGGTTCATCTTATTGCTCAGATTAGGTAATTTTATTTTAATTTTAAGTTTTTGTTTTTATTCTTTTAATTTTCGAAAAAAATTTTCAAAAAAAAAATTTTAATTAGATTATTCTATGGCTTCAGAATTTTTAAGAATGAATTCTAGAGTTTCACAAGATATGTTGAAGCCTGGTTGGCTGTAAAGCCATGTCTAATTCTTTTGGACCGAGGCTTCCACTCATCACGACAGAAGCAAGTTGAATAAAGTATCAGCTGTTGTATGTCTAATTTGTATCTGCTAAAGCTTGGCTGGCCATTGGCCATGTCTAGTGTTTTGGACTGGAGCTTTCACTGAAAGCTTGGCTAGCTAGTAAGCCATGTCTAATTCCTGGACCGGAGCTTTAGACTAACATCGCAAAGATTCCTGGAATTCTCATTAAAAATTTTGAAATCCTTATTTTTCTTTTCCAATTAATTTTTGAAAAACTCAAAAAATTTTTTTTAATAAAATCATAAAAACCAAAAATATTGTATTTATTGTTTGAGTCTAGTGTCAAATTTTAAGTTTGGTGTCAATTGCATGTTTATCTCTTTCTTGCATTTTTCGAAAATTCATGCATTGCATTCTTCAAGATCTTTAAGTTGTTCTTGGTAAGTGTTCTTGTTTGATCTTTAAAATTTCTTGTTTTGTGTCTTTTCTTGTTTTTCATATGCATTCTTGCATTCACAGTGTCTAAAAATTAAAAATTTCTAAGTTTGGTGTCTTGCATGTTCTTCTTTTCTTAAAAATTTTAAAAAACAAGTCTTGATGTTCATCTTGATCTTCAAAGTGTTATTGGTATTCATCTTGACATTCATAGGGTTCTTGCATGCATCATTTGTTTTGATCCAAAATTTTCATATGCATTGAGTCTTTTTGGTGTTTTTCTCTTTCTTCATTAAAAATTCAAGAATAAAAAAAATATCTTTCCCTTATTCACTCATAAATTTTCGAAAATTTGAGTTGACTTTTTCAAAACTTTTTAAAATTTAGTTGTTTCTTATGAGTCAAATCAAATTTTCAATTTAAAAATCCTATCTTTTTCAAATCTTTTTCAAAAATCAAATCTTTTTCATTTTTTTCTTTCATATTTTCAAAAATTTCAATTTGATTTTCAAAAATCTTTTTCTTATTTTGTTTCATAATCTCAAAATCTTTACTAACAATTAATGTGATTGATTCAAAAAAAAAGTTTGTTACTTGCCTATTAAGAAAGGTTCAATCTTTAATTTTTAAAATCATATCTTTTTGTTTCTTGTTAGTCAAATAATCAACTTTAATTTTCAAAATCAAATCTTTTTAAATTTCTTTTTCAAATCTTTCTCAAAATAAGTTTCAATCACATCTTTTTCAAAATCAATTTCAAAATCTTTTCTAACTTCTTATCTATCTTCTTATCTTTTCAAAATTGATTTTCAAATCTTTTTTTTCAATTAATCTTATCTTGTTTGATTCTTATCTTTTTCAAAACTACCTAACTAATTTTCTCTCTCTAATTTTCGAAAAGCACCTTCTTCTTTTTCAAAATTTCTTTTTAATTAACTAATTATTTTAAATTTTAATTTTAATTTTATTTCTTTTCTTATTTCGAATTTTAACTTTAATTTTTAATTAAAAACAAAAAAATATTTTTATTTTATTTCTTTTAATTTTTGAATTCTTCCCTCTCTCATCTCCTTCTTATTATTTATTCATCTACTAACACTTCTCTTCCACCCAAGAATTCGAACCCACTCTTCCTCTCTGTGTTTGGATTCTCATCTTTTCCTTCCTCCATTCTTCTCTTCTTATACTTACATAAGGAATCTCTATACTGTGACATAGAGGATTCCATATCTTCTTTTTTGTTTTCTTCTTTTTCATATGAGCAGGAACAAGGATAAGAACATTCTTGTTGAAGCCGATCCTGAACTTGAAAGGACTCTGAAGAGAAAGCTAAGGGAAGCTAAAGCACAACTCTCTGGAGAAAATCTGACAGAAATTTTCAAAAAAGAAGGAGACATGACCGAAAATAATAACAATGCAAGGAAGATGCTTGGTGACTTTACTGCACCAAATTCTAATTTACATGGAAGAAGCATCTCAATCCCTGCCATTGGAGCAAACAATTTTGAGCTAAAGCCACAATTAGTTTCTCTGATGCAGCAGAATTGCAAGTTTCATGGACTTCCATCAGAAGATCCTTTTCAGTTCTTAACTGAATTCTTGCAAATCTGTGATATTGTTAAGACCAATGGAGTTGACTCCGAGGTCTACAGGCTTATGCTTTTCCCGTTTGCTGTAAGAGACAGAGCTAGAATATGGTTGGACTCTTAACCTAAAGATAGCCTGAACTCTTGGGATAAGCTGGTCACGACTTTCTTAGCCAAGTTCTTTCCTCCTCAAAAGCTTAGCAAGCTTAAAGTGGATGTTCAAACCTTCAAACAGAAAGAAGGTAAATCCCTCTATGAAGCTTGGGAGAGATATAAGCAACTGACCAAAAAGTGTCCTTCTGACATGCTTTCAGAATGGACCATCCTGGATATATTCTATGATGGTCTGTCTGAATTATCAAAGATGTCATTGGACCATTCTGCAGGTGGATCCATTTACCTAAAGAAAACGCCTGCAGAAGCTCAAGAACTCATTGACATGGTTGCAAATAACCAATTCATGTACACTTCTGAAAGGAATCCTGTAAGTAATGGGACGCCTCAAAGGAAGGGAGTTCTTGAAATTGATACTATGAATGCCATATTGGCTCAAAATAAAATATTGACTCAGCAAGTCAATATGATTTCTCAGAGTCTGAATGGATTGCTAGCTGCATCCAACAGAACTTAAGAGGCATCTTCTGAAGAAGAAGCTTATGATCCTGAGAACCCTGCAATAGCAGAGGTGAATTACATGGGGGAACCCTATGGGAATACCTATAATCCCTCATAGAAAAATCATCCAAATTTCTCATGGAAGGATCAACAAAAGCCCCAACAAGGCTTTAATAATGGTGGAAGAAACAGGTTTAGCAATAGCAAGCCTTTTCCATCATCCACTCAGCAATAGACAGAGAATTCAGAGCAGAATCCATCTAGCTTAGCAAATATAGTCTCTAATCTATCTAAGGCCACTTTAAGTTTCATGAATGAAATAAGGTCCTCCATTAGAAATTTGGAGGCACAAGTGGGCTAGCTGAGTAAAAGAGTCACTGAAACCCCTCCTAGTACTCTCCCAAGCAATACAGAAGAGAATCTAAAAAGAGAGTGCAAGGCCATAACCTTACTTGGTGTGGCCGAACCCAGAGAGGAGGAGGAGGACGTGAATCCTAGTGAGGAAGACCTCCTGGGACGTTCAGTGACCAATAAGGAGTTTCCCTTTGAGGAACCAAAGGAATCTGAGGCTCATCTAGAGATCATAGAGATTCCATTGAACCTCCTTTTACCATTCATGAGCTCTGATGACTATTCATCTTCTAAAGAAGATGAAGACATTGCTGAAGAGCAAGTTGCTCGATATTTAGGAGCAATCATGAAGCTGAATGCCAAATTATTTGGTAATGAGACTTGGGAGGATGAACCTCCATTGCTCACCAATGAACTAAATGCATTGGATAGGCAGAAATTACCTCAAAAGAAACAAGATCCTGGTAAATTCCTAATTCCCTGTAACATAGGCACCATGACCTTTGAGAAGGCTCTGTGTGACCTGGGGTCAGGCATTAACCTTATGCCACTCTCTGTAATGGAGAAACTTAGGATCTTTGAGGTGCAACCTGCCAGAATCTCATTAGAGATGGCAGACAACTCAAGAAAACAGGCTTATGAACTAGTAGAGGACGTGTTAGTAAAGGTTGAAGGCCTTTACATCCCTGCTGATTTCATAATCCTAGACACTGGGAAGGATGAGGATAAATCCATCATCCTTAGAAGACCCTTCCTAGCCACAGCAAGAGCTGTGACTGATGTGGACAGAGGAGAATTGGTCCTTCAAATGAATGAGGACAACCTTGTGTTTAAAACTCAAGGATCTCCTTCTGTAACCATGGAGAGTAAGCATGAAAAGCTTCTCTCACTGCAGAGTCAACCAAAGCCCCCACAGTCAAACTCTAAGTTTGGTGTTGGGAGGCCACAACCAAACTCTAAGTTTGGTGTTGAACCCCCACATTCAAACTCTAAGTTTGGTGTTGGGAGGTTCCAACAATGCTCTGAATATATGTGAGGCTCCATGAGAGCTCACTGTCAAGCTATTGACACTAAAGAAGCGCTTGTTGGGAGGCAACCCAATGTTATTTAATTATATCTATTTTATTTTCTATTATTATTTTATATTTTTTCAGGTTGATGATCATGTGGAGTCACAAAAACTACTGAAAAATTAAAAACAGAATGAAAAACAGCTTTAAAAATAGCTCACCCTGGAGGAAGAACTTACTGGCGTTTAAACGCCAGTAAGAAGTATCAAACTGGCGTTTAACGCCAGAAAGAAGCATCAAGCTGGCGTTAAACGCCAGAAACAAGCACCAGACTGGCGTTTAACGCCAGAACAGAGCATGGAAGTGGCGTTAAACACCAGAAACAAGCTACATTTGGGCGTTTAACGCCAAAAACAAGCAGCAAGCTGGCGTTTAACGCCAGACATGCATGCTAAGGGCATTTTACACGCCTAATTGGAGCAGGGATGTTAAGTCCTTGACCCCACAGGATCTGTGGACCCCACAGGATCCCCTCAGGATCTGTGGACCCCACAGGATCCCCTCAGGATCTGTGGACCCCACAGGATCCCCACATTTTCTTCTCTCCTCTTCACACCTTTACATAACTCTCTTCCATAAATACCCCTCACCAATCACCTCAATCACTCTTCCCCATCACCTCTTCACCAATCACATCCATTCTCTCTTCCCCATAAACCCCACCTACCTCCAAAATTTAAACTCTTTTCCCTCCCAAACCCAACCCTAATGGCCGAACCCTTAACCTCCTCCCACTCCTATATAAACCCCTCATTCCTTCTTCATTTTCACACAACACAACCCGCTCTTCTTTCCCTTGGCCAAATACACCTTCTCCTTCCATCTCCTCTATTTTCTTCCTCTTCTCCTTTTTTCTTTCTTCTTTTGCTCGGGGACGAGCAAACATTTTAAGTTTGGTGTGGTAAAAGTATTGCTTTTTGTTTTTCCATAACCATTAATGGCACCTAAGGCCAGAGAAACCTCAAGAAAGAGGAAAGGGAAGGCAATTGCTTCCACCTCTGAGTCATGGGAGATGGAGAGATTCATCTCAAAGGTCCATCAAGACCACTTGTATGAAGTTGTGGCCAAGAAGAAAGTGATCCCTGGGGTTCCTTTCAAGCTCAAAAAGAATGAGTATCCGGAGATCCGACATGAGATCCGAAGAAGAGGTTGGGAAGTTCTCACCAACCCCATTCAACAAGTTGGGATCTTAATGGTTCAAGAGTTCTATGCAAACGCATGGATCACTAGGAACCATGATCAAAGTGTGAACCCGAATCCAAAGCATTGGCTTACCATGGTTCGGGGAAAATACTTAGATTTCAGTCCGAAAAATGTAAGGCTATCGTTCAACTTGCCAATGATGGAAGAAAATGCACGCCCTTACACTAGAAGGGTCAACTTTGATCAAAGGTTGGACCAAGTCCTCATGGACATATGTGTGGAAGGAGCTCAATGGAAAGTTGACTCAAGAGGCAAGTCGGTTCAATTGAGAAGACTGGACCTTAAGCCTGTAGCTAGAGGATGGTTGGAGTTTATTCAACGTTCAATCATTCCTACTAGCAACCCGTCTGAAGTTACTATAGACCGGGCCATCATGATCCATAGTATCATGATTGGGGAGGAAGTGGAAGTTCATGAGATTATACGTCAAGAACTCTACAAGGTGGCTGACAAGTCCTCCACTTTGGCAAGGTTAGCCTTTCTTCACCTCATTTGTCACCTCTGCAACTCGGCTGGAATTGACATAGAGGGAGACATCCTCATTGAAGAGGACAAGCCCATCACTAAGAAGAGTATTGAGCAAACAAGAGATCATGGACCTCAACAAGAGCATGAGGAAATCGCTCACCATGAAATCCCTGAGATGCCTCAGGGGATGCACTTCCGTCCACAAAACTATTGGGAGTAAATCAACACTTCCTTAGGAGAATTAAGTTCCAACATGGGACAACTAAGGGTGGAGCACCAAGAGCACTCCATTATTCTCCATGATATTAGAGAAGATCAAAGAGCTATGAGGGAGGAGCAACAAAGGCAAGAAAGAGATATAGAGGAGCTCAAGAGCACCATTGGTTCTTCAAGAAGAGGAAGACGTCACCCTCACTAAGGTGGACCCATTCCTTAATCTCCTTGTTCTTATTTTCCTGTTTTTCATTTACTATGCTTTATGTTTATGTTTGTGTCTTGTTACATGATCATTAGTATTTAAGTGTCCATGCCTTAAAGTTATGAATGTCCTATGAATCCATCACCTCTCTTAAATGAAAAATATTCTAAAAACAAAAGAACAAGAAATACAGGGTTTCGAATTCATCCTTGAAACTAGTTTAATTATTTTGATGTGGTGACAATACTTTTTTTTTGAATGAATGCTTGAACATTGCATATGTCTTTTGAAATTGTTGTTTATGAATGTTAAATATGTTGGCTCTTGAAGAATGATGAAAAAGGAGACATGTTATTTGATAATCTGAAAAATCATAAAATTCATTCTTGAAGCAAGAAAAAACAGTGAATAGAGAAGAGCTTGCGAAAAAAAAAGAGAAAAGAAAAATGGTGAAAAAAAGAAAAAAGGAAAAGAAAAAGCAAGCAGAAAAAGCCAAAAGCTCTTTAAACAAAAAGGCAAGAGCAAAAAGTTAATAGCCCTTAAAACCAAAAGGCAAGGGTAAAAAGGATCCAAGGATTTGAGCATTAGTGGATAGGAGGGCCTAAAGGAATAAAATCCTGGCCTAAGCGGCTAAACCAAGCTATCCCTAACCATGTGCTTGTGGCGTGAAGGTGTCAAGTGAAAACTTGAGACTGAGCAGTTAAAGTCGAGGTCCAAAGCAAAAAAAGAGTATGCTTAAGAACCCTGGACACCTATAATTGGGGACTTTAGCAAAGCTGAGTCACAATCTGAAAAGGTTCACCCAGTTATGTGTCTGTGGCATTTATAAATCCGGTGGTAATACTGGAAAACAAAGTGCTTAGGGCCACGGCCAAGACTCATAAAGTAGCAGTGTTCAAGAATCAACATACTGAACTAGGAGAATCAGTAACACTATCTGAATTCTAAGTTCCTATAGATGCCAATCATTCTGAACTTCAAGGGATAAAGTGAGATGCCAAAACTATTCAAGAGGCAAAAAGCTACTAGTCCCGCTCATCTGATTGGAGCTAAGTTTCATTGATATTTTGAAATCTATAGTATATTCTCTTCTTTTTATCTTATTTGATTTTCAGTTGCTTGGGGACAAGCAACAATTTAAGTTTGGTGTTGTGATGAGCGGATAATTTATACGCTTTTTGGCATTGTTTTTACATAGTTTTTAGTATGATTTAGTTAGTTTTTAATATATTTTTATTAGTTTTTAAATAAAAATCACATTTCTGGACTTTACTATGAGTTTGTGTATTTTTCTATGATTTCAGGTATTTTCTGGCTGAAATTGAGGGACTTGAGCAAAAATCAGATTCAGAGGTTGAAGAAGGACTGCAGATGCTGTTGGATTCTGACCTCCCTGCACTCAAAGTGGATTTTCTGGAGCTACAGAAGTCCAAATGGCGCTCTCTCAATTGCGTTGGAAAGTAGACATCCAGGGCTTTCTAGCAATATATAATAGTTCATTCTTTGCTCGAATTTAGACAACGCATACTGGCGTTTAACGCCAGCTCTCTGCCCTATTCTGGAGTTAAACGCCAGAAACAGGTTGCAAAGCAGAGTTAATTGGCAGAAACAGGTTACAAACTGGCGTTTAACTCCAAGGAAGACCTCTGCACGTGGAAGCTTTAATGCTCTGTCCAAGCACACACCAAGTGGGCCCGGAAGTGATTTTCTGCATCATTTATTCAATTTTGTAACCCTAGTAACTAGTTTAGGATAAATAGAACTCTTTACTATTGTACTAGGGGTCTTTTCCCTTATTTTTGAATTCATATGCCATTTGGGGAGGCTGGCCATTCGGCCATGCCTGGACCTTGTTCTTATCTATTTTCAACGGTAGAGTTTCTACACATCATAGATTAAGGTGTGGAGCTCTGCTGTTCCTCATGAATTAATGCAAAGTACTACTGTTTTTCTATTCAATTCAAACCTATTTCCTTCTCTAAGATATCCATTCGCACACAAGAACATGATGAATGTGATGATTATGTGACGCTCATCATCATTCTCACTTATGAACGCGTGCCTGACAAGCACTTCTGTTCTACATGCAAACAAGCTTGAATGTGTATCTCTTAGCCTTCTGATCATGAGATCAGAGTCTTCGTGGTATAGGCTAGAACTATTGGCGGCCATTCTTGAGGTCCGGAAAGTCTAAACCTTGTCTGTGGTATTCCGTGTAGGATTCGGGAAGGGATGGTTGTGACGAGCTTCAAACTCGCGAGTGCTGGGCGTAGTGACAGACGCAAAAGGATTACTGAATCCTATTCCAGTATGATCGAGAACCGACAGATCAATAGCCGTGCAGTGACTGCACATCTTGGACCATTTTCACTGAGAGGATGGAAAGTAGCCATTGACAACAGTGATGCCCTACACAAAGCTTGCCATAGAAAGGAGTGTGAATGATTGGATGAAGACAGTAGGAAAGCAGAGGTTCAGGAGGAACGAAAGCATCTCTATATGCTTATCTGAAATTCTCACCAACGACTTACATAAGTATCTCTATCCCATTTTACGGTTTATTTATCTTTTAATTATTAAAACTCTATAACCATTTGAATCCGCCTGACTGAGATTTACAAGGTGATCATAGCTTGCTTCAAGCCGACAATCTCCGTGGGATCGACTCTTACTCACGTAAGGTTTATTACTTGGACGACCCAGTACATTTGCTAGTTAGTTGTGCGATGTTGTGACAAAGTGTGTGAATTACGTTCCGAGCACCAGGTTTTTGGCGCCGTTGTTAAGGATCACAATTTCGTGCACCAAGTTTTTGGCGCCGTTGCCGGGGAGGGAACGAACAACAATTTCGCATTTGTTTCCGGCAACAACAGTGCCAAGTTTTTGGTCTGGCAACAACACCAAGTTTTTGGCGCCGTTGCCGGGGATTGTTCGAGTTTGGACAACTGACGGTTCATCTTGTTTCTCAGATTAGGTAATTTTATTTTAATTTTAAGTTTTTGTTTTTATTCTTTTAATTTTCGAAAAAAAAATTTTCAAAAAAAAATTAAATTAGATTATTCTATGGCTTCAGAATTTTTAAGAATGAATTCTAGAGTTTCACGAGATATGTTGAAGCCTGGCTGGCTGTAAAGCCATGTCTAATTCTTTTGGACCGAGGCTTCCACTCATCACCACAGAAGCAAGTTGAATGAAGTATCAGCTGTTGTATGTCTGATTTGTATCTGCTAAAGCTTGGCTGGCCATTGGCCATGTCTAGTGTTTTGGACCGGAGCTTTCACTGAAAGCTTGGCTGGTTAGTAAGCCATGTCTAATTCCTGGACCGGAGCTTTAGACTAACATTGCAAAGATTCCTGGAATTCTCATTAAAAATTTTGAAATCCTTATTTTTCTTTTCCAATTAATTTTTGAAAAACTCAAAAAATTTTTTTTAATAAAATCATAAAAACCAAAAATATTGTATTTCTTGTTTGAGTCTAGTGTCAAATTTTAAGTTTGGTGTCAATTGCATGTTTATCTCTTTCTTGCATTTTTCGAAAATTCATGCATTGTATTCTTCATGATCTTCAAGTTGTTCTTGGTAAGTCTTCTTGTTTGATCTTTAAAATTTCTTGTTTTGTGTCTTTTCTTATTTTTCATATGCATTCTTGCATTCATAGTGTCTAAAAATTAAAAATTTCTAAGTTTGGTGTCTTGCATGTTCTTCTTTTCTTAAAAATTTTCAAAAACAAGTCTTGATGTTCATCTTGATCTTCAAAGTGTTCTTAGTGCTCATCTTGACATTTATAGTGTTCTTGCATGCATCATTTGTTTTGATCCAAAACTTTCACGCATTGAGTCTTTTTGGTGTTTTTCTCTTTCTTCATTAAAAATTCAAAAATCAAAAAAATATCTTACCCTTATTCACTCATAAATTTTTGAAAATTTGAGTTGACTTTTTCAAAACTTTTTAAAATTTAGTTGTTTCTTATGAGTCAAATCAAATTTTTAATTTAAAAATCCTATCTTTTTCAAATCTTTTTCAAAAATCAAATCTTTTTCATTTTTTTCTTTCATATTTTCGAAAATTTCAATTTGATTTTCAAAAATCTTTTTCTTATTTTGTTTCATAATCGCAAAATCTTTACTAACAATTAATGTGATTGATTCAAAAAAAAAAGTTTATTACTTGCCTATTAAGAAAGGTTCAATCTTTAATTTTTAAAATCATATCTTTTTGTTTCTTGTTAGTCAAGTAATTAACTTTAATTTTCAAAATCAAATCTTTTTAAATTTCTTTTTCAAATCTTTCTCAAAATAAGTTTCAATCACATCTTTTTCAAAATCAATTTCAAAATCTTTTCTAACTTCTTATCTAACTTCCTATCTTCTCAAAATTGATTTTCAAATCTTTTTTTTCAATTAATCTTATCTTGTTTGATTCTTATCTTTTTCAAAACTACCTAACTAATTTTCTCTCTCTAATTTTCGAAAAGCACCTTCCTCTTTTTCAAAATTTCTTTTTAATTAACTAATTATTTTAAATTTTAATTTTAATTTTATTTCTTTTCTTATTTTTGAATTTTAACTTTATTTTTTAATTAAAAACAAAAAATATTTTTATTTTATTTCTTTTAATTTTTGAATTCTTTCCTCTCGCATCTCCTTCTAATTATTTATTCATCTACTAACACTTCTCTTCCACCCAAGAATTCGAACCCACTCTTCCCCTCTGTGTTTGGATTCTCATCTTTTCCTTCCTCTATTCTTCTCTTCTTATACTTACATAAGGAATTTCTACACTGTGACATAGAGGATTCCATATCTTCTTTTCTATTTTCTTCTTTTTCATATGAGTAGGAACAAGGATAAGAACATTCTTGTTAAAGCCGATCCTGAACCTGAAAGGACTCTGAAGAGAAAGCTAAGGGAAGATAAAGCACAACTCTCTGGAGAAAATCTGACAGAAATTTTTGAAAAAGAAGGAGACATGGCCGAAAATAATAACAATGCAAGGAAGATGCTTGGTGACTTTACTGCACCAAATTCCAATTTACATGGAAGAAGCATCTCAATCCCTGCCATTGGAGCAAACAATTTTGAGCTAAAGCCTCAATTAGTTTCTCTGATGCAGCAGAATTGCAAGTTTCATGGACTTCCATCAGAAGATCCTTTTCAGTTCTTAACTGAATTCTTGCAAATCTGTGATACTGTTAAGACCAATGGGATTGACTCTGAGGTCTACAGGCTTATGATTTTCCCGTTTGCTGTAAGAGACAGAGCTAGAATATGGTTGGACTCTCAACCTAAAGATAGCCTGAACTCTTGGGATAAGCTGGTCACGACTTTCTTAGCCAAGTTCTTTCCTCCTCAAAAGCTTAGCAAGCTTAGAGTGGATGTTCAAACCTTCAAACAGAAAGAAGGTGAATCCTTCTATGAAGCTTGGGAGAGACATAAGCAACTGACCAAAAAGTGTCATTCTGACATGCTTTCAGAATGGAACATCCTTGATATATTCTATGATGGTCTATCTGAGTTATCAAAGATGTCATTGGACCATTCTGCATGTGGATCCATTCACCTAAAGAAAACGCCTGCAGAAGCTCAAGAACTCATTGACTTGGTTTCAAATAACCAGTTCATGTACACTTCTGAAAGGAATCCTGTAAGTAATGGGACACCTCAAAGGAAGGGAGTTCTTGAAATTGATACTATGAATGCCATATTGGCTCAGAATAAAATATTGACTCAGTAAGTCAATATGATTTCTCAGAGTCTGAATGGATTGCTAGATGCATCCAACAGTACTTAAGAGGCATCTTCTGAAGAAGAAGCTTATGATCCTGAGAACCCTGCAATAGCAGAGGTGAATTACATGGGGGAACCCTATGGGAATACCTATAATCCCTCATGGAAAAATCATCCAAATTTCTCATGGAAGGATCAAAAAAAGCCCCAACAAGGCTTTAATAATGGTGGAAGAAACAGGTTTAGCAATAGCAAGCCTTTTCCATCATCCACTCAGCAACAGACAGAGAATTCAGAGCAGAATCCATCTAGCTTAGCAAATATAGTCTCTAATCTATCTAAGGCAACTTTAAGTTTCATGAATAAAACAAGGTCCTCCATTAGAAATTTGGAAGCACAAGTGGGCCAGCTGAGTAAAAGAGTCACTGAAACCCCTCCTAGTACTCTCCCAAGCAATACAGAAGAGAATCTAAAAAGAGAGTGCAAGGCCATAACCTTACTTGGTGTGGCCGAACCCAGAGAGGAGGAGAAGGACGTGAATCCTAGTGAGGAAGACCTCCTGGGACGTTCAGTGACCAATAAGGAGTTTTCCTTTGAAGAACCAAAGGAATCTGAGGCTCATCTAGAGATCATAGAGATTCCATTGAACCTCCTTTTACCATTCATGAGCTCTGATGACTATTCATCTTCTGAAGAAGATGAAGACATTGCTGAAGAGCAAGTTGCTCAATATTTAGGAGCAATCATGAAGCTGAATGCCAAATTATTTGGTAATGAGACTTGGGAGGATGAACCTCCATTGCTCACCAATGAACTAAATGCATTGGATAGGCAGAAATTACCTCAAAAGAAACAAGATCCTGGTAAATTCCTAATTCCCTGTAACATAGGCACCATGACCTTTGAGAAGGCTCTGTGTGACCTGGGGTCAGGCATTAACCTTATGCCACTCTCTGTAATGGAGAAACTTGGGATCTTTGAGGTGCAAGCTGCCAGAATCTCATTAGAGATGGCAGACAACTCAAGAAAATAGGCTTATGGACTAGTAGAGGATGTGTTAGTAAAGGTTGAAGGCCTTTACATCCCTGCTGATTTCATAATCCTAGACACTGGGAAGGATGAGGATGAATCCATCATCCTTAGAAGACCCTTCCTAGCCATAGCAAGAGCTGTGATTGATGTGGATAGAGGAAAATTGGTCCTTCAACTGAATGAGGACAACCTTGTGTTTAAAACTCAAGGATCTCCTTCTATAACCATGGAGAGTAAGCATGAAAAGCTTCTCTCACTGCAGAGTCAACCAAAGCCCCCACAATCAAACTCTAAGTTTGGTGTTGGGAGGCCACAACCAAACTCTAAGTTTGGTGAACCCCCACATTCAAACTCTAAGTTTGGTGTTGGGAGGTTCCAACAATGCTCTGAATATATGTGAGGCTCCATGAGAGCTCACTATCAAGCTATTGACACTAAAGAACCACTTGTTGGGAGACAACCCAATGTTATTTAATTATATCTATTTTATTTTCTATTGTTATTTTATGTTTTTTTTAGGTTGATGATCATGTGGAGTCACAAAAACTACTGAAAAATCAAAAACATAATGAAAAACAACTTTAAAAATAGCTCACCTTGGAGGAAGAACTTAGTGGCGTTTAAACGCCAGTAAGAAGCATCAAACTGGCGTTTAACGCCAGAAAGAAGCATCAAGCTGGCGTTAAACGCCAGAAACAAGCACCAGACTGGTGTTTAACGCCAGAACAGAGCATGGAAGTGGCGTTAAACACCAGAAACAGGCTACATTTGGGCGTTTAACGCCAAAAACAAGCAGCAAGCTGGCATTTAACACCAGACATGCATGCTAAGGGCGTTTTACACGCCTAATTGGAGCAGGGATGTTAAGTCCTTGACCCCACAGGATTCCCACATTTTCTTCTCTCCTCTTCACACCTTTTCATAACTCTCTTCCACAAATACCCATCACCAATCACCTCAATCACTCTTCCCCATCGCCTCTTCACCAATCACATCCGTTCTCTCTTCCCCATAAACCCCACTTACCTCCAAAATTCAAAATCTTTTCCCTCCCAAACCCAACCCTAATGGCCGAACCCTAAACCTCCTCCCACTCCTATATAAACCCCTCATTCCTTCTTCATTTTCACACAACACAACCCTCTCTTCTTCCCCTTGTCCGAATACACCTTCTTCCTCCATCTCCTCCATTTTCTTCCTCTTCTCCTTATTTCTTTCTTCTTTTGCTTAGGGACGAGCAAACATTTTAAGTTTGGTGTGGTAAAAGCATTGCTTTTTGTTTTTCCATAACCATTAATGGCACCTAAGGCCAGAGAAACCTCAAGAAAGAGGAAAGGGAAGGCAACTGCTTCCACCTCTGAGTCATGGGAGATGGAGAGATTCATCTCAAAAGTCCATCAAGACCACTTCTATGAAGTTGTGGCCAAGAAGAAAGTGATCCCTGAGGTTCCTTTCAAGCTCAAAAAGAATGAGTATCCGGAGTTCCGATATGAGATCCGAAGAAGAGGTTGGGAAGTTCTCACCAACCCCATTCAACAAGTCGAGATCTTAATGGTTCAAGAGTTCTATGCAAACGCATGGATCACTAGGAACCATGATCAAAGTGTGAACCCGAATCCAAAGCATTGGCTTACCATGGTTCGGGGGAAATACTTAGATTTCAATCCAGAAAATGTAACTCTGGCGTTCAACTTGCCAATGATGGAAGAAAATGCACGCCCCTACACTATAGGGGTCAACTTTGATCAAAGGTTAGACCAAGTCCTCATGGACATATGTGTGGAAGGAGCTCAATGGAAAGTTGACTCAAGAGGCAAGCCGGTTCAATTGAGAAGACTGGACCTTAAGCCTGTAGCTAGAGGATGGTTGGAGTTTATTCAACGTTCAATCATTCCTACTAGCAACCGGTCTGAAGTTACTATAGATCGGGCCATCATGATCCATAGTATCATGATTGGGGAGGAAGTGGAAGTTCATGAGATTATACCTCAAGAACTCTACAAGGTGGCTGACAAGTCCTCCACTTTGGCAAGGTTAGCCTTTCCTCACCTCATTTGTCACCTCTGCAATTCGGTTGGAATTGACATAGAGGGAGACATCCTCATTGAAGAGGATAAGCCCATCACCAAGAAGAGGATAGAGCAAACAAGAGATCATGGACCTCAACAAGAGCATGAGGAAATCCCGCACCATGAAATTCCTGAGATGCCTCAGGGGATGCACTTCCGTCCACAAAACTATTGGGAGCAAATCAACACTTTCTTATGAGAATTAATTTCCAACATGGGACAACTAAGGGTGGAGCACTAAGAGCACTCCATCATTCTCCATGAGATTAGAGAAGATCAAAGAGCTATGAGGGAGGAGCAACAAAGGCAAGGAAGAGACATAGAGGAGCTCAAGAGCACCATTGGTTCTTCAAGAAGAGGAAGACGTCACCCTCACTAAGGTGGACCCGTTCCTTAATCTCCTTGTTCTTATTTTCCTATTTTTCATTTACTATGCTTTATGTTTATGTTTGTGTCTTGTTACATGATCATTAGTATTTAAGTGTCCATGCCTTAAAGTTATGAATGTCCTATGAATCCATCACCTCTCTTAAATGAAAAATGTTCTAAAAACAAAAGAACAAGAAGTACAGGGTTTCGAATTCATCCTTGAAACTAGTTTAATTATTTTGATGTGGTGACAATACTTTTTGTTTTCTGAATGAATGCTTGAACAGTGCATATGTCTTTTGAAATTGTTGTTTATGAATGTTAAATATGTTGGCTCTTAAAGAATGATAAAAAAGGAGACATGTTATTTGATAATCTGAAAAATCATAAAATTGATTCTTGAAGCAAGAAAAAGCAGTGAATAGAGAAGAGCTTGCAAAAAAAAAAGAGAAAATAAAAATGGCAAAAAAAGAAAGAAAAAGAAAAAGCAAGCAGAAGAAGCCAAAAGCTCTTTAAACCAAAAGGCAAGAGCAAAAAGCCAATAGCCCTTAAAACCAAAAGGCAAGGGTAAAAAGGATCTAAGGCTTTGAGCATCAGTGGATAGGAGGGCCTAAAGGAATAAAATCCTGGCCTAAGCGGCTAAACCAAGCTGTCCCTAACCATGTGCTTGTGGCGTGAAGGTGTCAAGTGAAAACTTGAGACTGAGCGGTTAAAGTCGAGGTCCAAAGCAAAAGAAGAGTATGCTTAAGAACCCTGGACACCTATAATTGGGGACTTTAGCAAAGTTGAGTCACAATCTGAAAAGGTTCACCCAGTTATGTGTCTGTGGCATTTATGTATCCGGTGGTAATACTGGAAAACAAAGTGCTTAGGGCCACGACCAAGACTCATAAAGTAGCAGTGTTCAAGAATCAACATACTGAACTAGGAGAATCAATAACACTATCTGAATTCTAAGTTCCTATAGATGCCAATCATTTTGAACTTCAAGGGATAAAGTGAGATGCCAAAACTATTCAAGAGGCAAAAAGCTACTAGTCCCGCTCATCTGATTGGAGCTAAGTTTCATTGATATTTTGGAATCTATAGTATATTCTCTTCTTTTTATCCTATTTGATTTTCAGTTGCTTGGGGACAAGCAACAATTTAAGTTTGGTGTTGTGATGAGCGGATAATTTATACACTTTTTGGTATTGTTTTTACATAGTTTTTAGTATAATTTAGTTAGTTTTTAATATATTTTTATTAGTTTTTAAATAAAAATCACATTTTTGGACTTTACTATGAGTTTGTGTGTTTTTCTGTGATTTCAGGTATTTTCTGGCTGAAATTGAGGGACTTGAGTAAAAATCAGATTCAGAGGTTGAAGAAGGACTGCAGATGCTGTTGGATTCTGACCTCCCTGCACTCAAAGTGGATTTTCTGGAGCTACAAGAGTCCAAATGGTGCGCTCTCAATTGCGTTAGAAAGTAGACATCCAGGGCTTTCCAGAAATATATAATAATCCATACTTTGACCGAGTTTAGATAACGCAAACTGGCGTTCAACGCCAGCTCTCTGCCCTATTCTGGAGTTAAATGACAGAAATAGGTTGCAAAGCAGAGTTAAACGCCAGAAATAGGTTACAAACTGGTGTTTAACTCCAAGGAAGACCTTTGCACGTGGAAGCTTCAATGCTCAGCCCAAGCACACACCAAGTGGGCCCGGAAGTGATTTTATGCATCATTTACTCAATTATGTAACCCTAGTAACTAGCTTAGGATAAATAGAACTCTTTACTATTGTACTAGGGGTCTTTTCCCTTATTTTCGAATTCATATGCCATTTGGGGAGGCTGGCCCTTCGGCCATGCCTGGACCTTGTTCTTATGTATTTTCAACGGTAGAGTTTCTAGAGAGCTCTGCTGTTCCTCATGAATTAATGCAAAGTACAACTGTTTTTCTATTCAATTCAAACCTATTTCTTCTCTAAGATATCTATTCGCACACAAGAACATGATGAATGCGATGATTATGTGACGCTCATCATCATTCTCACTTATGAACGCGTGCCTGACAAACACTTCCGTTCTACATGCAAACAAGCTTGAATGTGTATCTCTTAGCCTTCTAATCGTGAGATCAGAGTCTTCGTGGTATAGGCTAGAACTATTGGCAGCCATTCTTGATTCCGAAAAGTCTAAACCTTGTCTGTGGTATTCCGAATAGGATCTGGGAAATGATGGCTATGACGAGCTTCAAACTCGCAAGTGCTGGGCGTAGTGACAGATGCAAAAGAATTACTGAATCCTATTCCAGTATGTCGAGAACCGACAGATGAATAGCCGTGCGGTGACTGCACATCTTGGACCATTTTCACTGAGAGGATGGAAGTAGCCATTGACAACGGTGATGGCCTACACAAAGCTTGCCATAGAAAGGAGTGGGAATGATTGAATGAAGACAGCAGGAAAGCAGAGGTTCAGGAGGAACGAAAGCATCGCTATACGCTTATCTAAAATTCTCACCAATGACTTACATAAGTATCTCTATCCCATTTTACATTTTATTTATCTTTTAATTATTAAAACTCTATAACCATTTGAATCTGCCTGACTGAGATTTACAAGGTGACCATAGCTTGCTTCAAGCCGACAATCTCCGTGGGATCGACCCTTACTCACGTAAGGTTTATTACTTGGACGACCCAGTGCACTTGCTGGTTAGTTGTGCGAAGTTGTGACAAAGTGTGTGAATTACGTTCCGAGCACCAAGTTTTTGGCGCCGTTGTTAAGGATCACAATTTCATGCACCACTCATGCATACTGATACAGAAAGCAGTTTCATGATTCTGTTTGCTGTTAGTTTCAGCCATGGATATGTAGAATCAAACTCCAACCCTTGACACTGAGGAAGACAAATATGCTTCCCTTTCTAACTTGCTTCAAGAATTCACAACTATTCCTAATATTGACAAGGCTTGGCTTTTTAACTCTCATTCAACTATTCCCAATACACTTTTCTTGGCTTTCTTGACATGAAATGGTAAATGTTGATGCTTAGATCAATGTATTCTGAATATAAGATTGTTCTTGATAGGACAAAGTCCCTGCCTTCTCTCCAAAGAAAGCAAAAAGCTTCATTGATAATGAATTGGGAGCTCCCATTAGCTTACTGTTTAGGGAGTTTGAAGATCGGCCAATAGCCGCTGCTAGTCTTGGTCAGGTAGCATAAGATCAGCCTACTGCTTACTTTCTCTAAGGGTTGATATGAACCATTAATGATCTTAATGCTGTTTAGGTTCATCGTGCTATCCTGCATTGGGTTACTTGTAAGTCTAATTTCTGTTTGATTGTGTTAATTCTCTTTTATTATATGGTTTGAAACTCTCTATTATGTCAATTCATTCTTGATCTCAGTTCAAAATTTTTTTGAAGATATTCTGGATATTTAAAAAACATACTATGCTATTATAAAGATCTATTTATTTAGTTTTTAGTTCTACTTTGAGTTTTGACTGATTTCTGTTTCAATGTATTGTAATGTTGGTATGCAAATTAGTGTTGTTGGTTCTGCACTGGTTCCTGTTTGATTTGGATAGGTAACAAGCATTTGGAATGATGCTTTAATGTGCTTGAAATTCTGATAGTCTGATAAACTATGACCATGGCTTGATCTCTCTGACTGTAAACAGAAAATTCAATAGCATCCCATTTTGGTATGTTTAAGTAATATTCAGCTCTCATTTTACATGCAGGAAGAAACTATTTACTATGATAACTGATCTTCCAACAATATTTGATGTTGTTATAGGAATGGAAAAGACACCAGCTTCTAATCATAGCAGTAACAAATCTAGGCTAAAAATGAAAGTTAGGCTATTTTTAAATTCTTAGATCAATTGCTAAAAACAAAAGTTAGGCTACTTTTCAAGGTGCAACTTTAGATCATCGCTAACACTTGTATTGCTACATTGATGTAATATAGTTATAGGCTTGTAGCATTTTTTGTTGTTTAGATTTGTAACATGATTTATTACTTTTCAAGAGAAATTTGTGTATCAATATTTTGAATTTAATGAAATATCTCATTTTGTAGTAATTAATTTAAGTATTTTTATATAATAATAATAATAATAATAATAATAATAATAATAATAATAATAATAATTGTTGGTAAAAATAATTAAAATTTTAGAAAAAAAGATAATTTGTTGCTTCTAAAAAATGAGTATAATATAACTAAAAAAAAACTTTAAGATTTTAGCGGCAATAGTAATGGCAGCTAAAAGTGAATAATAGTATAATTTTAGAATTCTTTTAGTAGCCATATAAATTGCCGGTAAAATAGATTTTAGCGACAATAGTAATGGCAACTAAAAGTGAACAATGTTTCCATCTTAGAATTACTTTTAGTGGCCATATAAATTGCCAAGAAAATTGTCCCTAAAAAGTTATATACTTTTTGCGGCCATTAAAATGGTCTTTACTGGCAAATGTTATAATGGTCACTAAAACCTTTTAGCGGCAAAGCATAAGACGGCTAATGTCTAATTGCCGGTAAATGTATTAGCGGCTATTTTTATTGCCGCTAAAAGTAAAATAAATGGCCGCTAAAAGTGATTATTTTTGTAGTGTCAATGCACTGACCACTGAGTGAACATCCTTCATTCGAGCACTCCTCCTCGGATTTGAATCCTCTAAAGTTTGAATTTCACTTTAGAGAGTAAAGTGTGATCTTCTATTCTTTCATAGTTTCTCTTTCATATTTATTCTTGGTCCCACCTATGAAATCAATGGTGAGAGATCACACTTTACTCTTTAAAATAAAATTCAAACTTTAGAGGATCCAAATCCCTCCTCCTCCACCATCCTTCTCACGTAGACACATAGGATGGCAACAACGGTAGTGGATTCGTCGTCGCAAGTCCCAACCACAACGCTCTTCTCCTTCTTTTCCATCCTTCTCATGCAGAATCAGCGGTCATTCTTTGACACTCTCAACGCGCCGTCGTAAGTCCCAACCGCAGTGCTCTTTTCCATCACAGCCGTAGCAGAGAACGACAGCATCTAGTCTGAGCCATCGCCAAAAATCGAGCAGCCCTCTCCGTCGCCAAGAGGCCCTCAACATCGCAGCAGTCGGTGTCGTCGCCAAGAAGCCCTCACCATCACAGAAGCCCGCGTCCTCACTGATCAATAGCAAGTTCAAACCCTCTCCTAGAATTCAACAATGTCTTCTTTAGAGGTTAGAATATTCACCAAGTTTTGGAGTAAATTTTGTTGTTGTTGCTGGTTCTGTTGTTGATAATTCTAATTATTTGTTTTGTGTAAAATTTGTTTTGCTATTCCTAATTTGTTATTTGATAATAATTTGTTGCTGTGGTTCAATTTTTGGTTGCTATTATGTTGAAATTTTTTTAGTATAACTTGTTTTTATTTTAGAATCAGCTTTTAGCACTAGTGGAAGAGTGCTTAACAACTACAAGAGTAATGTGCAAGTAGAACTGATCATTGTGCAAATTGGTACGTTTGATCTCGTTCTAGAGGAGAATCTAATTTTGATGCATCTGTTAGTACCAACAGGTGAGTTAAACTTGTTTCTTGATTTATTTCTGTGTACTGATGGATGCTTCTACTATTTTAGAATGCGAACTGAATAAAGTTAGGTATCTATTATAGTTTTGCTGATAAGGTTTGTGACACTTGCAAAACTAATAAAAGCTAAGCAAGAAAAATCACTTACCTCAAAAAAGTGTATTCAAGAAGTTAAGTTGTTTGGAAAAAATTTTCTCTCACAACGGAACAAAGTACAGTCAAAGCTATCATTCTTGGAAAAAGATATTAAAACAAGCTAAAAATGATTTGACCTTTTACACTACTTCAAGGAATGTGGAAATAAAGACAGAAGAGAGATTTTCAACGAATCTTTGATGCTACCGGCTCCTAAAATGTCGATCTAAAATGGTGTACTACAATTTTTTTATCTTTTATACTTTGTTTACTCTATTCTTGTTCTTCTGTCTTAGAAGAACTTTTTTCTTATTAGAATTGTAATCTAGAAAGTTTTTCACTCATAGATTTAGACTAGATTACATTCTTGTAATTTTGAGACTTGTATGTATGTAGTTTATCTTGTTAGTATAATCTCAGAAAACCTAAAATGGATAAGTCAACTCAGTTGCAGAAGGTGAGAATATTTTTTTACTGGTTCATCCAATAAATCTTTAGAGCTTATACCCTTAATTATTCGTGATTCCTGGTCCTAAGAAGGCTTGAGAAAAGAATATTTAATGTTCTTGATTGGTAGGATATCCAATAGAGTCAATAGTCCTAAAAAGACTTGAGGAAATAATATCAAAGTTGTTCTTAAGTTCTATTGTAATACAATTTGAGTCGATGCTGGAATTGAAAAGGCTCTATGTAAATAATATATTTGTATACTTATTCTAATAGTAAAACTCTTAAGTTACTTGGGGATTAATCTGAACATTTTATGCTAAATTTGTATATATCACTTGTGTACTATTCTTTAAACTCTTACCTTTTGCATTACTTTTATTTTACCAATTGCTAGTTTATTTAAAGTTAAAATTAAGTCATTTCTAAAAGAATATAAGATTATTAAAAACCATTTTAAAATATTTATATCTAAGTTTTTTTTTTTTAAAACAAACTTAAACTTGTATTATGAACAAACTAACTGATATTTCTGTGTTAACCATGTCTCATACTTAAGAAGGTTTTTAAGTTAATTTTCAAATAAAATACTTTCAAGCAAGATTCAACCCCTTACTAGTGAATCTTTTCAAAGCATTATTGCATTCATTCTAATACACATAAAACAAGTTTGCTTACCTTAATTGAAGCTAAAATCGACTTGTGAGGAGATACACTACAAAAAAAAAGGTTAAAAAACGTCATTAATATTAAGGCAGTTTTGTGAAAACGCCACAATATTTGTGAATTAAGGCAATTTATGTCACTTCCATAATATATTTGTAACTCAGGGGCATTTGTAATGATTTTGGTTGTACTAACTGCTGTTATATATTTTATTTAATTAAAAGAAAGCCCAACCTAAACCTAATAATTACGAGCAGAAGAGTAGAGCATGAGCAACGAGCTTCTTCTCCTCCATTGATGCAAACTTCTCCTTTATTCATGTGAGCTTCTCTGCTATTGATGCAAGCTTCTCCTCCATCGAGCTTCTGCGTTCTATGTTGTGCGAGCTTCTTACCCTAACTCGTCTTTTCTGTCTTCGTTCTCACTTCTAGATTTTTATACAAAATTCTCATCCTCTTCTTGTTCATCTTCTTTTGATTCATGATTTCTTAATTTCTCTCTATTTATTACTATTATTTCAATTCCTTATTTTATGTGTGTGAGAGTTGCGTTGGTCTGGCAGAATTCAAAAACGAAATCATTGCTACTCTGCGAGTGATGATCGTGAAACCAACTTGACAAAACAGAGAGTGTATATTGTTCCCACGAGGATCAATAGACTAATAAACAATGATTAATTGATTATTCTAATTAGACAAATTGAAACAAATGAATCAGAGAATTCAAACGTGTAAATAGAAAACAAAGGCAAAGTAGTGAATGAAAAGTAATATGAATGAGAGTGCTAAGGCTTCAGAGTTGTTCACTGTAACACCCTAACTACCAAAGCTCACACTTTCGGCTGCGCGACTCTAATAGTTCGGACATTACGACGACTTTATATTATTTAATACTAAAATATGAGCCTGTTTAAAACTTTAAATCGCAATACCGATCCAAAAATACTTTCATCCGATATCATACATCCATAAATACCATACAACTTACAAAACTCATAAAGAGTACCTCCATATATATACATACATATATATAAGTAATATTACAACCATAATCCAATACAATTCCTATCCCTCTTACAGATTATATCAAGATAAAGGCGAGGGTACAATAAACCATAGCTAAAACAATACAGAGCATCTCAACAACAACTAAATGAACTCTTCGTAACTTCTGCGCCCATATCCTGAAAGGGGAAAAATGTAGGGGGGTGAGAACATCATCCTCGAAAGGGTTCTCAGTAGAGGGTTTTTGGGAATTACTGTAATAGGATACTTGAAGATAAACTGTACCAGTGATTAATAACCGTCTCATGCCTCTTTTCAAAAACAATGGTTTACAATAAAAGTAAAGTCGGAAATCTTTTCGGAAAGAAGAACCGTTCAATTCTCAAAAACTCAAAAGCCTTTCAAAACGGTTTATCTATGCGGAACCAAAATAGCCTTTCATAATTTTATTCCAAACCAGAAACACAAAACCGAAATCAACCGTCAGTTCATCTCTTTGCAACCACGGCCCTAGGCCCAAACAATCCAACCAACAACCAATCACCACAATCCAACAGAGTTCCAGATGCAAACACAGATAGGAAGTTCAAGCACAAACAAACAGTTATTACAAGTAGAACAGTTAGCAATTAATCACATAGGCAAACCAAGTATAATATGCACACCCAACCAATGTCACACAAATGCATATGATGTATGCCTGTCCCTAGTGGCTGATGATATCATCTGTCGGTTACTATGCCAACCCGACGTGTCCGGTAGCTAACCCAGACACAGTCTCTCTGTTGCGCTTTATTATCATTAGAGGGTATCTGCGCCCTGTCGCCATTAGAGGGTATCTGCGCCCTGTCGCCATTAGAGGGTATCTACGCCCTGTCGCCATTAGAGGGTATCGGTGCCCTGTCACCCTTACAACCAGAGAGAAAACACAAGCATACTCGCATACAACATTCATCTCAGCCATCCGGCTTAAATTCACAATTCATTCGATTGCATACATGCATTTATACTCAACCATGGATCACCATCCATCTCAGCCATCCGGCTCACGGTTCAATCCAGAACCAGCCAATTTATCAATAAATACAGCCCTTCGGCTTAAGTTCATAATTCATAATCAGCCATACGGCTCACAACTCATTCGGCAATCAGCCATAGTTTATTAGCATACACGGCCATTCCGGCTCACAACAAAACAACACTTCCACCATTCAACATCATCAAATTCATAAAACCGGCATTTAAGCCATAAATCACTTTTCTCAAGCCATTTCACTTTGAAATCAAATTTCAACTCTTTTTAGCCTTGGCTTTAAAGATCTCATTTCTCAAATCATCTCAGGCTCATAAGCCAAATTTACTCAAAGTGAGTTCCCTTTTAAAACAAAGCCACTCTCGGCATTCTCTTTCCAAAACTTCCAAAACCATGGCAAGTTAAGGATTTATTTCAAAGTATTCAAAATCACCCATACAACAATGGGATTTCATAACAAAAGTTTCTCGGCAGAGTCCCAAGTCTTTAGGGAAGGTCAACTTATATAAATTCCTTAAAATTCATTGAAACTTTTAAAATCATAGATTCCCGGTTCAAGTAAATAAAACTGAATTTATTATGAAATCGATCATACAAAATCACAAGTTCCAACCCGGTCCAAAAATCAACTCATTTGAAACGGAACCGGTTCATTTGAATCAAACCACTTTCAGGTTTCTTTTTGGAACCCATTTTCCTAACTCTTCCAAAATGCCTCAAACTTGATTACTCAATCAAAAGTCTAAATTCCTTTAAAATCACTAAAAGCTCCTTTTTATATTGAAATCAATATTAGAGCATCATTCTTTCCTTCAGTGATTCAAACTGTACAAATAGTTCGTTTCTAAATAAGCCGAACTCAACGCATAAAGTTCATTAAATAAATTAAGCTTGAAAGCATAAATATTCTCTTAATAAATCAATTAATACAATTTCTCAAATCCCACCCTTTTTAAATAACTTTACAAACAAGAGTAGGATTTTGTAGAAATTTCGGCAGCACCTCCCCTAAAACTTGGACTTTTGCCACCCGGTTCGGGCCCCAACTAAACCGTTTCTCATTCCTTTTCAACAGCTCAAAACCAGAAATCAATTCAAAGCAAGCTAAATCCAACAGTCGCCTCAGTGGCATATTTCAAGAAAATCATTTCAAGATCAACTCAATACCAACCGATTTAACTCATTTCCAAAGCTTTAAAGAATCGGTTCAGCAATAAATCATTTATCAAAACCAAATCAGTTAAAGCAACCCAGGCTGAATTTCAAGAGTATTCTATCTTCCACATCATCAAAATAATTGACTCAATTCAAACCAATCCTCGACGAATTAAACTCATTTCAAATCTTTAAAGAATCAACTTCAAACATTACATTTCATAAGCCACACAACAATTCAGCCAAACCAACATCCATAGTCATTCGAGTCAATCAAATAATACATAAGGCAGATACAATCACCAAATACACAATATCTCACATCAGTACCCATATGTAATAATTCCAATAATAAACTATAGTTTTCGGAAAGCGCCCCTACCTCAAAACGCAATTCCATAATCCAACGTCTCATAGAGTCCTTTCCGCCTCATCCCGAACTGACGGCAACCAAAACCTCGGCTCCCAGTCACGTTCGCAATGACCATAGCAACACTAATCGCAACATACAATAATCAGGACTCGACCCCACGTTATCAAAACTCATATTCATTAACCGAACACAACAGAATACTAACGCGAGGCTTTTTAAAACATAATCTCTTACCGGAATAACAACACGAAGCAGTTCTGATTTCGAACCGGCCCCGACAACAGCTCCGGCGGCGGCCAGAAGCTCCGGTGGGTCATCTATAAAAAACCGCGCAGCATCAAAACCTTCTCGAAACTCAAAATGACCGAACCCACAAATTTGAAACCCTTATCGGCAGAGTTCTCTGGCGGCGGCAGCGAAGTTTTTTTTTTTCCGGCGGCCGGAGCGGCAGCTTGGGCGGCACCCAAGAGCTGGCAGCAGCGATGATAACCCCACGCCTGCTCCTCCGATCGCATCTCCTCTCCCTCAGATCGGACCGGTGGCAGACCCCCCAACAGTGGCGGTGCAGCAGCTCACAGTGCAAGTAGCAGCGGTGCCCTGAACCTTTCTTTCCTTCAGATCAGATCGGGCGGATCTCTAGCAGTGGCGGCGGCAGACCAGAGCAGTAGAATGGAGGGGATGATGACTGCTCAAAACGCAGCGATAGCATACGACGGCACGCGAGGGCAGCGGCGAGTGCCTCCCTGTGGGTCGCCGACTCCACGTTCCTCTCTTGGTCTCTCGCTCTCTTCTGGTCAGGACTCACGGCGGCGCTGTGCTCCCACCAAGGTTGCGAGCTCAACGGTGGCAAGGCAGGGAGGACGATGGAGCTGGCAGCGAGTCCTTCTCTGCGCGACGCTGACTCCGTGTCTCTTTCTCTTTCTCCCTTCGGTGTACAATGGTGGCGACAAGGCGTGGAATGCGGCGGCACAACGCGACGGTGGCGGTGAGGCCCTGCGGCTCCGACGCGTCTCCTCTCCTTCTTCTCCCTGTCGCACTCTGTTCCCTCTTTCTTTCTTTGCTTCGTTTGGCAGCTGTTGCTGCTATGTGTCGCGTGAATGAGGGGAGGAAGGGAAACGGGTAGGGTGCGGCGGCGTTGAGCTGGACGGCGGCGGCAGTGAGGCCCCAGCCATCGTCGCCCCTCCTCTCTTCCCCACTCCTCCGATCTGCTACTGTTGCTGCGTGTGGGTTTGAGGAAAAAAAAAAAGGAAACATTTGTGTTGCTGCTGCTGGGTTGGGTGAGAAAGGAACCGGGTCACTGGGTTAGGGTTTTAGGATTAGGGTTTCATTTTCAAAAATTAGGGTTAGGGACATTTTAGTAATTTCAGATGAAATTGGGAATAATATAGTAATTGAAACCCAAATTAAGTCCAACACTAATTGTATATAGGAAATACAATTTGCTCATCAATTTCACAAATTATTTTCAATAAAATGTCCAAATCAAATAATTAGAAGTAATATACTTAATTTCTTCATTTTCCAAAATAGCAGTAATAATATTTAATATATTACTTACCTAATCCAAATCATATAAAATCCTTATTATTTCATAACTATCAATCTTATACTTTAAATATAGAAAATAATCCAATAATTATAAAATTGGATAATAATCATAGCTTATCTCAAATCCAATAAATCAAAACTTGCCTTAATTATCTTTAATAAAATGATTTCCGAAATTAAGGCTATAAATAACTATATGATTTGAGACTTGATCATAATAAGACTTTTCAAAAGTTCTGGGTCTTACATCCTACCCACCTTATAAAAATTTTCGTCCTCGAAAACTGATACAAAACAAAAGAAATCTCATTACAATTCACCCTTGAACACATTTAAGGAAGAAGTAAAAATATCTCAACGTATAAACATATATACGGTTCTCAAATACTTGGATTATCATATGCATAAGGATACAAAGGTAGGAGTATGGTTGCAAAGCAAACATTACAAGGTAGGCTCAATGCAAAAGATAACATGGGTCAATCATGTGATAGAAGGGCAAGGCATCAAGGGCTATCAAACAGGATGGAGTTAAAACGACGTGCTCAACCTCCGCACACTAATCTCGCATCAACCTCAAAGTTTCAACTTTCCAACTCCATCAAGCACTTTACAAACCCCAAATTTGATCACAAGCCTGATAATCACAAACCCGTTCGCAAGGAACAAATCGCCCACAACTCATACGTTGCACACCTACCGCTTCAACTTCGTATGCACACATCACGCCTTAAAGAACTAACGCATCGCGTTACGTATACGTCTACAGGTCGCACGTGATATCAAAATAATTCTCGAGTCTACTCAGAAGGATACAAGACTTTAGAAAGGAGAGTCAAATGTCAAGGATAGTACTCAAAGATTTGGGAGAATGTATCCAGATCCAGATAAACAAGGACACTCAAGCAATGAAGTTTGCTAGACTCAATTTAATTGACAACTTCAAAGATGACCCTTGGATCGAAGAAGTTCAATAGGATCAATAAGAAGAAAATCAGTGCATCAGTTTGAACAAATTCAAGCTGAGTCGAAGAAGTATGAGGTTCACAAAAGAGAATATCTCAAAACCAAGGCAAAGCTCACAAAACTCAAGAGCATGATTAAAAATACTTCTGAATACATTGTTCTTAAAAGAATCAAAAACTTGCAGGAAAATCACCTCGCAATCTAAAAGAAAAGTTAAGCAACAAATATCCTTCAAGAGAGTAACAAAAGCATAAACGTGGCTTTGCTCTAGTTCAATTTCACGTCGAAGTAGATTATGTAGAGTTTTAAAAACAACTATACACAAGTTTAGCTGAGAGCAAAAATATTTCCTCAACTCTTTTAGAAAGATAATTAGGTGCACAACTTAACCAAAAGCAGTTCATAAAAACTCGGAAGTAATCAAATGCTTGTTCAAAAATTCTCGAAGTTCATACTCAAACAAGCGTGCATAACATTTATAGCAAGGACGAAAGAGGAAGTTAAACTCTCTTTAGAAAGGAAACTCCGAGGTAAAGATTTGCTTACAATTTGATAAAGAAAATAAGTGGTGTGTTACAAACAAACCAGTTTCCACTAAACAAGGAAGCTTTCCAAAACTTCATTTAAAAGGGCGCATGCCAACTTTAAATTAATTTTGTCAAAATTGGACAATGGTTTTAATCTCAATCAAGCAACAGAAAGTAAATTCTGTTTAAAACTTCTTACAAGAGAATTCGAAACTTCTTTAAAAGGTTCAAAACAAGACTCCAAAAGTGTTCTTGAAATCACCACCTCAGAAGAACATTCAAGAAGTTTAAGATGTACTAAAAAGAAGTCAAGCCATGCAAGAAAGGATCTTAAATCAAAGTAGTTCAAACAAGATTCACTAGGCATGAGTCATCAAACAAGCTTTCAATTGACTCCAAATGAATATAAAAGTCATAGGAAAGACAACTTAATCATTAGTAATTCCTCAATGATAAATCTTTAACTAAAAACTCTTGTAGAGATAATGGGAGAATAAACAATGCACTATCTTGAAACGAATCAAAGTGACCCACATAAGGATGAGATTCACAAGAGGGGACAAACCAAGATCAATGGTAATGTTCACAAGATGTAAAAGATTAGTTAAAAAAAACAAGATCAAGCATGACATTCATGGAGATGGAAAGCTTAAAAGAGACTCTAGTCCGCTCATAAGAAGAAAGCCATGAGTCTAACATTTTTAAAAGAATCACAATAGCATCAACAATGTAGTATGCTGACCCGAACTCAAGTTAAAAATAATTTAGGTAAAGTTTATCAACAAAAATCAACCGGAATAAAAGCGAAGAATCCCTTCTTCCCAGAATTTCGAAAAATGCCCAAATGCATAATCAGATAAAGGCGTGCATTGGAACTATAGTAAAATTACTAGAAAGTCATTTTGTATTTAAAGTAAATGCAGTTTCGCAAACCAGTGAAAGCACGGTCGAGGTATGAGAAATAAATAGTTGTTAAACTGTGTAAGAAATCTTCAAAGTTTCACATGTAGATAAGTATATATCTATTCAACAGCAATTTCCATAAAAATCTCAAAATTAGCTGTAATCACTGTCAAATAAGAGGAAAACTGAATCAACAAGTTCTCTAAGAATGAACACGGAACCCGGAGTTAAAAGTCACAGCACATTAAGACAAGTTCAAGGCTATATCAAAGAATACTTGAATCAAGAAGAACTCAAACAGGGGAAGATAGATGCAACAAGGATCTTAAACCAGCATATGCACTTAAGGTCAAACAAGAATGCATATAGATAGAGGAATAGAGTTGAAAAATCAAACTACTTTTCAAAAGGACTAGCAAACAAGAGCTTCAAGTTAGGATATAAAAGAACAAGTCGACTCGAATAGAATTTAAGACACACAACTGAATAGCCTCGAGAAATAGTTTCTAACGTTCCCAAAATCCGCGATTCGCTTTACTCAAAACTCGTATTTCATCTATGATAACCCATCAGTGCTTTCATATACATAATTCACTAGTATTAAGCCGGCCAAACTTAATACCAGGAATTATGCAATGCAAGACTAACAGCGTTAATCAATAGACCGTCATGTGCATAAAGCTCTAATTCTCGTCATTCGACAAGACCTAATACATGACAAACGCTCAGAGTATGCAACTGAAGCATAGTCAGTCCATTCCTCAGGCTCTACAGGAAGAACTGCTCTGATACCATAATGTAACACCCTAACTACCAAAGCTCACACTTCCGGCTGCGCGACTCTGATAGTTTGGACATTACGACGACTTTATATTATTTAATACTAAAATATGAGCCTGTTTAAAACTTTAAATCGTAATACCGATCCAAAAATACTTTCATCCGATATCATACATCCATAAATACCATACAACTTACAAAACTCATAAAGAGTACCTCCATATATATACATACATATATATAAGTAATATTACAACCATAATCCAATACAATTCCTATCCCTCTTACAGATTATATCAAGATAAAGGCGAGGGTACAATAAACCATAGCTAAAACAATACAGAGCATCTCAACAACAACTAAATGAACTCTTCGTAACTTCTGCGCCCATATCCTGAAAGGGGAAAAATGTAGGGGGGTGAGAACATCATCCTCGAAAGGGTTCTCAGTAGAGGGTTTTTGGGAATTACTGTAATAGGATACTTGAAGATAAACCGTACCAGTGATTAATAACCGTCTCATGCCTCTTTTCAAAAACAACGGTTTACAATAAAAGTAAAGTCGGAAATCTTTTCGGAAAGAAGAACCGTTCAATTCTCAAAAACTCAAAAGCCTTTCAAAAC
The DNA here is from genome assembly GCF_003086295.3 of Arachis hypogaea. Taxonomy (NCBI): domain Eukaryota; kingdom Viridiplantae; phylum Streptophyta; class Magnoliopsida; order Fabales; family Fabaceae; genus Arachis; species Arachis hypogaea. The sequence goes on from NC_092046.1 coordinate 32,004,213, forward strand.
GGTTTATCTATGCGGAACCAAAATAGCCTTTCATAATTTTATTCCAAACCAGAAACACAAAACCGAAATCAACCGTCAGTTCATCTCTTTGCAACCACGGCCCTAGGCCCAAACAATCCAACCAACAACCAATCACCACAATCCAACAGAGTTCCAGATGCAAACACAGATAGGAAGTTCAAGCACAAACAAACAGTTATTACAAGTAGAACAGTTAGCAATTAATCACATAGGCAAACCAAGTATAATATGCACACCCAACCAATGTCACACAAATGCATATGATGCATGCCTGTCCCTAGTGGCTGATGATATCATCTGTCGGTTACTATGCCAACCCGACGTGTCCGGTAGCTAACCCAGACACAGTCTCTCTGTTGCGCTTTATTATCATTAGAGGGTATCTGCGCCCTGTCGCCATTAGAGGGTATCTGCGCCCTGTCGCCATTAGAGGGTATCTACGCCCTGTCGCCATTAGAGGGTATCGGTGCCCTGTCACCCTTACAACCAGAGAGAAAACACAAGCATACTCGCATACAACATTCATCTCAGCCATCCGGCTTAAATTCACAATTCATTCGATTGCATACATGCATTTATACTCAACCATGGATCACCATCCATCTCAGCCATCCGGCTCACGGTTCAATCCAGAACCAGCCAATTTATCAATAAATACAGCCCTTCGGCTTAAGTTCATAATTCATAATCAGCCATACGGCTCACAACTCATTCGGCAATCAGCCATAGTTTAATAGCATACACGGCCATTCCGGCTCACAACAAAACAACACTTCCACCATTCAACATCATCAAATTCATAAAACCGGCATTTAAGCCATAAATCACTTTTCTCAAGCCATTTCACTTTGAAATCAAATTTCAACTCTTTTTAGCCTTGGCTTTAAAGATCTCATTTCTCAAATCATCTCAGGCTCATAAGCCAAATTTACTCAAAGTGAGTTCCCTTTTAAAACAAAGCCACTCTCGGCATTCTCTTTCCAAAACTTCCAAAACCATGGCAAGTTAAGGATTTATTTCAAAGTATTCAAAATCACCCATACAACAATGGGATTTCATAACAAAAGTTTCTCGGCAGAGTCCCAAGTCTTTAGGGAAGGTCAACTTATATAAATTCCTTAAAATTCATTGAAACTTTTAAAATCATAGATTCCCGGTTCAAGTAAATAAAACTGAATTTATTATGAAATCGATCATACAAAATCACAAGTTCCAACCCGGTCCAAAAATCAACTCATTTGAAACGGAACCGGTTCATTTGAATCAAACCACTTTCAGGTTTCTTTTTGGAACCCATTTTCCTAACTCTTCCAAAATGCCTCAAACTTGATTACTCAATCAAAAGTCTAAATTCCTTTAAAATCACTAAAAGCTCCTTTTTATATTGAAATCAATATTAGAGCATCATTCTTTCCTTCAGTGATTCAAACTGTACAAATAGTTCGTTTCTAAATAAGCCGAACTCAACGCATAAAGTTCATTAAATAAATTAAGCTTGAAAGCATAAATATTCTCTTAATAAATCAATTAATACAATTTCTCAAATCCCACCCTTTTTAAATAACTTTACAAACAAGAGTAGGATTTTGTAGAAATTTCGGCAGCACCTCCCCTAAAACTTGGACTTTTGCCACCCGGTTCGGGCCCCAACTAAACCGTTTCTCATTCCTTTTCAACAGCTCAAAACCAGAAATCAATTCAAAGCAAGCTAAATCCAACAGTCGCCTCAGTGGCATATTTCAAGAAAATCATTTCAAGATCAACTCAATACCAACCGATTTAACTCATTTCCAAAGCTTTAAAGAATCGGTTCAGCAATAAATCATTTATCAAAACCAAATCAGTTAAAGCAACCCAGGCTGAATTTCAAGAGTATTCTATCTTCCACATCATCAAAATAATTGACTCAATTCAAACCAATCCTCGACGAATTAAACTCATTTCAAATCTTTAAAGAATCAACTTCAAACATTACATTTCATAAGCCACACAACAATTCAGCCAAACCAACATCCATAGTCATTCGAGTCAATCAAATAATACATAAGGCAGATACAATCACCAAATACACAATATCTCACATCAGTACCCATATGTAATAATTCCAATAATAAACTATAGTTTTCGGAAAGCGCCCCTACCTCAAAACGCAATTCCATAATCCAAACGTCTCATAGAGTCCTTTCCGCCTCATCCCGAACTGACGGCAACCAAAACCTCGGCTCCCAGTCACGTTCGCAATGACCATAGCAACACTAATTGCAACATACAATAATCAGGACTCGACCCCACGTTATCAAAACTCATATTCATTAACCGAACACAACAGAATACTAACGCGAGGCTTTTTGAAACATAATCTCTTACCGAAATAACAACACGAAGCAGTTCTGATTTCGAACCGGCCCCGACAACAGCTCCGGCGGCGGCCAGAAGCTCCGGTGGGTCATCTATAAAAAATCGCGCAGCATCAAAACCTTCTCGAAACTCAAAATGACCGAACCCACAAATTTAAAACCCTTACCGGCAGAGTTCTCTGGCGGCGGCAGCGAAGTTTTTTTTTTCCGGCGGCCGGAGCGGCAGCTTGGGCGGCACCCAAGAGCTGGCAGCAGCGATGATAACCCCACGCCTGCTCCTCCGATCGCATCTCCTCTCCCTCAGATCGGACCGGTGGCAGACCCCCCAACAGTGGCGGTGCAGCAGCTCACAGTGCAAGTAGCAGCGGCGCCCTGAACCTTTCTTTCCTTCAGATCAGATTGGGCGGATCTCTAGCAGTGGCGGTGGCAGACCAGAGCAGTAGAATGGAGGGGGTGATGACTGCTCAAACAGCAGCGACAGCACACGACGGCACGCGAGGGCAGCGGCGAGTGCCTCCCTGTGGGTCGCCGACTCCACGTTCCTCTCTTGGTCTCTCGCTCTCTTCTGGTCAGGACTCACGGCGGCGCTGTGCTCCCTCCAAGGTTGCGAGCTCGACGGTGGCAAGGCAGGGAGGACGATGGAGCTGGCAGCGAGTCCTTCTCTGCGCGACGCTGACTCCGTGTCTCTTTCTCTTTCTCCCTTCGGTGTACAATGGTGGCGACAAGGTGTGGAATGCGGCGGCACAACGCGACGGTGGCGGTGAGGCCCTGCGGCTCCGACGCGTCTCCTCTCCTTCTTCTCTCTGTCGCACTCTGTTCCCTCTTTCTTTCTTTGCTTCGTTTGGCAGCTGTTGCTGCTATGTGTCGCGTGAATGAGGGGAGGAAGGGAAACGGGTAGGGTGCGGCGGCGTTGAGCTGGACGGCGGCGGCAGTGAGGCCCCAGCCATCGTCGCCCCTCCTCTCTTCCCCACTCCTCCGATCTGCTACTGTTGCTGCGTGTGGGTTTGAGGAAAAAAAAAAGGAAACATTTGTGTTGCTGCTGCTGGGTTGGGTGAGAAAGGAACCGGGTCACTGGGTTAGGGTTTTAGGATTAGGGTTTCATTTTCAAAAATTAGGGTTAGGGACATTTTAGTAATTTCAGATGAAATTGGGAATAATATAGTAATTGAAACCCAAATTAAGTCCAACACTAATTGTATATAGGAAATACAATTTGCTCATCAATTTTACAAATTATTTTCAATAAAATGTCCAAATCAAATAATTAGAAGTAATATACTTAATTTCTTCATTTTTCAAAATAGCAGTAATAATATTTAAAATATTACTTACCTAATCCAAATCATATAAAATCCTTATTATTTCATAACTATCAATCTTATACTTTAAATATAGAAAATAATCCAATAATTATAAAATTGGATAATAATCATAGCTTATCTCAAATCCAATAAATCAAAACTTGCCTTAATTATCTTTAATAAAATGATTTCCAAAATTAAGGCTATAAATAACTATATGATTTGAGACTTGATCATAATAAGACTTTTCAAAAGTTCTGGGTCTTACATTCACTATCTAGGAAAATAATCTTGTTTTTATTTATTTAGAGGCATGCAGAGATCAATCCATGATAAATCATAAATAATCAAATTCCAATTTCTTGATAATTCAATTTCTCTCCAATTACTTAATCGCTAATTTTTTAGTCAATTAATTAAGAAAAGAGGTTAAGCACAATTTTGATTTATTCACATAAAGTTCAAGAGTGATCCTAAGTTGAATTATATATCACTTGTTCAAACTAGCTCTAATCCAGTTAAAAATCATGAGAGTTATAAAGTCTCATATTTTTTAAACCACTATTCCTAGCTAGATTAAAAAGTCTTGAGAAAGATTTTTTAAATTAATTCCAATATTAAATTTCTAAAGTAATACTAGAATCCAAAATAGAGTTAGAATATTTTCCAACAGTTTTATTTACTATTGGATTTAGGTATGGAATTTAAATCTGACGATAACTAATTAGAGGGACGAATTTTCGTTCGTAACCGTCAAAAAATTCGCAGCTAAATTTGCCGGTGACGTCCCTCACTAAATCCGAGATATTCAGCGTTTTTGTTGTAGTGAAAATTTTATTATATTGCATCACGTATTTTTGGTAAAATTTTACGTCGTGTTGTATATTTTCGAATAGTCGAGTTCATCAATGGGCTAGAGTTTAAATTCAAAATCTAACATTCAAAACATCTCAAGTAAGCCTTCCAAGAATTATGAAATCAAACACATAAAAAATAATTACAAAAATCAATATTTTCATATTAAACCCATGTTGCAGCCAAGTTGAAACTATAAGAAATTATGGGCCAAAACGCAATTATACTAACTATTATATTCAAATTTTAGGCATATAATTTTTATTCTAATGTTTAATCGTTTCCTCTTGAAGAAAGAAAATGGGTCTCCAAATTTTAATTAAATATATAAATCTCCTACAAATTCTGGATGTGACCCTGTGACTTAAATTAGCTTCTAACTAATTTAAAAACCTTTGATATTTTATTGACTTTTTCAAATAAAACTCATATAAGATATATCTTTAAATATTTTTTCCTTAAGTATTTTTACGATTAGAGACTACCGTTAGATAAATTTACAAGAAAATCTATAGAATAGATAGACTCTCATTTTGTAGATAAGAAGTTAAAAAGTTCAAAAATTAAAGTTAGCAACCTAAGTTCAACAACCCTTCATGATTCTGAGACGTAGTTCAAAGATATTTTTTATGGGATGAACTATTTTTAAGTTTACAAAAATGTAATCTGAACTAAGATGTAAAAAGAAATTGCAAATTTTTGCAACCTTTATTTCCTTTCTTGCATAGTTTCTTTCCTTTATTTATTTTCTTTTTTTATTGTTTGAATTCTTATATTTATAGTCAGAGAACATTAAAAATTCATTGTAAATACCTCTTCAATTCTATATCACTGTCAATTTGTTACTTAAATTGAGAATAAAAGTCAAGTATTTTTTGCTTGCATATGTATTTGTTTCTCTTCTAGTAGTTTCGTACTGTATTTGCAGTAGGTGACATAAAATCTACTCCAAAAAAAATGGATTTGAATCTTCTAAAGTTTGAATTTTACTTTAGACAGTAAAGTGTGATTTCTCACCATTTATTTTATAGGTGGGACTAAGAATGAATATAAAAGAAAAACTATTCAAGGGTAGAAGATCACACTTTACTCTCTAAAGTGAAATTCAAACTTTAGAGGATTCAAATCCAAAAAAATTTGGCTTTTGTTGAACATGCTCATTTTTAAATATTGATAGTAAAATGCACGTTTTGCTTAGATGCGAATTCTAATGTAAGAACTTCACATCTTTAAGTTTTTTCGCACATGGAACAAATTAAAGGCGTTGTGATTTCAGCTATCCTATAATTTGCTATATGCTTCTTAGGTAGTCTTTGGTTACTTAGATTCAACTTCTAATGTAATTTTAAGTTTTCTAACTACAAGACACTACAACAAAACAGCATTTTGGTGATGGTTTTTTTAATGTTTGGTGACAGTTTAATTGTCACTAAATGGTTTTATAACGGTTAAAAAAAAAACATCACAGATTTGAGCGTCGTCAGCTGACATAGTGACGGTTTTGGACCACCGTTGGTAAGGAGTGTCGCTAAATTGTTTGTGACAATTTTTAAAGTATAAAACTGTCACTAATTTGTAACACTTGTAAAGGTGTTTTTATATTGTATTTCGTGATGTTTTGAAACTGTCGTTAAATTACTAAATTCTGTGACAGTTTTTAAACATATTTAGTGACTATTTAAACCGTCACAATATTTTTAGTGACAGTTTTACAATTTAAAACCGTTACTAAGTTACTTATTCATGTGACAGTTTTTTCCTGTATTTAGTGATTGTTTTAAACTGTTATAATCTCTTCAACATCAAAATTTCTATTATCAAAAGTTGAATTCTTCATAAATGACATTGTTTTTCAACAAATCCAAATTCAATCCCACAAGTTTTACAAAAATAACAACAATGTATTTCAAAAGTTGAATTCTACAAGTTTTAATTACATAGTCATAATCCATATGTAAATTCAAAAAATTCTAACTTAATCCAAACGTGTAAACCTAACAATTCAATCATGAAACTCCTTTAAATGTTGGATGGCCTATGTTGTTGAGGTTCATGATTGGCAGAAGAATATGGTCTTGTATGTGTTGGTGATTCAAAATCTGTAACCTACAATTGAAAATAAAAAAAAATATTTTAGAGAATATTTAGAAGGATACTTAACAAATCAACAAGTGTTATACAAGAGGCTATGATTACAAACTAAAATCATTTTAGAAGAAGTTGTTGACGAAAATTAAGTATGTAAGTCTATAAAATTAAGTATAACATATATCCTTATCTTACCTCAGTAGGAAAACCGGGTGGCAATTGACCCTCTTGACGATTCACAAGAAATTTACTTGTTCCTGTAGCAACTGTACTTGTAACTTCAAGTTTTGATATTCAGTTCTTGATGGTCCATTATATAAAATCTGGCCAAACCGTAATTAATTAAATAGGAGAGAATATGATTAGAAAATTTAGCAATCGGAATTTGATAATTTAAATATGATATTTGGACTCAGTGAATTTTTCTGAGTCAGAAAACATAGTTTCTGGATCAAAATGCGCACTGGAAATTTGACCGGCAGTACCGGCTACGATCTGTCCGGTACTGTGGCTGAGAAAATTAATTATAAGTAAATAACATTTAGAGATTAGGATTTATAATTAGAGAAGGTAGAAATATTTAAAATACGATTTAAAACTCTAATCTTAGAGGTTTTGGCCCAAAATTGAGCCAACAGACTAAACCAAGTGAACTGAGCCCAAGTGGGCCCAAGACGCAACATATATAAACATTAGTTATGAGTATTTTAGCTCATTAACCCTAAAGAAAGAGGGTAGCGGCGCTGAAATGGAGAAGAGAGGAAGAAGAGAGAAAATCCTAACTTCATCAAACTTCAAATCATCATAACTTTCTCTCCGGAACTCCGATTGACGAGCTGTTTATGGCCACGCGTCGCTTTTCTCATCTTCTGCAATTCTATCTAACACTACAACAAATATGGGCTTTAGCAACGCCAAAATCTGCAACACCTTAAAACCGTTTTCTTAGATAGTTTTAGACAACGGTTTTTTACAGTATTACTGTTGAAGTTCAGTTTTCATTATTTTATAGCAACAAAATAAAACCATTCTCTTTAACTATTTTAAAGAACGGTTTTATAACTGTTACTAGAATTTGATTTTAAGCAACGGTTTTTTAATGTTGTTTAAATAACTATACAAAAGATACGCTTAAAAACCGTTGCCAAAGTTGCTACACTTTAAAACATTCCCTTAGATGATTTTAGACAATGGTTTTTATAATGTTGCTGTTGAAATTTAATTTTTCATTAAGTTATAGCAATAAATTAAAACCGTTTTTTTAAACTATTTTAAAGAACGATTTTATAACCATTACAATAAATTTTTTATTAAGCAACAATTTTCTAATATTTAAATAATTATGCAAATTAAAAGATACATAGAGATGATTTTTCAGAAATTATGAGCTAATTTTAGTTTATTTATTTATTAGATACTTTGATTTCAGAAATTATTTTATTAAAGATAATTAAAATAAATTTTGATAAATTAAATTTGAAATAAATTAAGATTTTTACTAAACTTTACAATTATTGAATATTTTTTATTTATAATTTAAATTTTAGAAATTTAAAAATAATAAATTTTTTATTATTTAAATTAGAACTTTTATTTAATTTATAATTATTGAATAATTTTCTAAATTTAAATTATAAAGCTTAATAGTTATAAAATAATAAAAATTTTATATGATTTGATTTAAATAATTAATATTTTTGTAATTTAATAATTTAAATTTTATAAATAAAAAAATTAATTATATCATCTTATAATTTTAAATTAAAATACTTGATTGAAAGCTAATTAGTAAACTAATACAACAAATAATATTTTTTAAAAAATAATTTTAAAAAATTAAATTAAATTTTAAATTAATATTCTATACCCTAAACTTATTAAAATTATCCTACTCTAATTAATCCAAAAAAATCCAAAAATCCCCAAATCAATCCTAACCTAACCCTAATTTTCCCTCAGATGATGCCACCCACACTTCCCTCAACCCCCCTGTTCACATAAAACACAACACACACATAACACCAAACACATACACAGAGATGACGAAGAGAGGAAGACAGGGAGCCGCCGTCACGTCGTCACCATTCAGCCCATCGCCGCCGCCGTGTTGCCACCGAGCCACCGGTCACGAAGGGAAGAGAGACAGAGGCAGACAGAGGCGCGCAGAGTTCATGAGGGGAGAGACAGAGGCCGAACGCGAGGAGGGAGGGAACCTTCGCCGTCGCCGTTCGTGGAGTCCGCGCCAGCACCGTCGTCGCTGTCCATGGAGTCCCCGCCAGCACTGACGTCGCCGTCGCAGAGGAGCGTCCCTGTCTCCGCGCGCTGCCGCCATCGAAGCTTCTGCTTCTGCTTTGCTGCTTCTGTTGTCACGCCGTCGCCCCTCTGGACGTCATTGCTTCTGAATCTTGCCCTGTCACTGGTTCTCTGCCTCCCATTGTGGCTCAACCTCTGTTTATGTAACTCAAGTGGCTCTTGTTCTGTGAATTTAATTGATTTGGTTTCTGTTTTGATTTGAATATTGATTTGGTATAATGCTGGCTTTTTTGGTCACTGCCTGTCACTGCTTTCTGTTCTGATAGCTGCTGCTATTTTTTGCCTTTAATTTGTTGTTGATTCAGTAATTTATTGCTATTCTGTTTTTGGTTTTGATTATCTTCTGTGCAGTTATTTAGTGTTTACTGTAGTGTTTGCATTCTGATTTTCGTTATAATTTCTAATTTGTTCTTGATTTTTAGTTGGGCTACTTTCTGCAATTTTCCATACATAAATTATGGCTAGGTGGATATCAGAGCAGCAACTGCAAGTTACTTGGTTGTTATACTTTTAAGCGCTTCCACATGTTCTATCAACTTGTCATAACTGTTCCTTAATCATTGATACTATGCTTTGATATTTAGGCCATTATTAAATCATATATATATATATATATATATATATATATATATATATATATATATATATATTTGGCGTCTGAATTCTGGTATCTAGTATCATTTTAGTGTCCCTATTAACGACAACTCTTCATGTTGGTTTCATAAGTAGAAAACTTAATTTGGCTTCCTTGATATGGCTGACAAACTCATTTCAGCACAAGATGGAAGCAAAATTCCAATTTGCAGTTTATTTAGGGATACCAGCTACTTATTTCATTGTTACTTCATTATTTCTCTTCTACAGGTGTAATTCTTGACTCTTTTTTTTTTTTCTTCTTACTGCAGACTTATTTTCAAAGTAGACCACCTTGGTTGGAAAATATTGTCAATTGCAGTGCCTTCTGATATGGCTTTGACAGCTGATCCTATTGCTTCACTGGTTGACACAACATTCATTGGCCGAATAGGTATATGTTCCACCATTAACTCCAAGTTTGCTAAGTGTCTCAACAAAAAATATAAAAAAGGAGATAGAGATAAGACAAAATGTTCATGTCTCTATTTATATCCATGTATCTGTCTCTTGCTTCAAACAAGTTTGTGTCTGTCAATATTTTGTGCTTTTGTCCTAAGACAGCATAATTTATAACAACTTTAGCATAATTTCTGTCAATATTTTTGTGTTTTTATTTGGAAGATCCTTACTACTATCTTAAAATATGTTCGAAAACACTCATCAAGTTAATTGAGACATGTCTCGAAGGTTTAATTTATAATTTCATTGGTTAAGAGTAGATGTGCTTGTGCTTGTGCAGTTGTGGGTTGCTCTCACTGCAACTTCTTGAAACTTTTTACCCACTTGCCATGATATGTCAGTAAAAAACAACTTGATTTTTTATTTTTCTGTGCTCCGATCTTCTTGCAGGTGTAGGATTCACACTATATATATACATATCAGAGATATATTTGTATTGAATAGAATGATACACTTGTCCCACCCAATTATTTGGTCTGAAAATTTGTCGTGCACACCATGTGCTTGTGAAATTGTGAAACGGTTAAAACTTGTATCAGCTTACTATATATATAATAATAAGTGACACAAAGGCTGCATTATATTCATAGGAAGAAAGAAACAATGAGTGATTCTGCAGCTTAGGCCCTTTGTTGAGGCCAAAGCCTGGGACTGTGGTTGTTTGGAAATATGGGGATGACCCTACTAGCTTGTGGTTCTGCTCTTGTTTGTATATTTGTCATTCATTTTGTGCAATTAAGTTTAGTTTTTTGAGGTATCTATAATACTCTGATTATACTCTTTTTTTTCTTTTTTTCCCCTGGGTTGTGTTGTGCAGGTTCATTGAGTGGTTGGGTTGTTGCTGTAGAGGGAGCTGTGGTGAGAGCATTGAGAATGGAAAGAAGCTCAAATCTCTTTTGTTTATGATTAGATATTGTTATGACTTGGATTTTTATTATGTGATTTTAAAGTATCTTAGTTTATTTAACTTCTGAAATCTTTTGTTTATAGGTCACAAATATGTATGAATCTTATAGAATACGTTATAAATCAAATGTTCAACTAGTTTTCTTTAATGATTTGATTCAAATAGTTGAAAGATTAATCTATTGAAGCTAAAAATTAGTTGGAATATTAATTTCAATGCAATATGAGAAAACTATTATAAATAAAGAATTATATAATTAGAAAATACCGTTGTCAAAAGTTGTCAAAGACAATGGTGTTAAAACCGTGGTTAAAGGCAGTTACAAAATGGAAATGGTATTAAAATCGTTGCAAAAAAAAACACCAAAGGCAACGCTTTTAAACTGTTGTCTTTGTGAATAACAACACTACAACAGTTTAAAACCGTTGCCTATCTAGTTATGGTTTTAAACCGTTACGTCATGAAAGAGAACAGTTTTAAACCGTTGCCTATCCAGTAACGGTTCTAAACCGTTCTTTAAAAATTGTTGTCAAAACCGTTGCCTATGCTAATAACTATGGCAACGGTTTTTTTGGTTGCCGTTGCCTTAGGTAAAAAACCGTTGCCTATGAGCATTGGCAACGGCCGTATATACCACAGGTCAAAAACCGTTGCCAATGTGTTGCCTAAAGTTTTAGCAACGGTTTTTCGATCTATGACAACGGTTTTCGACCGTTGCGAAAACCCTTATTTGTTGTAGTGTAAGTTTTGTGGTGAGTAACCCACTGTCCTCTGCCCAGTTTTCGTTTTTCTCTTTAAATTCGAATTTGGTTTGGGTTTTGAGGAAATCTTATAATTTTGGTTATTTAGGAGTGCTCTAGTATGAGCCATTGGTGAGTTCCATCAACCAATTTCGTGGGTTAAGATAAGGAACCCTCCAACTCTTGTGATTTATCATTTTCATGAATCATAGGTTGATGTATATAGGTGAAATTGGTCAATGATAATGAGGTACAAAAGCAAAGAATAATGAATTAGGAAGGACTAAAGCACTAATCTTGTGTGTAGAGTAAATATTATAATTAATGCCAAACAAGTCACGAAGCACCAAAATAATACAAGAAATTCTCAACAATTGAGTAAGAGGATCCAACACCATTATTAAAATAAGAAAATTAGAAAAGAAAATAAGAACAAGCTATAAAGACAAAATTAAAATACAATGAATAAAAAGTATGCAAATGCCATAAACAAAAGAAAATGAGAAATTTTTTTTTGACCTGGAAAAGAAGAAAGTAAGAAAGGAAGAAGAGAGAAGAAGAAACGAGAGAAGAAAGAAGAAGAAAAGGAATAAGAAAGAAGAAGAAAGGAGAAGAACAGGGCACGAGGCGACGCTGCGCGTGGAATGCAGGATGGACAAGCGACGCGTAAGCGTCCTGTACGCTTGAGTGTGGATGGTGAGAGTGTAAATCGACGCGTATGCGTGTGATGTACGCGTACGCGTGAGTGCAGCTGTGCGTTTCGCGCGGTGTACGCGTGGTGTTCGCGCAACTCTCGGGTTCCATGTATGGAGCCATGTTGACGCATCGACGCGTACGCGTGCCTGGCTCCCCCTTTTTTTTTTACATATAAAAACAGAAACAGGGCACTCTCCTAATCTACAAGAATTCTAAAATAATCAAAATTAAAATTTAACAACAACTCTTTTTGGTTTTTGAAAAATTTTCAAATATAAGACACACAAAACTTACACTTCAAGTAAAATACAATCTAACAATAACTATTCTAAACAAAACATAAATCTAACAAGAAATCTATCAATCAAAGCAAAATGTATAAGAGTATAGAAAATAAGAAAAACTACCTACAATGGCAACTCAATTCATTCATTGATTATATATACAAGAGAATGGAAAGAGGTTACCATGGTGGGGTGTCTCCCACCTAGCACTTTTAGTTTAAGTCCTTAAGTTGGACATTTGGGAAGCTCCTTGTTATGGTGGCTTATGCTTGTATTCATCCTTGAACCTCCAAGGATGTTTGCCCCTCAAACGGTTGTCAAAATTTCCAACCGTCTTCACCAAGCTTGGGTGAAATTCTTCCCAAGATATGAGCTTCCAAAATTTGTCTTCATGTTGTGATCCAAGATCCCAAACCTTGTTTTCACACCCATCTTCAAGTTGATCATCATAGCTCCAATTGGGTGGTTTAGCCTTGGAATTCTCAAAGAAGCCTCCAAATAACTTCCTAGACTCATACAATTTAGCTCCACACTAAACCTTGCAATCAAACTTTGAACATGCAACCGTAATGAACCTAGAATGATGTTTCCAACCACTAACCATCTCTCTCCTACTCTTGACCCCACAAAGAGCTCTAAGTTGACCATCATTTCCAATCAAACTATATTCAAGTGAGAAAGTAAAGCTTAGGGATAAGAATTTTACTCACTTGAATATTGTGTTGGATGGTGACTTAGGAAGGGGTGGTCCTAATGATCTTGCAAGTTTCACTCCCTTGTGCTCTTCTTTGACTACCTCCACCTCTTGGCAAACTTCTTCAACTTCAATTTCTTGCCCACCAACTTCTTCCACACATTCTTCATTGGTGGAGCTTGCCTCTTGATCATCCTCTTCCAATCTTTCATCATTCATACTATGCCTTGGAGGTTGCGCATTATCCTCCTTAACACCAAATTCAAGCTCATTGGAAAAAGGTTCAACAACTTCCACAAGATCATCATCAACATCACTTGGTGTGGAAGTGTTCTCAAGCTTGAAATCCACCTCTTGTTCAATTTCACCTAGCTCTTCAACTACTTCTTCTTTAACAATCTCTTCCTCCTCCAGTTGTTGCAAGACATACCCCCTCTCCTTGTCCTCATGTTGGGATTCTATCCTTCATACTCCACTCTTCGATTGATTTCTCACATTCATCCGTGGAGGTGCTTTACTTGTTGCATGAGTCCCATAAGTCCAAGGTGGCTTTAATTTTGGCAAGGTTAGCCTTGATAGCTTCATTCATCCTTTGGGCTTCCTCTTGCTCCTTTTGATGGATTATTACTTGAAGCCGATCCATTGCTTCCTTGAGACGATCCATTGGCTCTTGTTCCACTTGGCTAGTATAAGTAGGATCATATTGCTCTTGGATGGATGGATATGGGTGTTCTTCCATGGAGGATTATGGTGAAAAGAAGAATTCATTTTGTGGTTAAAAGTTATCATACATGGGAGGTGATTAATCTTGGTAACAGTATGGAGGTGGTGGTTCTTGAGGGTATTGGTGGTGGAATTGGGGTGGTTCTACATATGGTTCATATGGTTCACAAGGTGGTTGGTATGGTGGATATGGGTTGGGGTCTTATGGTTCTTGAGGATAATGTTGATTTCTCAAATCTACAAATCATGTCAAAGTTGAAGGTGCTGGATTTATCGAACAATAGGCACATCAGACACCTTCCTAGTAAAATAGGCATGGTGATCAACTTGGAGCTTCTGAACCTGTCACTCTCAGAAGTATCCACACAGATTCAGTTGCCAATTGAATCGAAGAACTTGGAGAAATTGAAGGTCCTCCTCATGAAAGATACTTTCACTTCATCAAACATTCTTAAGGTTTTGGAAAGCCTTAAACAATTGCAGATTCTAAGACTTGGATATGGAGGCAGGGTGGGTGGAGGCATGTCTTTTAGTGAGGTAGGTAATAATCAAGAAGCAATCTTGATAGACAAATTGAAAAGCTTGCCTCAATTGGAGGAACTTTGCATCAACTTAAAAACCATGAGAGGCATCCGAAAATTGCTTAGCTCCACCAAGTTGCAAGGTTGCTTGAGATATGTTTGGCTTAGTTTCATTGATGAGCCAATTGAGATGGCAACATTGTTGACATCTTAGTCTAAAATGAAGCATTTGGAGCTTATAACTCTGCAATATTTGTACAACATCAAGGAAGTTCCATCCATCTTTTTATGATGCGTGCGCGTGGCCCTCAATTCTCCATTTTACTCATTTCTTCATTAATTCTCCACTTTGCATGCTTTTCTCTTTATTTCTTCCATCCAATACTTGCCTTATGAACCTGAAATCACTCAACAAACACATCAAGGCATCGAATAGAATTAAAGTGAATTAAAATCATCAATTTAAGGGCCTAAAAAGTATATTTTTACACTTAAGCACAAATTAAGGGAGAATTACAAAACCATGCTATTTTATTGAATAAATGTGGGAAAAGGTGATGAAATCCTCTAAAATAAGCACAAGATAAACCACAAAATTGGGGTTTATCAAACCCCCTTGTTCTTCATAGCCAATAATTGATCACTTCATTGCAATTCCTTGTGAGATGACCCGAGGTTTAAATACTTTGGTTAATTCTTATTGGGGTTTGTACATGTGATAACCAATATTTTTGTATGTGAGGATTCTTTGTTGGTTTAGAACTATACTTGCAACGAGCTTTCATTTGTGAAATTCTAAACCGTACGAACAAATCGAGCATCAAAATGGCACCGTTGCCGGGGAGTTGCAATGGTGCTATGTTATTGGCTATTGTATATATTGTGAATAGCTTGATTTGTGGTTTGTTTGTTAGTTTTTGCTAGTTCTAGGATTTGGTTTTCTTTGTCTCTTGTTAGAATTTGTTTTTGCTTTCTCTTATCCCCATGAATTCTCATCACTTTGGCTATGAGTACGATTCAAACTATGTTGTAGGAATTGGAAGCTTTAATGAGGAATTGCATCAAGGATTTGGAGATTAAAGGTGGGAGGAGCTCCAAGCTTACGGACAACCTTCTTGGCGACAACCTCCTCCCGAATCAAGTTTGACAAGAGTGCTTGGGGATATGACAACTCTCCTTACGGAGATGCACAAGGACCAAAAGGCATTTTATTCCATCAAATTCGTTCAAGCGCCACCCCAACAAGACTACTCTCCGGATTCTTATGGGTATAATCCAAATCCTAATGCATACCAATCTAATGTATGTGATGACCCTTATTGTGATTGTCAACCACAACCATCATATGCATATGAACTCCCTCCTCAACATAGCCCTCAATAACCATACTCACAAGTCTCATACCACCATCCACCCCCATATGATCCTAACCTATATCTACCATTCCAACACCAATACCCCCAAGAACCACAAATTCTATACACACCACCTCAAGACTTTCACCAATATGAACCACCTTCCAACTATAATACATCCCCCCCAAACAATGAACCCTCTCTTCCACCACCACCTTCATCGGAAGACCTAATGCAAGAGCAACAAGAACTTCTAGCTAGGTGTACGAATCATGAAGAAGCGTTCAAAGAGCTAGAAGCCAAGATAGCTATCATAGCGGAAGCCGTTAGCAACATGGTCGCATCCCGCCTAAGCCTATGCGATCAAGGCACTCCCATTGTTGAATGTGGAGAAGCACCCAAATAGCTTAGCGAAGAAGTGAATTTGGAGCTCCAAGGTAAGGAAGATAAGTTAAAGCAATAAGTACAACAAGAGGAGGAGGAAGAGATTATTGAACAAAAGGATGGTTGGGTATTTAGGATATGTTGAGTGGTGGACGAAATTGTGATCCTCAAAGTTAGTCTCTTTGTATTTGTATGAAATCAAAAATACCCCAAAGAGATCATGGTGTAATGAATTGGGATCTTAATAATCCCTGGTAATGGCACGTGTGATCACAACTCCATTCAACTAACCAGCAAGTGCACTGGGTCGTCCAAGTAATACCTTACGTGAGTAAGGGTCGAATCCCACGGAGATTGTTGGTATGAAGCAAGCTATGGTCACCTTGTAAATCTCAGTCAGGCAGATATAAAATAATTATGGAGTTTTCGAATAATAAATAATAGAATAGGGATAGAGATACTTATGTAAATCATTGGTAGGAATTTCAGATAAGGGAATGGGGATGCTTTCCGTTCCTCTGAACCTCTGCTTTCCTGCTATCTTTATCCAATCAGTCTTACCCCTTTCCATGGCTGGCTTTATGTGATACATCACCACTGTCAATGGCTACTTTCGGTCATCTCACGGGAAAATGATCCAATGCCCTGTCACGGCACGGCTAATCGTCTGGAGGCATCACCCTTGTCAATGGCTTCATCTTATCCTCTCATTGAATAATATGCTCACGCACCCTGTCACGGCACGGCTATTCATCTGTCGGTTCTCGATCATGCTGGAATAGGATTTACTATCCTTTTGCGTCTGTCACTAACGCCCTGCAATCGCGAGTTAGGAGCTCGTCACAGTCATCCAATCACTGAATCCTACTCGGAATACCACAGACAAGGTTTAGACTTTCCAGATTCTCTTGAATGCCGCCATCATTCTAGCTTACGCCACGAAGATTCTGGTTAGGAGATCTAAGAGATACTCATTCTAGCTTATTTCATGTAGAACAGAAGTGTTTGTCAGGCACGCGTTCATAGGGGAGAAGGATGATGAGCGTCACACATAATCATCACCTTCATCACGTTCTTGGGTGCGAATGGATATCTTAGAAGCGAAATAAGAAGATTTGAATAGAAAACAGTAGTACTTTGCATTAATCTTTGAGGAACAGCAGAGCTCCACACCTTAATCTATGGAATGTAGAAACTCTACCGTATGAAAATACATAAGTGAAGGTCCAGGCATGGCCGAGATGGCCAGCCCCCTAAAACGTGATCAAAGGATCATAAGGTAATCCAAAGATGCCTAATACGATAGTAAGAGGTCCTATTTATAATAAACTAGTCACTAGGGTTTACATGAGTAAGTAATTGATGCATAAATCTACTTCCGGGGCCCACTTGGTGTGTGTTTGGGCTGAGCTTGAGTGTAGCACGTGCAGAGGCCATTTGTGGAGTTGAACGCCAGTTTCTGTGCCAATTTGGGCGTTCAACTCTGGTTTTGGATCCTTTTCTGGCGCTGGACGCCAGATTTGGGCAGAAGGCTGGCGTTGAACGCCAGTTTACGTCATCAATTCTTGGCCAAAGTATGGACTATTATATATTTCTGGAAAGCCCTGGATGTCTACTTTCCAACGCAATTGGAAGCGCGCCATTTCGAGTTCTGTAGCTCCAGAAAATCCACTTTGCGTGCAGGGAGATCAGAATCCAACAGCATCAGCAGTCCTTTTTCAACCTCTGAATCTGATTTCTGCTCAAGTCCCTCAATTTCAGCCAGAAAATACCTGAAATCACAGAAAAACACACAAACTCATAGTAAAGTCCAGAAATTTGAATCTAACATAAAAACTAATGAAAACATCCCTAAAAGTGACTAGATCCTACTAAAAACATACTAAAAACAATGTCAAAAAGCGTATAAATTATCCGCTCATCACAACACCAAACTTAAATTGTTGCTTGTCCCCAAGCAACTGAAAATCAAATAGAATAAAAAGAAGAGAATATACTATAAATTCTAAATTATCAATGAAACAGAGCTTCAATCATATGAGCGGGACTTATAGCTTTTTGCCTCTTGAATAGTTTTGGCATCTCACTTTATCCATTGAAGTTTAGAATGATTGGCATCTATAGGAACTTCAGATTTCGAATAGTGTTATTGACTCCCCTAGTTCAGTATGATGATTCTTGAACATAGCTTCTTTATGAGTCTTGGCCGTGGCCCTAAGCACTTTGTTTTCCAGTATTACCACCGGATACATAAATGCCACAGACACATAATTGGGTGAACCTTTTCAGATTGTGACTCAGCTTTGCTAAAGTCCCCAATTAGAGGTGTCCAGGGTTCTTAAGCACACTCTTTGTTTTTGCTTTGGACCTTGACTTTAACCGCTCAGTCTCAAGTTTTCACTTGACACCTACACGCCACAAGCACATGGTTAGGGACAGCTTGGTTTAGCCGCTTAGACCAGGATTTTATTCCTTTAGGCCCTCCTATCCACTGATGCTCAAAGCCTTGGGATCCTTTTTATTTGCCCTTGCCTTTTGGTTTTAAGGGTTATTGGCTTTTTCTGCTTGCTTTTTCTTTTTCTCTTTTTTTTTCTATATATTTTTTTTTCGCCCTTTTTTTTTTCTTTTTTTTTTCTGCAAGCTTTGTTCTTTGCTGCTTTTTCTTGCTTCAAGAATCATTTTTATGATTTTTCAGATTATCAAATAACATGTCTCCTAGTCATCATTCTTTCAAGAGCCAACATATTTAACATTCTTAATCAACAACTTCAAAAGACATATGCACTGTTCAAGCATACATTCAGAAAACAAGAAGCATTGTCACCACATCAATATAATTAAACTAAGTTCAAGGATAAATTCGAAACTCATGTACTTCTTGTTCTTTTGAATTAAAACATTTTTCATTTAAGAGAGGTGATGGATTCATAGGACATTCATATCTTTAAGACAAAGTTACTAACTACTAATGATCATGTAATGAAGACACAAACATGGATAAGCACATAACATATAAAACGAAAAAAAACAGAGAAAGTAAGAACAAGGAATGAGTCCACCTTAGTGATGTCCTTGAGCTCTTCTATGTCTCTTCCTTGTCTTTGCTGCTCCTCCTTCATTGCTTTTAGATCTTCTCTGATTTCATGAAGGATGATGGAGTGCTCTTGATGTTCCACCCTTAGTTGCTTCCAATAATTATGTGGAAGAAAATGTATCTCCTGAGGTATCTCAGGGATCTCTTGATTTGCAGTCAAATGTTCTACCACTGAGCTATAAACCCTTGATGGAAGCTTTTGTCTTCCCTTTCCTCTTTCTAGAGGTTTCTCTGGCCTTAGGTGCCATCAATGGTTATGGAAAAAACAAAAAAGCTATGCTTTTTACCACACCAAACTTAGAATGTTGCTCGCCCTCGAGCAAAAGAAGAAAGAATAGAAGAATAAGAAGAAGATATGGAGGAGATGGAGGGAGATGTGTATTTGGCCATATGGGTGGGATTGGGTGGGAAAGAGATGTTGAATTTTGAAGGAAAGTGGGTGCTTGGATGTGAGTGGTAAATGAAAAACAGAAGGGATGATCATGAATGGAAAGAGAGATGATGAGGTAGGTGGGGATCCTGTGGGGTCCACAGATCCTGAGGTGTCAAGGCATTTACATCCATGCACCAATTTAGGCATGTAAAATGCCCTTGCACACAACTCTGGGCGTTCAGCGCCAGGTTGGTGCCCATTTTGGGCGTTCAACGCCCCTTTGCTGCCATTTCTGGCGTTGAACGCCAGAACCATGCTTGTTCTGGGCGTTCAGCGCTAGGATGCTCCCATTCTGGGCGTTCAGTGCCAGAACTATGCTCTGTTTTGGCGTTTGAACGCCAGACAGATGCTCCTCCAGGGTGTGATTTTTCTTCTGCTGTTTTTGATTCCGTTTTCAATTTTTTTGTTTATTTTGTGACTCCACATGATCATAAACCTAAGAAAACATGAAAAACAATAAAAATAAGAATTAGATAAACATTGGGTTGCCTCCCAACAAGCGCTTCTTTAATGTCAATAGCTTGACAGTGGGCTCTCATGGAGTCTCACAGATGTGCAGAGCTTTGTTGAGACTCTCCAACACCAAACTTAGAGTTTGGATATGGGAGTTCAACACCAAACTTAGAGTTTGGTTGTGGCCTCCCAACACCAAACTTAGAGTTTGACTGTGGGGGCTCTGGTTGACTCTGCTTGGAGAGAAGCTTTTCATGCTTCCTCTCCATGGTTGCAGAGGGAGATCCTTGAGTTTTGAATACAAGGGAGTTCTCATTCCATTGAAGGAATATTTCACCTCTGTCAACATCAATCACAGCTCTTGCTGTGGCCAGGAAAGGTCTTCCTAGGATGATGGATTCATCCTCTTCCTTTCCAGTATCCAGGACTATGAAATCAGTAGGTATGTAAAGGCCCTCAACCTTTACTAATACATCTTCTACTTGTCCATAAGCCTGTTTTCTTGAGCTGTCTGCCATCTCCAGTGAGATTTTAGCAGCTTGCACCCCATAGATTCCCAGTTTCTCTATTACAGAGAGGGGCATGAGGTTTATCCCTGAACCAAGGTCACACAGGGCCTTAAAGATCATGGTGCCTAGGGTACAAGGGATTATGAACTTTCCAGGATCCTGTCTCTTCTGAGGCAATGTCAGTTGATCCAGATCACTTAGTTCATTGATGAACAAGGGAGGTTCAACTTCCCAAGCATCAATGCCAAATAATTTGGCATTCAGCTTCATGATTGCACCAAGAAACTTGGCAGTTTGCTCTTCAGTTACATCCTCATTCTCTTCAGAAGAGGAATATTCATCAGAGATCATGAAGGGCATAAGGAGGTTCAATGGAATCTCTATGGTCTCTAGATGAGCCTCAGAGTCCTTTGGTTTCTCAGAGAGAAGCTCCTTATTGATCACTGGACGTCCCAGGAGGTCTTCCTCCTTGGGATTCACGTCCTCTCCTCTCCTCACAGGTTCGGCCATGGCGTTTATGTCAATGGCCTTGCACTCTCCTTTTGGGTTCTCTTCTGTATTGCTTGGGAGAGTACTAGGAGGGATTTCAGTGATCCTTTTACTCAGCTGGCCCACTTGTGCTTCCAGATTTCTAATGGAAGACCTTGTTTCATTCATGAAACTTACAGTGGCCTTAGATAGATCAGAGACTAGATTTGCTAAATTAGAAGCATTTTGTTCAGAGTTCTCTGTCTGTTGCTGAGTTGATGATGGAAAAGGTTTGCTATTGCTAAACCTGTTTCTTCCACCATTATTAAAGCCTTGTTGGGGCTTTTGATCCTTCCATGAGAAATTTGGATGATTTCTCCATGTTGAGTTATAGGTGTTTCCATAAGGTTCACCTAAATAATTTACCTCTGCTATTGCAGGGTTCTCAGGATCATAGGCTTCCTCTTCAGAAGATGCCTCTTGAGTACTGTTGGATGTAGCTTGCATTCCATGCAGACTCTGAGAAATCATATTGACTTGCTGAGTCAATATTTTGTTCTGAGCCAATATGGCATTCAGAGTATCAACCTCAAGAACTCCCTTCTTCATAGGCGTCCCATTACTCACAGGATTCCTTTCAGAAGTGTACATGAACTGGTTATTAGCAACCATGTCAATGAGTTCTTGAGCTTCTGCAGGCGTTTTCTTTAGGTGAATGGATCCACCTGCAGAGGTATCCAATGACATCTTAGATAGCTCAGATAGACCATCATAGAATATATCCAGGATGGTCCATTCTGAAAGCATGTCAGAAGGACACTTTTTGGTCAACTGTTTGTATCTTTCTCAAGCTTCATAGAGGGATTCACCTTCTTTCTGTCTGAAGGTTTGAACATCAGCTCTAAGCTTGCTCAGCTTTTGAGGAGGAAAGTACTTGGCTAAGAAATCCGTGACCAGCTTATCCCAAGAGTTCAGGCTGTCTTTAGGTTGAGAATCCAACCATAATCTAGCTCTGTCTCTTACAGCAAAAGGGAAAAGCATGAGCCTGTAGACTTCAGGATCTATTCCATTAGTCTTAACAGTATCACATATCTGCAAGAATTCAGTTAAGAACTGAAAAGGATCTTCAGATTGAAGTCCATGAAACTTGCAGTTCTGTTGCATCAGAGAAACTAATTGAGGTTTCAGCTCAAAGTTGTTTGCTCCAATGGCAGGAATAGAGATGCTTCTTCTATGTAAATTGGAATTAGGTGCAGTAAAGTCACCAAGCATCTTCCTTGCATTATTATTATTTTCGGCTGCCATCTCCTCTGCCTGTTCGAAAATTTCTGAAAGGTTATCTCTGGATTGTTGTATTTTAGCTTCTCTTAATTTTCTCTTCAGAGTCCTTTCAGGTTCTGGATCTTCTTCCACAAGAATGTTCTTATCCTTGCTCCTGCTCATATGACAAAGAAGAAGGCACAGAAAAATAATAATAATAATAGAGATCCTTTATACCACAGTATAGGGATCCCTTTGTGAGTGGAAGAAAAGAGGGGGAGACAAAGAATGTAATGTAATGGAAGAAACACAACTGTGAGGAGGCTTTGAGATGTGAGATGAGATGTTAGGATATGAATGAATAAATAGAATGAGATGGGGGAAGGAAAATTTTCGAAAATTATTTTGAAAAAGGAGTTAGTGATTTTTGAAAATTGTTTTTGAAAAATTGTTAGTATTTTTTTTTTTTCCGAAAATTTTTGAAAATAAAAAAATAATTAGTTAATTAAAAAGAAATTTTTGAAAAAGGGGGAGATATTTTCGAAAATGAGAGAGAGAGAGTTAGTTAGGTGGTTTTGAAAAAGTTAAGAAACAAACAAAAAGTTAGTTAGTTAGTTGAAACAACTTTTGAAAACCAATTTTGAAAAGATAAGAAGTTAGGAAGTTAGAAAAGATATTTTGAAAAGATATTTTTGAAAAAGATAAGGTAAGAAGATATTTTGAAAAGATATGATAGAAATTAGTTTTGAAAAAGATTTGATTTTTAAAATCACAATTAATAACTTGATTCACAAGAAATCACAAGATATGATTCTAGAACTTAAAGTTTGAATCTTTCTTAACAAGCAAGTAACAAACTTGAAATTTTTGAATCAAAACATTAATTGATTAGTTATTTTCGAAAATTTTGTATAAAATTAAGAAAAATATTTTTGAAAAATATTTTTTTGAAATTTTCGAAAATAACTAATAATTTTGAAAAAGATTTGATTTTTGAAAAAGATTTTGAAAAAGATAAGATTTTCAAATTGAAAATTTGATTTGACTCATGAGAAACAATTTGATTTTGAAAATTTTTGAAAAAGTCAACTCAAATTTTCGAATTTGATGAGAGAAAAATGGAAAGATATTTTTTTGAATTTTTATGAAAACATGAAAATTATGCAATGCATGAAATTTTTAGATCAAAACAATGAATGCATGCAAGAATGCTATGAATGTCAAGATGAACACCAAGAACACTATGAAGGTCATGATGAACATCAAGAACATATTTTTGAAAAATTTTTAATGCAAAGAAAACATGCAAGACACCAAACTTAGAATTCTTTAATGCTTACGTACTAAGAATTCAAGAATGCATATGATAAACATGAAAAGACACAAAACAAAAATTCATCAAGATCAAACAAGAAGACTTACCAAGAACAACTTGAAGATCATGAAGAACACTATGAATGCATGATATTTTCGAAAAAATGCAAGATGCAAATGCAAGTGACACCAAACTTATAATGTGACTCAAGACTCAAACAAGAAACAGAAAATATTTTTGATTTTTATGATTTTCTAATTTTTTTGGATTTTTATTTTATATTTTTCGAAAATTAAAAGAAAAATAAGGATTCCAAAATTTTTAATATGAATTCCAGGAATCTTGCCATGTTAGTCTAAAGCTTCAGTCCAGGAATTAGACATGGCTCACTAGCCAGCCAAGCTTTCAAAGAAAGCTCCAGTCCAAAACACTAGACATGGCCAATGGCCAGCCAAGCTTCAGTCTTTAACACGAGAGTATATTGTTCTTGATAACAAATTGCAAGCCTCAGTCCAAATTAATTTAGACATGGCTTTACAGCCAGCCAGGCTTCACATGCTCCATGAAACACTAGAATTCATTCTTAAAAATCTTGAATAAATTTTTGAAAACATTTTTATTATTTTTTTTCGAAAACAGATGAGAAATTTTTAAAAATATTTTTGAAAAATTTTTTGAAAATAAAATAAAAAGAAAATTACCTAATCTGAGCAACAAGATGAACCGTCAGTTGTCCAAACTCAAACAATCCCCGGCAACGGCGCCAAAAACTTGGTGCTGTTGCCGGATCAAAAGGGAATCTGGCACTGATGTTACCGGACCAAAAGCTTGCCGAAGACTCAAACAATCCCCGGCAACGGCGCCAAAAACTTGGTGGAAGAAATTGTGATCCTCAAAGTTAGTCTCTTTGTATTTGTATGAAATCAAAAATACCCCAAAGAGATCATGGTGTAATGAATTGGGATCTTAATAATCCCTGGTAATGGCACGTGTGATCACAACTCCATTCAACTAACCAGCAAGTGCACTGGGTCGTCCAAGTAATACCTTACGTGAGTAAGGGTCGAATCCCACGGAGATTGTTGGTATGAAGCAAGCTATGGTCACCTTGTAAATCTCAGTCAGGCAGATATAAAATAATTATGGAGTTTTCGAATAATAAATAATAGAATAGGGATAGAGATACTTATGTAAATCATTGGTAGGAATTTCAGATAAGGGAATGGGGATGCTTTCCGTTCCTCTGAACCTCTGCTTTCCTGCTATCTTTATCCAATCAGTCTTACCCCTTTCCATGGCTGGCTTTATGTGATACATCACCACTGTCAATGGCTACTTTCGGTCATCTCACGGGAAAATGATCCAATGCCCTGTCACGGCACGGCTAATCGTCTGGAGGCATCACCCTTGTCAATGGCTTCATCTTATCCTCTCATTGAATAATATGCTCACGCACCCTGTCACGGCACGGCTATTCATCTGTCGGTTCTCGATCATGCTGGAATAGGATTTACTATCCTTTTGCGTCTGTCACTAACGCCCTGCAATCGCGAGTTAGGAGCTCGTCACAGTCATCCAATCACTGAATCCTACTCGGAATACCACAGACAAGGTTTAGACTTTCCGGATTCTCTTGAATGCCGCCATCATTCTAGCTTACGCCACGAAGATTCTGGTTAGGAGATCTAAGAGATACTCATTCTAGCTTATTTCATGTAGAACAGAAGTGTTTGTCAGGCACGCGTTCATAGGGGAGAAGGATGATGAGCGTCACACATAATCATCACCTTCATCACGTTCTTGGGTGCGAATGGATATCTTAGAAGCGAAATAAGAAGATTTGAATAGAAAACAGTAGTACTTTGCATTAATCTTTGAGGAATAGCAGAGCTCCACACCTTAATCTATGGAATGTAGAAACTCTACCGTATGAAAATACATAAGTGAAGGTCCAGGCATGGCCGAGATGGCCAGCCCCCTAAAACGTGATCAAAGGATCATAAGGTAATCCAAAGATGCCTAATACGATAGTAAGAGGTCCTATTTATAATAAACTAGTCACTAGGGTTTACATGAGTAAGTAATTGATGCATAAATCCACTTCCGGGGCCCACTTGGTGTGTGTTTGGGCTGAGCTTGAGTGTAGCACGTGCAGAGGCCATTTGTGGAGTTGAACGCCAGTTTCTGTGCCAGTTTGGGCGTTCAACTCTGGTTTTGGATCCTTTTCTGGCGCTGGACGCCAGATTTGGGCAGAAGGCTGGCGTTGAACGCCAGTTTACGTCGTCAATTCTTGGCCAAAGTATGGACTATTATATATTGCTGGAAAGCCCTGGATGCCTACTTTCCAACGCAATTGGAAGCGCGCCATTTCGAGTTCTGTAGATCCAGAAAATCCACTTTGAGTGCAGGGAGGTTAGAATCCAACAGCATCAGCAGTCCTTTTTCAACCTCTGAATCTGATTTCTGCTCAAGTCCCTCAATTTCAGCCAGAAAATACCTGAAATCACAGAAAAACACACAAACTCATAGTAAAGTCCAGAAATGTGAATTTAACATAAAAACTAATGAAAACATCCCTAAAAGTGACTAGATCCTACTAAAAACATACTAAAAACAATGTCAAAAAGCGTATAAATTATCCGCTCATCATTGAGTACATATAGGAATCTCAAGTTGAAGAGCCTTCTTCCACAGAGTTTGGAAGGGATGTTAAGGAGGAAAGTGATGTTAAGGAAGTGGATAGAGAGTTGAGAGAAATTGATCAAAAAGCGGATTCCATCATTAGTGATTTTTTGTCCACATTGATCAATCCCCTTAATGATCTTGTTGAGCCTTCTTCCATTGGATTGGAAAGTAATGTTGAGGAGGACATGCAACCTCCAAAGCATATTGAGAGTGAAGAATTGGAAGAAGTGTTCCAAGCAACAAGTCCTCCTATCTATGATGATGCCGCATCAACATATGATCCTTTTGAGCATGATGAGTCCTTCCCCACTATGCTTGAACTTAATGATGAGATTAACTTCACTAAACCTCCTATTTATGATTTGAGTGATAAGGAAGAGATAGAAGAATTTGGCAAAGAAGAATGTGAACTTGAGGAAGCTTGGCAAGAGGTAGAGCTTGAAGAACCTTGCCAAGTGGTGGACGCCTCTAGAAGAGGATGGACGGGAGTGGAATGCGCTTTATCAAGACCGTTGGGAAATTTTCTGCCTAAGTTGCCATCTAATCCTTCATTTGAGTGGGTAAAACTCCTAACTCTTAGCTTTATTATCCCACTTGAATTTGGTTTTCTTGAAACGGATGGCCAACTTAGGGCGCTTTGTGGAATTAAGCGTCAGAGGAAGATGTTTAGTGGTTGGCATTGTAAGTCTAGGCTCATTATGGTTGGAAGCTCGAAATTGAAGAGCATGGATTGGTGTAGTGCTCGATTGAAGGGGTCTGGGAGAATTGTTTGGTACCTTCATGAGAATTCGGCCTCTCTACCACCCAGATGAGCGGATAATTTATACGCTTTTTGACATTGTTTTTAGTATGTTTTTAGTAGGATCTAGTTACTTTTAGGGATGTTTTCATTAGTTTTTATGTTAAATTCACATTTCTGGACTTTACTATGAGTTTGTATGTTTTTCTGTGAATTCAGTTATTTTCTGGCTGAAATTGAGGGACTTGAGCATAAATCAGATTCAGAGGTTGAAGAAGGACTGCTGATGCTGTTGGATTCTGACCTCCCTGCACTCAAAATGGATTTTCTGGAGCTACAGAACTCGAAATAGTACAATTCCAATTGCGTTGGAAAGTAGACATCCAGGGCTTTCCAGAAATATATAATAGTCTATACTTTGGCCAAGAATAGATGACGTAAACTGGCGTTCAACGCCAACTTTCTGCCCAAATCTGGCGTCCAGCGCCAGAAAAGGAGCCAAAACCAGAGTTGAACGCCCAAACTGGCACAAAAGCTGGCGTTCAACTCCAGAAAGGACCTCTACATGTGCGACACTCAAGCTCAGCCCAAGCACACACCAAGTGGGCCCCGAAAGTGGATTTATGCATCAATTACTTACTTCTGTAAACCCTAGTAGCTAGTTTATTATAAATAGGACATTTCACTATTGTATTTGACATCCTGGATTGTATTTTGATCCTGTGATCTTATTTTAGGGGTTGGCCATCTCGGCCATGCCTGGACCTTTCACTTATGTATTTTTAACGGTAGAGTTTCTACACTCCATAGATTAAGGTGTGGAGCTCTGCTGTTCCTCAAAGATTAATGCAAAGTACTACTGTTTTCTATTCAATTCATCTTGTTTCGCTTCTAAGATATTCATTCGTACTTCAATCTGAATGTGATGAACGTGACAATCATCATCATTCCGTATAAACGCGTGCCTGACAACCACTTCCGTTCTACCTTAGACTGAATGAGTATCTCTTAGATCTCCTAACCAGAATCTTCGTGGTGTAAGCTAGAATGATGGCGGCATTCAAGAGAATCCGGAAGGTCTAAACCTTGTCTGTGGTATTCCGAGTAGGATTCAATGAATGAATGACTGTGACGAGCTCCAAACTCGCGATTGCAGGGCGTTAGTGACAGACGCAAAAGGATAGTAAATCCTATTCCAGCATGATCGAGAACCGACAGATGAATAGCCGTGCCGTGACAGGGTGCGTTGACCATTTTCACTGAGAGGATAAGATGAAGCCATTGACAAGGGTGATGCCTCCAGACGATTAGCCGTGCCGTGACAGGGCATTGGATCATTTTCCCGAGAGATGACCGAAAGTAGCCATTGACAGTGGTGATGTATCACATAAAGCCAGCCATGGAAAGGAGTAAGACTGATTGGATGAAGATAGCAGGAAAGAAGAGGTTCAGAGGAACGAAAGCATCTCCATTCGCTTATCTGAAATTCTCACCAATGAATTACATAAGTATTTCTATCCCTATTCTATTAATTATTATTCGAAAACACCATTATCAATTTATATCTGCCTAACTGAGATTTGCAAGGTGACCATAGCTTGCTTCATACCAACAATCTCCGTGGAATTCGACCCTTACTCACGTAAGGTATTACTTGGACGACCCAGTGCACTTGCTGGTTAGTTACACGGAGTTGTGAACCATGGTCTTGGCATCAAGTTTTTGGCGCCGTTGCCGGGGATTGTTCGAGTATGGACAACTGACGGTTCATCCTGTTGCTCAGATTAGGTAATTTTCTTTTTGTTTTCTTTTCAAAAAATTTTTAAAATCTTTCAAAAAAAATTTCTCAGCTGTTTTCGAAAAAATTTATTCAAAGAATGAATTCTAGTGTTTCATGAAGCACGTAAAGCCTGGCTGGCTGTAAAGCCATGTCTAAATTCATTTGGACTGAGGCTTCCACTCATAAGTATATGAAGTTGGATGAAATATCAGCTGTTGTATACATGAGAGGTATCTATGTTTGCTGAAGCTTGGCTGGCCATTGGCCATGTCTAGTGTTTTGGACCGGAGCTTTCATTGAAAGCTTGGCTGGATAGTGAGCCATGTCTAATTCCTGGACTGAAGCTTTAGACTAAGAATGCAAGATTCCTGGAATTCATGTTAAAAATTTTGGAATCCTTATTTTTTCTTTTTCATATAATTTTCGAAAATATCCAAAAAAAAAAATTTAGAAAATCATAAAAATCAAAAATATTTTTCGTGTTTCTTGTTTGAGTCATGAGTCATGTTATAAGTTTGGTGTCATTTGCATGTGCATCTTGCATTTTTCGAATATTTCATGCATTCATGGTGTTCTTCATGATCTTCAAGTTGTTCTTGGTAAATCTTCTTATTTGATCTTTGCATTTGCATGTTTTGTGTCTTTTCTTGTTTTTCATATGCATTCTTGAATTCTTAGTGTCTAAGCATTAAAGAATTCTAAGTTTGGTGTCTTGCATGTTTTCCTTGCATTAAAAATTTTTCAAAAATATGTTCTTGGTGTTCATCATGATCTTTATAGTGTTCTTAGTGTTCATCTTGACATTCATAGCATTCTTGCATGCATCACATGTTTTGATCTAAAATTCTCATGCATTGCATCATTTTTCTTGTTTTTCTCTCTCATAAAAAAAATATATCTTTCCCTTTTTCTCTCATCAAATTCGAAAATTTGGATTGACTTTTTCAAAAATTTTTAAAATCAAGTTGTTTCTTATGAGTCAAATCAAATTTTCAATTTGAAAATCTTATCTTTTTCAAAATCTTTTTCAAAAATCAAATCTTTTTCAAAAAAATCAAATCTTTTTCAAATTTATTAGTTATTTTCGAAAATTCCAAAAATATGTTTCAAAAATCTTTTTCTTATTTTTATATCAAATTTTCGAAAATAACAATAACAATTAATGTTTTGATTCAAAAATTTCAAGTTTGTTACTTACTTGTTAAGAAAGATTCAAACTTTGAGTTCTAGAATCATATCTTGTGATTTCTTATGAATCAAGTCATTAATTGTGATTTTAAAAATCAAATCTTTTTCAAAAACTAATTTCTATCATATCTTTTCAAAAATATCTTCTCATCTTATCTTTTTCAAAAATCTAATTTCAAAATATCTTTTCCAACTTCCTAACTTCTTATCTTTTCAAAATTTGTTTCAACTAACTAACTAACTTTTTGTTTGTTTCTTAACTTTTTCAAAACTATCTAACTAACTCTCTCTCTCTCTAATTTTCGAAAATATCTTCCCTCTTTTTCAAAAATTTCTTTTTAATTAACTAATTATTTTTATTTTTGATTTCAAAATTTTTTCGAAAATTACTAACCTTTTTCAAAAACTATTTTCGAAAATCACTAACCCTTTTTCAAAAATTATTTTCGAAAATTCTCCCTCTCCCATCTTATTCTATTTATTTATTCATCTACTAACATCTCATCTCACATCTAAACCCTCCTCACAGTTGTGTTTCTTCCATTACATTACATATTTTGTCTCCCTCTTTTCTTCCACTCACAAAGGGATCCCTATACTGTGGTATAAAGGATCCATACTATTATTATTATTTTTTCTGTGCCCTCTTCTTTGTCATATGAGCAGAAGCAAGGACAAGAATATTCTTGTTGAAGCAGATCCGGAACCTGAAAGGACTCTGAAGAAAAGATTAAGAGAAGCTAAATTACAACAATCCAGAGATAACCTTTCAGAAATTTTCGAACAAGAAGAGGAGATGGCAGCCGAAAATAATAATAATGCAAGGAGGATGCTTGGTGACTTTACTGCACTAAATTCCAATTTACATGGAAGAAGCATCTCTATTC
Source organism: Arachis hypogaea (assembly GCF_003086295.3). Classification (NCBI taxonomy): domain Eukaryota; kingdom Viridiplantae; phylum Streptophyta; class Magnoliopsida; order Fabales; family Fabaceae; genus Arachis; species Arachis hypogaea. The sequence goes on from NC_092046.1 coordinate 32,035,358, forward strand.
CTGCCATTGGAGCAAACAACTTTGAGCTGAAACCTCAATTAGTTTCTCTGATGCAGCAGAACTGCAAGTTTCATGGACTTCCATCTGAAGATCCTTTTCAGTTCTTAACTGAGTTCTTGCAGATATGTGATACTATTAAGACTAATGGAGTAGATCCTGAAGTCTACAGGCTCATGCTTTTCCCTTTTGCTGTAAGAGACAGAGCTAGACTGTGGTTGGATTCTCAACCTAAGGATAGCCTGAACTCTTGGGATAAGCTAGTCAAGGCTTTCTTAGCCAAGTTCTTTCCTCCTCAAAAGCTTAGTAAACTTAGAGTGGATGTTCAGACCTTCAGACAGAAAGAAGGTGAATCCCTCTATGAAGCTTGGGAGAGATACAAAGGACTGACCAAAAAGTGTCTTTCTGACATGCTTTCAGAATAGACCATCCTGAATATATTCTATGATGGTTTATCTGAGCTATCTAAGATGTCATTGGACACTTCTGCAGGTGGATCCATTCACCTAAAGAAAACGCCTGCAGAAGCTCAAGAACTCATTGACATGGTTGCTAATAACCAGTTCATGTACACTTCCGAGAGGAATCCTGTGAGTAATGGGACGCCTATGAAGAAGGGAGTTCTTGAAATTGATACTCTGAATGCCATATTGGCTCAGAATAAAATATTGACTCAGCAAGTCAATATGATTTCTCAGAGTCTGCATGGAATGCAAGCTGCATCCAACAGTACTCAAGAGGCTTCTTATGAAGAAGAAGCTTATGATCCTGAGAACCCTGCAATAGCAGAGGTGAATTACTTAAATAAACCTTATGGAAACACCTATAACTCATCATGGAGAAATCATCCAAATTTCTCATGGAAGGATCAAAAGCCTCAACAAGGCTTTAATAATGGTGGAAGAAACAGGTTTAACAATAATAAACCTTTTCCATCATCCACTCAGCAACAGACAGATAACTCTGAACAAAATACTTCTAATTTAGCAAACTTAGTCTCTGATCTATCTAAGGCCACTGTAAGTTTCATGAATGAAACAAGATCTTCCATTAGAAATCTGGAAGCACAAGTGGGCCAGCTGAGTAAAAGGATCACTGAAATCCCTCCTAGTACTCTCCCAAGCAATACAGAAGAGAATCCAAAAGGAGAGTGCAAGGCCATTGACATAAGCACCATGGCCGAACCCAAAGAAGGAGAGGAGGACGTGAATCCCAAGGAGGAAGACCTCCTGGGACGTCCAGTGATCAATAAGGAGCTTCCCTCTGAGGAACCAAAGGACTCTGAGGCTCATCTAGAGACCATAGAGATTCCATTGAACCTCCTTATGCCCTTCATGAGCTCTGATGAGTATTCCTCTTCTGAAGAGAATGAGGATGTCACTGAAGAGCAAACTGCCAAGTTTCTTGGTGCAATCATGAAACTGAATGCCAAATTATTTGGCATTGATACTTGGGAAGTTGAACCTCCCTTGTTCATCAATGAACTAAATGATCTGGATCAACTGACATTACCTCAGAAGAAACAGGATCCTGGAAAGTTCATAATATCTTGTACCATAGGCACCATGATCTTTAAGGCTCTGTGACACCTTGGTTCAGGAATAAACCTCATGCCCCTCTCTGTAATAGAGAAACTGGGAATCTATGGGGTGCAAGCTGCTAAAATCTCATTATAGATGGCAGACAATTCAAGAAAACAGGCTTATGGACAAGTAGAGGACGTGTTAGTAAAGGTTGAGGGCCTTTACATCCCTGCTGATTTCATAGTCCTGGATACTGGAAAGGAAGAGGATGAATCCATTATCCTAGGAAGACCTTTCCTGGCCACAGCAAGAGCTGTGATTGATGTTGACAGAGGAGAATTAGTCCTCCAAATGAATGAGGACTCCCTTGTGTTTAAAACTCAAGGATCTCTCTCTGCAACCATGGAGAGGAAGCATGAAAAGCTTCTCTCAAAGCAGAGTCAACCAAAGCCCCCACAGTCAAACTCTAAGTTTGGTGTTGGGAGGCCACAACCAAATTCTAAGTTTGGTGTTGAACTCCCATATCCAAACTCTAAGTTTGGTGTTGGGGAGTCTCAACAAAGCTCTGCACACCTGTGAGACTCCATGAAGAGCCCACTGTCAAGCTATTGACATTAAAGAAGCGCTTGTTGGGAGGCAACCCAATGTTTATTTATCTAATTTTTATTTTCATTATTTTTCATGTCTTTATAGGTTCATGATCATGTGGAGTCACAAAATAAATAGAAAAATTGAAAACAGAATCAAAAACAGCAGAAGAAAAATCACACCCTGGAGGAGCATCTGTCTGGCGTTCAGCGCCAGAACAGAGCATGGTTCTGGCGCTGAACGCCCAAAATGGGCAGCTTCTGGGCGCTGAACGCCAGAACAGGCATAGTTCTGGCGTTCAACGCCATAAATGGCACACAAATGGGCGTTGAACGCCCAAAATGGCCACCAACCTGGCGCTGAACGCCCAGAGTTGTGTGCAAACGCATTTTTACATGCCTAATGGGTGCAGGGATGTAAATCCTTGAACACTGATGCGCATAAACTTGTTATGCTACGATTTAGGAAATTGCACGATCGGCAAAATTCCTTCCGGCAAGTGCACCGGTTATCGTCAAGTAAAAACTCACAATAGAGTGAGGTCGAATCCCACAAGGATTGGTTGAGTGAGCAATTCGGATTAGAAGTGTGTTCTAGTTGAGCGGAATCAAGATTTAGATGAGAGTTGCGGAATGTAAAATTGGCGGGAAACGTAAATGACAAGAAATTGAAATGGCGGAATCTTAAATTGCATGAATTAAAGAGCAGAAGCTAAATTGCTGAAATTAAAAGGGAATGGGGGTGATTGCATGAATTGAGTTGCAGAATGTAAAGAGAAAGTGGAAATCAGAAATGGGAATTCATTGGGTTATAGGAGATATTGAGATCTCCGAATCAAAACATGTTTATCTCTTCCTCAACCAATGCGTTCATTGAATTTTGCTTGGCAATCTTATATGATTGGATCCCAATCCCTTGGCTCACCAATTCTCTCTAAAAACAAACAAATTCCCAATCCCTTGGTTTAAATGTTCATAAGAAGAGATGATGCTCGATCACTGATTATACCACACAGTTTCATGAACCACAATTTGGTAGGATTACATGTCACAATATCCATCCAAACCCCAATCCAATTCACTGTGAGAAAGCTTCTCTAGCATGAATCCTCCATTCCTTTCCCAAGGTTCCGAAGGATTCCAATTATGGGTAGTTTCTTTCCCAAGACAACTACCCAATGGAATTAGATCGAGAAGCTTTCTAACAAAATTCAAGAGAAAAGATTGAAGAAGAAGATAAACTATTATTGATTCATTGAATTACAATAGAGCTCCCTAACCCAATGAAAGGGGGTTTAGTGAGTCATAGCTCTGAATTCAATTACAAAGATATGAAAACTAGCTAAATGAAAAGGTAAAAGTCCTTCCTAACTTAAATTCTATCCTATTTATACACTTTCTATATTGAGCTTCTGTTGTGTTTCTTGGGCTTTGAGGCCTCTCCCTGCTTTCCTTTTGCCTTGGGTTTATGATCCATAATCTTGATGAGGCTGTTGATCCAAATTCTGTAACATTCATTGAGCCAACTTAGTGATAATCAAATAATGACACATGACTCAATAAATTGAAATTTCAGACTCATCAATCCTTCAGGCCCAATCCCATAAACCATGATATTCAATTGGGTTTCATACCAGAGTAAGTTTAAGTTAATGTTTGTGCTCAAATACTAACTTAAACCGCAATATTTTTTGCCCAGAAACCTTTTCCAAGAGTGGCGTTTAAGTTGCAGTTTAAGCTTAAACTGCAGCTTAAACGCCAGACACTTCCAGTGATGCCTTTTGTGGTAGCACGTTTAAGCTTCAGTTTAAGGTTAAACTGAAGCTTAAACGTGGAAATGGAAGAAGGCAGCCCTGGAGGGTAACTTAGTCGAACACGTTTAAGCTTCAGTTTAAGGTTAAACTGAAGCTTAAACGTGGAGGTAGAAAAGGTAGCCCTGGAGGTCGAACACGTTTAAGCTCCAGTTTAAGGTTAAACTGGAGCTTAAACGTGGAAGCTGAGAAAGGTAGCCCTGGAGGTCGAACACGTTTAAGCTCCAGTTTAAGGTTAAACTGGAGCTTAAACGTGGAAGCTGAGAAAGGTAGCCCTGGAGGTGTCGAACACGTTTAAGCTCCAGTTTAAGGTTAAACTGGAGCTTAAACGTGGAAGCTGAGAAAGGTAGCCCTGGAGGTGTCGAACACGTTTAAGCTCCAATTTAAGGTTAAACTGGAGCTTAAACGTGGAAATGGAGAAAGCAACCCTGGAGGAGAAACTTGGTCGAACACGTTTAAGCTCCAGTTTAAGGTCAAACTGGAGCTTAAACGTGGAAATGGCTCCCTGGTGCTTTTCCCCTCTCTGGCGTTTAACCTCCAGTTTAAGGTTAAACTGGAGGTTAAACGTGGAACTGCCCCCCTTGGTGCCCTTCTCACTTCTGGCGTTTAACCTCCAGTTTAAGGTTAAACTGGAGGTTAAACGTGAAAATGCTTCTTTGGTGAGACTTTCATTCTGGCGTTTAACCTCCAGTTTAAGGTTAAACTGGAGGTTAAACTTCAATTCCAGCATTTCTTAGCCCTTCATGATTCTGGCGTTTAAGCTCCACTTTAGGCTTAAACTGGAACTTAAACTCCACATGTGATATTCAAGCTTCCTTTATTGATTTTGTTGCTTCCTTGCTTAGCCTCTTCTTCCCTGAAATCATCCAAACAATTGCATCAAAGTCTTGCAAAATTTCATGAGAAATCTTCCATTCATAGCATTCAAGTAATATAACTAAAAACTCATGGAATTTGCATCAAAATCATATTGTTTGGATGGTTCATTGCTTTGTTATTCATTTAACCATTCTTGGTTACTTTAAGCTCAAGAAAATGCATAAAACAACTAATACTAACAGAAAAATGCTAGTGAAACTAGCCTAAGATGCCTTGGCATCACAACACCAAACTTAATACTTGCTTGTCCCTAAGCAAGTCCTGAGTTATTTGAGAAGAAAGTATGAAACAGAAAGCAATTACATTGGCTATATTAGCAAGCATTTGAAGTTCATCAGAAGGGTTTTATGCAGAAAGTTGCAGCATCACTTTTTCATTCTTATCAGGTAAGATTATCACTTTTTCCTTGCATCCATCAAACACTGCTATGGCCTCTTGTTATTCTTATGTCCTTGGCACTTCTCTTCTTTGTTTTTCTTTTCTTTTTCTTAGAGCTTCTTTGCTCCTTGTTTGCTTAGTGTCATGTGTTGCACAAGCCTTTGGCATTTTCTTTTTCTTATCAGTGTACTACACATATCCACTCCAGGCATTTTAGTTCACCTTTCTTCTTGAGACATTGGTGCCCAGCACCTCTTTGTGTGACTAAATGTTTTGTATTTAGGTTGCTCTTGATAATGGACTTTTGGTTGATAATCCCGGGTTAGTTAACCCAAGTTACCGAGTGTTGAAACACTCCTCAGAACCTATTCATCCAAGCATATCCTTAATACATAAACACCACAGGCATTTGTCTCAGAAGTTCAAACCATTGGTGCCTAGCTTATTTTCTCAATTTTTTTTTTTTTGCTTTTTGGTTGCCCTTTTTCAGTGGCTTTTTCTTCTTCTTTTTCTTTCTTTTTCATGGCCAAAGACATTTATTCATCAAGATCCATAGACAGTTTTCAATTTCTACACAAAAAATGATAATTCTACACTCTATTTCCAGTGATCTGACTAAACAATCAAGCATGCATACCACCACTTAATTCTACTTGATTTGTCACTAATTGAGCCAAGTTACTTTTGTTCAACTTTTCTTTTATTTTTGGAAACAGAACAAGCATGGCAAGCATTTGTTTAAGAAGGTGAAGTTATATCCAAACATCTAGGCATTCACTTTATTCAAAGCAATAAACAGACACTCATACTAAAAAAAAAAACTCCACATAACACTTAAATGACTTATGATGAAAGAAAGCTCATAAAGACAATTCACCAATTATCATTTGATTATTAAGGAACGAGACCACCTCTTATTTATTGCTTGGTTCTTCTTAATTCTTGGGATCCTGCTTCTTCTTGCTTCCTGCCTCTTTTTGACCACTTGTGCTTCCTTTGTCTTTTCTTATGAGCTTTTTCCAGAATCCAGCCTTTTTCATCGTTTCTTCCACTCCTTTTTCAAGGATCATTGCCTTGTTTATTTCTCCTTCTTTCCTCCCTTTGAAATACTCATCAAAAGCTGGGAATGCTGGGTCCATCTTGTGTAGATGTTCCCCTATGTAGTTAAGCTTGATTTGCGAACTGATGTTGTAATCAGCTTGGACTGAGTATCTTGCATTCTGTAAAGTGGTGGCTTCCTTGATTGCCAAGACATTGGCATCTTGGTGTTGGCATATGTGGCTGAAGGATTCCTGTAAGTGTAAATTCTGTTCCCTTTGCAGATCTAAGAATCTTGATTCAAAGTTCCTTTGCATATCCATCATTTTTAGGTGAAAGTCCTCTTGTCTCTCCTGAGACCTCATGTATTGTTGAGACATTCCTTCCATGATTTCCTGCATTCTGCTCATATCCATGGGGTCTCTGGGAATTCGTTGTCTTCTTTCTGGAATTGCTTGCTCTTCTTGCTCTTCTTCTCTGTCTTCTCCTTCCTGTCCTTCTTGTTCTGCTTCTTGCTCGGCTTCCGCTTGTTGCCCTTCTTCATTTCTTCTTCTTGTATGTCTTGGAGCAGTTGGGCCAAGAGTCATTCTGTACGCAGTTATGGCCAATCCAGGATATAGCCAATTAGGTCTTTCATCTTCAAGTGGTACTTGGGCATCGATGCATAGTCTAATGATGGTGCTAGGGAAGTGGAGCCAGGATTCAGGGTCACTTTTCTCACTAAACTCTTGTATCTGTTCAGCAATGAGTTTATGAACTTTGATCTCCCCTCCCACCATAATGCAATGTAGCAAGATGGCTCTTTTAGGGACTATTTCTGAAGAGTTTGCAGTGGGTAGGATGGATCTCCTAACTATTGCATACCACCCTTTAGCTTCAGGTGTTAGGTCTCCCCTTCTCAAGACTCTTGGAGCCCCTCTTGTTTTTCTCACCCATTCAGCTCTGATGGCACAAAGATCTTCAGCAATAGTCGTGTAGTCAGGTTCTCCTATCATCCTTTCCTCATAACTTGCTTGGCTGAAATGTATGTTTTTCAGGCCAAGAGTTTTCATGATTGCCTTGGGGCTGAAGTCAACTTCCACCCCTCTCACATAGCTTTTGTATGTGGGTTTCTTGGTTGAGTCTTCCCTCACTGCATTTGCATAGAACTCCTTCACCAAGTTGATGTTGATTTTAGTGATTGGCTTAGTCAGGAGCTCCCACTTCCTCTTTTTGATCTTCTCCCAAACACCTGGGAACTCATCCTTTTCAAGGTCAAAGGGAACTTCAGCTAGTACCCTTTTAGGTCTCATCCATTCGGCTTGAATCTCATGGAAAACTGATTTGTATCTCCTTGCATCGAATTCCCTGTTCTCCTCCATTGGTTGCTTGTCTTTTCTTCTTTTGTGGCTAGATGAAGCTGCCATTGGTTCTTTAGTTTTGGGGTAAGTGACAAGCTAACGTTGACAAGGTGAAGCAAGAAGTGTTGTTGGAAGTGAGGGGAGGTTGTTTTCGGCAAGAGATAGTTTATGCTATGATGAAGGAAATGTGCATGAAGGAGATTTGGTGGTGTTGAACTCGTTCCCCAAGTGGTTCTTTATAATGCCGTAAGTGAAAAATGGACGGCTAGGGTGGCTTGTGAAGGGTGGCTTGATGGTAAATATATGAATTAGGGAGAAGGACGAATTGCTTTTTCATTTTCTTGGAAGTATTCTGGGTGCATTAGGTTGTACATGTAGCAATCTTTTCTTGCAGAACTTCCTTTTCCCATGTGTTAGCTTCAAAGACTTGTGAACTTTCTTTTTGACCAAGCACCGTACCTCCCTTTGTCTTTTTCCTCCATTTTTGTCTTTTCTTTTGTACCTGCACAAGCAAACAAGTGTGCTATCATTTTTCGGTCCATGTGAATGATGAATAGTACTTGCACATGTAAATCAATGATTAACTTGATGAGCTTAAAGCCGTGACTTGTGTATGTATGCACACTTATTACTGGACACCAAACTTAGTGTTTGGTAAAGTCTCCTGATGACATGAAATCCATATTGGTTGTCCTTGATGAATGTGCATAATTCTAATAAATCATAGTCACTTTGGCTCTTTGATTCTAAACAAATTTACTATCCTAAGTAATTGAAACCAAAGTATTAAAACATGCGAATGGTCCACTTGTCATGAATTTCGAAATCCAGAGGAACTTCTTGCTTTTCATGAACCGTGTTCAAAGAGGAACACCAAACTTAATGTTTGGTTGTGCACTTTGCATGAAAAATTGAATGCATTTTGAATAAAATTTGGGTGCCTTCAGGCACACCAAACTTAGAGACAAATTGTATTTTACATGCAATGTTTAGTGCACTCTTTCAGCAGTTGTCCTGAGGATTCAAGTTCATGCATGAGAAACCATGCTTTATTAGATGCAAAACAAAACAATAAAGAGTAAGGATATTAAAAACATCGGTTGCCTCCCATGAAGCGCTTCTTTAACGTCACTAGCTTGACGGTTGTCCCTTGTTAGGGTGGATTGTAGTGCTTGACGTCTTCTCCTCTCACTATGCAAACGTCCCCACTTGATTCCTTCATGACCTCTAAATGTTCCATAGAAAGAACTTTCCTGATTGTGAACACTTGAGGGAGCTGGGAAGGAATGGTTTTGAGGCCAGGTGGAATTGGCAGATAATGACTTGATATCATTTTATCTCCCGGAGAAAAACCTTCAGTGGGAATTTTCTTATTTCTCCACCCTCTTGGTAATTTCCCTATCATTCTTCCCTTTCTCTTGAGGATTTCTTCATTGACCCTTATGCTAGGAAGATCCTTCTGATCTGTTTCCATTGATTCTTGTGGCTTTAACTCTTGCAACTCTTGTTTGCCTTCCAAGGACTGTTTTAGAGTTTCAGCTGCTGGATTACTTTCCTCCAAACACAGATGGCTACTATCATCCTTAGGCTTTTCAGGTTCTGGTTCAGGCTCAGATGCAGGTTTGAAAACTTTGAAAATGAGCTGTTCATCATGTATTCTCAGAATTAGCTCTCCTTGTTCTACATCTATGAGCGCTCTAGTAGTGGCTAGAAATGGTCTTCCCAGAATGATAGGGTGTAGGTAGCTTTCCTCCATGTCCAAAATGACAAAGTCTGTGGGGAAGTAATAATCTCCCACCTTCACCAGCACATTCTCAACCACCCCTTCAGCTTGCTTCTGAGTTTTGTCAGCCAGTTGTATGATTACATCAGTGGATCTCACCTCATTCAGTTGTAGTCTCTTCATAAGAGTTAGAGGCATCACATTTATGCTAGCTCCTAGATCACAGAATCCTCTGTCAATTTTTGTTTCTCCTATGATGCAAGGAATATGAAAACTTCCTGGGTCTGTTTTCTTAGAGACTGTGTCCTTCTTGATGAGGGCACTGCATTCTTTGTTCATTGTTACCGTTTGTCCTCCCTTCAAAACTCTTTTCTTGCTCAACAATTCCTTTAAATACTTGATGTGTGTAGGCATTTGATGGAGAATCTCAAGAAAGGGAATATTGATATGGAGAGACTTAAATGTCTCTAAAAACCTTGAATAGGTTTTCCCTTTTTCACCTCCTCCTAACCTCTGAGGAAATGGTGCTTTTGGTTGGTATGTTTCCATCGTGCCTTTTTGCAGTTCCTTGGCTTGCTCAGTTTCACTTTCCTGCTTAACTTCTTCCACACCTTCCTTCAAGATTTCTGGCTCCTGCTCTGAGGGCCTGATTCCTTCTTCTTCTGAAACTTCCTTCAATATGGTGATGGCCTTGCATTCTTCCCATCTCACTCTCTTTTGTTCCCCTTTAGGATTCTTTTCTGTGTCACTAGGGAACACTGCAGTTGATTTGGGGGCCTGTTGAGATAGCTCTCCTACTTGAGACTCCATCCTCTTGAGTTTTTCACCATGGTTTCTTAAGGTAGCTCTCACATCATCCCTGAAGCCTTTCAATTCGGTTATGTCTTGACTCATGGTTGCCATCATTCCTTCTATCCGGTTTAATTGATCTTGAAATTGTTGGTTCGGATTAGGTTGGGTAGGTTGATTATTTTGGCCATGATATGATGGTTGGGAGTAAGTGTTTTGTGTGGCTTGGTATGATCTTTGGTTGGAGTTTTGGTATGTGGAATTGTTATATTGGTTGTGGTTGTAAGGTTTGTGGTTTTGTGGTTGGGTTTGTTGATTCCCCCACCCAAAGTTTGGGTGATTTTTCCATCCTGGGTTGTAAGTGTTGGAATGTGGATCATATGATTGCCTTTGTTGGTTTCCCACATAGTTGGCCTCTTCCCAATCACCTCCTTTAATGCTTACTTCCTCTTGATCTTGTGTGTGTATTGCCGCCACTTGCTTTGTTTCTAATTGCCTGGTAAGCTCTGCTAGTTGCTTGGCAAACACCTTGTTTTGGGCTAGAATTGTATCAACATGGTTCAGCTCCATGACTCCCTTAGTGTTGTGCCTCTCTGATGCATAGTAATACTCATTCTCAGCCACTGTCTCAATCACTTCAATGGCTTCTTCCACAGTCTTTTTCCTGTTCAATGAACCTCCTGATGAATGGTCTACAGCCTTCCTTGATTCATAAGAGAGTCCATCATAGAAAATATGCAATTGCACCCAATCATGGAACATGTCTGGTGGGCATTTCCTTGTCAAATCCTTGAATCTCTCCCATGCCTCGTAGAGAGTTTCACCATCTTGTTGTCTAAAAGTCTGAACCTCAGATCGAAGCCTATTGACCTTTTGTGGGGGTAGAAACGTGCCAGAAACTTGCTTTCCACCTCATCCCATGTTGTTAGACTCCCCCTTGGGAATGATTCCAGCCACTTAGCTGCTTTGTCCCTAAGTGAAAATGGGAACAAAAGCAGTTTATAGGCATCTTCCTGGACTCCATTGGACTTCACAGTGTCACAAATTCTCAGGAATTTTGTGAGATGTTGGTTGGGATCTTCATTAGCACTCCCACCAAATGAACAATGATTCTCCACAAGTGATATTAGCTGTGGTTTGAGTTCAAAATTGTTGGCCTGAATGGGTGGTTTCTGAATGCTGCTACCACAATTCCCAGAGGTTGGGTTTATGTATGAACTAAGAACCCTCCTCTCAGGAATGGCATTGTTTCCATCAGCTCTCTCATGGTTGTGAACTTCTCTATCCATGTTGAGATCTAGAGCTTCCTCAAAATTGTCCTCAGATTCTCCTTCAGATTCTTCTTCTCCCAGTACTCTCTTCCCTCTTGCTTCCCTTCTAAGTCTATGAAGGGTCCTCTCTGGTTCGGTATATGGAGGAGTTGATGTCTCTCCTCTCCTACCTGTCATACAAGAACACAGCACAGGCAACAAACAAGTGAAATACTCTTGGTTAATGGAAGAGTATGGTTAGAGCAATTGAGGAATTAATTCAAACAGTTAGTGAGTCAGCGAGTTAGTTGCTTGAATTTAAAGGCATAAAGAAAGAAAGCATGTAACAAGAGTGCAGAAATTAAAATTCAACAAGTAACTGGTACTGAATTAATCAAAACACAAAAAAAAATGCTCAATCTAGTTAACTTCCAATTGGAGAATTGTCAATCGAAAACCAATCCCCGGCAACGGCGCCATAAACTTGATGCGCATAAACTTGTTATGCTACGATTTAGGAAATTGCACGATCGGCAAAATTCCTTCCGGCAAGTGCACCGGTTATCGTCAAGTAAAAACTCATAATAGAGTGAGGTCGAATCCCACAAGGATTGGTTGAGTGAGCAATTCGGATTGGAAGTGTGTTCTAGTTGAGCGGAATCAAGATTTAGATGAGAGTTGCGGAATGTAAAATTGGCGGGAAACGTAAATGACAAGAAATTGAAATGGCGGAATCTTAAATTGCATGAATTAAAGAGCAGAAGCTAAATTGCTGAAATTAAAAGGGAATGGGGGTGATTGCATGAATTGAGTTGCAGAATGTAAAGAGAAAGTGGAAATCAGAAATGGGAATTCATTGGGTTATAGGAGATATTGAGATCTCCGAATCAAAACATGTTTATCTCTTCCTCAACCAATGCGTTCATTGAATTTTGCTTGGCAATCTTATATGATTGGATCCCAATCCCTTGGCTCACCAATTCTCTCTAAAAACAAACAAATTCCCAATCCCTTGGTTTAAATGTTCATAAGAAGAGATGATGCTCGATCACTGATTATACCACACAGTTTCATGAACCACAATTTGGTAGGATTACATGTCACAATATCCATCCAAACCCCAATCCAATTCACTGTGAGAAAGCTTCTCTAGCATGAATCCTTCATTCCTTTCCCAAGGTTCCGAAGGATTCCAATTATGGGTAGTTTCTTTCCCAAGACAACTACCCAATGGAATTAGATCGAGAAGCTTTCTAACAAAATTCAAGAGAAAAGATTGAAGAAGAAGATAAACTATTATTGATTCATTGAATTACAATAGAGCTCCCTAACCCAATGAAAGGGGGTTTAGTGAGTCATAGCTCTGAATTCAATTACAAAGATATGAAAACTAGCTAAATGAAAAGGTAAAAGTCCTTCCTAACTTAAATTCTATCCTATTTATACACTTTCTATATTGAGCTTCTGTTGTGTTTCTTGGGCTTTGAGGCCTCTCCCTGCTTTCCTTTTGCCTTGGGTTTATGATCCATAATCTTGATGAGGCTGTTGATCCAAATTCTGTAACATTCATTGAGCCAACTTAGTGATAATCAAATAATGACACATGACTCAATAAATTGAAATTTCAGACTCATCAATCCTTCAGGCCCAATCCCATAAACCATGATATTCAATTGGGTTTCATACCAGAGTAAGTTTAAGTTAATGTTTGTGCTCAAATACTAACTTAAACCGCAATATTTTTTGCCCAGAAACCTTTTCCAAGAGTGGCGTTTAAGTTGCAGTTTAAGCTTAAACTGCAGCTTAAACGCCAGACACTTCCAGTGATGCCTTTTGTGGTAGCACGTTTAAGCTTCAGTTTAAGGTTAAACTGAAGCTTAAACGTGGAAATGGAAGAAGGCAGCCCTGGAGGGTAACTTAGTCGAACACGTTTAAGCTTCAGTTTAAGGTTAAACTGAAGCTTAAACGTGGAGGTAGAAAAGGTAGCCCTGGAGGTCGAACACGTTTAAGCTCCAGTTTAAGGTTAAACTGGAGCTTAAACGTGGAAGCTGAGAAAGGTAGCCCTGGAGGTGTCGAACACGTTTAAGCTCCAGTTTAAGGTTAAACTGGAGCTTAAACGTGGAAGCTGAGAAAGGTAGCCCTGGAGGTGTCGAACACGTTTAAGCTCCAGTTTAAGGTTAAACTGGAGCTTAAACGTGGAAATGGAGAAAGCAACCCTGGAGGAGAAACTTGGTCGAACACGTTTAAGCTCCAGTTTAAGGTCAAACTGGAGCTTAAACGTGGAAATGGCTCCCTGGTGCTTTTCCCCTTTCTGGCGTTTAACCTCCAGTTTAAGGTTAAACTGGAGGTTAAACGTGGAACTGCCCCCCTTGGTGCCCTTCTCACTTCTGGCGTTTAACCTCCAGTTTAAGGTTAAACTGGAGGTTAAACGTGGAAATGCTTCTTTGGTGAGACTTTCATTCTGGCGTTTAACCTCCAGTTTAAGGTTAAACTGGAGGTTAAACTTCAATTCCAGCATTTCTTAGCCCTTCATGATTCTGGCGTTTAAGCTCCAGTTTAGGCTTAAACTGGAACTTAAACTCCACATGTGATATTCAAGCTTCCTTTATTGATTTTGTTGCTTCCTTGCTTAGCCTCTTCTTCCCTGAAATCATCCAAACAATTGCATCAAAGTCTTGCAAAATTTCATGAGAAATCTTCCATTCATAGCATTCAAGTAATATAACTAAAAACTCATGGAATTTGCATCAAAATCATATTGTTTGGATGGTTCATTACTTTGTTATTCATTTAACCATTCTTGGTTACTTTAAGCTCAAGAAAATGCATAAAACAACTAAAACTAACAGAAAAATGCTAGTGAAACTAGCCTAAGATGCCTTGGCATCAAACACCTCAGGATCTGTGGACCCCACAGGATCCACTCAGGATCTGTGGACCCCACAGGATCCACTCAGGATCTGTGGACCCCACAGGATCCCCACCTACCTCCACTCACTTCTTCTCACCACTCTCTTTCACACAACCCCATAAACACTCTTCCCCAAAAATCCTTCACCAATCACCTCAAACTCTCTTCCCCATCACCTCTTCACCACTCACATCCATCCACTCTTCCCCATAAACCTACCTCATAAACTCCACCTACCTTCAAAATTCAAAACCAATTTCCCACCCAAACCCACCCATATGGCCGAACCTTAACCCCCCCCTCCCTTCCCTATATAAAGCCCTCCCATCTTTATCAAATTCACACAACACACTCCTCTTGGCCGAAACACTTCCCACTCTCCCTCTTCTCCATTTCTTCTTCTTCTTCTTCTATTCTTCTTTTCTTGCTCGAGGACGAGCAATATTCTAAGTTTGGTGTGGTAAAAGCATAAGCTTTTTGTTTTTCTATTACCATTAATGGCACCTAAGACCAGAGAACCCTCTAGAAAGGGAAAGGAAAGACAAAAGCTTCCACATTCGAGTCATGGGAGATGGAAAGGTTCATCTCCAAAGCCCATCAAGACCACTTCTATGATGTTGTGGCCAAGAAGAAGGTGATCCCCGAGGTCCCTTTTAAACCCAAAAGAAATGAGTATCCGGAGATCCGACATGAAATTCAAAGAAGAGGTTGGGAAGTTCTAACAAATTCCATCCAACAAGTCGGCATCCTAATGGTTCAAGAGTTCTATGCTAATGCATGGATCACCAAGAACCATGATCAAAGTAAGAAACCGGATCCAAAGAACTATGTTACAATGGTTCGGGGGAAATACTTGGATTTTAGTCCGGAAAATGTGAGGTTGGCGTTCAACTTGCCAAATATGGAAGAGAACGCATGCCCCTACACAAGGAGAGTCAACTTTGATCAAAGGTTGGACCAAGTCCTTATGGACATATGTGTAGAAGGAGCTCAATGGAAGATTGACTCCAAAGGCAAGCCGGTTCAACTAAGAAGATTGGACCTCAAGCCTGTGGCTAGAGGATGGTTGGAGTTCATTCAATGCTCAATCATTCCCACTAGCAACCGGTCTGAAGTTACTATAGACCGGGCCATCATGATCCATAGCATCATGATTGGAGAAGAGGTGGAAGTTCATGAGATTATACCTCAAGAACTCTACAAGGTGGCTGACAAGTCCTCCACTATGGCAAGGTTAGCCTTTCCTCACCTCATTTGCCACCTATGCAATTCGGCTGGGATTGACATAGAGGGAGATATCCTCATCAAAGAGGACAAGCCTATCACTAAGAAAAAGATGGAGCAAGCAAGAAAGCCCATTCATGGAGCTCAAGAGGCGTATGAAGCTTATCACCATGAGATCCCGGAGATGCCTCAAATGCACTTTCCTCCACAAAACTATTGGGAGAAAATCAACACCTCCCTAGGAGAATTGAGTTCCAATATGGGACAACTAAGGGTGGAACATCAAGAACACTCCATCATGCTTCATGAAATAAGAGAAGATCAAAAGGCAATGAGGGAGGAGCAACAAAGACAAGGAAGAGACATAGAAGAGCTCAAGGACATCATTGGTTCCTCAAGAAGGAAACGCCACCATCACTAAGGTGGATTCATTCCTTGTTCTTATTTCTTCTGTTTTTCGTTTTCTATGTTATGTGCCTAATTGTGTTTGTGTCTTCATTACATGATCATTAGTAGTTAGTAACTTTGTCTTAAAGTTATGAATGTCCTATGAATCCATCACCTCTCTTAAAATAAAAACTGTTTTAATTCAAAAGAACAAGAAGTACATGAGTTTCGAATTTATCCTTGAACTTAGTTTAATTATATTGATGTGGTGACAATGCTTCTTGTTTTCTGAATGAATGCTTGAACAGTGCATATGTCTTTTGAAGTTGTTGTTTAAGAATGTTAAAATATGTTGGCTCTTGAAAGAATGATGACTAGGAGACATGTTATTTGATAATCTGAAAAATCATAAAAATGATTCTTGAAGCAAGAAAAAGCAGCAAAGAACAAAGCTTGCAGAAAAAAAAATTAAGAGAAAAAGCAAGCAGAAAAAGCCAATAACCCTTAAAACCAAAAGGCAAGGGCAAATAAAGAGGATCCCAAGGCTTTGAGCATCAGTGGATAGGAGGGCCTAACGGAATAAAATCCTGGTCTAAGCGGCTAAACCAAGCTGTCCCTAACCATGTGCTTGTGGCGTGTAGGTGTCAAGTGAAAACTTGAGACTGAGCGGTTAAAGTCAAGGTCCAAAGCAAAAGAAGAGTGTGCTTAAGAACCCTGGACACCTCTAATTGGGGACTTTAGCAAAGCTGAGTCACAATCTGAAAAGGTTCACCCAATTATGTGTTTGTGGCATTTATGTATCCGGTGGTAATACTGGAAAACAAAGTGCTTAGGGCCACGGCCAAGACTCATAAAGAAGCTGTGTTCAAGAATCATCATACTGAACTAGGAGAATCAATAACACTATCTAAACTCTGAGTTCCTATAGAAGCCAATCATTCTGAACCTCAATGGATAGAGTGAGATGCCAAAACTATTCAAGAGACAAAAAGCTATAAGTCCCGCTCATTTGATTGGAGCTATGTTTCATTGATAGTTTGGAAGTTATAGTATATTCTCTTATTTTTATCCTATTTGATTTTCAGTTGCTTGGGGACAAGCAACAATTTAAGTTTGGTGTTGTGATGAGCGGATAATTTATACGCTTTTTGACATTATTTTTAGTATGTTTTTAGTAGGATCTAGTTACTTTTAGGGATGTTTTCATTAGTTTTTATGTTAAATTCACATTTCTGGACTTTACTATGAGTTTGTGTGTTTTTCTGTGATTTCAGGTATTTTCTGGCTGAAATTGAGGGACTTGAGCAGAAATCAGATTCAGAGGTTGAAGAAGGACTGCTGATGCTGTTGGATTCTGACCTCCCTGCACTCAAAATGGATTTTCTGGAGCTACAGAACTCGAAATGGCACGCTTCCAATTGCGTTGGAAAGTAGACATTCAGGGCTTTCCATAAATATATAATAGTCCATACTTTGGCCAAGAATAGATGACGTAAACTGGCGTTCAACGTCAGCTTTCTGCCCAAATCTGGCGTCCAGCGCCAGAAAAGGAGCCAAAACCAGAGTTGAACGCCCAAACTGGCACAAAAGCTGGCGTTCAACTCCAGAAAGGACCTCTACACGTGCGACACTCAAGCTCAGCCCAAGCACACACCAAGTGGGCCCCGTAAGTGGATTTATACATCAATTACTTACTTCTGTAAACCCTAGTAGCTAGTTTATTATAAATAGGACATTTCACTATTGTATTTGACATCCTGGATTGTATTTTGATCCTGTGATCTTGTTTTAGGGGCTGGCCATCTCGGCCATGCCTGGACCTTTCACTTATGTATTTTTAACGGTAGAGTTTCTACACTCCATAGATTAAGGTGTGGAGCTCTGCTGTTCCTCAAAGATTAATGCAAAGTACTACTGTTTTCTATTCAATTCATCTTGTTTCGCTTCTAAGATATTCATTCTACTTCAATCTGAATGTGATGAACGTGACAATCATCATCATTCCCTATGAACGCGTGCCTGACAACCACTTCCGTTCTACCTTAGACTGAATGAGTATCTCTTAGATCTCCTAACCAGAATCTTCGTGGTGTAAGCTAGAATGATGGCGGCATTCAAGAGAATCCGGAAGGTCTAAACCTTGTCTGTGGTATTCCGAGTAGGATTCATTGAATGAATGACTGTGACGAGCTCCAAACTCGCGATTGCGGGGCGTTAGTGACAGACGCAAAAGGATAGTAAATCCTATTCCAGCATGATCGAGAACCGACAGATGAATAGGTGTGCCGTGACAGGGTGCGTTGACCATTTTCACTAAGAGGATAAGATGAAGCCATTGACAAGGGTGATGCCTCCAGACGATTAGCCGTGCCGTGACAGGGCATTGGATCATTTTCCCGAGAGATGACCGAAAGTAGCCATTGACAGTGGTGATGTATCACATAAAGCCAGCCATGGAAAGGAGTAAGACTGATTGGATGAAGATAGCAGGAAAGCAGAGGTTCAGAGGAACGAAAGCATCTCCATTCGCTTATCTGAAATTCTCACCAATGAATTACATAAGTATTTCTATCCCTATTCTATTAATTATTATTCAAAAACACCATTATCAATTTATATCTGCCTAACTGAGATTTGCAAGGTGACCATAGCTTGCTTCATACCAACAATCTCCGTGGGATTCGACCCTTACTCACGTAAGGTATTACTTGGATGACCCAGTGCACTTGCTGGTTAGTTACACGGAGTTGTGAACCATGGTCTTGGCATCATGTTTTTGGCGTCATTTCCAGGGAAAGAAAGAGCAATGAATTTTACATAATTAAAGTGTAATCACGATTCCGCGTACCACACCCGAAGAGGATTACCATGATCAATTTGAAGATGGGTATGAAAATAAGATATGGGATCCCGGATGACCACATGAAGACCAATTATAGGAGCTCATATCTTGGGAAGAACTACCCCCAAGCTTGGTGGAAATGGTTGAAAATTCTGACAACCATTTAAGGAGCAAGCATCATTGGAGGTTCAAGGATGAATACAAGCATAAGCCACCATGACAAGGAGCTTTCCAAATGTCCAACTTAAGGACTTAAACTAAAAGTGCTTGGTGGGAGACACCCTACCATGGTAAACTCTTTCCATTCTCTTGTAGATATAATGAATGAATGAATTGAGTTCCATTGTAGATAGCTTCTTTACTCCTTTGCATACTTCGTTTTGCTTGCTAGGGTGTTTATGCATTTTATGCCTTGAATAAGGATGACTCTTTGAATTTGAGTTTTTGCTTGGATTGCAAGTTTTCTCAAATTGTTTGAAAAATCTTCAAAAATCCAAAAGTATGGGTAATTTTGCATTTTGGCTGGTTTTTGAGTCATAGGGGAGGTTAGGAATTTCTAAGCTTTTTGTAGTATTTCTGAAAAAAAAAAGAAAAAAAAAAAGGGTATGGGCGCGTGCGCACGCTGTACGCGCACACGTCGATAAGTGAATACAGCCCCTCATACATGGAACCAGAGAGTTGCGCGAGTTGGGCACGAACGTTGAGCTTCTCGCGCAAGCTGCGACCCACGCGGACGCGTACATCATGTGTAGGCGTCAGCGCGCACTCTCTCCATCTACGCTTAAGCGTACACGACGCTTGCGCGTCCATTCCTTTTTCATCCACCCACGTGGACGCACACAAGACCCGTACGCGTAGATTCAAAAAAAACATAACCCAAGGGACGCGAGAAACCCTTGCCATTCGCGTCCCTCATTTCTTCCTTCTTCCAACGTTCCCCTTCCACTCTTCCTCCATAGTCACTTCCTGCAACCACCCGTAACCACCGTCCGGCGACCTCATCCCACCGCCAACCCACTGCAACCACTCCTTCCCCCTTCTCTCTTCTCTTCCCTCTTCTCTTCTCGCCTCTGCCTCTCTTACCCCTCTCGTTGCTTCTCTCTGCTCACCACCGTTCGGCCACCTCTGTCGCCACCGGTGAACCAACCGCCACCACCAACCTTCTTCTTCTTCCTCAGCCATTCTCTCCCTTATCGCTTCACCACTCCTCTGCTCAGAACCCCATTCCTCTACCCCCTACTCTGCCCGCGCCGCCACCTGCGCCGCCGCGAGCCAGGCTGCCGTCCTTGGTGGTTCTGCCTTCCCCTGTTTGTCCTTTCCTCCTCTTACCATTTCCAATTCTGCTTCAGCTACGCTTCCAGGTTCCCCTGCCTTCTGCTCTGTTCCTTTATTTTCTTTTATTAATTCTATTTATTAATTTTTGTTAGATTACTATTTAATTTTTTTTGTTAGGTTAGATAGAAATGTATGCTGTTAAGTAGATAGGTTGTGGTTAGAAGATTCTAGGCATGATAAGTGCTCCGTTCGTGTTTACTTACTCAATACTGCTTGTTTGCTGAGTGATGTTAGTATGATGCTCTGTGCAACTATGCTACTGCCATGATGTTTTTTTTTTTCACTGATGCCTTGCTGAGCTTCAATTGTGTAAATTGTGTTTGATGCTGCCTGTGCATATGTAATCCATACTTTTATCATGTTTGATGCAATTCTTGGATTCCTATGTAATTTTTTCTACTTTTTGCTATCCGGGAACACCCGAATCACTGCCGAAATGCTGCCCAAATTTCTAGAAAATCGTTTTGTTCCTAACTTGCCACCTAGAATTGAACTTGACACCTTTGAATTTGAGATTTACTTGACTTACACCAAGTTTAATCCTTAGGTTATTGTGGTTGGCATTTCCATTTCTGTTTTGTTTCCCGTGGTAAGCGTTGACATGGTTAGTTCAAGGAATTGCTTGTCAGATCTCTATGTCACGCAATCCCTTGCCTAACTCATCTATTTAAACCTTCATGTGTTTCCACTTTTCAAGTTAAATCAAATGCCTTTTAACTCGTACCGATTTCACTATTTTATCTTAACTTGCATTTTTCGTGAACATGGTTTATTCATTTGCAATAATTGGTGCATTCCACCTATGTAACCTTTTTAATTCAAATGGTTTTTAACCTAGTTTGGGTTACACTAGTGCATATTTTACTCTTTCAACACCAACTATTGCAAACTTAGTGACCATGACATTGTTGATGATTTGTTTTCCTATTGTTTGCTTTATCCAAATTCATATTTCATCATCAATGACTGCATCTTCCTCATGAATGTGAGTATGCTTATTTTCCATACTTTGTGCATTTTTTTTGATTGAGCCAATAACCGTCATACCACTAATCTTTGAACCGGTTCCTAACTTCTAACTCGATTAACCAACTAACTTTTCTTTTTGCTTTCAAACTAACTCCTTTAATCATTCTTTTGGGTATGATGCTTCTTGGGCTTAATGAACAAGCATTGTGCAAATATGACTTGAATTCTTAGTTTGTGGCCTTGTTTGATTTCTGAATTTTGTTTCTTGCATTCCAAGAATTCTTGTCTCTTAACTCACTTCATGATTACACATCAATCCTCTTATTTTCTGAATATGTCATTCCTTGCTTTCTATTTCTCTACTTGACTTAAGTGTTTATATCCTGTATATCTCTTTTTCAGGATGGCCGACAGAGGAAAAGCCAAGGTCACTTCGAGAAAGAGGAAGAAACCTCAAGCCTTCACTCTTTCTCCTTACCACGACTATGCCAAAAACCCTCTTAATGAGGAGGACAAGGTTAACCAGCAGCTGCCGCCTACACATGCGTATAGGTTCCCTAACCTATACTGCGAGCTCCGCTTCCCAACATACCAGAAGAAGAATCTGAATATCGAAAAGAAACTGGCCATCCCAACTGACTTGAGGCGAGCCATTCAGACATGTATCCAGGGGATGGGCCTAGGTTTTATTGATAGGGAGCTAGGCAGGGTAAACTCATCATGGGTCAAGGAATTTTACAGTAACTTCTTCAGACACACCTTTGATTCAGTCTACCTGCGAGGCGGTCAGATATTGGTTACGGAGGCAGCTATTGAGGATAGACTCCAATGTCTGCCTAGGACCGGTGGCACAGATGCCATTGAGCAGGCAGAGGTGGCGATACATTGTATAACCTTTGATTATGATGCTCTGTGGGATGTTATTGCCACCCCGGATGCCCCTTGGGTAATGGATGCTAACAACAAGAAGCCCAAGGGGATGCTGTTTACTTATCTTTCGAGGGAGGCCAGGACGCGGCAGCAGATCTTTGCCCATTACGTCATGCCGACCACCCACTTTACTGAAATTCGAGTGGACATGCTCGTCTTGATCGGATGTGTTATGGAGGGGAAGGAGGTATAATTCCCCGACTGATCAGAAGATACATGTGGCGAGCACATGTCCGTGGCATACTTCCATTTCCCACTTTGGTCACCGAGATGATTCAGCTGTCCGGTGCCCCATGGGACGCAGATGATGAGACACCACCCCCCGACCATGGAAAGGAGGAAGTGATTCTGTGGGGGTCATGGGTCAGAGAAACCCCCATCCCGGCGCCGCTTTAGAGTCAGAGCAGCAATAGCCAGACCTTCTTCTTCATCAGCTGCAGCAGGACCATCAGCACCAGCAGCATCCATTGCACCATCACCACCAGCACCCCAGCCGACGTATCTCTTAGTACAGCATCTGATCCGCTTCATGGAGCGTAGCGAGTGCCGCATCATGCGACGCTTGGATAGAGTGGATCAGATATTTGTGGCACTGGGCGTTGAGTTGCCCCCTCTTCCCGACTCTTCCGCATCTGAGGAGGAGGAGCACGAGGAGGAGCCAGCTCAGACGGAGGCACCTTTACAGACACAGGCCGTCCCAGAGGCTCAGCAGCCCCCTGAGGAGCCACAACCTTAGCCCCAGTAGCCAGATGCAACTGTTGACCCCCATTTTGAGCCCGAGCAATAGCATCGAGGACGATGCTCCATTTTAAGTCTGGAGAGGTCACCGTCGTCACCGTCGGTGGATAGCGATTTTAGGTGAACATCTCCGGACACTTATCTCCTAGTTTATGATATTTTGCTTTAGTTTGCATTTTTTTAGGATTTTTTATTATAGTAGTATTGTGGATACTTATATTCTAGTTGTTGCATTTTGCACCTTAGATTGGATACATTTCATATTTTTAGTAGATTTTCTTTACATAGTTGTTTTTGCTTGTCTTAGCTTTTTAGTTGTGATTAGAAAAATATTTTAGATTGTTGAAACCTAGTTGACCCTTTTTGTATATGAAATTTGTTTTGATTGAAAAAGGGGTAAACTAAGGAATATTTTTTAAATTCTCAATCACAACATTGCATCAATAAGCTTAGTCAAAATGATGAAATTCTCCAAGAAATTTATCTATAGGGCACCACCCCAATTGATTGAAAAAATTTTTAGAACTTGCTTGAATTATATACTTTGTGGATCATGTTTTGAGCTAAGAACACAAGCTTGTGAGATTTGAGCCTAATGGTGTGGTTACATCTTATAACCACTTATTTTCCTTCTTGTGTGTAATTGTTCTCTTTCTATGATTGTGATCCTTGATTTGTTTAATTCTATATGTCCATCATTCCTTGTATATATGCACTTATATGATTGAGTCCATCATTTTATTAGCTCACTTACCCAAATAGCCTACATTTTACTCTCCATTGTTAGCCAATTTTGAGCCTATACTTAACCCAATTGTTCTTTATTTTAGCACATTACAAGCCTAAAGCGAAAAATAATAAAAGTCCCTTGTTTGGATCTTTGGTTAGCTTAGGCTAGTGAGAGTGTTTATTATTCAAGTTTGGGGAGAATTGAAAACATTGGTTGGGATAAAAGGATATTTTATATTTCTATATTTGGGAATTGGGTATATGCTCATGTATAGATTAAATGTATTAACCTTAGGCATTTATGTTCTTGTGTATAGTTTGAAAAAAAAAATATGAAAAGAAAGGAAAAGAAGAAAAACAATAAATAAGGGGACAAAATGCCCCAAAGTAAAGTTCAATAAAATCAATACATAAGTGTTGTAAAATGAAGAGAAAATGCATGAGTATGTGAAAAGTGAAGAAGGGGTAGTTAGGTTAGCACTTTATTGTATAGGTTGTTATATAGGTTAGGTGGGAAGTCTAGGTTAATCAAGGATTCAAATTTTAGTCCACTTAACCATATATGACCCTACCTTGACCCTAACCCCATTACAACCTTATGGAAAGTCCTCATGATGATTGTATGCATGCATTGGATGATTGTTGATTGTTAGATGAAGAATAAATCTTGGAAAGCATGATTAGGGGATAATTGAGTGAATCAACCCCTAAACACTTGAGTGATTAGAGCGGATACTCGTCTGGTGATGGTTCGATCGCTCAATTACATGGTTTCACTATTATCATTCTTCTTCATGCAAGTTTATAAATCTTTTTTTTTGATAATTCAATTGAATTGAATCATCAAAAAAAAGGGAGGTCTACATATTAAGAAGGATAATGGAGAGGTACCGTAGTAATAAAAGGGATCTACATATGGTGTTTATTGATTTGGAAAAAACGTATGATAGGGTACCAAGGGAGGTCTTATGGAAGGTTTTAGAAAAGAGGAGAGTAAGGATCGCATATATTCGGGCAATTAAAGACATGTATGATGGGGCCACAACTAGTGTGAAGACTCAAGGTGGTGTGACAGAGGAATTCCCTATTGGTATAGGATTACACCAAGGATCATCCTTAAGTCCATACCTTTTCACATTAGTCTTAGAAGTACTCACAGAACACATCCAAGAGCCTGTGCCATGGTGCATGCTTTTTGCCGATGATATCGTCCTTATGGGAGAGTC
The DNA here is from genome assembly GCF_003086295.3 of Arachis hypogaea. Taxonomy (NCBI): domain Eukaryota; kingdom Viridiplantae; phylum Streptophyta; class Magnoliopsida; order Fabales; family Fabaceae; genus Arachis; species Arachis hypogaea. Next base: position 32,059,964 of record NC_092046.1, read on the forward strand.
AAGGGAAGACCTAAATAAGAAGTTGGAGTTATGGAGAGAAGCTTTAGAAGTGTATGGTCTGCGCATAAGCCGTAGCAAGACGGAATATATGGAATGTAAGTTCAGTCCGAGAAGGGAAAACCCCAATATAGAGGTGAAGATTGGAGAAAACATCCTAAGAAAAGTTAAAAGTTTTAAGTATCTTGGGTGCATCATACAAGATAATGGAGAGATTGAACAGGATGTAAAACATAGGATCCAAGCAGGTTGGTCAAAATGGCGGAGTGCATCTGGTTTTATATGCGACAAAAAAGTGCCTTTAAAACTTAAAGGTAAATTCTATCGCACCGCTATAAGACCGGCTATGCTGTATGGTACGGAGTGTTGGACGGCTAAAAGGGAGCACGAACATAAGCTGAGTGTGGCAGAGATGAAGATGTTGAGATGGATGAGTGGTCATATGCGATTGGATAAAATAAGAAATGAAGATATAAGGGAGAGAGTTGGAGTAGCACCCATTGTGGAAAAGATGGTTGAATCGCGTCTCAGGTGGTTTGGACATGTGAGAAGAAGACCGATAGAACATCCAGTCAGGAGGGTGGATGAGATGGAAGATGGACAAAGGGCGAAAGGCAGAGGAAGACCTAAGAAGACCATCCATGAGGTGGTCAAACGAGATCTACATGTAAACGGTCTCTCTGTAGACATGATATATGACAGAGCACAATGGCGTCATTTGATTCATGTAGCTGACCCCACTTAGTGGGACAAGGCTTTGTTGTTGTTGTTGTTGTTGTTGATAATTCAATTCAATTATGGGTTTGGTTTGGTTCGGTTTGGTTTGAATTGATGCCTATTGCTCTAGCCCTTATGCCTACACATGTTTTCTTAGAAGTTGAGTTGTTTTGACCAAGTAATTGCATTCATATAGATAGTTGCATTTAGATAGGTTACAATTAGGTAGTTTACATTGAATAAATGTTGATACCCTTTTGCCTCTTTCTTGATTTTAGCATGAGGACATGCTTAGTTTAAGTGTGGGAGGTTTGATAAACCCCAATTTTGTGGTTTATCTTGTGCTTATTTTAGGGGATTTCATTACATTTTCCCACATTTATTCAATGAAATAGCATGGTTTTGTAATTCTCCCTTAATTTGTGCTTAAGTATAAAAATATGCTTTTTAGGCCCTTAAATTGATTATTTTAATTCACTTTAATTCCATTCGATACCTTGATGTGTTTGTTGAGTGATTTCAGGTTCATAAGGCAAGTATTGGATGGAAGAAATGAAGAGAAGATCATGCAAAGTGGAGAATTCATGAAGAAATGAGCAAAATGGAGAATTGAGGGCCATGCGCACGCGTCATAAAAAGAACTTGGAGCTCTAAACCAACAAACAATTCTCACATCATAGATTTTCTCTTGTAGAAAAGAATTTCTTTGTTGTAAGCATAGCTCCAAACCAACAAACAATTCTCACATCAAAAATTTGGTTGTCACAAGTAACAAACCCCAGATAAGAATTAACCGAAGTATTGAAATCTTGGGTCGTCTCACAAGGAGTTGCAATGAAGTGGTCAATTATTGGCTATGAAGGGAAAGGGGTTTGGTTTATAAAAGGGCAAGAAATTAAATGGGCAAGAAGAGTAAATCAAGAATTAATAAAGGCAAGGTAAAGAACTCTTGGCTAGACATAGGTAATTGAGATCACCATCCTTGTCTACAAAACATGTATTGACAATTATGAGGAACCAAGCCCATTAAGTCTACTTACAAAAGCCTTAAGTACGTAATATCTACTCCTAGGCTCGAAGTACGTCAAATGGCTTGATCAAAATCAATACATAAGTCCTAACCTACTACTAATTAACTTAGTAGTAGGCTAGAGTCAATGGTTATCAAATTGACCACTAAGAGTTCTCAAATCACCGATTCAATGAGACCCAATGACTCAAGATCACTCAATCCCCTTAATCTAAGCCAAGAGTAAGGAGAACTACTCAAAAACTAGAGGAAACATTCTATCAAACATCTAGTGTGCAATAAAAGTAAACATCACAAAATGCAAGAATTAACAAGATTCATAACCATCATGAGCAAGAAATATAAATCTACCAACTACCAATTGCAAGGAAAGCAAGATCACAACTCAAATCAACAATAAAAGAACATCAACATCAAATTTCATTAAAAGAGATCCAAATCCAACATGAGTGCATGAACATAAAAGAGGCATAAAAGTAAAATTAACATCACAAACCAAGAGAATGAAAGTGTAGAAGCAAGAATTCATAAAAGAAACAAGATGAAAACATGAAATTGGACCTAGATCTAAGAGAAATTAACCTAATCCTAACCTAATTCTAGAGAGAAGAGGGAGCTTCTCTCTCTAGAAAACTAACTAAAGACTCATCATGACTAACTAAGTGCTCCCCCCTTTACTCAATCTTCCATTCTGCATCAAATACCCTCAGAAACGAGTTGGAATTGGGCTTGGGCAGCTCAGTAATCGCCCCCATCGATTTCACTTTAAGTGGGTCATATGCGAACATCGACGCGTACGCGTGCTTGACGCGTGCGCGTCGCTGGCGAAAACTCTATTCGTGCTTACGCGTGCTTGACGCGTGCATGTGGCTTGTGAATCTTTAATGCACGCGTACGCGTGCATGACGCGTGCGCGTGGCCCTCAATTCTCCATTTTGTTCATTTCTTCATGAATTCTCCACTTTGCATAATTTTCTCTTCATTTCTTCCATCCAATACTTGCCTTATGAACCTGAAATCACTCAACAAACACATCAAGGCATCGAATGGAATTAAAGTGAATTAAAATCATCAATTTAAGGGCCTAAAAAGCATGTTTTACACTTAAGCACAAATTAAGGGAGAATTACAAAACCATGCTATTTCATTGAATAAATATGGGAAAAGGTGATGAAATCCTCTAAAATAAGCACAAGATAAACCACAAAATTGGGGTTTATCATTCCACAAACGTTGCGGTTTAGGGCGTGGAGATTTGATTTTGCGGCAGTTTACAAGAACCGCTAGCATAACCGCTGCAATTTTGGTCAGTGGATTTTAAAAAAATCTGCGGCGGTTTTAAAACCGCCGCAGATTTTGGTGGGGTTTTTTTAAAAAATGCGACAGTTTTGAACCGCCGCAATTTCATACATGAGCTTAAAAAGACTGACGGTTTTAAACTAGAATATGATTTTTACAAATTCTAGCTTTCATAACCTTAAAAGGAGACTACTCTATAATAATTACATAACCTTCATGAAAATAGTACATTCCAAACAAAGGTCCTAAAACTTGAATACACATTTTAAGAGGAAATATGAACATAAACCATTGAACTAGTATATTAAGAATCCTTTCTCTATTAGAACTTTGGGACAAAATCACATAAAGCTTGATGTTTAAAGATTCATACAGTGGTTATTTACCTTGAACCAATGCAAATTGGTAGTTCTAAATGTGCATTATTAGCATATAGAACTTCATACTTGTGCTTTAGTTAGCAAAGATATTCAACCTTACTCTCGCAGTAACTTCCAGATGCAGCTTTAATTCTGCGATATATTCTCCGGTTTCTCGTATCTTTTGAAGTTTGACAATTCTCTTGTCTACCTCCCTATGAAAATCATAAAAGATCACATGACAATTATTCATAAACACACTTGTTCCTTAATATTGGAAAGCTTCAAAGGAAGAAGAAAAGAATAGTCATTCACATTTAAAGCAGAATAAAATGTTACATAGGACTAGTTAATACTCCCAATTCTCAAAGAGAAAGACTTGTGTACATCAGACAGATAGTACCTTTGAAGTTGCGCCTTGATAATGTCAACAAGATCTTGAGCTGTAACACTGAATAACAAGCAAATTTAGAAGCATAATCCATATACAGCATAAATCAACAGCTCAAAATTGCACAGAACAAGTCTCACCTTCCAAAAATTAGTTTTCCTTTACCACCTTTCCACTTCACCTTGAAAGCCCCAATTGTTTCAAAAATTCGAGCAAGTTGTTGTGCCTCTTCTTTTACCTACAGAACTAGAAACTCAGATACTGAGGAATGCATACAATAATCATATAAGAGGGGAAAAACTATACTGATAATGAAGAAGTATCAAAGTAGTTGTAAACTTTCCTGCATTGAAGACAATAAGATATGAAAATGAAATGGATTTTCGGAATAAAAACTAACATGGAGTTAGAAGTTAAAAAGACAGCAGAGTTTTCGTAACACCTGGTTTATATGTAAAGCTTACTAGCAGAGGTTTGTTACCACCTACTCCTACTCACAAATTGAAACCTTCATTTCACATTAACAGAGGCACATTCTATCCAAGTAAGGATTGGAGGGGAAAAAAGATTACCCGTCTTTTCTCAGCCTCAATTCTTTCTTCCTTTAACTTCATTTTCCTAGACGATGCAAGCGAAATTCAGTTTAAATTGTGCAAACAACACATACATTATTGTTAACATTTTATATGGCAATGCATATTTTTGCATACAGAAGTAGCTAAGCTTAGCTAGCCCTGTATAAGAAAATAATTTAGACAAGATGGCCTATCAAAAAAATTGACTAGAAAATATGAAATCAAATATTTGTACAAGAAATTTGATTATTTTGTCATTGAAAAGATGTAAAAGAGATTTCAAGCTGAGAATGAAAATATGAGAAAGGACTACAAAATTTTATTTTGTATCCATGAAGGGTAGTTAAGAGCCTGAGTTTTATGAAAAAACACAAACAAGACTAATGATGGTGTTTTTGTGGAAAAGCGAATTTCCAAAACACCTAAAACTCACCGGCAAGTGTACCGGATCGTATCAAGTAGTAAAACTCACTTAGAGTGAGGTCGATCCCACAGGGATTGATGGATCAAGCAATTTTAGTGGGTGATTAGTTTAGTCAAGCTAACATGGAGTGAATTGTGTGAAATGTAGCCAACAAAAAGTAAATTGCAGAAATCTTAAAGATGCAGAAAGTAAAATTGCAAGTAACTTAAATAACAAGAAAGTAAAATAGCTGAAACTTAAATTGCAAGAAATATAAATTGGAAAAATCTTAAATGACAAGAAATGTAAATTGCATCAAATGTAAAGGGGATTGGGTGCTGGAAATTAAAGAGAGCAATGAAGTAGAATTAAGAACAATTGACAGAAAAGGAAAATGCAGGAAAGTAAACCAAGCTCACAGCAAACTCAATGTAAATTGGCAGAATGTAAATTTGCAGAGGAATAGAAATGTAGAAAAGTAAACCAGCAAGAAGACTTTGATCAATTCTCAAATCTCAAAGAGAAATTAACAATTTCAATGAAATAGTAAAAACAGAAGAGCAGCCAAGAGCATCAACTCAATTGCAAAATAAAATTGAAGATCTCAGGGAATCAAAGAGACTAGAAAACAAGTCTAGAAAGATGAAAGCAATGAAGAGAACTTTGAAAGTTTGCAGAAGAAGAACAAGAGAAGTTGCAGATAGAGAATGAAAACAGAATTCCTTCCAATCTCAATCCAAGATTCAAACAGAAATGAAAACTAAGAGAGAGAGCTCTCAAATCCTAATGCTCTCCAGTGGAGCCAGACTTCTAATCCTCTCTAATGGAGCTCCCCCCTAATGAGATGGAATTGATGTCTTTATATAGGCTTTACAAAGTGAAGATGAAAATGAAATTGAAATGAAAAACAAATTAAATGAAAATCCTAATTCTAGCTTGTTCTTGTGCCTTTGAGTGATAATGTGGGCTTTGCTTGCTTTGGATTTGAGGAGAAATGGGTTTGGTTGGCCTTGATTCAATTTGAAGAGGAATTGAATTTAAATGGAATTTTGGTTGAATTTTGGCCAAAAAATTGCTCCCGGGATGATGCTCTGCTCTTGTGGGGAGCGGAGCATTGGAGCCTTGTGTGGGGATCCTTGTTGCGTGCCAAGGCTTGGAGAGGCATCAGAATAGTGCTCCGCTCTTGTGGGGAGCGGAGCATTGTGGCTTGTGTGTGTCTTGTGCGCTTCAAGTCTCCTGGCCGTGTCATGATGCGCGCTCCTTGTTGTTTGAGTGAGGCTCCCACTTCGATTCCCAGTGAATGCATTTTAATCTATTTTTACTTGTTTTTGGTTCTTAAAGATGCATTTTACTCGTGCCTCAATTTTATGCCAAATATGGATTGCCATACATCATTTGAAAGCTCTGAATGTAACCTTTCCAATGCAACTGGAAGCACATCAATCGGACATTTGTAGCTCAAGTTATAGCCCTTTGAAGGAGGCATGGTCATGTTGTGAGTGCCCAGATTTTAACTTAGCGAAAATTTTGCTTCCAAGCTTATTTTTGCATCACGATAATGCTCTACTCTTGGCAAGAGCGGAGCATTGTATGCTGATTGCAAATTTTCCTTTAATTTGGTCATGGGCCACGCTTTTAAAAGTGTGGCCTAAGCCTCCAAAGTGTGCTCCAACTTCAAAGTGTGCCCCGAAGCTCTTTTTTTCTCCTTTTTAGCTTATTTTGTGCTTTTTGCTTCTTTTTCTTATTATTTCCTACAAAATTTATAAAATCAAAAAATCAAGAAAATATATCATTTAAGTACAAAAACATTCATTATTCAAGCACAAATCATCAATTTCTTGTATGAATAAGCATAGAAAAACATGACATGGTGACATGTCATCAACTAACCCAAAATATCAAATCCCCATGGACAAAGTAATGTTGTTATTTCCTGACCAAGTAATCTAGACAGATTAACAGGCCCGGGTAAACATTGTAAAATATTATCCTATTTCAAAGTCCACTATCATCTAATATCTAGTAACACATTAATTTAAGCAATCATGGTGGCAGAACAGGACAACTCTTACTAATATGTACTAGCGGCATAATGCTTTTCTATTGTTTTATTATTCTATGTCATATATTTTCTTTGATTTCTTATGAGTAATAAATATAGAAGTTTTTAAGATGGTATTTATTTTAGGAAGAAAATTGGGCATCATTCTCTTGTACATAAATTTGATGTGCATGAATTTCACAGACCTCATTCACTTGAACACAGTTGGTGATATGTTTGGCTCTACTAGCAAACTGAAGAGTCCCTCTTGTTTCTTCAATATGAATCTATATAGAATGGAAAAAAATATTGCAATTAACATAATATACTAATGACTGAAATTCAAAAGGAGTATAATAAAATCCAAAACCATTTTAATGTAAGATAAACATATAGGTTTAAGGTATACCATTCTAAATATTGTATGTGATCTGCTACTTCTAGCATTCATATTTGTTCATATATAAGTTAGAAACATGCCATTGAAGCCATCGAGCACAACATGAATTATATCCTTCGTGAGCAGCTCGTAGAAGCCATTGGTGCTAGTTTCATCGAACACGTAATATACAAGTAGCGTAGAAACATGAAAAAAGGTAACAAAAATAAAATTCAAATTGCAAAAAACTCAAAGCAACGTGAACAAGTAGAGGAAGAAGAAGAAGAAATAGAATATACTGAAAGCATAAAAAGAGTTAGAGAACGGTGTGCCATGAATCATGTGAAGCGAAACACGATTCTCTTCGATCTTCCAAAAGCTCCATTAGAGGAGTCTTCGGAAACTGGAGGGTGAAGACGAACGACGACACAGATCTTTTCCATTTTTCCTGCTTCCGCTTCAATCTGAATTTTGTTTTATCTCTTTTTTATTTTTTCTTTTTCTTCTAGGTTTTCAACCGAATGCAAACAAACCCGAATCACAAGACAAAAATCAGTAACAACAAATAGAAAATGGACAAAAAAATTGCAATAACAGAAATTGACACTGAGATATTGCACGAACAGAGGGCTAGGTTGGAGCACAATCGATGTTTCTGGACCAAGAATAGGGATTGAAATAGAATAGTAATTGAATCAGGATAAATTCGAACAAAAGGCAAAAGATAAAGGGATGAAATTGGAGCAAAATTAGTAGAACAACAAGCAAATAAATTAAATTAGGACAAAGGAATGAAATTAGAACAACATGACAAGGGGAAAAATGAACCAGTGAGAAGGGAGAGGGTGATCGAGTAGCGCACAACAGGGCAAGGGGGAAAGATGACGAGGACAACGACGACAACACCAGGACGGATGGGCAGCCACGCGACTCCACGACGACACGGATGTGCACGGTGATAAATCACTATTTTATGGTATATTTTGGATTGAATTGAGTGGATTTTGTTAATTATTCTCCCACTTATGCATATAAATTGCATGTTTTTAAGTTTCCTTCCTAATTTTGTTCTATGATTGAAAACATGCTTCTTTGGCCTTAAAATTGCTAATTTGTAATCTTCTCTTATTACCATTCGATGCCGTGATATGTGTGTTAAGTGTTTTCAGATTTTATAGGGCAGGAATGGCTTAGAGGATGGAAAGAAAGCATACAAAAGTGGAAGGAATACAAGAAATTGAAGTTTTGAAAAGCTGGTGTCCACGCGCATGCATGGATGACGTGTACACGTGACCAAGCCACAACCAAATGATGCGCACGCGTGGCTGACACCTAAGAGTGGCCAGTGCAGAGTCCCAGCGACGTGTACGCGTGACAAGCGTCACGTGCCTCAGTTACGAGAAAATGCTGGGGGCGATTTCTGGGCTGCTTTTGGCCTAGTTTCAAGCCCGAAAATGAGGATTAGAAGCTGCAGAGTGGAAGAAATCGGGGGATCAATCATTCACTTTTCATTCATTCACAATTTTAGGTTTTAGATGTAGGTTTCTAGAGAGAGAGGCTCTCTCCTTTCTCTAGGTTTAGGGTCTCTTCTTTCAATTTCTCCTTAGGTTTAGGCTTCAGTCTTATTTTAATTTACTTTTCTTCTTCTAACATTTCAGTTATCTACTTCTCTTATTGACTCCTTTATCTTGCTAATTTAGTTTATGAGTTCATTTGTTACTCTCAATTTTTATTAATGCAATTTATGTTTCATGTTTCTTATTGTTCAATTGCTTTGTTATTGTTATTTCTTTGATTTGGTTAGTCTTAGGATTTCCTATGTCTTGTCAATTTTCTATGTTTTTATTTTATACCTTCCAAGTGTTTGATAAAATGCTTGGGTGGATTTTAATTTAGATTTTTATGTTCTTGACTTGGATTGATTAATTAGAGACTCTTGAGTTATCAAAATTCTTTTGTTGATTGGTGATTGAAAGTTGCTAGTTGGCTTGAGCCTCACTAAATCTAGTCTTTGATTAGGACTTGTGAACTTAAGTCGATTTTGCTCGCTTGACTTTCCTTCATTTATTAGAGGATCAGTAAGTGAAAGCAATTTACATTTATCATCACAATTGACGATGATAATAAGGATAGAACTTCTAATTCTCTTTCCTTGCTAAGAGCTTTCTTAGTTATTAGTTTATTTTCTTGCCATTTTACTTTCTTGTTTCTTATTACAAAACCCAAAAATATGATTTTCCATAGCCAATACTACACTTTCCTGCAATTCCTTTGAGAGACGACCTGAGGTTTAAATACTTCGGTTAATTTTATTGGATTTGCTTAAGTGACAACAATTTAAACGTTAACCGAGGATAATTTGTTGGTTTAGAACTATACTTGCAACGTGACATTTTTGTGAAATTCTTTACCGACAATTTTTCTCCATCACACGGCGGAGGGAAGAACAATGGTTTCGCGCCCTTCCAGTTTCCGTTCGCACGCGGGAGCTAAACGGCAGAGGAGCATATCAGTGACGGGGAAGGACGTAGTAGCTGGAGGGGAGCTACACAGTGGCAAGGATTCGAGAGTGTGATTCGCGCCTTTGCTTCCTTTGGGTTCGCACGAAAACGATAAGACCATCTCTCCAATGTTGAAGGCGAGGGTTTTTATTCAGATCGATAAAATGTTATTTGTTGTTGTTGGAATACCAAACCAGCGCTATTTTGATTGATTTATAATGGAGCTTAAAAATGCTAATGGAACCGCTTGTATCCCACCAATTCACAGGGGTTCAGGAAATGGCCGGCAATTTTCTGCCAGAATTTTCCGTGCGTGTTATAGTGAACCTGAGATACTATGAATGTTGGAATTTTAGAATTTCTTAACTTGAATACTATTTATTTTAAATTATTAAGAATGGAAGCATACTTGAATTCATGATCAATATCTTGACTTATTATTTTTTATTCTAATGTGTGGTTCTTTGATCTTTGTCAACCAAAATCTACTGAATTCTTAATTTAAGTTAAAAAGAATTTTAAAATAATTTTTAATATGTTGGAGACGAAAATCCTAAAAATGTATCTATATTTGATTATTGGTTCTTATTAAATCCTAAAAGCTCAAATAAAAATAGAATAGTATTGGTTTTATTTTTACTAAACTCAAACTAACAAATAATTTTGACTTATTCTTTTTCTTTTTAAGAGTCAGTTTGGATTGACTTTTGAAAAAATTATTTATTTTTTATTTTTTTAAAAAATATCTTTTTTTAACAGATAAAAATTATTTTACATTTAAATAGATTTTTTTTAAAAATTTTAAGTATTAAAAACGTCTTTTACTTTTACTTTCTTTAAAAGCAAGGTATTGCTAACTTTTAGAAAAACTAAATAATTTATTTTTGAGTAAAGGACATTTTCGTCCCTGACCTTTTTTTTCACGGACATTTTCGTCCTCAAGCAATGAAAAATACATTAAAGTCCTTGACCCCTGAAAAACGTGGACATTTATTTCCTTCCGTTGAATTCAGCCGTTTGCACTGGACGGAAAAGGCTGAGCTGGCAGAGGTGGCGCTGAGGTGGCAGATAACGGAGGCCAGGTGGCATGGAACATTTCGTAACAGGACATATAAATCCCTGGAGATGGAGCATTTCGTAATAGGACGTATAAGTCCCTCGAGACGAAAACGACGCCGTTTCGTCTCCTCCCCCATCTGCTCTTTTCTTCTTCCTTCGTCCCTTTTCCCTTCCATTCTTCTTCCTCAGCCCCTGCCTCCATCACCGCCACATAGCCACGCCTCCGTCAACCACCATCAACACCGGCGACCTCCTCCTTCCTCTCTTTTTGCGTCTTCTTCCCTTTCGCACTCCCTTACTCCCATTAGTCTCACTCTCCTCACCCTCCTTTCACCCACCATTCATCCGCGACAACCTTCTCGGCGACCCACTATCGTCGCGCCGCCGCCTCTCTGCAAAAATTAGTCTCAAATCTCGAGGGGTTAGGGTTTTCCTCCGCACCAACAATAATGAATAGTATCGGATCGGGATCCTCGAACCTCTGCATAAATGACACTCTCACTGACGACGAGCTTCGTTCGATCCTGGCGATGGTTTCACATGCTTGCTCGAATTGGACCTTGCCCAGTCCGTTTCGCGGTCGTTCTATCCCAACGTCACCGATTCCGACCTCGACGTCATCGCCAATGGTTTCACATGCTTGAGGATCCTCAATTTGCATAATTGTAAAGGTGAACTCTTTTTCCCTTTTGTTTGTTTTGCGAAAAAACCGTTGAAATTGACCTTTGGGATGTTGCTTTTCTTCTGATGGGGAGTGAAAATTTCAATGAGATTCACATGGAATGTTTTTGACTTTTCCCCTTCATAGATCAAGGAGAAGGACACTGCGTGGTTTGTCAAGTTCTGCGTTCCCTGGTGCAAGCATTGGTAATTGATTCATTCATTCTCTTAACTGCTTTTATATTGTTGAGCTAAGAGTGATTTCTAAGCTGTAAAATGATTATGCTTATTATTACAGTAAGAACTTGGGGACATTGTGGGATGATTTGGGAAAAGCAATTGAAGGAACTGATGAAATAGAGATTGGGGAAGTGGATTGCGGTGATCATCAAAGGAGCTTTGTGGCATATGCTTATAATGTAGTGTCGCATGTTTCTTAAAATCTCATGCTATGTTTGAGTCTACTCTGCACTCTGCTTCTACATTTATGAGTTCAATGATTGATATATTTTGTTCTTGTAAAATTCTGAATTGCATTTGACAGTTAATTGAGTATCAACACTGTCAAGACACAAGTGCGTGAATAGAGAAAAATATTTTTGGATGATCTTGGATTATTGGATATAATTTATGTGTGATTCTTTACTGCTTTATCTAATTATCTAAGCAGCCATGAATGAAGAAAGGTATTCTTTAACTCAATGAAAAACATCATGGCTTTTTTCACCATCAATTATTAACTGATTTATCCACTTAATTATTTATTTGTTTTACTTGCTGGATGCATGTATTATCTATTCCCCATTGCACTCTCACCCCATGTGTTAACCAACGTTTGAGGGAGCATTAATAGATCGAATTTTAAGTTTACATGTTTTTTGAGTTGCCAGGTTCAATGGATATTGATTCATTGAAGAACTTTGTTTTGGAAGAAGCTGATAAGGCAGCAACAAATGCACAAGCACAACAACTAGATAGTGATAGAGAACTATAACTACTTTTTGAGGTATATCTTTTGCTTCAGCTTTATTTTTATATTCTCTGTCTGGACCCTCCAGTGTTATCCCTCGACACATGGAATATTTTTTGACAAATTGACCTTTGGTGAAGGCTGGCAAGAGAGAGAGACTAATGGGAGTAAGGGAGTGAGAAAGAGAAGAAGACGCGAAAAGAGAAGAAGGAGGAGGTCGCCGGCGTTGATGGTGGCTGATGGAGGCGCGGCTGTGCAGCGGTGATGGAGGCAGGAGCTGAGGAAGAAGAATGGAAGGGAAAAGGGACGAAGGAAGAAGAAAAGGGCAGATGGGGGAGGAGACGAAACGGCGTCATTTTTGTCCCCAGGGACTTATACGTCTTGTTACGAAATGCTCTGTCTCTAGGGACTTATACGTCCTGTTACGAAATGCTCCATGCCACCTGGCCTCCGTTACGTGCCACCTCAGCGCCACCTCTGCCACCTCAGCTTTTTTCGTCCAGTGCAAACGGCTGAATTCAACGGAAGGACATAAATGTCCACGTTTTTCAAGGGTCAGGGATTTTAATGTATTTTCTATTGCTTGAGGACGAAAATGTTTGCGAAAAAAGTCAAGGACGAAAATATCCTTTACTCTTTATTTTTTTAATAAAAATACTTTTTTTAAAAGACGTATTTGGTTTTAAATTAAATAAAAATATTTTATTTAAAAAAATATTTTTTTACTAAAAATACCTATCCAAACTAGTACTAAATTAATAATAAAATTATTTTGTATAAGTTATAATATAAATAGTTAATATGGTTATACTTATTTTTATATATATGTATTAACTCACAAAATAAACTAAGAAAATAAAATTTCCTAACATACGAAGCCAACAGTCAAGGTATTGACGTAGTATGTAGCCAGCGTGGCAGCGGTAGTGGGTATGTAACTGGATATGAAGAAGATGATACATGGAATGAAGATATTGTGCGTGTGGCTGTGCCCTAAAGCAGTAAAGTGAGTAAATCTAATCCCTCTCTTACTCTCTCAATTGGATTGGTCTATTTTACCTGAGCTATAGACTTGGCTAATTTTTTTAAGGTGTAATTACTCTTTTGGTCCCTATAGTTTTGTGAAATTTTTAATTAGATTCTTATATTTCTTTTCTTTTTAATTGGGTCCTACACAATTTTTTTTTTCAATTAAGTCTATTTTGATAGTAATTGACTTAATTGTATAAAAATTCAATTAAAAAAAATAGTGCAGAGACTCAAATAAAAAAAAGTGTAGGGACTCAATTAAAAAAAAATTGGTGTAAAAACTCAATTAAAAGGAAAAAAAGTATAAGGACCTAATTAAAAATTTTACGAAACTATAAAGACCAACAGAATAATTAAATCTTTTTTAATATTAATTAAATACGTGTAATATGTTGTTATTAAAAGTTTGAAATTTTTTATATAATATTATTTTTTTAAAATTGATATTAATCAAATCAGATAGGATGATCCTATTTGTTTAAAGAGAAAAAATAGAGAAAAGGACAAATCGATTCCTAACTTTTTTGTTCGCGGATATTTAAGTCCCAAAAGATTTAAAAATATATTTAAGTCCTTGACCTTTTCAAAATATGGACATATCAATCCTTGAGTCTAATTTGTTTAATTTTAAAATCTCTCTCATGTATGCATCCGTATCAACCAGGTCAGTACAAAAGGTCCTACTTGTTTCTTTCTTTGTTTTCTTTTTTTAACTTTAATTAAGGTGCTTCTTTTAAAATGGAAAACATATGCCAATCAAACCATCAAAAATTGATTTTGAAAATTTATAATCAATTTTAAATTTTGTATCAATTCATTTTTTCTTTAATTTGTTAAAAATGGAACTGGAATCCATACTAACATTAGCATTAATTCTATTCAATACCGCTTACTAGAAAAAGTAACAAAAAAAAAATTAAAGTCAGAAGTTTGATAAAATAAAAAATTAATTAGCATTAAATTTATCATTCTTATCGTGGGAAGTTTTATTATCTTAATTCAAAATACATATGTTAGTCTACCAATCTTACTTTAAAACACATTTTAGTTAAGTCACACATATGTCTTACATATCTAATTTTATCTAAATAAAAAATAAAAATACTTATTTAAACACGATTTATTTTTTAAAATACGATACATTATTCTTAAATTAAATTTAGAAATAGTATGTACTATTAATTATTAAATAAAAATTATATAATATTTTTATATAATTAAAAAAAAGGTTAAAAATATTTTTTTAAAAAATATGAAAATTAAAACTATAATATTTTTTGTTTAATATATATAGTATGCCCTATATATCTAACAAAAATCTAAAATTAACATATTATATGTTGGGTATATCTAAAACGAGCACAACCATTATGTGCTTATTGAATGCGCTACATTTATATGGACCATTAGATTTGATTAGATGAAAATCAAAGGTTAATATGAAAGAAGAGCATTGATGGACTCTAATAAATACAGAATATCTTAGTACATAAATAAATACTTTAAATGATAATACTTTAATACACAATACTTTAAATGGTAACAGAATCTTTTATTCTTAAATAATTAAATATAAAACATAAATACAAAAATATGAGTATTCTTTATTTAATAAGATTAATTATTATACAAAAATTTTTTATGATATTAAAAAATCATATTAAAATAAAATTTTAAACTGTAACATAAAAATATAAAATAATTAAAATTTTATTTTATATTACTTGACAAATAATTAGATTATTATATTCAAAATTTATTAATTAACTAATTTTGTTAAAAATATTATTATATAAAATAATTTTTTATCAAAATATTTTAAAAATATAATTTATTTAAAATATTATATATAATACATAAAAATATTAACCCTTTTTATTTTTTTTAATTTTTTTTAGAAAAACGGAATGAAAATAATATAATTCTAAATACATGTCTATTACATTATATATTTACTTATATTAGTAAGACCTAAACTAATCAAACTTACATAATTAAAAATATAAAATATATAAATATAAAAAATAAATATTTTTTATTTATTAAAATTAACATTTAAAGTTTCATATATATAATATTTAAAATTATATATTTATAATAAGATCATTTTTTATTTTTATTATTTTCAAGTATTTTTTTATTGTTTTAGTTAAATTTTTTATTCTCTATTTCGACCAAATGTATATATATATAGGTAAATTCTACCCAACACTCTCTAAAACAACATGTAAATTAGCTTCTATGACATGACACATTTTAATTAGATGTTTAATTTTAATTTGAGTTAATTTAACTCAATGAGAGTAAATATCTTAACTAAAGTAGGACCATTTTATAATTAAATATTTTTTTTAAGATGGATAATTATATAATTTTTGTAAATATTAAAAAGTAAATTTATATTCTTTTACCAAATCATTATTACTTAAATTCGTTCCACCCTTCTATTGAAAAACACATTTTCTGTTGACTGAAGTATATTTCCTCCCTTCCACTATTCCTTCATAACCCAAGCACGTTGAAGGAACATACACTGTAACTCGAAGCAGGACGGAGAGTAAAGATATAAGTATCCTTTGAATATCTAATGCAACGGATCTTATGTACGATCCAATGATCCATAACCATTCCAAAGAACGGCTTTGATCTAATTGATATAGTCCAATTTAAATTCTAATAGACGGATGGATCAAATGCATATCTAATTCAAGCATCACTTTAATATATGTAATAATTATCTATCATAACCCTAAATCATAGATTAATGTATCCTGATAATCAAGAATTTATATGTGACACGAAATTATGTGAACTAAAGAGTAAAAGACAACTACAAAATAGCAGCATGACCAAATACATTCTCTTCAACTAATCGCAGATCCACTACAAATTGAAATCAATACAAAAAAGCAATCAGAGAGAGAAACAACGAGGTTGCAGAGAGCAAAGATTTAGCTTTTAGTATTTTATCAAATTATACATTTATTCTTTTAAATAATTTTTTAATTAGAAAATAGTTTAATCATAGTTAACATAACAACCAATTAGAAAGTGACATATCATATAGGATAATTTACATGTTAAAATATAAAGAATAGAGTAGAATTTACCATATATATATATATATATATATATATATATATATATATATATATATATATATATATATATATATATATATATATATATATATATATATATATATATATATATATGAAAAATTAGTATACAAATGTCATAATATTTCTAAAATACTTTTATTTTTTTTTATATTTATATGTTTTATATTTTTAATTACGTAAGCTTGATTACTTTAGGTCTTACTAATATAAGTAAATATATAATATATGATATGCATGTTTTTAAAATTATATTATTTATTCCTTTTTAAAAAAAATAAAAAGGTTAATATTTTCATGTATTATATATAATATTTTAAATAAATTATATTTTTAAAATATTTTGATGAAAAATTATATTATATAATAATATCTTTAATAAAATTAGTTAGTTAATAAATTTTAAATATAATAATCTAATTATTTGTCAAGTAATATAAAATAAAATTTTAATTATTTTATATTTTTATGTTATAGTTTAAAATTTTATTTTACTATGATTTTTTAATATCATAAAAATTTCTTACATAATAATTAATCTTATTGAATAAAGAAGACTCATATTTTTGTATTTATATGTTTTATATTTAATTATTTAAAAATAAAAGATTCTGTTAGTATTTAAAGTATTAAATTACTATTTTTAATTATTTAAAAATAAAAGATTCTCTATTTAAATCATATTTTAATATAATTTTTTAATATCATAAAAATATTTAATTATAAAATGGTCCTACTTTTGTTAAGATGTTAACTCTCATTGAGTTAAATTAACTCAAATTAAAATTAAACATCTAATTAAAATGTGTCACGTCGTAGAGACTAATTTACATGTTATTTTAGAGAGGGTTGGATAGAATTTACCTATATATATAAATTTGGTCGAGTTAGAGAATAAAAAATTTAACTAAAACAATAAAAAAATACTTAAAAATAATAAAAATAAAAAATGATCTTATTATAAATATATAATTTTAAATATTATATATATGAAACTTTAAATGTTAATTTTAATAAATAAAAAATATTTATTTTTTATATTTATATATTTTATATTTTTAATTATGTAAGTTTGATTAGTTTAGGTCTTACTAATATAAGTAAATATATAATGTAATAGGCATGTATTTAGAATTATATTATTTTTATTCCGTTTTCTTAAAAAAAATTGAAAAAAATAAAAAAGATTAATATTTTCATGTATTATATATAATATTTTAAATAAATTATATTTTCAAAATATTTTGATGAAAAATTATTTTATATAATAATATCTTTAACAAAATTAGTTAATTAATAAATTTTAAATATAATAATCTAATTATTTGTTAAGTAATATAAAATAAAATTTTAATTATTTTATATTTTTATGTTACAGTTTAAAATTTTATTTTAATATAATTTTTTAATATCATAAAAAATTTTTGCATAATAATTAATCTTATTGAATAAAGAATACTCATATTTTTGTATTTATGTTTTATATTTAATTATTTAAGAATAAAAGATTCTCTTACCATTTACCATTTAAAGTATTATGTATTAAAGTATTGTCATTTAAAGTATTTATTTATGTATTAAGATATTCTGTATTTATTAGAGTCCATCAATACTCTTCTTTTATATTAGCCTTTGATTTTCAACTAATCAAATCTAATAGTCGATATAAATGTGGCGCATTCAATAAGCATATAATGGTTGTGCTCGTTTTAGACATACCTTTATGGGAAAGTATAGGTTACCAACATATTATCTGTCAACTTCTGTTAACTCTTATTTACAATTATGTTTCATGGAAGTGTGTTCGTGGATGTGTCTAATAATGAATATATTTTAAATATATATATAAAAAGACACATCTAGAAAATATATCTATAAAAATACTTCTATTAAACACAGCTATAAAAAATACATTTTTATTAGACACATCCATGAACACACTTCTATAAAACACAATTATAAATAAGAGTTGGCAGAAGTTGGCAGATATACTGTTGGTAACGTAGCGGAACCGTACCTTTATATGTTCAATATCATGTACATATCCATTTTGTATGGTTAATAGGTGTACGGGATTATTTTTGGTGATGCATAATTGCATATATATAGTACAGTTTATAGGACCAAAGTTGATTATTTAGTGCCATAACTACATTGCATGTGGCACAGTTGTGTCGAGAGAGAAAGATGGGCACCATCACATCCATTAACGCCTTGCTCTTATTCATGCTATCTACTTTCTTGCTTTTTTACTTCCCATATTTCGCCATCGGCAAAGATGAGGCCGGGCGGCAAAGACAAGCATTGGAGATTATCATAGGACCAGGCGGCCCCGGTTATTATTATCCTGGCCCTGCTCCTTCACCCCAATGTCCCCCTCCTCTTCCTCCTCCTCCTCCCGAACCGGCATGTCCTCCTCCTCTTCCTCCACCGCCGCCGCCACCACCACCACCTCCTCCTCCTCCTCCACCTCCACCTCCACCACCAGCAGCGTGTCCCACATCATCTCCACCTCCGCCGCCGCCTCCACTTCCGACGTGTCCCCCTCCATTACCACCACCACCACCACCTCCTCCACCTACTTGTCCCCCTCCATCACCACCGCCGCGTCCTCCTCCACCACCACCACCACGACCACCACCTCCTCGTCCTCCTCCACAGACACGGTTGATAAGAGCACGAGGAGTACTTCTAAAATTCAAGAAATTTGAAATCGTTGACAAAACAGGGTACACTAATAACTGGAAAGGCTCAGATCCATGCAAGTACAAGGGGATAAGGTGCGCCACATATCCAAACACAAAGGAGAAAGCTGTGGCCGGAATAGACCTCAACCAAGCCAAGATCACCGGTGTTAAAAACGGAACATTGAAGCTTTCCGATGTCTTGGGCGAAATTCCAGAGCTCACATTCTTCCACGTTAACTCTAACGGCTTCGGCGGCAACCTCCCAGACTTATCCGTTAATAAGTTCAAGTATTTCTACGAACTTGACCTCAGCAACAACAAGCTCTCAGGTGCGTTCCCAATACAAGTTCTTCAGGCTACCAATCTAACATTCCTGGACATTAGGTTCAACCAACTCTCCGGCCCAATTCCACCGGAACTCTTCGTCCAAGATCTCGATGTTATCTTCATCAACAATAACTTGTTCTCCGGCAACCTCCCTAGTAATTTCGGCTCAACTCCTGCCAGGTAAGACAGAAAATATTTTGGTTCAAAATATGGTATTCAACTCTCGTTCTTACCATGAATAAACACTTAAAAATAGTTTCTAAAATATTTTGACTCAATATTCCCAATAAATTTTTTTATATGGTCTGAGAGTTATTTTTATCACATAAATTGATTCTTTCATTCTTTAGTTATTTTAGAGAAAAATTAATTTATCTTATAATAATATTTTTGAGATTAAATTGTTAAATAACAAAATTTATTAAAAAATTAATTGAAAATTATTAATGGATTAATATGTTCTATGGAAATAATTTTTGAGTATTTTTTAAAGATGAATTTTCGTGTTTATTCTGTTACGATTTCCCGATCAAATTTCCTTAAGTTCCTCCCTCCCTCCAGGTACCTCACGTTCGCCAACAATCAATTTAGCGGCACGATCCCAAGCAGCATTGGTAAAGCTTCGAAGACGCTAACCGAAGTGCTGTTCTTGGGGAACAACCTTGACGGGTGCCTGCCCTACGAGATAGGCTTGCTCGGCAAGGCGACAGTCTTTGATGCGAGCAAAAACATCATTACGGGTCCCATTCCTCACTCTTTCGGATGCTTAAAAAGCATTCAGTTCCTCAACCTTGCAAGCAACCAGCTGTATGGTCCAGTTCCGGAGATCGTCTGCATTCTCCCGGGGCTCCGCAACAACGGCAACTTGTCGTTGTCGGACAACTACTTTACCCAAGTTGGTCCTGAGTGCTTGAAGCTGATAGAGAGCAAGGTTCTTGACGTCAACAATAACTGCATCTTGGGGCTTCCTAATCAAAGATCACCGGAAGAATGCCACATGTTCTTTTCCAATGCGAAACCATGCTCTAACCCCAAATCTTTCCATTACATCCCTTGCAAACCGTACTACTCGCAGTTACACTCCCAAGCCGTGGCGCCGCCGCTGCTTCAAGAAGATAGTTCTTTCTATTCTTCACCGCCTGAGCCGGTAACCTATAAGACTCTCAGACCTCATCGCTTATGATTGTGATCGCAATTAATGCGCCTTTTTCACCTACATAGTACACTATACACTGTAGTATATAGTCAAGCATTATTGTCCACTAAGTCAACAAAAGATTGTGGTCAATTTTCATTTTATTTAACTATCATGTATATCTGCTTAATTTGCTCCCAACTGCACCTGCATGTGCACTTGCTTTTCTTTTTATAAATATCTGTGTATTCGTATCTACATTATGCAATATGTGTGTGGTGAATAATGAATAAAAATAAGTGTATTCAAGTACTTTCATCGAAGCTAAACCTAATAAATTTGGTTTCAGCTTTTTCGGAGACACAAGTCTACCTGCAAGTTCATGAGTCGTTAGATTCAAATTTGTTTGGATTTTTATTTTTTACTTTTTCTTTTCAACTATTACCAATAATAATAATAATAATAATTTGTGATCTTAAATTTTAACTATACTTTTTATGTGTTATTAAAATTTCATAACTATAATAATCTCGTGACAATAATTATCATAAAATAAATTGATCATATTAAAAATATTATTTTTATTGACTACAAGATTATTTTCTTTATAGCTGTGATATGCCAATTTTAATGCAGATAGAAGATGATGGGAAGTTAGGATAATGTAAAATTATTTGATTCTGTAGGTCCCATGACCCATGTACGTAATCATTGGATTCTTGTCTTTACTATTAGTTAAAAAAAAATAATAATTTTGTTAAGTAGAGAATATCTTTTACGAATAATGTGAATAATAAATTTTAAAATTAGTTTAATAAAATAAAAATATATTACATTTTAAATTATTTATCTAAATTTTAATATTAAAATAATTATTTATATACTTAATAAATTAAACATTCAATATATTAATTATTCATATTATTTAATATTTTTATTATTTATCAATACTTTTTCAAAAGTAAAAGAAAGCAAAAGAAGCATAAAATAATGATACGTACTTCTGCACTGGTACTAATAAATTCACTTGTTTTCCACAAACACAAAAAGATGCACCGACAGACAACCGAGGACCCAAAAATGTGTCCCAAAATACTAAATACTGAAAATACTTACATCTAACAAAGACAATATTGTTGTCAAATAAATACTATTGAGAAAATAGGTATTACTACTCATATTAATGTTATATAATCACAAATAATTACTCATCCATCACCTATGCAAAAAGTAGCCATTAAAATACGAAAAGACCAAATATTTACATTTACAATTAAATTTTATAAATAATATAATATGATTACTTTTGATTCACACTTATAATCAAATTTTCTAAATAAAATAATTAAATTGTATTTATATTTATTATTGAAATTAAAATAAAAGTATAAAAATAAAGTTATAGTTATTTGCTATATTTATAACAAAATTGAGTATATTGTTGATTATTCTACTATAAAGAATTTGATTATTTTATTATAAAATATGCGAAAAAAATATATATAAATATTAGTCATTAGTAATTTCTGATGTTAATGAAATATTTTCATTTAAAATAAAAAATAAAATCTCAATATTTTTAGTATATTGATTCCACCTTCTTAATTTTAGCATCTCTCCTCTCATGAAAATCAACAAATGAAAAACTTATTTTGGAATTGAAACTGGGGAGGATTATGGCGTAAGAAAGTTTAGCAGAGAGAAAAAAATTAAAAAAAAAATTAGAGAAGACAGAATTTTAGTGAATATATGGTGAATTTCATCACTATAACTATATAATTCTGTATTTAAACTACTATTTATATACAAAATAGTTGGCTTGCTATATTTAGCTATGAGTAGTTTGTCACTCTTAACAAAGTAACAAAACAACCTTAATTAGCTAACTAACAAATCTAGATTAGTTATTCTAGCTGAGTTAGTCTTAGCTTTCCTAACTAGCAACATTTAATCCTAGATAAGTTGGAAAAGTTATTCACACACACACACACTATATATATATATATATATATATATATATATATATATATATATATATATATATATATATATATATATATATTTGTGGGTATTTTTTAAGGAAAATTTTTAAAAACTTCCATAATATATTTTATCTATGATATTTTAATAAATTCCCATAAAATAATTAACAATAAAATTCCACTGTTACCTACACATAATTAAAATTCTTTTAAAATTTTAGAAAACACTCAAAGAGAAAGAATAGAAGGGTGAGAGCTCACCAAAATCCTAAGCTCGCAATAGACATTTCCACTGACATATCCATCGCACTTCTGCTGCCATTGTCGCCCTCGCCGCCGCTAGAGTTCACCTCCTTTCTGCTTTTGTCATAAATCTACTGAGATCGAGTCAAGGCACCTCTTTCATCAATGTGTTTTTAGATCTAATCGCAACGCCCAAGCGTTTGAGATCGAGAGAAATCACCTCTTCGGTCAACTCTCCTCCGCTAATGACTCTCGTGTTCTCCATCGGCATTCTATCCCTTCTGTATGCTCTTTTCCATTTATTATCAGTTTCTGGTTCTCTTTCTCTTTTTCTTTTTTATTCGTTTTCTTTGTTTTTCATTCTCAAATTTTAAATGTTTTACTACATGATATAACATTCGATAAGTTTTATTATCTCTTAGTTGATAACATTCGATAAGTGTTTGATGAATTATTTATTCTCTTAATTATTTTATTAATTCTTATTTGGTGAATGACATTGCACTTTACTTGTTCCTTGTAAATTAAATCTGATCATATAATAGATTACTAATTGAATTAAGTAATTATATGTAAGGAATTAGTGATTTTTGCTAATTTTTGAATTTTGATTTTACGACACTTTTTTACTTTGATACTAAAGTATATATTTGAAATCCTGATAAATTGATTTTATTTAGAAATAACTATGTTGCATCACTACTACATTTCACATATTTAGTAACATTTATCTTGTAACATTTATTAAAATTTTAGTAATTATAATAAAATTAAATATTAAGTAACATTTTTAATAAAATGTTAGTAAATGGGTTTAATTTTTATAAAAAGTTTACAAAAACGGTTACCTATTCCTAATTTCATAAATAAAAAAATTCTTACTACTCTGAAATCGAATCCACCATCACTCTCAGTCTCACTCTCAGTGCTCTGAATTTTTCAATCTCGCTCTGCCTCCTCAATCTCTCAGTTCTCTGAATCTCTCGATCTTGTTCTGCCTCTTCAATTTTTGGTTTTGTCTCTTCACAATCTCTTGCTCTGCCTCGTCGATCTCATGCATGATTCAATCGCAGACTCAATCTCATTCCAGTAAGGTAAGATTTGAAATCATAGGTGATTCTCTTCAAATTCCTAGGGTTTGATTTTCATAGTTGTTGCTGATTCTTCAAATCTCTTCAAATCGGAAGAGTCTGAGTTTAGTAAAAATGAACTAATTCTCTCTTTAAATTTGTAGAAGTTTTAATCCAATTAGTTCCGTGAGAATTGAATAGCTAATTGATCTTAATGAATTTGTTGACTCGTGATCTAGCAGGTCAAATTAAAGGAGATGTTTAATTTGAGGAGGTAGGAACTCTAAAATTGATTGCGATGAGCGAGGAAAGATTGCGATTCGAAGGATCGACAATTCAACGAGCCGGCAAGTAACATTTTCGAAGAGAAGGAATGGATTGCTGAAGAAAGCTAAAGAATTATCCATTCTCTCTTATGCTAAAGTTGGATTGATTGTAACAAAAAATACTTTTGTTTGTTCATCATAGGAATCATTAACTTCAATTATATAATAAATGAGTCACAACATAGGAAAATGATTGCCTATACTTTTGTTCACTCTAAATGAAAATGAATATGGTATGAGAATTTCATATCTCAATGTGTATTCATCTATTAACATGATAACTAAGTTGTGAAACCATTGCAGAAAAGAGTAAGGAACTTGCAACTTGCCAGGGTGAAGTCAAGGCCTTAAGGGCAACTAAAGCTCTGAAGGATAAGGCCATAGAAGAGGTACTTTTAATGCTTAGTTTATTTATTTATTTATGCTTACACTATCAGTAGATTGAAACTTAATTTTTCTCCAATTCCAGCTGAGAAATGAAGTTAGTAAACTGGATCAGAAACTTAGAACAACTGAGAATCATCTTAAGGACAAGGTACACTGATATAGTAATAGTATAGATTGTAACATAGATAGAAGCATGTCAAACAATGCTAAGTTCTAAAATCCATTTACTTCAAATCTGTTCTTGTGAAGAATCTAGAAATAAAGAAACTGACAGAAGAAAAGAAAGATGCTTTGGCTGCGCAATATGCAGCAGAAGCAGCTCTTAGAAGGGTACATTTAGATCAGAAGGATGATGATTATATTCCATTTGAGAGTGTGATCACTCCTCTTGAGGATGAGATCAAGTTGTATAAAAATGAGGTATGATTATATTGAAAAGTAGGAGAATTATATAAAATGATAGTCCTAACACCCATCTTTGCTTCAGATTAAAGCACTGCAAGAAGATAAGAAGGCATTGGAACGGCTCACAAAGTCGAAAGAATTTGCATTGCTCGAAGCAGAGAGGATATTAAGAAGTGCACTAGAGAGGGCTCTAATAGTTGAGGAAGTTCAGAATGAAAACTTTGATCTGAAGAGACAGATTGAGATTTGCCAGGCATGAGTTTCTATGATTCTTGTTCACAATTGGTTTCTATAGTGAAACTATTATGCTGTTCAATCAATTTTCATCTTACCATTGACTGGAGGAGAACAAAATCTTAGAGAAAACGCATCACCAAAAGATCATGGAAGTTGAAAAGCTTAGCCAAACCATTCATGAACTTGATGAGGTCATCTTAGCTAGTGGAACAACTGCTGACGCCATTCGAGCCGGCAAGCACCAGGTAATTAATTAATTAATTAACTCTTTATAATTACTTAGTCTCCTTCTTTTCTCTTTGATTTGTGGATTGAGTGTGCTTAGTTATTTTATAGTTGATCAGCTTTTTCTTCTTTTTTATTTTCTTTTCTTTTTTTTTACTGAGGAAAAATATCTATTCTTAATTAAAGTGAATAATTAATTAAATATGAACACATTGATTGTGTTTCAAAGATATATTTACATAGACTTAATGGTTGGGGGTCAGTTGTGCTAGCTGTATGGAACATTTTTATATATTGCCACTTGCATTTAGAAAAATGGTAGAACGAGTCCAGATTCCCTTGCCTTGCTAGAGTTTGATGACAGCCCACCAAGAAAGAAAAATAAGGAAATGGCTTCTACAATGATTGAAATAATGGATTATAAAAGCATTCGTTCCTTCATTTGTTGGCAATCTAATACCGGATGATGAAGCTCATAAAAGATGGAGATGGCATTACGAATTGAAAGTTAATAATCCAATGCTTTTGAGATTCTTTTCATGACTTTCTTTTTTATCTAATTTTTTCTGCTCAAGCATGCAGAACAAAAATAAAGGCCAAAAGTTTAAAATAAAGTAAGTTTGAACTACTAATTCACAAGCTCATATGTTATTTCCTTGCATGAAGTTGCTGTTGTAAATTAATAAGTTGAATTGCTGAGTCTTCTGTATCTGGAAATTAAATTATTTTTGCAGAGGCTTAGGAAAAAAAGTAGCAAACAAAAACGAAGATGAATTTTACTTTAAGATGATCAAGACAAAAACTGTTGATGGAGTTTATAAACTAGAGTATTAACTTTTTGTGCTTTTTTATTTGTCTATTGCTAGTTCAGTGATTGTAACTAATTGTAATTAATTGTTTCAGGAGAGGTTCCTTACAGAGAAGGACAATCAATTAGAGTAATTCCAGATGGCATTGACAAGAATGGAAAGCCTCACAAGCTCGGATTGTATTCTGTTGCTAGCAGTGCTCTTAGTGATCTTGGTATTGTATTCTATTACAGAGAAGGACAATCAATTAACTTATTCTTTTCATTGTTTGCTAGAGTTGCAGGAGTCAAGCAAGTACCAGTACCATGAGCAACTTTGGGATTGTCCTTTCAGCCATGCCTTACCCAGCTGAGTTAGGTTGCTTTAGACATGTAAACTTGCATATTAGTATGAGGAACCCTTCATTATTTAAAATTTCCATAGGAACTTCCATTATTTATTTATTTGGTGATTTCAGGATCCAGTGACAAGAATTCTGACTTGGCATCAAAGGCCACAATCTCCTCTAGTAATGTAAGCGCGAACACAATTCAAAATTTGTCTATCAATTAGCTTTTGATACATAATACTTGAGTTTTGATACAACTTGATGATAAAACACCTTTAAATTGTATATTTGTGTGATACATACATTTAAGTGTCTTTTGAACGGCTGTGCAATACTAGATCTAGTTTTTGTGCTGACTGGGTACATTGTTCAACAGGTATGGGTTTAGTAAAAAAGTTGTTGAATGCCCTGGTATGTTTTGTGGTCTTTGATAAAAGCTTCTCTTTCACTGCATGACATATATATATATATTCATGATGTTGCCTATTAATTCATGCTTTACTCTTCTTCTGCCTGCATCTATACCCTTTCTTTAATTTTATATCCATTCGTAGCAAATATCCTGTATTAAACCATAACGTTAAGACGGTTTCATATGACAGCTGCCATAACTTTCTGAGAGGTGAAGAGTAGATCTCTGATAAATGCTCATAATAGTTTCATCTGAAATCTATTTTGAGTTTACTAGGTAGGAGAGATTGGAAGAATGAAAATGAGGAATGTATCAAGAGTTCAAGACCCGTGGTGGGTTTAAATAAGTATCTTTATAATTTTGTTTCAACCAAGTATTCTCATACCAAAAAGATCTTTAACCTTTTAAGAGAAAAAATATTGTGATTAATTCTTCATTATTTTGTTATTGAGAAATGCAATGTACTTAAATCTATTTCCTTATTGTTTTATTGACATGTTCTTGAGAAAATTTGTGTTCTTGATTGGTTTATAGTTCCTCTAGTGTTTTTTTTTTTTGGTAAATTATTTATTTCTTATAGGTTTTATGTTTCAACACTTGACTAATGTTAGCTCATTGATAGCATACTGGCCATCGAAAGTACGGGTTTGTGGATTTAATAGTGTAACTTAGGAAGATATTAAAAAAGTTGAGTAATTTAAGTTAGAAAAATAATATATGTATCCTCCTAAACCATGCGATATCTTAGACATTAAATTTCCAAACAAGAAATATACCAAGTGCTATATATGATATAGTGTTATGTTATGTATATGGTTTTACTTTTACTGTTTTAGTAAGGAGGTAGTTTACAGTTTTTTTCGTAATTTTTTCAGGAAGAAACTCCAAAGGATATTCATAAGGATTCAGAAGATAGATATCGAACATGGTATTTTCCTAAGCATAACTTCACACTGATGATGCTGTGGAGCAGGTTTATAATAGTTGGCGAGGAACAAATGATAAATGGTTCAGCGTCTGAAACCTTTGATGATAAATTCCAGTTTTAAAATTGTAAATAGGTTACTTGAATTTGTATATAGGACAATTGTTTATGCTGTTGTCATCCTAAAATGTGTTCTGTTCCATAGTGCTTCATTGGAGCAGGAACAATTTTCACAGTTTTTGCAATATTGAGGAATGTTTATAAAGTTTAAGTGCTATAAGTATTTTTTTCTTTTTCCATTTTATTTGCATCACGAAGCAAATTTGTATAATGATTATTGATTAATGAAAGTGACTATAAAAATTTCATTTTGTAAATTTGTGAATTTAATGAAATATTTCATGTTGTAGTAATTAATTTTAGTATATTTATATTATGTATAATATAAAATAAAAAATAAAAAATAGTATAATATAACTAAAAAAATGTTACTAAAGATCTTTTGTAACATTTTTTAAGTGTTACAAAAAATATCTATGGTAATATTTTTTGAAGTGTTACAAAAAAAATCTATGATAACATTTTTCTAAGTGTTACATAAAATATCTATTGTAATATTTTTTAAGTGTTACAAAAAATATCTATGATAACATTTTTCTAAGTGTTACAAAATATATCTATTGTAATATTTTTTTAAGTGTTACTAAGAAAGGTCTATTGTAACATTTCTCATAATATTACTATAGAAGATCTATTGTAACATTTTTATTAAATGTTATTAAATCTTTAAAAAAATGTTAGTAAAACTCTTTAGTAACATAGGGTATATTTAACATTTGTTAAAATATTACTAATATACATTAGCTAACATTTTAATATGATTTGGTAACATTTTTTAAATATTAGTAAGTCAATTATGTAGTAGTGCATGAGGTATTTGTTAAATTGACTATTATTATTACTATCTCCCAGTATGTTATTCATCTTTGGTATTCTTTTTGATGCTATAAGCATCTTTTGTTCATCACTTATCAAAGACTATTTTTTTTACTTGAAAAAGTTATATTTTTTTTCTCATTTTTATTAATTTGACAGGTACTTGATGTTTTGGTGTTGCTGTGGAGTTTAATGAAGCAAGTTAATCTAAAGCTAATAGTAAAAATTTTCATGGTTTCATGTAAGTTAATTTTAGGTCAATTTCGTTGATATAATGTAATAATAAAGTTTTATAAAGCATGTGTTCTTTAACGTGTTATAGTACTCTTTTTTTTTCTTTTGTTTTTTCTTTCTCCAATTAATTCTTGCACTTTTATAATACCTAATTTGTAGGAAGGAAGTTATATTCTGCAGATAGCAATACAATAGGAAAGTTGGAAGCTCTTGTGAGCTTTGTGAACTAGGTAATATACCACTTTTTTTTTATAGCAACTGTAAAAAAAATTGGTAAAAACGGCAATTTTTTTGTATTGATAGCGGTTTGAACTGTCATTATTATTAAGAATGGCGGTTTCAGAAAGCAATGTAATTCTAGGCGTCATTCTAGTTATTATGGTAGTTTTCTGAAAACCGTCACAATTTTTTGATTAAAATGGCGGTTTTTGGATTGGTTAAAACGGTGGTTTGAACTACCGTTATTTCTAGAGTAAAAATGATGTTTTTGGTTGGTTAAAACGATATTTTTGAACCGTCGTTTTTACTCTAACAGTGACATTTTTATTGGTTAAAATAGTATTTGAAACCGCCGTTTTTACCGGGTTAAAATGACGTTTCATGTTGTTTAAAATGACAGTTACAAACTGCCTTTTTAATTTTACCAGATAAAAGTAATATTTTTTATCTTTTAAAAAGGTAATTTTTACTGTTGTTTTTATCGTGCTAAACAAATATTTTTTATTAAAGTTTCATAATAACAAAATCATAATCCATAGACAAAATATTATATAACTCAAACAAAGTATTAAACATAATATATGATTTTTTAGTATTGCAAATCAAAAGTAATAACTCCTGTACAAAGTATCAAACTAAGAAATATTGTTAGTTCTATTACATTGGAAGTTTTCATAGAGATGTCCAAAAAGTTTGCTATAGGCCCTTCCAACATTTTCATTGTTCATGTCCGTGTGAATAAATATTACTTGCAAAAGAAAATTGAACGTTAGAAATGAATAGTTGCTCAAATAAATAGCAAATTACCAGCATTTTAAAGAAGAGAAAATTAAACTAGCAGTCTCACAAGAAATATACTATTTAATAATAACTCATTATTAATTAGGAGTAGCTATCTTTTTAACCTCTTTGGTCCATCTTGTTTATGTGTATCTATCCTTTTCTTAGCTTTTTCAAAATTCAGAAACTCACTCTGCAAGGCACTCAATTACTATCTATTCCACTAACAATATTAATAATAAATCAAATACAACTAATTAGCTCTCTAGAGAGAGATAAAAGAGTTGAAAAAAAAGATGAAAAATAGGTCATAATAAGAATGCAACCATGAAAAAAGGAGGGAATGAGCCTTATCTTCTTCTAATTAATGGTTGAATAAAAGGGTGATAGAATAGACCAAATTGATCTGATGCAGCTCCTGTAGCTCCTGTGACAAAGAATTTCAATTTATGCAAAAGCAAAATAGAATACATATAACGAAAGAGTTATAACATGAATTTCACCTATAAGCATGGATCAAGGTTAACACAAGTTCATAGAGTAATAATGAAGTTCACTGTTATAAGTAGAGACATTTCTATCTCTAGTATTTAAAAAGAAGAGAACTAGTTTGTGGATCTACTATCTAATCTCAAGAATGACTTGTGCACAAGGAATGCAGTTATAATCATTGATAAGGAATAATATACTATCAACTTAGGTTACTCAATAACCTCAACGGATCATAATTTGCAATAAAGACAGTTCTCTCTTCTTATTTTCTCAATTTTCAACGTAGAAGAAAAGCATAGTGCAATGCTTCTATACTATTATGCTATGTTATTAATATGTACAAACCATAGTTAGAAAGCTCCTTGGTGCGCAGAAATTGCGATTACACTTTGATTATGTAAAATTCATCGCTCTTTCTTTCCCTGGTAATGGCGCCAAAAACATGATTCCAATACCATGGTTCACAACTTCGCACAACTAACCAGCAAGTGCACTGGGTCATCCAAGTAATACCTTACGTGAGTAAGGGTCGAATCCCACGGAGATTGTTGGTATGAAGCAAGCTATGGTCACCTTGTAAATCTCAGTCAGGCAGATATAAATTGATAATGGTGTTTTCGAATAATACTTAAATAAACATAAAATAAAGGATAGAAACACTTATGTAAATCATTGGTGAGAATTTCAGATAAGCGAATAGAGATGCTTTCGTTCCTCTGAACCTCTGCTTTCCTGCTATCTTTATCCAATCAGTCTTACTCCTTTCCATGGCTGGCTTTATGTGATACATCACCACTGTCAATGGCTACTTTCGGTCTTCTCTCGGGAAAATGATCCAAATGCCCTGTCACGGCACGGCTAATCGTCTGGAGGCATCACCCTTGTCAATGGTTTCATCCTATCCTCTCAGTGAAAATGGTCAACGCACCCTGTCACGGCATGGCTATTCATCTGTCGGTTCTCGATCATGCTGGAATAGGATTTACTATCCTTTTGCGTCTGTCATTACGCCCGGCAATCGCGAGTTTGAAGCTCGTCACAGTCATTCAATCATTGAATCCTACTCGGAATACCACAGACAAGGTTTAGACCTTCCGGATTCTCCTGAATGCCGCCATCATTCTAGCTTATACCACGAAGATTCCGATTAAGAGATCTAAGAGATACTCATTCAATCTAATGTAGAACGGGAGTGGTTGTCAGGCACGCGTTCATAGGGAATGATGATTATTGTCACGTTCATCACATTTAGGTTGAAGTGCGAATGAATATCTTAGAAGCGAAATAAGATGAATTGAATAGAAAACAGTAGTACTTTGCATTAATCTTTGAGGAACAGCAGAGCTCCACACCTTAATCTATGGAGTGTAGAAACTCTACCGTTAAAAATACATAAGTGAATAGAGGGTAGGCATGGCCGAGTGGCCAGCCCCCAAAACGAGATCACAGGATCAAAATACAATCCAGGATGTCTAATACAATAGTAAAAGGTCCTATTTATAATAAACTAGCTACTAGGGTTTATAGAAGTAAGTAATTGATGCATAAATCCACTTCCGGGGCCCACTTGGTGTGTGCTTGGGCTGAGCTTTAACTTTCCACGTGCAGAGGCCATTTGTGGAGTTGAACGCCAGTATTTGTGCCAGTTTGGGCGTTCAACTCTGGTTTTTGATCCTTTTCTGGCGCTGGACGCCAGAATTGGGCAGAGAGCGGGCGTTGACGCCAGTTTGCGTCATCTATTCTTGGCTAAAGTATGAACTATTATATATTTCTAGAAAGCCCTGGATGTCTACTTTCCAACGCAATTGGAAGCGCGCCATTTTGAGTTCTGTAGCTCCAGAAAATCCACTTTGAGTGCAGGGAGGTCAGAATCCAACAGCATCAGCAGTCCTTCTTCAACCTCTGAATCTGATTTTTGCTCAAGTCCCTCAATTTCAGTCAGAAAATACCTGAAATCACAGAAAAACACACAAACTCATAGTAAAGTCCAGAAATGTGAATTTAACATAAAAACTAATGAAAACATCCCTAAAAGTAACTAGATCCTACTAAAAACATACTAAAAACAATGCCAAAAAGCGTATAAATTATCCGCTCATCACAACACCAAACTTAAATTGTTGCTTGTCCCCAAGCAACTAAAAATCAAATAGGATAAAAAGAAGAGAATATACTATAAATTCCAAACTATCAATGAAACATAGCTCCAATCAGATGAGCGGGACTTATAGATTTTTGCCTCTTGAATAGTTTTGGCATCTCACTTTATCCATTGAGGTTCAGAATGATTGGCATCTATAGGAACTCAGAGTTCAGATAGTGTTATTGATTCTCCTAGTTCAGTATGATGATTCTTGAACACAGCTATTTTATGAGTCTTGGCCGTGGCCCTAAGCACTTTATTTTCCAGTATTACCACCGGATACATAAATGCCACAGACACATAATTGGGTGAACCTTTTCAGATTGTGACTCAGCTTTGCTAAAGTCCCCAATTAGAGGTGTCCAGGGTTCTTAAGCACACTCTTTTTTTTGCTTTGGACCTTGACTTTAACCGCTCAGTCTCAAGTTTTCACTTGACACCTTCACGCCACAAGCACATGGTTAGGGACAGCTTGGTTTAGCCGCTTAGACCAGGATTTTATTCCTTTAGGCCCTCCTATCCACTGATGCTCAAAGCCTTGGGATCCTTTTCATTTGCCCTTGCCTTTTGGTTTTAAGGGTTACTGGCTTTTTGCTCTTGCCTCTTGGTTTTAAGAGCTTTTGGCTTTTTCTGCTTGCTTTTTCTTTTTCTTTCTATTTTTTTTCGCCTATTTTCTTTTTCTGCAAGCTTTGTTCTTTGCTGCTTTTTCTTGCTTCAAGAATAATTTTTATGATTTTTTAGATTATCAAATAACATGTCTCCTTGTCATCATTCTTTCAAGAGCCAACATATTTAACATTCTTAAACAACAACTTCAAAAGACATATGCACTGTTCAAGCATTCATTCAGAAAACAAGAAGCATTGTCACCACATCAATATAATTAAACTAAGTTCAAGGATAAATTCGAAACTCATGTACTTCTTGTTCTTTTGAATTAAAACATTTTTCATTTAAGAGAGGTGATGGATTCATAGGACATTCATAACTTTAAGACAAAGTTATTAACTACTAATGATCATGTAATGAAGACACAAACATAGATAAGCACATAATATAGAAAACGAAAAACAGAAGAAATAAGAACAAGGAATGAATCCACCTTAGTGATGGTGGCGTTTCCTTCTTGAGGAACCAATGATGTCCTTGAGCTCTTCTATGTCTCTTCCTTGTCTTTGTTGCTCCTTCTTTATTGCTTTTTGATCTTCTCTAATTTCATGAAGGATGATGGAGTGCTCTTGATGTTCCACCCTTAATTGTCCCATGTTGGAACTTAATTCTCCTAGGGAGGTGTTGATTTGCTCCTAATATTTATGTGGAGGGAAGTGCATCCCCTGAGGTATCTCAGGGATCTCTTGATTTGCAGCCACATGTTCTACCACTGAGCTATAGACCCTTGAGCTGAATCTTTCCATCTCCCATGACTCGGAGGTGGAAGCCTTTGTCTTCCCTTTCCCTCTTTTAGAGGTTTAGGTGCCATCAATGGTAATGGAAAAATAAAAAGCTTATGCTTTTACCACACCAAACTTAGAATGTTGCTCGCCCTCGAGCAAAAGAAGAAAGAATAGAAGAAGAAGAAGATATAGAGGAGATGGAGGGATGTGTGTATGCATGTGAGTGGTGAATGGAAAACAGAAGGGATGGTCATGAATGGAGAGAGAGAGTGTGAGGTGGGTGGGGATCCTGTGGGATTCACAGATCCTAAGATGATCCTGTAGTGTCCACAGATCTTGAGGTGATCCTGTGGTGTCCACAGATCCGGAGGTGTCAAGGATTAACATCCCTGCACCCATTAGGCATGTAAAATGCCCTTGCACACAACTCTGGGCGTTCAGCGCCAGGTTGGTGCCCATTTTGGGCGTTCAACGCCCATTTGTTGCCATTTCTGGAGTTGAGCACCAGAACCATGCTTGTTCTGGGCGTTCAGCGCCAGGATGCTGCCCATTTTGGGCGTTCAGCACCAGAACCATGCTCTGTTCTGGCGTTGAACGCCAGACAGGTGCTTCCTCCAGGGTGTGATTTTTCTTCTGCTGTTTTTGATTCCGTTTTCAATTTTTTTCGTTTATTTTGTGACTCCACATGATCATGAACCTAAGAAAACATGAAAAACAAAAGTAAAATTAGATAGATAAACATTGGGTTGCCTCCCAACAAGTGCTTATTTAATGTCAATAGCTTGACAGTGGGCTCTCATGGAGCCTCACAGATGTGCAGAACTTTGTTGAGACTCTCCAACACCAAACTTAGAGTTTGGATATGGGAGTTCAACACCAAACTTAGAGTTTGGTTGTGGCCTCCCAACACCAAACTTAGAGTCTGACTGTGGGGGCTTTGGTTGACTCTGTTTTGAGAGAAGCTTTTTCTGCTTCCTCTTCATGGATGCAGAGAGAGATCCTTGAGTTGTAAACACAAGGTTGTCCTTATTTAATTGAAGGATCAATTCTCCTCTGTCCACATCAATCACAGCTCTTGCTGTGGCTAGGAAAGGTCTTCCTAGGATGATGGATTCATCCTCTTCCTTTTCAGTATCCAGGACTATGAAATCAGCAGGGATGTAAAGGCCTTCAACCTTTACTAACACGTCCTCTACTTGTCCAAAAGCCTATTTTCTTGAATTATCTGCCATCTCTAATGAGATTCTAGCAGCTTACACCCCATAGATTCCCAGTTTCTCTATTACAGAAAGGGACATGAGGTTTATTCCTGAACCAAGGTCACACAGAGCCTTAAAGATCATGGTGCCTATGGTACAAGGTATTATGAACTTTTCAGGATCCTGTCTCTTCTGAGGCAATGTCAGTTGATCCAGATCACTTAGTTCATTGGTGAACAAGGGACGTTCATCTTCCCAAGTTTCAATACCAAATAATTTAGCATTCAGCTTCATGATTGCACCAAGAAACTTGGCAGTTTGCTCTTCAGTAACATCCTCATTCTCTTCAGAAGAGGAATACTCATCAGAGCTCATGAAGGGCATAAGGAGGTTCAATGGAATCTCTATGGTCTCTAGATGAGCCTCAGAGTCCTTTGGTTCCTCAGAGGGAAGCTCCTTATTGATCACTGGACGTCCCAGGAGGTCTTCCTCCTTGGGATTCACGTCCTCTCCTTCCCTTACAGGTTCGGCCATGGTACTTATGTCAATGGCCTTGCACTCTCCTTTTGGGTTCTCTTCTGTATTGCTTGGGAGAGTACTAGGAGGGATTTCAGTGATCCTCTTACTCAGCTGGCCCACTTGTGCTTCCAAATTTCTAATGGAAGACCTTGTTTCATTCATGAAACTTACAGTGGCCTTGGACAGATCAGAGACTAAGTTTGCCAAATTAGAGGTATTTTATTCAGAATTCTCTGTCTGTTGCTGAGTGGATGATGGAAAAGGCTTGCTATTGCTAAACCTGTTTCTTCCACCATTATTAAAGCCTTGTTGAGGCCTTTGATCCTTCCATGAGAGATTTGGATGATTTCTCCATGATGGATCATAGGTGTTTCCATAAGGTTCACCCATGTAATTTACCTCTGCTATTGCAGGGTTTTCAGGATCATAAGCTTCTTCTTCAGAAGATGCCTCTTGAGTACTGTTGGATGCAGCTTGCATTCCATTCAGACTCTGAGAAATCATATTGACTTGCTGAGTCAATATTTTGTTCTGAGCCAATATGGCATTCAGAGTATCAACTTCAAGAACTCCCTTCTTCATAGGCGTCCCATTACTCACAGGATTCCTCTCAGAAGTGTACACAAACTGGTTATTGGCAACCATGTCAATGAGTTCTTGAGCTTCTGCAGGTATTTTCTTTAGGTGAATGGATCCACCTGCAGAAGTATCCAATGACATCTTTGATAACTCAGACAAACCATCATAGAATATATTCAGGATGGTCCATTCTGAAAGCATGTCAGAGGGACACTTTTTGGTCAGCTACTTGTATCTTTCCCAAGCTTCATAGAGGGATTCACCATCTTTTTGTTTGAAGGTTTGAACATCCACTCTAAGCTTGCTCAGCTTTTGAGGAGGAAATAACTTGGCTAAGAAAGCCGTGACCAGCTTATCCCAAGAGTTCAGGCTATCTTTAGGTTGAGAGTCCAACCATATTCTAGCTCTGTCTCTTACAGCAAATGGGAAAAGCATGAGCCTGTAGACTTCAGGATCTACTCCATTAGTCTTAACAGTATCACAGATCTGCAAGAATTTAGTTAAGAACTGAAAAGGATCTTCAGATGGAAGTCCATGAAACTTGCAGTTCTGCTGCATCAGAGAAACTAGCTGAGGTTTCAGCTCAAAATTGTTTGCTCCAATGGTAGGAATGGAGATGCTTCTTCCATGTAAATTGGAATTTGGTGCATTAAAGTCACCAAGCATTCTCCTTGCATTGTTGTTGGGTTCGGCTGCCATCTCCTTTACTTGTTCGAAATTTTCAATCAAGTTGTCTCTGGATTGTTGTAATTTAGCTTCTCTTAGTTTCCTCTTCAGAGTCCTTTCAGGTTCTGGATCAGCTTCAACAAGAATGCCTTTTTCTCTGTCCCTGCTCATAAGAAAGAGAAGAGAAAAAGAAAAGAAGAGGAATCCTCTATGTCACAGTAAAGAGGTTCCTTATTGTTAGTAGAAAAAGAAGAAGAAGAAAAATTCGAACACAGATAGAAGAGGGGGTTCAAATTTGGTGAGTGTTAGTAGATGAATAAATAAATAGAATAAGAGTAGAGAGGGAGAGGATTTTCGAAAATAATTTTTGAAAAAGAGTTAGTGGTTTTCGAAAAATAGTTTTTGAAAAAGGTTAGTAATTTTCAAAAATTAAAATTAAGAATTAAAATAATTAATTAATTAAAAAGAAATTTTGAAAAAGGGGGGAGATATTTTCGAAAATTAGAGAGAGAGAGAGTTAGTTAGGTGGTTTTGAAAAAGATAAGAAACAAACAAAAAATTAGTTAGTTAGTTGAAACAAATTTTGAAAAGATAAGAAGTTAGGAGGTTAGAAAAGATATTTTGAAATCAAATTTTTTGAAAAAGATAAGATAAGAAGATATTTTTGAAAAGATATGATTGAAATTAGTTTTGAAAAAGATTTGATTTTTAAAATCATAATTAATGACTTGATTCACAAGAAATCACAAGATATGATTCTAGAACTTGAAGTTTGAATCTTTCTTAACAAGTAAGTAACAAACTTGAAATTTTTGAATCAAAACATTAATTGTTATTGTTATTTTCGAAAATTTGATATAAAAATAAGAAAAAGATTTTTGAAAAATATTTTTGGAATTTTCGAAAATAACTAAGAAATTTGAAAAAGATTTGATTTTTGAAAAAGATTTTGAAAAAGATGAGATTTTTAAATTGGAAATTTGATTTGACTCATAAAAACAACTAGATTTTTAAAAATTTTTGAAAAAGTCAAATCTAATTTTCAAAATTTTGAGAGAGAAAAAAAGAAAGATATTTTTTATTTTTGAATTTTTATGATGAGAGAGAAAAATTAAAACATCATTTTCATGTTTTTCTCTTTTATTTTTGAATCAAAACAAGGAATGCATGCAAGAACACTATGAATGTCAAGATGAACACCAAGAACACTATGAAGATCATGATGAACATCAAGAACACATTTTTGAAAAATTTTTTTAATGCAAAGAAAACATGCAAGACACCAAACTTAGAATTCTTTAATGCTTAGACACTAAGAATTCAAGAATGCATATGAAAAACAAGAAAAGACACAAAACATGCAAATGCAAAGATCAAACGAGAAGACTTACCAAGAACAACTTGAAGATCATGAAGAACACTATGAATGCATGAGAATTTTCGAAAAATGCAAGATGCACATGCAATTGACACCAAACTTATAACATGACTCAAGACTCAAACAAGAAACACAAAAATATTTTTGATTTTTATGATTTTCTAATTTTTTTGGATTTTTTTTCAAAAATTATATGAAAAAGAAAAATAAGGATTCCAAAATTTTTAATATGAATTCCAGGAATCTTGCATTCTTAGTCTAAAGCTTCAGTCCAGGAATTAGACATGGCTCACTAGCCAGCCAAGCTTTCAATGAAAGCTCCGGTCCAAAACACTAGACATGGCCAATGGCCAGCCAAGCTTCAGCATGTAAATCAGGAACAGCAGCAGGTGGATTAGCAACAACTAGCTTGCTCTTGATAACAAATTGCAAGCCTCAGTCCAAATGAATTTAGACATGGCTTTACAGCCAGCCAGGCTTCACATGCTTCATGAAACACTATAATTCATTCTTTAAAAATTTTGAATAATTTTTTTTTTTCGAAAACAAAAGAAAAATTTTTGAGAGGTTTTTTTGAAAAAAATTTTTTGAAAACAAAACAAAAAGAAAATTACCTAATCTGAGCAATAGGATGAACCGTCAGTTGTCCAAACTCGAACAATCCCCGGCAACGGCGCCAAAAACTTGGTGCGCAGAAATTGTGATTACACTTTGATTATGTAAAATTCATCGCTCTTTCTTTCCCTGGTAATGGCGCCAAAAACATGATGCCAATACCATGGTTCACAACTTCGCATAACTAACCAGCAAGTGCACTGGGTCGTCCAAGTAATACCTTACGTGAGTAAGGGTCGAATCCCACGGAGATTGTTGGTATGAAGCAAGCTATGGTCACCTTGTAAATCTCAGTTAGGCAGATATAAATTGATAATGGTGTTTTCGAATAATACTTAAATAAACATAAAATAAAGGATAGAAACACTTATGTAAATCATTGGTGAGAATTTCAGATAAGCGAATAGAGATGCTTTTGTTCCTCTGAACCTCTGCTTTCCTGCTATCTTCATCCAATCAGTCTTACTCTTTTCCATGGCTGGCTTTATGTGATACATCACCACTGTCAATGGCTACTTTCGGTCTTCTCTCGGGAAAATGATCCAAATGCCCTGTCACGGCACGGCTAATCGTCTGGAGGCATCACCCTTGTCAATGGTTTCATCCTACCCTCTCAGTGAAAATGGTCAACGCACCCTGTCACGGCACAGCTATTCATCTGTCGGTTCTCGATCATGCTGGAATAGGATTTACTATCCTTTTGCGTCTGTCACTACGCCCGGCAATCGCGAGTTTGAAGCTCGTCACAGTCATTCAATCATTGAATCCTACTCGGAATACCACAGACAAGGTTTAGACCTTCCGGATTCTCCTGAATGCCGCCATCATTCTAGCTTATACCACGAAGATTCCGATTAAGAGATCTAAGAGATACTCATTCAATCTAATGTAGAACGGGAGTGGTTGTCAGGTACGCGTTCATAGGGAATGATGATGATTGTCACGTTCATCACATTCAGGTTGAAGTGTGAATGAATATCTTAGAAGCGAAATAAGATGAATTGAATAGAAAACAGTAGTACTTTGCATAAATCTTTGAGGAACAGCAGAGCTCCACACCTTAATCTATGGAGTGTAGAAACTCTACCGTTAAAAATACATAAGTGAATAGAGGGTAGGCATGGCCGAGTGGCCAGCCCCCAAAACGAGATCACAGGATCAAAATACAATCCAGGATGTCTAATACAATAGTAAAAGGTCCTATTTATAATAAACTAGCTACTAGGGTTTACAGAAGTAAGTAATTGATGCATAAATCCACTTCCGGGGCCCACTTGGTGTGTGCTTGGGCTGAGCTTTAACTTTCCACGTGCAGAGGCCATTTGTGGAGTTGAACGCCAGTATTTGTGCCAGTTTGGGCGTTCAACTCTGGTTTTTTATCCTTTTCTGGCGCTGGACGCCAGAATTGGGCAGAGAGCGGGCGTTGAACGCCAGTTTGCATCGTCTATTCTTGGCCAAAGTATGAACTATTATATATTTCTGGAAATCCCTGGATGTCTACTTTCCAACGCAATTGGAAGCACGCCATTTTGAGTTCTGTAGCTCCAGAAAATCTACTTTGAGTGAATGGAGGTCAGAATCCAACAGCATCAGCAGTCCTTCTTCAACCTCTGAATCTGATTTTTGCTCAAGTCCCTCAATTTCAGCCAGAAAATACCTGAAATCGCAGAAAAACACACAAACTCATAGTAAAGTCCAGAAATGTGAATTTAACATAAAAACTAATGAAAACATCCCTAAAAGTAACTAGATCCTACTAAAAACATACTAAAAACAATGCCAAAAAGCGTATAAATTATCCGCTCATCACTCCTCCAATCCATTCATCAATAAATAACCCATCTTCTCACATTAATGAAGACTTTTCCACATTTCTCTTTCCACTTAACAAGTTTAACTGAGACAATTCAATATACAATTTAAGTACGTATATAAAAAAAAGACTAACCCTCACACAACACACATGCACATTCATAAACAAAATAATATTTAGAGAGAGAAAGTAGCACGTGTGTGTTTGAGAGAGAGAGAGATGTCTTGGCAACCGGCAATGCATTCATAAGTGATTTCAAGAAGTTAGTCACTAATGAACATCCTAAGCCTTTTTTATAGTTGACAACCAGTTAGAAAAATACAAAATTAAAAACTAAAGCATATGAATCATAAATTAAAAATCATAAACACAAAATTAAAAACTAAAAAAAGAACTGTTATCCTTTGTTAATGAAATCATAAATTATTTTATGAAAAATAATAAAATGTCATAGATCAGGCTTCAAAAATCGTTTATATTAAAACACAATGATAATTTTTTTTATGGAACCTAATGAAAAAAGAAGTAATGAGGTAATAAGGTGCACGAAGAAAAGAAATTAGAGAAGTGAAAGAAATTGATACCCATCCTGAGTGCATAGAGAGCAACGTCATTGTTCTGCTAAAAAGTTGATTCAAATTTTCAGAACTTTGAGCAAAATTAGCTAGGTCCTCTTTTAGGCTTTTTACCTCTTTATGCAACCTTTTATTTTCTTCAAAACAATTTAAGTATGCAATCAGAGAATGTTGTTTCTCACAGCCCTTAATTTCAGCCTTTAACCGCTTGTTTTCTTCAACAAAATCAACAGCAGTTTCAGCTTCCCTTAATTTATATTTGAGAAAACCATTTGAAGGTTGTGGTAGGCTTAGAGAATGGGGGTTGAATATATACCTATCTTTTAAGTTACTGAAACAACCCTTTAAAGCAAACTTTGAATTATGAATCTGTTTGAAGTTAGCAGTGGAAATTTATGAGACAATTTATTTTTGTCTCATGAATATTAGAAAACAGAACATTACAGAGAAGAGAGAAGCTAACACCAGCATGTATCCTAGTTCGGTTGCCTTATGCCATGCAACCTACATCCAGTCTCCTCCACAACAATGGAGGAATTTTCACTATAGTTAAAAGTATTACATACACCAATTTCACAGGATTGACCCAATCCTTTCACACTCAAGTTCTAACCTAACTTGACATTGGCTATGCTAATACCTAACTCTTCACTCTTAGTGCTAACCCAACTAAGAAAGGGATACCTCATAGGTACAAGATACAAGACATTGACAAACCTAAAGAAATCTGAAAATAACTCTAGGGTTTTCTCTCAAATGTATCTCTCAGCCTTTTTCCACTCATGGCTTTTACTTAAACTCTCTCAATATGCCTTTTCACTCAAGAAATTATAGAAAGATAAACATAGAAAAGTAAATTACAATCTGTAAAACATGAAGGAGATTGACTTCATCAACAGCCTCTTTGCTATGTGATAAACCAGATTTGCATATCTCTGATCCAGTTCTTCATTTTTGGCGGAATGCTTCTTTGAACGAAAGCACTGTCCAAGTAGAGGAACTTATTCAGAGAACTTCTCCACAGAACAAAGCCTCAATACTCTGGATTATCTCTCCTTACATCTGAATGAACAGAAAATCTTCTTTTATCTCCTTGCATGTTGCTGGGTTCTTCTTTCTAGGTCAACTTCTTGAGCCTTGTGCTTCACCAACCCACAAGCTCACTTTTTCACATTCATCCTCAGAGTAGAAACTTTGCTTTTGACCTTCTCTTGTTGACCGAAAGCCAGAAAATAGCAACCACAAAAGTCTTCTAATGGTAAAATGGATCTGAGCCATTAATAAGCTACTTGGTCCCCAAGACTTGCTTGTGACTGTAGATACACAGCAGATTAGGGCAGAAATCAACTTTTCCTTGTATGCTATTTTCAGACTTGTAGAGAGTTGGGAAGAAGAGAAGAAAGCAGTTTGCATGTAATAGGAAATGGGTTACCTTTAACCTTTACCTAAGCTTGATTTGGTTTGAAATGGTTGATTTGACCTCAGACTTTCTTGCCTAACCTTCTCTTTCTTTCCTCTTCTTTGAACAGCTTAAGAACTAAGCACTTTCTCTTGCTTCTGTGATTTGACTGAGACAGAGAAAAAGAACGTTACTTTGGAAGCAAGATGGAGGAATTTGCTGAAATCAAATCGGGCTTGCATTGGGTTCTACTCAAGTTCAGCCCGTTGGTTCCTTGCCTTTGCTTCTTGAAGAATTTTGCTTGAGATGGATGACTTAGGCTTGGTTTATTTTCACTTACCATTCAGCCCACCAGCAGATTTCTTTTGTTTAACATTGGGCTGCTACATCACTTATTTTTGGCCTACATCACTTAACCAAAATAATCAAAACCAATTGGGTAATTAGCCCAATAATCAAATATTTGTCATCATTAATTATATTAGTTAATTTCTTAACTCAACAATCTTCCCCTTGATGACAAACATATTTAAGCAGTAACCAAAAGGAATTAAATTTTAGTAAATTTAGAGAACTTCCCTTTGATTAATGTTTTTTGCTTTAGTGTTGCTCCCCCTTTTCTTTTCAAGAGCAGCTCCCCCTGAATTTATGCTCTTCTCTTCTTTTCTGTTTATATATACTTATT
Organism: Arachis hypogaea; assembly: GCF_003086295.3. Lineage (NCBI taxonomy): Eukaryota > Viridiplantae > Streptophyta > Magnoliopsida > Fabales > Fabaceae > Arachis > Arachis hypogaea. The sequence goes on from NC_092046.1 coordinate 32,103,617, forward strand.
TGGAACCAAATAAATACCATATACAAGCCAAAGATGCGGCAGACAGTGATAGTTTTTAATAGCTCATGACAGATCATACTTGAGTCAAAGCAGAGCATTAAAACTTCAGGGTTAGGGTTAAAACAGCAACCTATCATAAAGCAAGTTTCCAAACTCATTCCAAAATGATTACAACAGTAGCAAACATTTGCAAATTCATGCCAACAACATTCAACAACATTGTAGCAGCATCAATTAACTAAAAACGATCAAGTAACAATATTGCAATTAACTAAAAACGATCAAGTATATCACTATTACTCCCCCTTTTGTCATCAAGGGCGGAAAATAGGCAAACCTAATCAAAACATCACTTAAAACTTGCAAGAAGGTGTTAGAACACAGTTCAAAATATCAAATAAATTAAAAAGTAACTGCAGCAGTAGTTAAGGTATTACAATCATCCAGAAATAAGAGACATAAGTTCTAAAGTAGCAAAATGAACAAAATTCATGAGACAAAAAGAGCAGACAGTAGCAGCTTCATGAAACAATCCTAGGTATCTGAACCATTTTTCTCCGAATCAGCTTTCTCTTCAACATCAGTGGCAGGTTCTTCATCTTGATTAAGGTTATCAATGAACTTGATAAATACAGCCACTCTATCCCTTGATTTTTGGAGGAAATTCTCATGTTTGCTGGCTAGCTTTCTTTGCTCTTTGCTTATAGTAATCATGTGATTAGATTGGGAGATAAATTCCTGAACAACATCCTTGACAACATTCAGCAGAGTAGATTTTTGGCCAGTAGAGATGGAGGTACCCTCGGTGGAAGGAGGAGGAGATTCATCGGGAATGAACTCATCATCATCATCATCATCATCTAGAACCACTCTCTCAGATCGAGTAGGTCCTTTTTGCTGTTTCACTACACCACCTCTCTTTAGATATGAATGTCTATTTTCATAATCCTCATTGGTCAAGTCAACACCAAAATGCTCAAATATGCAGGTTAGAAACATGCCACAAGGAAGTGCTTTGTCTTTTTCACTCCTAACAGAGTCAAACATGTATCTAACCATCAAATATGCAAATAAAATTTCTGTTTTGGTGAGAAGGGCATATAAAACAAGAGTGTCAGTATAGAAAACCCTTTGATATGAACCACTTTGAGGAAGTATGATGTGGTTGACGATTCTGTGCAACTGAGCACGTTCATATCCTAGGGCTTTGTGAGTGGGTGTAATGCCATCAATCAAGGAGACATGTTCACAAATATTAGCCAAAGCATCATTGTAAGAAACACCAATTCCTTCATCTCACTTAACCGAAACATAAGCACAAGGCCCAACATCAGTACACTTCAACAAATCACTGATAGTTTCATTATTCAAAACTATGTCTCGGCCCTTTACATATGAGTGAACAGTGCCTTCATGATAGGTCATGTTGGCATAAAACTCTTTGACCAAAAGAGGATAAAATGGATTTTTTATGTTAAAAAGATGATTCCAGTCCAGAAATTCCAAGTTTTCAACAAAAGAAAAGCCTTTATTTTTCAAAGTTGGTAAATCAGCAAGAAAAGAGGGACACAGGGTACGGTACTTAATAACTCCATCATAAAAGTCATTATTCATGGCAGACCTAAATCTACAAGGATTGTAGTTGGAGTGAGAAGTCATGAAGTGGGATTTATGAGTAAAAGGATCAATATCAGGTTCTCTAACAGATTTGAGAGGAGGATGAGGTTTACCTCTTTGAGAACGCAAGGGAACCGACTTTGACTTAGGTCGTGTAGGCTCAGAGGTAGGTTCAGGCGCTGTCGGTCGCTTCCCTTTCAATGTGCTAGGCTTCGATGACCCAGGTTTAGATGGTGGTTCCTTTGGAGGTTGAGGGTTTGGCGTCGACTTGGCTGAAGAAGGGAACCTTGAAGGGTTCTTGGTGCGAGCCATGGGATCGGTTCATGGAGGAGAGGTAGGAGGAGAAGGTGAGGGAGTGAATGTTGGGTCCTGAGAGCATGTTAAGGGTCTTGGATTTGTAGGAAGCTTATGAATCCTTTCACGTTGTGGCCTTTTAGCAATAACTTTCTTCCTTATTTGGTAGATTTTAGATTTTTGAGGGAAGAGAAGCAATAAAGATAGTGGGAAGAAACCGAAAGATTTGAGGAGGAGTTACGGAGGGAAGAGAAGGAGTGTTGGTAACTGTACCCAAAAGAAAGTTTCTCAAACCATGCAACTGCATCACCTCTTGATATGACTTGAAATACTTGACATCACAAAAGAGAAAGATTTGATTTTATTTTAAGATAAAACAGGAAATTAATTTTAAATTTTGAAAAACTTTTTGAACAGAAAATTAAATCATCCTGAAAGCCTTTTTGGACAAAAATCTGAAACACACAAGCTAACAAAAACAAATATTAAAAAATGTAACATTCATATTGGGCCCAGAGGTGGTTTGAATTAACGAAACACATATGACCACCCATGATCTTGATTTTTGAGGTTGGCGCAGATCAACTTTCACTTGCAACAAGCCCAGAACACGCTGATTGAAGGGAAAGTTCTTCACATGCCCAGAATTGTCTCATACCTGCTTATGAGACAAAAATTCTAACAAACACATCAGCAATTATTAAACAATGAATCATAGCTCAGGATTCCTAGGCTAGTCCTAAGCATGCAGAATCTGTCCTCAGCAAGTGGTTTTGTAAAAATATCTACTAATTGCTCCTCCGATTTAACAAATTGAATGCTAATATCCCCTTTTTGGACATGTTCTCTTATTGAATGAAATTTCACTTCAATATGTTTAGTCCTAGAGTGTAAAACTGGGTTTTTAGAAATATTTATGGCACTCATATTATCACACAACAAGGGAATATTTTCAGCATGTAACTTGTAATCAGCAAGCTGAGTTTTTAACCACATAAGCTGAGAACAACAAGAAGAAGCAGCTATATACTCAGCCTCTGCAATGGATAAAGCCACTGTTGGCTGCTTCTTACTTGACCAAACATTTAAGGACCTTCCAAGGAAGCAACATAAGCCTGAAGTACTTCTCCTATCAACTCTATCACCGGCAAAATCTGCATCACAATAACCAACTGCAGAAAAATCATCAATCTTAGGATACCAAAGACCAAAATTAGATGTGCCATGAACATATCTAATGATTCTCTTAACTGCAGAAAGATGTGACTCTTTTGGTTTGGATTGGAACCTTGAACACAATCCAACACTTTGCACAATATCGGGTCTAGAGGAAGTTAAGTACATAAGAAAACCAATCATTCCTCTATACCTAGTTTCATCTACATCTTTCTCAGTTTCTCCCTTATCTAATTTTGAATTAGGGTGCATGGAAGTTCCCGTGGGTTTGGCATTTTCCATACCAAATTTCTTAACTAATTCCTTGGCATACTTTTCTTGATGAATGAAAATACCTTTTTCAGTTTGTTTAATTTGTAGCCCAAAAAAAAAATGAAGTTCACCCATCATACTCATGTCAAATTCACTTGTCACGAGTTTTCCAAATTCAGTACAAAGGGATTCATTGGCTGGTCCAAAAATAATGTCATCAACATATATTTGGACTAGAATGAAAGAATCATTAGAATTCTTGATAAATAGAGTTGTGTCTGTGGTGCCTCTTTGAAAACCATTTTTCAAAAGAAAAGAGCTAAGTCTCTCATACCAAGCTCTAGGAGCTTGTCTTAAACCATAGAGAGCTTTTGATAATTTGAAAACATGGTTGGAATGCTCTTTGTTTTCAAAACTAGGTGGCTGCTCCACATACACTTCTCTATCTATCACACCATTCAAAAATACACATTTCACATCCATTTGATATAATTTAAAACCACAAAATGCAGCATAAGCTAAGACAAGTCTTATGGCTTCCATTCGAGCAACAGGGGTAAAGGATTCATCAAAGTCTATTCCTTCTTCTTGGTCATATTCTTGTGCCACTAGCCTTGCCTTGTTTTTGCAATGTTACCATCCTCTCCTAGCTTGTTCGAAAAAATCCATTTGGTTCTGGTCACTTTCTTTCCATTTGGTCTAAGAGCCAATGTCCAAACTTGGTTCTTCTCAAACTCTTGGAGCTCATCTTCTATTGCCTTTACCCAAGAAGGGTCACCAAGGGCTTCCTTAGCATTTTGAGGCTCCATTTGAGAGAGAAGGGCAATGTTTGTTCCTTCATTTTCTTTTCTTGTTGAAGACCGAGTTCTAACTCCATGAGAGACATCCCCAATGACAAATTCCTCAGGATAATTTTTCAAGAATCTCCATTCACAAGGTCTGGTGGACTTGGAGGCAGATTCAGATACCAAAGGATTCTGGGTGCCGCTGGCTTTAGGATTTACTTCAGATTCATGAGACGAAATGGAATTGTCTCTTGAATTTTCAGCAACTGCAGTTTCTGGTTCAGTTTGAACAGAATTTCCATTTTCTTGATTTTACACAGTTTCAACGTCCTTTTAAGCTTGATTTCCTGCATCACAATCTTCCAAAATACTTTGCACCAAGTTAGTATCACAAAATGTAACATGTATGGACTTCTCAATAATCCTAGCATCTTGATGATAAACTCTATATGCTTTACTAGTTGTGAAATATCCTACAAACAAACACTCATACGTCTTTGGATCAAATTTATCCAAATTATCCTTGTTATTTAAAACAAAACATTTGCATCCAAAGATGTGCAAGTAGTCTAAGTTTGGTGGGTAACCTTTCCAAAGTTCATAAGGGGTTTTCTTCAAAAATTTTCTTATGATTGTTCTATTCAAAATGTGGCAAGCTGTGTTAACGGCTTCAGTCCAAAGGAATTTTGGAACATTACTCTCACAAAGCATAGCTCTTGTCATTTCTTGTATGCTTCTATTTCTTCTTTCCACCACACCATTTTGTTGTGGTGTCCTTGGACAAGAGAAGTTGTGAGATATTCCAAATTCCTCACAAAAGGATTCAAATAAATTATTTTCAAATTCAGTTCAATGATCACTTCTTATAGAAGAGATCTTCAAATCCTTTTCATTTTGAATTTTCTTGCAAAAAGGTTCAAAGGCCGAAAAGGCTTCATTTTTGTGTGCAAAAAATAAAACCCAACTAAACCTAGTATAGTCATCCACAATCACTAAACCATAATGTTTACCACCTAGGCTTTGAGTTCTTGTTGGACCAAATAAATCAATGTGTAGCAACTCAAGTGGTCTTTTAGTAGAGATGTCTTCCTTTGGTTTAAAAGAACTTTTTGTTTGTTTTCCCATTTAGCAAGCATCACAAGTAATGTCTTTGTCAAACTTTATCAAAGGAAGACCTCTTACTAATTCTTTCTTTACAAGTTTGTTTATTTGAAACATACTTGCATGGCCCAATCTCTTGTGCCATAACCACTTTTCAGATTCTTTAGAATGAAAACAAGCTACATTTTAATCCTTTAGTTCATCAAGAGTAAGTCCATACACATTATTAAAACGCTTGGCAATAAAAAGCACTTCATTTATCTTTTCATTTATAACACAGCATTCAAGCCTTTTGAAAGTCACTAAATATCCTAAGTCACACAGCTGACTTATACTCAAAAGATTGTGCTTTAAACCACATACCAAAAATACATCCTCAATGAAAGTAGATTGTTCATTACCTACTTTTCCAACAGCAATTATTTTACCTTTACCATCATCTCCAAAGGTCACAAAACCTCTATCATACTTGTTTAGTTTGATGAAGTACATTGACCTTCCAGTTATGTGCCTTGAGCATCCACTATCCAAGTACCACATATCTTTTTTGTTCTTGGATGCTAGGCAAATCTGCATGAAAAGCTTCAAATAACCTTAGGTATCCAAATTAATTTGGATCCTTTGAAGTTAATCCATCTTTGTTGCCCAAGTGCATTAAAATCACAAATAACATTGTAAATTTTGTTTCCCACAACTCTCTTTTCAATGAAACATTGTGCATATGAGTGACCAAGTTTCTTGCAATTTACACAATGATTTTCTTATGTGTATTGCTGAAATTGAGGTGAGTTATATTGCTGGAAATGATCAAAGGGTTGAAATTTTCGGGTTTTTAGAAGAAGTACATTTCTTTTGACAAATTGATTTTTATTAAAGTTGTTCCTCTTTGCAAAAACTTTTTCACCAGAATTTTTTTGAAACTTTTGGACTTTTCAAATATGAGGTTTGTTGTAAAATAGTGGTTTCTTGAAAGCAACCTCATTTTTTGAAATGTACCCCAAACCTAGCCTGTTTGAACTAGGTTCGATTCTTGGTGAAGGCTCAGTTTCACTTGTGTATACTTCATCAAATTTTTCTTCAAATGTTGGAACATATCCAATACCAGATTCGTTTGGTGTGGATTTAGTATTTGATGAAGAAGCCACAAATTTCATAGAAGAATCATTGAAAACTGCACTTTCCTTGGCTATGTAACCTAAACCAGATTTTTCAAATAATGGTCTTTGGCTTGCAAGTAATCTATCCAAGTTACTAGAACTTTGAGCAAATTTTGCTAAGTCACCATTCAGTCTTTTAATCATGTCATTTAATCTTTCATTTTCAACAATTAACTCATGAGAAGGATCCACAATGTGCTTTCCTTTTAATTTTTCAAGTTCAGATTTTAGAAATCTGTTTTCTTCAATAATGTCCAAAGCACATTCAGTTTTCTTCACTTTTTTCTTTTAAAAATTTATTTTAAACTCTTAACACATCTCTTTCAGATCTACACTCATTGTACTTGTCAAGTAATTTTGAGGTGTTTAAAGTGAGATCATCAATAATAGCATGTAAATCATCTATAGACAAGTCAAAGTAATTTACCTCATCAAAATTATTGTTTCCAGCCATGAAACAGTCTTTGTCTTCACCTTCCAAATGTTCTTCCTCATTGGAGTCGTTCTCGAGATCCTCCCAAGCTGCCATGAGCACTCTCTTCTTTTCCTTCTTTCTTTTGTTCTCTTTCTTGAGCTTTGGATAGTTTAGCTTGAAGTGTCCAGCCTCCTTGCAATGATGACACGTCACCTTGCTCAAGTCCATCTTGTGTTCCTTTGAGCTTGAACTCTTGTATTTGCCCTTGTTTTTCATCATCCTTCTAAATCTCCTAGCAAAAAACATAAGCTCATCATCTGAAATACCATCACTAGACTCACTCTCTTTTGGTTCTATTTTTGACTTGAGGGTTATTCCCTTTTTCTTTGAGTCCGAGTTTGTGTATGTGGTTTTCATAGGCAAGGAGTTTTCCTCTCAGCTCATCATAGGTTATAGGACTTAGGTTATTACTCTCGGTTAGGACAGTGGCAGTGGTTTCCCATTCTTTTGTGAGGCTTCTAAGGAGTTTTCTCACTAGAGTTTATTCTGAGTAGTTTGTACCCATAGCATCAAGGTTGTTGATTATGATTGAGAATCTCTCAAACGCTTCATCAATGCTTTCTCGATCCTTCATGTTGAATATCTCGTATTGTTTTCGCAGCATATCAATCCTCATTTCTTTGACCTGTTTAGTACCTTCGTGTGTAACCTGGAGTTTTTCCCAGATTTCTTTGGCTGTCTTGCATCTAGACACCTTTCGGTACTCTTCAAAGCTGATAGCACAATGAAGAAGGTTGATGGCTTTAGCATTCAGCTCCATCTTCTTCTTGTCATCCTCATTCCATTCAGCTTCTTCTTTTGGAGTCACCACTCCATCAGCACTTGTTTTTGTTGAAATCTTGGGACCGCTCATAACAATCTTCCATATGTTGTAGTCAATGGATTGGATGAAGATCCTCATCCTCTTTTTCCAGTAGGCATAGTTCTTCCCGTTGAAGAAGGCAGGCATATTGTTTGAATGGCCTTTACTGAGAGTGTAGGCGACTGTGGTTGTGCCCAAGTTGTTTGCCATTGGATCTTTGCTCCAAGCGATTAAGCTTGATTCTTGAGACCATAGCTCCTGATACCAATTGAAGGTTGTAGTAGGCTTAGAGAAGGGGGTTGAATCTATGCCTATCTTTTAAGTTACTGAAACGACCCTTTAAAGCAAACTTTGAATTCTGAATTTGTTTGAACTTAGCAGCGAAAATTTATGAGACAATTTATTTTTGTCTCATGAATATCAGAAAATAGAACATTGCAGAGAAGAAAGAAGCTAACACCAGCATGTATCCTGGTTCGGTCGCCTTGTGCCATGCAACCTACATCCAGTCTCCTCCACAACAATGATGAAATTTCCACTATAGTTAAAAGTATTACATATACCAATTTCACAGGATTGACCCAATCCTTTCACACTCAAGTTCTAACCTAAGTTGACATTGGCTATGCTAATACCTAACTCTTCACTCTTAGTGCTAACCCAACTAAGAAAGGGATACCTCACAGGTACAAGATACAAGACATTGACAAACCTAAAGAAATCTGAAAATAACTCTAGGCTTTTCTCTCAAGTGTATCTCTCAGCCTTTTTCCACTCATGGCTTTTACTTAAGCTCTCTCAATATGCCTTTTCACTCAAGAAATTACAGAAAGATAAATATAGAAAAGTAAATTACAATTTGTAAAACATGAAGGAGATTGACTTCATCAACAGCCTCTTTGCTATGTGATAAACCAGATTTGCATGTCTCTGATTCAGTTCTTCATTTTTGGTGGAATGCTTCTTTAAATGAAAGCACTGTCCAAGTAAAGGAACTTCTTCAGAGAACTTCTTCACAAAACAAAGCCTCAATACTCTGGATTATCTCTCCTTACCTCTGAATGAACAGAAAATCTTCTTTTATCTCATTGCATGTTGCTGGGTTCTTCTTCCTAGGTCAACTTCTTGAGTCTTGTGCTTCACCACCCCACAAGCTCACTTTTTCTCATTAATCCTTAGAGTAGAAAATTTGCTTCTGACCTTCTCTTGTTGACCGAAAGCCAGAAAACAGTAACCACAAAAGTCTTCCAATGGTAAAACGGATCTGAGCCATTGATAAGCTACTTGGTCCCCAAGACTTACTTGTGACCGTAGATACACAGAAGATTAGGGCAAAAATCAATTTTCCCTTGTATTCCATTTTCGGACTTGCAGAGAGTTAGGAAGAAGAGAAGAAAGCAGTTTGCATGTAATAGGAAATGGTTACCTTTAACCTTTACCTAAGCTTGATTTGGTTTGAAATGGTTGATTTGACCTCAAACTTTCTTGCCTAACCTTCTCTTTCTTTCCTCTTCTTTGAACAGCTTAAGAACTAAGCACTTTCTCTTGCTTCTGTGATTTGACTGAGACAGAGAAAAAGAACGTTTCTTTGGAAGCAAGATGGAGGGATTTGCTGAAATCAAATCGGGCTTGGATCGGGTTCTACTCAAGTTCAGCCCGTTGGTTCCTTGCCTTTGCTTCTTGAAGAATTTTGCTTGAGATGGATGACTTGGGCTTGGTTTATTTTCACTTACCATTCAGCCCACCATTATTGGGTAATTAGCCCAATAATCAAATGTTTGTCATCATTAATTATATTAGTTAATTTCTTAACTCAACACCATTTTCTGCCTTTAGAACGGTAACTTGAGATTCAAGTTCATAGTTTTCATTTAAGAAGCATATGATTTTTCATTGAGATGATCTATCATAAGATGAAGGTCTTCAGTAGTAGGTTCAATGAGACGTAACTCATCAGTTTGATTGGCCATGAGACAGGTTTGAGATTTTCTATCTGATTCTTCCTCATCTTCAAAGTCGTTCTCCAAGTCTTCCCAAGATGCCATGAGTCCCTTCTTCTTTTTCCTTTTCGGCTTGTCTTCTTTTTTCAGTTTTGGACAGTCAAACTTGTAATGTCCAGCTTCTCTGCAGTTGTGTCAAATGACCTTGCTTAAATCCCTCTTAAGTTTCCTTGAACTGCTTCCTTTGTTTCGTTCCTTTTGCTTCATCATTCTCTTGAATCTCTTAGCAAACAAAACAAAATCATCGTTAGATAAATCATCGCTGGATTCTTCATCTAGAGATTCAGTGGCTGATTTGAGAGCAACTCCTTTCTTTTTTGTATCTTTTTTCAAATAGGTGTTTTCAGCAGTTTCCTCTCAGATTATCGTAGGTCATTTCATCAATGCCACTACTCTCAGCTATTACAATAGCCTTGGTTTCTCACTCTTTAGCAAGACATCTCAATCTTTTTCTCACAATCACAGATTCTGGATGTTTAATTCCCATAACATCCAAGCCAGTGATAATAACGTTGAATCTTTCAAACATTTTATCAATTGTTTCTTCTTCTTTCATTAAGAACATTTCGTATTCTCTGTTTAGCATGTCTATTCTGGATCTTTTGACTTGGATTGTGCCTTCATGAGTAACTTGGAGCTTGTCCCAGATTTTCTTTGCTGTTGTGCATCTTGATACCCGTCGGTATTCCTCGAAGCTGACAGCACAGTTAAGCAGGTTGACAGCTTTAGCGTTGAGCTCTATTTTCTTCCTGTCATCGTCATTCCAATCTACCTCAACTTTGAGAACAACCACACCATCAGCTCCTGTTGTGGTTGGAAATTGTGGTCTTTCCAGGATTATCTTCTAAAGTCTGTAGTCTACAGACTGAACAAAAATATTCATTCTTTCTTTCTAGTAACTGTAGTTCTTCTCATTGAAAAATGGGAGTCTGTTACTTGATTGCCCTTCCGCCAGAGTATAGGCCACCAGATTTGAACCACCGTTGTTTGCCATCAGGATCTTTCCTCCAAGCTGCAAAGCTTGATCTCTTTGAGACCAAGCTCTGATACCAATTGATGGTAATCAGTGGCTAAGAGAAGGAGGGATTGAATATTATCTTCCTTTTTCACAGGGTATTACTTTTACTTTTTCAACAGACTTCAGGAGATATTTTCACTTTTGTCTCGTAACAAGTTGAGAGACATTTTAATTTTGTCTCGTAACAAGATGAGAGATATTTTTCATATTGTCTCCTGAGATCCAGAAACAGAAAAGAAGCAGGGAAGGAGAATTGACACCAGATATATCCTAGTTCAGCTACTAGGTGCAATGTAGCCTACATTCAGTCTCCATCACAATAATGATGGAATTTTACTATCTTTTTCAAGATTACAAACACCAATTCTTCCCTAGGATCTATCCAATCCTATCTGGGACAAATCCATATTCTAACCCCAATATGAGTTTGACTTGGACTTCAAACCAAGCTTTCAACAGCAAAGTGCTAACCCAACTTGCAAGGAAATTCCCACAGGATCATGACACACAACAGAAAGATGTACAAAGAAACTCTGAGACATCTTATGGCTTTTTCTCTAATTTTGCTCACTGTCTTTTTTCTCTTATTGGCTTTTTCTTACAAATCTCACCATGTTTGCCTTTTTACCATGAGACTCAGACAGACAAAACTAAGAAAAAGAAACTAAATAAACTTCATTGAAGGAGAAGAACTCAGACAGCTTTAGGGTAGCTATGAGAACTATGTGCTTTTTTACTTTTTCTCCTTACCTCAACCCTTGGCCGTTCACCCTTAATATAGAGGGGTGAAGCTTCTAAGGTTGAAATCAGTTGCACCCTCACAGCATTTTTCTTCTCCAACATCAGAGTAGCGGTGGCTTGAACAGATGAGAGAGAGAGAAACCGAATCTGTTTGCATGCACCTCTCATCCTTTTTCATCCATCTTCTTCAATATTAGCCATTGATTTTGACTTTGGCCCCAAGAATTGATTTTGAGCGTTGATAAGCTTCTGACCCAAGATGGCTTCACGTTTTTCATTTTTGCTTCTTCCAGCTAGAGACTCTGATGCTTACCTCTTCTTTGTAGCACAAAAGAGGAAATAATCTTTGTGCCTTTACCAAGATAGATTTGCTTCATGAACTGAAGCCTTTCCTTTTCTTGGCTAAGAAATCTTTTGGCCTTTCTTTACAAACTTCCTTCTGTGGCAAAAATCTTCTTAGCTTTTTTTCATAGGCTTTTCTTTTGTGGCTTCCATTTTTCTTCTTTCTTCTTCTTTGAATGAAAGATGTGACCGAAACAAGAAAGATGAGAGAGAAGAGAAAAACTTTTGGTGAAAGCTTTCGATGCAAATTAAATTGAATTGAATTTGGAGTTACGGTTACCAAAGAATGTAGTAACCGAAGTATGCTTTAATGACCTTGGGTCATTTTCATCTTTTCTTTTATTTTGAATTATCATTCTTAACTCTTGGGTTGTTTCTTTTGATTGGGTTGGTTCCATATGTTTGGCACATTTTGATCTTTCTTTGTTTCTTTAGCCACTTGATTTAAGCAATTGGTAATGGATTTAAACTTGTTTAGGAACTAAAACAGACTTTTATTGACTAGTCCAATAAAAGATTAATTTTTCTTTCTGCACACTAATAATACCATCAAACAACCAATTAAAATGAATTTAAACACTTAATATTTTAATAATTTTTTAATTTACATTTTAATAATATTTGATCATCATTTCAGTTTCAAACTCAACAAAATTTATTATCATAGTACCAACTTACTAGAACAAACCACGTTAGAAAATTGTTATTTGACTTATTTCTTACTAATAACATTAACGTGACCAGGGTTACGAATTCAAAATAATAATGCTTAATTACTAGTAGAGAGAGCGCGCGTTATGGCCAACGTTTTGAAGAACAAAACATGTCACAACTGCAACCACCGAAAAAAAAAATCTGTATTCTCTTTCTATAAATTTTGTTCTGTACCATAGTGGGATCCTAGTTATACATATGCACCTATTTGAATTCTGACCTCTGATATGGATCACATTGTGTGTGTCCAAAGGTCAATTCTCTGATTATGTAACTGCAGTCTAAAATGAGATCCTACTTAATGGAACTCAATTACTCACTTGAAATGTAACAATGCCTGTCATTTCAGGAAGTTCAAACAGCATATATCAAACTCAAAACAGAGAAAGAAAGACAATATTAAATGGAAAATATTGGGTGAGAAGATCTTGAGAACAAGGGTCACTGAGGCAGCACCATGCTTTGGGAAGTGATAACCATTTTCTTGTGTGGAAATAAATCGCTTTTGATATAGAACTAACACCACTTTCTAATTGTAAAGTTTGTGCATGTAAATGTGTTAGTGGGAAGTTGCCAAGTTGAATTAAAAGTAGTTTTACATGTGCATTTAATTACGTAACGTCACGTTAATAAAAATAACTACTTTACCAAAGGAACACTTTGGTAAGTGTTAACAATTTCTTGGTCATTGCAACACCAATTTTAACTTGCTTTTTTCTCCCAACAGAAAGGAATTACTGCAAAACTGATATTTATTATTAGAATTGATCCAAAAAAAATACATATAAAATATATATTTAAAAAGAAAAGTCTATCATATGAAAATGCGTGGGATTCTCATCTTATAAAACCTATATTAAAAACGGCATGTGAAACGAGATTTTCATTATGAACTTTATACCTATGATGGAACTATTGGTGAAATTCTAGCAATGAACACATAAATTTGCTAAAACATTCATTTTCACTATTTTTCTTTCATATTCACAAATCACGAACACTAGGGAGATGAGCTCTCTTCATCTGAACTGGTTGTATCTTGCCTTGCATGGTACCTGTTGAGAACTGGTAACGACGCGCTCGCGGCTATCCTGAAGGATCTCGCGGAGCTAATCACAGTTTTGTCCTGCATCTTCCCCACTTCTTTGCAGACCTGATCCAAAATATTGAGAAAGTCTCTCACAATCATGAAAATTCTAAAAGGATGCGCTTCTTCCTTTGCCATATTCCCATGAAAGTACTCTGTTACTTCTTTCACAAGGAACAAAGCCTTTCTCTCATCAGACTTAATCGTAACGATTTTCGCTTCGGCAACTTTCAGGAATAGCTTCATTGAGTTGAAGAAATTCCCCTGCATACCCGGCTTTTCATGCTGCAGAACCAATCTCACTTTATCAAGACCCGATTCGAGCTTAGAGACATAACTACTTAAGACTTCGGAGTCCATTCCTGCAGCATTTTTCACGTTTCCAAGGTCTCTACTCAGTCCAGCCACAACCTGCAATCCTTTCTTTCTGAACTCATCATCATTAAATTGAGAATTCATTTCTGCCTGTGCATTTTTGCTGGACGATTCGCCACTTGAACCTTCCGTTCTAATGATTTCTTGGACAACAAAGTGAAGCAATGTGGTCTTTCCATCTGTTCCCTTTATATCTACAAGTTTTAGGAGTGTGTCTAGCTTGAACGCCTTGGCATCGCCACGGTAGGTTCCAACATTCATTCTGTTCCCTGTCCTAAGAACAGCTTCAAGGAGTTTGAGGAACAACCGGCTGTTCTTCAATTCCTCACTCGCTGTCTGAAAAATGCCAACAAAACAAAATGTTACTGAAAGAAGACATTAAAGATAATAATATAAAGCATATAAGTCATAGATACCTCGAGGGTTTGAAAGGATTTCCTAAGGTAGTTAACTTCTGTGTCAAAATTCGCTCTGTACAACATGGCTTCCACTCTTTTGAAGGCTAATGGTATGTCAAGGACAGTTTTAAGGAATCTCTCTGCAGAGCCTAGTTTTGAAACACCAGCATCATAGCTTTTGAGTTTTATTTCTTCCTCTTTAGTTGGTGCCATCTTTACAAGAGTTTCCAATAGCTCAGCACCCAAACCTTCAGGATTCCCTGTATCATACCAATAATAATAAAATCCAACCATTACGTTTGCAAAGTGCTTTGTTGAGTGGTTGTGGTCTTGTGGATAAGCAAATGACTCAAGGTGAAAAATAATAGAAAAAAGTTCAAGCAAGACTTGAGATATTCACAACGTTATGCATTTATTACTTATTTAGTAGAGTAATTTAAACTGGAACCTCAAAAAGTTTAATATGATGGCTAAAATGTAGTAGTATACGGTAATCATACATTATATTGAAATTCTTGGTGTCATGACATCTACTATCAAAAGTTGATACCTGGAGAACAGAAATTACATGATATAAATTATTTTCTTCTTTATCATACTTATTTATTATTTATTTCTTTTTTTCTTTTTTTTTTTTTTTACCTTTTTACTTTACAAGAATTAATTATTAAGTTCTTTTTTCAGAATACAAAAAGTTTACTTCATGGAATATGAAAGAATGTTTCACCAATAAATTAGAAATCATTTATCTATGTTCAAAACAAGGGCGCACTGCACTTTTAGAGGCAGCTTGAAAGTCAATATTCAGAAACGAAGGAATCAAAGGGTGTGGAGAATGATTAAGTTGATCATATCATTTTAATATTCGCAAATTCCAACTAACTTTTCATGAGTCATGATGATGTTCTTTCATACTTAATTACGGATGTAATTATGACGATTCTTGTTAAGTTCTTAAGCTATATATGCATTCTGTTCATAAATAATTGACAATGTTCAATTTGATTTGCCTAAACAGCTTTGCCTCAATTACACGCCGAAGAACAAGGTATAATCATTTGTAGTGTGTGCATATGAACCCGTGAATCAACACTGTCATAAACAAGAAAACAAGGCCAACTACTTTTCTCCCATAAACACAATCATTAGGAATCACCAACTACTAACATAACAAAATTGGATAAAGTAATCTCCTACGTGATGAGATTAACAAGCATGAGTTACGTGAGTTTATCCGCGAATTGCTTCAAGTTTATGGAGTTTATCCGAATTTATTTTAGTTTACTCAAATATAAATTAATTAACGATTTAACTCCTTCAGCTATCTATACTCAGTGAACTCAACCATCATCGTTGGTAATCGCTAACTAGTAACTAACATTGTTTTATGAGTAAAAAGATAAAAATACATAAAAAAAAATCATGATGTCTTAAAATACATATTAAGATTTATAAATATCTAAGTATATCCAAAGATTTTTTTTTAAATAAAAATATATATCAAAGATTCGTAAATATCAAATTTTTACTAACTTAAACTTTTTAAGTGTACTTTTATTGATGTATTCTTGTTTTAATAAAAAAAATTTAAAAAATATTATTACTATGTGGTAAGATTAACTAGTATCCAAAAAAGGAAAAGCAAGTGAGAACAAATATAATAATGATAAAAAAAAGTGAGAACAAATAAGAAGTGAAAATTACCGTCCAAGAGAGCTTCGGAGACCTCATCTCTAGTAACATTGAGTGCCCTGAGCATTATAGCAATGTTTTGGGACTTCTTGGGATCTAACACTCTGTTCTCCTGTTCAACGGGCGGAATAACTGATTTCCTTGTAACCGTTTCTTTAGGTGTAGAACTGGTGGCACCGCAGCCAAAGAGAGATTCCATCATGCCCTCATTTAATCTAGCAAGGAAAATTAAACAAAACAAAAACAGACTTTTATTAGAAGAAGAAGAAAGGAATAATACTGTTATGATTTATTAACTGGAAGCAGTAAAGCACTGCTTATAGTTTCACTTACTGAAACGAACTTGACTTTAACTGGTCCCACACAGTGGCACGCTCAGATGTAGCACGCACTTTATCCCAATGCAGAGCCTTCAGCTTGGGTCTTCCTCCTTCCACGTCATCACCGTCCAACTTCTCAGATGATGCCACGCTCTTCATCTTGTTTAACTCCTCTGAAGCCTTTGCAATGCTCTTTGCAGCGGATGCTGCAACTTGGCTCCGAGACCAAGACTCCTGCTGAATTCTTGAAGCAGGGAGGGAGGACGACGTCGATGACGAGGTCAAATTTATTGCTGGAGACTGAACCTTCCGGGGCGCTGCTCGCATTGGCGGAGGAGGAGGTGGTGGCGGTGGCGGAGGATTGATTGAATTCTTGGACATATTTGAATGAATATGAGTTAAATTTGGTGCTGGAGGAGGTGCCGAGAATGTCGGCCGTCTGGAAGGACCGGAGGTAGATTCTTGCTGTGTCGGGGATGGTGACCGTGGCGGAGCATGCTTAATTGGTGGCATCATGGCGATTCTGGTATCCGACGAAGCTGAAATCCGAGACTTCGGAGAAGTTCTCTTCGAGAAAGGAACTGGCGGTGCCGCCGCAGTACCGCTACCGTTGGAGAGATAACTATGGCGCGAAACCGGCGTGTGGTAACCGTCATCGAGGCTGAGAGATGAGGCCTGTGGCGAGTGAAACGCCGTGTCTCGGCTATCCACTTCGTCATCGGACGAAGATGACGAGGAGGCAGCCGGTGGCGGATGGCTGCCGTCGGCGACGGTTTTGCTTAGCGGCGGCAATGGCTGAAGCTCGGGGCTGGGACGGTACCTTTCTGAAACCTTCATCGAATTCAGTTTTCGATATGAAGAACGGTTCATTTCACTCGAAGTGGCTTCTTCACTCGGTTCGCTCACCGACGCTCTGCTTGGATCCACCGTCCCAATGTAGTACAAACTAGACGGTGGCGCCGCCGCCGCCGGTGGTGGCAACTCGTTTCGTGACCCTACGGCCACCAGCTTCTGCGTCGTCTCCGCCGGCTGCTGCTTCGCCGTTTGCTTATACAAGAAGAACGCCAGCACAAACAGCATTGCAAACGTAACGAACGCGACAGATACCACAATCGCCACTGTCTTAACCGGCTTCGCCGGCTGCGTTGCCGTCGGGTTTGCAATTCGGCCGTTGGTGGTGTCCACCGCTGCCGGCTGCTGGTTCAGGTCCGCCTGCGGTGGACCTGGTGGATTCTCGTTGAAGAAAGGAATTTCCGGAGGGGAAGGAGTGTCCAGTGACGGCGAAGGCGGAGGTAACGCCGGAGCTGATGCTGCCGGAAAAAGCGGCTGGTGTAGAATTCTTCTTGAGTTGGATTTTGAAGCATTATTACATAATTGAAATGCCTTGAGGGCTTTTGCGGAGGGAAAGGCGAAGAAGAGGATGGTCCAAAACTCTATTGATAAGATAATAAAGAAGCAGCTCCAATTATGAGTTTTCATGGTGTTTGTGAATTTCTTCTTTTTTCTGCTCTAATCTCTTTGTTTTTCACTTTTGTTTTGCCCAATACATAACTAGCTTTTGTTCTCTCAAATTCTTCCTTAGCGCCATACACGAAACACTGAAAATAAAGATAGAGATACTAAAATGAAAAACTACCTAAGAAAGCCAAGTAAAGAAAAGAGGGAGCAACTTCTTTGGGTCTTGTTGTAAGATCTGGGTGCTATACTGAATCCGGCTTTCGTCATCGTCATTGTCTTAGTTTTTTATACTCTTTCTTTTATATAATTTTATTTGATTTT
Organism: Arachis hypogaea; assembly: GCF_003086295.3. NCBI lineage: Eukaryota > Viridiplantae > Streptophyta > Magnoliopsida > Fabales > Fabaceae > Arachis > Arachis hypogaea. The sequence continues at coordinate 32,121,742 of NC_092046.1, forward strand.
TTCTACCTTTAGTTTACACGTCGTTTTAGTGACATTCTTAGATTTCAATTACCATGTTTTAAATTGCATGTTTTAATTTAGTGTGGGGCAATGTGCAATAATGAGAATAATAATAGATGGATGATAGAGTGAATTGTGAGTGATGATAATGAGACGTGGCAGAGATTTTTGGCTATTTCTTTTTCATATTTGTTTAAGGGTAACTGAGGAAGATTGTCCAATGATGATGATGACCCTGAGATTTTAATATATTATTGTTGTTTTATAAATATCTCTACATAAGTTAGTAGAAAGGTAGTTACTAGATCGGATGTTAAATACTCCTAAATCCAAATATAAACAAAATCATTATATTGAGAGGACCAAAAAAATAGCCCGAATTTATTTTATTTAATATTTATTAATTATTATTATAATTAATAAATATTAAATAAATAAGTTATAATTATTTTTTGTTGATTTTTTAGTTATTAAATATTTTCGTAATCTAAAATAGAATTTATGAACCTAATTTAAGATGTGTGTGTTTTATTGACATTTAATTTAATAATAAATAAAATTAAATGGATAAATTGTCCTTCGCCATGAAATACAAAAATATTTAACGAATAGTTTAGTTTATATTTTTAATCATAATTTATTTTATTTTACACTCTTTTATGATTATTGAAATAAATTGAATAATATTAAAATTATAATAAATATATAATTATAAATATTATATATATTAAATTATAAATATTAAATAAAATAAAATAAAATAAATTTAAATTATTATCTCAATAAACATAACCACATGAGATCAGGGACGGACATACAGGGCGAGTGGAGGCTTCGCCTCCCCCCAACTTTTTTAAAAAAAGATTAATAGTAATAATTTATTAAGTATGATTTAATTTTTTTAAAAATTTATTTAGTATTTAGTCTAATATAAATAAAAGTCCAGCCTAACCTAAATATTAATGATTTCTAATAGCTAAAAATGTAAGTAACAATATTAAAAAAATTTGAAAAGATATTATTACTAATATTTTTTAATTAAATAAAATTTTTTAAATTCCATAAAGTAGATTTTTTTTTTCTTCTTGTGAGCGTCCTTTTTGATTCATTTGGTATTAATTCTTTCTGTTTCAACTATTACAACTGAGAGATCTTTTTCAGCGATGAATATTGTAAAGAATAACTCATAAACAAAATGAAAGGTTAATTTCTTACTAATTGTCTTTTAATTATATTGAAAAAAAAATTGCTGTAAAATTTGACACATATTCTATTATCGATAAATTTATGATACGAAAAATCAACCATTTCGTTAATAAAAAGTACATACATATTTTTTATACTTTAAAATATATTCTCTATCGATATATTTTTGTAATACATTTTACATTATATAATTTTTTAATATTATATATATTATTGGCCTCTCTAAAATAATATTTTTGGATCCGTCCCTACATGAAATATATCACATATAGCTAGACTGCTAGCATTTTTTATATTAAAGCTGATAAGTTCATGTTCTGTATATATTTATTATGTTGTATACGTATATGATGTTTTCTTTTGTTGGTATCGAGAATTCGAGGGTAAAGCACAAACTCTATCTTTTAGATGCCATTAATGTCCTCTGTCCAATGGTTATTATAAGCCACTTTGCGGCTTTATCTTTTCCAACATTCTGTTCCGTGGTTGTTTGGCACTTCCCGCTTCAAAAAGCTCATGTATTCTCTATATAAAATAAAATAAAGAAATACGAACATTATTTCTAAGTTGGGATTTTTTATTTTAATAAATAAATTAATTATAATAATTATTAAAATAAATATTTTAAAAAATTATTATCAAAATAAATATTTTTCTCTTATCTCGTTTATACTGTAAACGAGATAATTCTGTATATATCTCGTTTACACTGTAAACGAGATACGATAGGACAAATTTTCAGCAGCTATAAAAAAGATGTGTAACCCTTGGCATTCTCCACACAGATTTTATATTTTTTTCTGTCCCGTTTTTCTCACAAAAACAAGGCAACAATGGCCAGGAACAGCGTGTACATAGTTGTGTGTGTTTACCCCAATTGTCATATGAGAAATGGCGACAACAGGATGATATTTGAGTGTGACAATCTGATACTGTTGCGGACTCAGCGTGTAAGTACGTTGTCGGAATTGAAGAATTTGATATTAAGCAACTTCGGTAGAACATTTGCAAGGGACGTCGGAAGGGTGGGGTATAGGTTGCTGGCACCCATGGGTAATGAAGTTTTCCGGTTTCGACTATTTTGGCTTCTAGAGGAGAGCATGTGTGGCTCATGTTCGACATCCATGAGAGAATCATGGTGGAACAAGTGATGGAGCTTTCTGCCGAGGTTAGAGATGTTGGTCGTGTTGGTTTTGTACACTCGACCTATGTACAAGACGACCGACCTCTCGCACTACCACCCATTTATGTCGTCATTCCAGTGGAAGAGGTGGAGGAGGGTGACGAAGAGTCAGACGAAGAATACGTGGCGGATAGTGCCGATAGTGATTCTTCTGAAGAGGGTGAGGAGGAAGAGTTTGTACCGGAGACGCCCGCTGAGACTGCGGCGCGCCATGTTGATCAAAACGCTTACGCCAGCCTTCGTACCAATCAGAATGTTGATCAGGCCACCACACATCCTCACCTCGCCCACTGGACGTGAGGAACCTATCAGAAAAAACAAGAAGAATTTAATCTGATGTGGTTGACTGATACACATGTGATGATTTTAACACAACTGAAATCTAAACTCAGGTAACAAAGATAAATAAGACATCACATATACCTGTCAAGGTTCACTGGAGGGCCAGGGACCTGCTGCTCTCCATTGAACTGCCTATTCACCCAGTCAACCTGGTGAAACTGTACAATATTGAAGCAGATGAGGGGGACGACTGACATCCATGTCCCCCACTCCTCCTCCTCGAAGAACCAAGGAGGGCACAGAGCTTGCAGAGCAGGGTCATCGTACGATCTCCATACAAACTGAAAGACCCATAATAGAGCTAATAGTCAGGATGACAAAAATAAGGCAACATAAATGACTAAAATGAAAACGTCATTGTCGTAAACGTTGTACTAACCTCATCGAATCGTAATTGGTCGATCGATACCCGCCATCGCAGGATCCTGGCCTCATGCTGATCTCTGCTCTGCTGCTACAATCCAACCAACCTGACACCAAACAAAAGAATAAAAGAAGGTCGTTATGCAACAGGTCGTAGGAAGTTACAAATTGATAACTAAAAATAAAAATAAACATTTTTTACTGCACAGCCATAGGATACTGGTAGATCCCTCTATCTGCTGGACACCACTGAGAAAATCTCTGGTAGATCCAAGACATCAACAGCGGAGTGCAGCCAGAAATGTCCGTGACGCCTCGGTGTGTCACCAAACACAGTGACTGGTACATCCAGGCAAGCACGGCCGAGCCCCAAGACAATGCCTCGCACCGCCCAAAGTCCTCCAAAAGTGGGAGCCAACGCAAGTGGACGCAAGTGGACCGAAGTCCTCCTTCCTCTGCGCGGCCTGCTATGGAGCCACCGGAAACCTGGCACCCACCAGCCACTCCACGAACTGCCACGTCTCCGTGTGGTACCACCTGCCAAAGTCACGGAAGCACCCCCGACTGGGTCCCCGTGTGCGCGTAGTCCTAGGTGGTACGCCACGTCTTGCAGGGTGATAGTGGCCTCACCCCATGGAATATGAAACATATGCGTCTCCAGACGCCATCGCTCCACGAATGCCGTAATCAGAGAATTGTCGAATGTGAAATCCCTGATGGGCATCGTGTCGTCGAATCCAGCCTCAACCAGATACGGGACGATGGCGTCCAGTGGAGGAAGGGTATGACTCACTCGCCAGGACAGTAGAAGGCGAAGCCTCTGAAGAAAAAAAATTCAGAATTATAAAGAAATATTTTTAAAAGTTTAATTGGGTCTTCGACGTTTAACGGTCCTCGTATTTTAAAATTTTTAAACAGGTTTTTATATTTTTCTTATTAAATTCTTACACTGTTTTTAAGTATTTTAAAACTTTTAGGATCTTTGTAGTATAAAAAAGATTAAAGTTAAATAAATATTTCTTTCTAAGTTAAAGATATTTCTAATTAAGAACATATTTACATCTTTAATTATTTGTTTTTTAGACAAATATTACTCTGTCTATTTTAATATATTTGATACTAAACTAAACCTAACTAGAAGATTATAATAAGTAGTAACAACCTACCACAGGTAAAATAGAGTTCCAAACTAATAACTATGTAGTAATAACCTACCACAATTAAATAGAGTTCCAAAATTCTACAAACGAGCTATTCCTAAAACAACAAACTATACTCTAGTTCTTCACGACTACCCTAATCATGGTCTAATACAAAAATATATCTATATGGGATTGCACAAAATTCAACAAAAAAGAACTAACCTCAAAGTCGGCTGCCCCCGGTGTAATGCGAAATCTCATTCAACATGTTGATGTCTCCATCGTTACTAACTACGCGCGCCATCGTCGTATGTATTGATAATATGGTTAGAAGGGGGTAAAAGAAACGAGAAAGTCGTTGAAAAGTTTAAAATGGGACCCGGTCAAAGAATGTGAATGACATCTATTTAAAGACGTCTGCCAGCCATATCTCGTTTATGCGACGACAGCTCTCTCCCCCTCGGTGATCTCTGGCCTGGCCCACGGCTCTTCTCTCCATCCATCTTCTCCTGGCAAAATCGACGGCAACAGCGAGGCATGTGATGACGGCAGCAGTCTCCTTTTCCATCGGCGACATCCCCCTTCTCCTAGCACAGCTCTCACTCGAGCCCTCTCTCTTTCCTCTGTTTTCTGTGTTGTGTGTGTGTTAGGTTAAAAGGGAAAGAGGGGGTTAGGGTTAGGATTTGTAATTGGAAATTAAAGTTTTTGATTTGGAAATTTAGGGTTAGGTTTCTATAAAAAAAAATGGATAAAATAGATATTTTGATAAAATTAAATAATAGAATGATAATTTTAAAATCAAATGTATTTTATTGAAAATATTTAAGAACACAATTTATTAACATATTGTTCAGTTTTAATAATTATTTTTAATTTAAATTATAAAATAAACATATTAATTATACTATATAAAGTACAATTTAAATCCGAAATATCAATTATTTGATTTAAATTATTTAACTCTTCATTATTTCATTACCAAAAGTTTAATTTCAAATATATAAAATAACCAATTATAATAAAATTCACAAAAATATTAATTAACTTAACTCTGTATTCATAAAACTAATTTAATTACTTTAGATTAATTTCTAAAAATAAAGAATTCAAATTAGTGAAAGGATGCGCGCACTCTCCTTCTTAATAGTAGCCGCCCTTTACCTGACTCCTTTGCTAGAGTCACACTCGAGAGCCTCACATTCTTCTTTCTATACGTGACATCTCTTCCTTGTACTTATATACGTAACCATCCCGGAGCACGGAACTCGTTCTTAGCTCACTTACTGAACTCGGCTTCGCCCTTAAATCAGTAGGGGTGAGCAAGGGTGGTGTTAAGTGTCTGGTCTTGGCCCAAGCAGTAAGTAGGGAATGACAAGAAATGCTGCGAAGTGAGCCACATCCGATCTTGAGGCAAAGGAAGTGAAGATCTGAGATTGCATTACACGATCTAAAAGAGCGAAAGGCAGAGGAGGAAGATGAGGTTGCCCGCCCCCGCCCCCTTCCTCAGCTCGACCCGGGCCTGAGGAAGACTAATTGAAATTCCTAATTATGCATAGATTCGTCTTTCTTACTCTTTTCAAGGCCTTACAGCAGCATAGGAAGTTGCAGCCTTAGTAAACTCCTTTAGCAGCTAACATCTCAATAGGCTCGGAGAAAGCGTCCTCTCTTCTCCTCAGGCTGGTACCAGGATTCCCTGGTCATACCAGAATGACCAGGTGAACCGGGCGTACTACTTGACTTGCCAAGCAGCTCTTTCATGAGCTTGTGATATAGCTACGCCTAATTCCAGACCGGTTAATGCAAGAACTAAACTTAAAGGACCAAGACCTAGCTGAATAACTTATCTTAGTCCGCCTTTTAGGTTGTTGTTTTTCCTCATTGAGGCAATTACCAGTCTTAGGTTAATAAAATAAATCATAATTTATTCATAATAGAAATTACTTAAATTAAACTATATAGTTCTTCCATTATTGAATTTTAATCTCTATCATACAAAATATTAAATTATAATAAAATTACATAAGAATCTTGATTAATAAAATTACATTAGAAAAAAGGGCGAGGATTAAGGTTTGGGTTTGGAGAGTGTGTGTAAATTAGGTTACTTTTTATTAGTGAGGGTTAGAATTAGGATTTTTATTTTTTATATTTATTTTTATTTTTAAATTTTAACTATTTTTATTTATGTTTAACAATGAATTTTTTAAATTTAAAAAATTAATTTTTAGTCAACATTTAAGACTTGATTATTTGTAAAAATTATATATTAATTTTATAAAAAAATATAAAATAATATATACTATTTTTAAAAATTAATCATTTAATCTTTAATTTTTATTAAAAATAGTTAATTAAACAAATAATATTTTAAAAAATTAAATTTTTAAAACAAAATAAAATTATCTTAAAGATTTTAACATTTTAAAATATTTTTTTTTAGTTACAAAACTTTTTGTATTTTGTCATAAACAAATAACTTGTTACAAATAATATTGAATTTTGTGACAAATTAATTTTTTGTTACAAAATAATTAGAGTTTTTGAAACAAATGGATATTTTGTTACAAAATATTTTAAACTTTTGCAACAACTTCATCTTTTGTTATAAAATATTATAAAACTTTGCAACAAAACACCTATTCGTTACAAAAGCCAATATAATTTGTAACAAAAAATTAAGTCGTTACAAAATAACAAAACGTTTTGTAACAAATTATATTGTTGTTACAAAACATTATTATTATGTAACAATTACTAATATTTGTTACCAAAAAATAATTTTTTAACAATTTTAAATTTGTTACAAATGTTCCATTTTCTTGTAGTGTTTGTCGGATTTAATCTCATATCGTGCTGTCTTATCGTGTTGAATACCTCCGTAAGGTCGGGCAGCAGATTGTTTCTTTCTTAGTCTTTACAAGAATATCATCCACATAGACCTCCATTAATTTCTCGAGGTGGGATGAGAACACCTTGTTCATTAATCTTTCATATGTGGCTCCAATATTTTTTAACCCAAAGAGGATTACCATATAGCAGTAGTTTGTCCTAGGAGTAATGAAAGAGGTCTTCTCTTGCTCCGACTTGTATATCGGAATTTGGTTGTATCCCAAATATGCGTCCATAAAGGGCAAGTATTAGTAGCCTAAGGTCGGATCTACCAGAGCGATGATACTGGAAAGTGGATAAGGATCCTTGGGACAAGCTTTGTTAAGGTCGGTGTAGTCAACACACATCCTCTACTTCCCGTTTTGTTTCTTCACGAGTACTATGTTGGCAAGCCATAATGGGTATTTCACTGCCCTTATAAAACTGGCTTTTAGCATCGCTTGGACTTGTTTTTCTACGACTTTTACTTTTTCAGGACTGGGCTTTCGTCATTTCTGCTGACCAGGTTATGAGCCCGACTAAACAGCAAGCTTGTGACTCATCAGATCAGCATAGATCCATGGTTTGTTGGAAGCTTTCCAAGCAAATAGGTCAAAGTTTTCTTGTAGGAGTTTAATAAGGTCTTGTTTTAGTTGTTCTTCCAGGTTTACCCATACATTAGTTGTTTTTTCGATCTCGTTCCAAATATGGACCTCCTTAATCTTTCCTTCAGGTTGGGTCTCAGTTCTTCTTGAATTCGGACACCTTCTATGGTGTTGACCTCCTTCCGTATACCCTCGTAGGTTCAGCCTTTCATTGTAGCACTTTTTTGCTAGGTTTTGGTCTTCCCTCACAGTGGCTTTTCCCTTAGGAGTGGGAAATTTCATGTAAAGGTGAGGGGTGGAGACTACTGCAGCAAGTCGGTTTAGTGTTCTTCGACCTATCAAGGCGTTGTAAGCCGATGCCACATCGATCACTATGTAGTCTATGCTCAAGGTTTTTTATTTTCGGCCCTTCCCAAAGGTGGTCCAGAGAGAAATAAATCTTAAAGGTTAGATAGGGGTATCTCCTAGATTGAAGAGGGTATTTGGGTATGCTCTCAAATCTTTTTTCTCTAGGACCAACTTATCAAAATCTAGTTTGAACAGGATGTTTGTCGAGCTCCCTTGATCTACTAGAGTACTGTGTAGATTTGCATTGGCAAGTATCATTGTGATCACGATGGGGTCGTTATGTCCAAGTACTACCCCTTGAGCATCCTCTTTTATGAAGGTGATGATGGGGCGGTCAGGTATCTTAGCTTCCTCACTGACCTGGTATACTTCTTTTAAATGTCTCTTGTAGGAAGATTTTGTTACTTCTCCTCCTGTGAATCCTCCAGCAATCATATGGATATACCTCTCGGGAGTTCGTGATGGTCGATCCCGGCGAACCCTGTCTTCTTTGTCTCTATTCCTCTTGCCTTAATCGTCCGACCTGTTTGCTAAATACCTATCCAACTGACCTTCCCTAGTCAATTTCTCAATTACATTTTTTAAACCATAGCAATCGTTAGTGGAAAGACCATAGATTTTGTGGTATTCACAGTATTCTGACTAACTTTCATCTTTTTTTGTTTTTGATTGGCATGGGAGGTGGAATCTTTTCTGTGTGATAGATCTCTCTATAGACGTCAACAAGAGACACTCGTAACGGGATGTAGTTGTGATATCTTCGAGTTTTGTCCAAGCTGTATTCTTTTTTTTCTTTGATTCCTTTTCTTTGTCTCGAGTTGGATATTGATTGTGTTGTCTTAGGGCAGGTTCTCTTAACTGAGTAATTTTCTCCATATTGATGTACTTCTTATCTTATCCTTGCACCTCGTACAAAGAGGTTGGGTGCCTCTTTGATATGGATTGGGAAAAGGATACTTCTCTGAGGTCGTTGACTAGTCCCATGATGACTGTTTCGGTGGGTAGGTTCTAAATCTCCAAATATGCGTTGTTGAATAATCTTTTCATATAAACTCATAAAGATTCCCCAACTTCTTGCTTTACTCCTATGAGACTTGGAGTATGCTTGACCTTATCCTTTTGGATGAAAAATTGGATAAGAAAACTTCTTGCCAAATCATCAAAGCACGTGACCGATCTAGGTGATAAACTGTCAAACTATTTCATGGCCGCCTTGGTTTACGTAGTCGGGAAGGCTTCATACACTCAAGAATTTGACAAATTAGTAACGAATTTTTGCGAGAAATATTTTTGTCACTAATCCGTCACTAACTTGCGAGAAATTAGTGACACACTAACAGCAAAATTAATGAGCGGTCACAAAATACCCGAACTTGAGAAAAACAACTGATTAGCGAGAGATTTACGAGTAAGTTTGTTTATCACAGATTGACTTTTGTAGCTAAAAAAAGAGCGAAGAAAATTTCCTCGCTAATTTCTCACAAATTAATTAGCGAGTGACAATGTTCTAGCAAATCATTCACTTAAGGGGTTCAATCGAATAAAAGTAAAGTAGCGAGGGATATTGTTGTCACTATTCCGTCGCAAGTGTTTGATATACAATTAGCAAGAAACAATTCACACACTAGTTCATTGCTAAATAAACTTAGTGTAAAAAAGGCTAATTAGTGAGGAACAATGTCCCTAGCTAATCCGTCACAAAGACTTGAAATGCATTCTGTGATGGACAAATTCCTAGCTAATTTGTCGCCAAAGTTTTTATTTTTAGCGAGCAATTCGTTTCTCGCTAATTTGTCGCATAATATTGTAAAAATTCAAAATTAGGGTAGCGACAAAAAATAGTCGTCGCTAACTCATCACAACGGATAAATCATTCAGCTAGGAAAGTGTTCCTTGCTAATTAGTCGCTAAAGTTGAAATACGGATATTGAGCGCCTATGACCTTAAGTAGCGAGAAATTTGCGACCGTTTAACAACTGACACACTTCGTTCGCTAATTTCAAGTCGCTGATTAGCGGGCGAAATACATTTGCCGCTAAGTTGTCGCAAGTTTAACTTAGCGAGCGACTTGGCAACTGCAATCTTATCGCAAGGCAAAAGCTATATCCTACCTATTTTGTAGCAAATTACTTGCTAACCTCGTTGGAAATCAATCGCAAAGTTATAACAAATCCAAAGCTAATCGAGACAATTTCAGAAGTAACTAGTCGCAATTGAGTCACTAATCAAAAGCTTATTTAGTGAGGAATTAGCGACCGTTTAACAACTAATAGGCTTTTCTCGCTTATTTCATGTTGCTACTAATTTGTCAGAAAAAATGTTAGTCCTTATTCTATCCTTGTTTCATGTTGCTACTAATCACTAACCTCTATATAAATCCATGAAAAATTCATGAAAAGTTTGAAGCAAATTTGCCAAGCACGCTAATGTAATTTGTCACAATTTTGTCACTAATCTAAAGCTATTTTAAATGAGACAATAATTAAAGTCTCAAAGTCGTGACGAATAATTAGCTAGCTAATTTTTAATAACTAACAATTTACAATATTCTGGCAAGAAGTCAATTCTCAAAAATTTTACAAACAACTAAAATCAAAAGCTTTTTCTTAAAAAATATTTTTTTCCCTATTAGATCACAAATTTGTCGTTATTTTTAATGGAAAATTTGCTGTTAATTTGAATTGAAGTTTAAAATAATATATTTTAAAAAAAAATAAAAATTCAATATTTTTAGAAAATGAGAGCATAATGTTGATATTTTCAATCACAAAATATAGGGTAAAATACTCAAATAAACCAAATGCATGCAAATATTACTAATATCACCAAAAGCAAGAAATGATACGTGAATCTCCCAAAGGCGTTTTTTATACCAATCAAATTAGGGTAATTAGATTTACAAATTTTAGTAGTAAATCAAATTAGACTAAATAGATTTACTAGGTGAGCTTTAACTACACATAAATCGAAATAGGTAATATCGATTTACACATTCGCAGGGCTTTATATAAATCTAGCTGCCTGTTTCGATTTACATGCCATTGATTTTTTTTTTTTACCGAAAATAGAGAGATTCGAACCCGCAACCTCTTAGATAAGTGTGAAGAGACTATGCCATTTGAGCTATAGCTCGTTCACATGCCATTGATTTATTAGGGTTATTTGCCCAAATAATAATAATAATAATAATAAGAGAATGAGACATAGTTTAAAAGGTAAGGGAGAGAGAATGAAGGAGGGGTGGGAAAACAATGGGCGGGGTAGGTTTAGGCAACTCCATTACCAATGCAAGGATCCAAGGGTTTGGAACCGGAAAGAGTATGTTAGATTGGAACAGGAATCGTTCACCGTTTTTGTGGACAGGTTACCAGGAGATATCTCGAAGCAAGAATTATTTCAAATGTTTTCATGGACCGGGAGGATAAATGACATTTACCTCTCAAGGAAGACGAGACAAGGTGTGGTGTACTTTTTTGCGTTTATTAGGTATACTACAAAGGGAGGAGCGCTGAAAGCAATCGCAGAAATGAATGGAATATGCGTAAGAGGGAAGGAGATTTTTGTGGGGGAGGCTAAGTACAGGAGGGATGATCTCTCTAAAGGAAAGGTGGCGGTGGAGATCGAAGAGGCACGGAGGAGTAAAGTGGTGGTTATGACTGACCGTGATAAACCTCAGGAGCACAATGAGGATCATATGGCTGAAAGGAGGCGTGCAGTTACAAGGGTACATGATCATGGGCTTCTTAACCAGCATAAAGATGAATTGGACAATGCAAAGATTCCAAACGAAACAGGAGTATCGATGGCAAAGGAAATACAGGTCTCCGTGGCTAACCCCAATCTGGACTAGCTGCAGAGGAGTATTATTGGGAGTACAATGAGCACCGTTGACTACCGCTTGTTGAGTGCAACAGCTAGAAAGGACTGGCCTACTGTAGTTAAAATTTGTGAGATGGGGGATTACAGAGCCTTGTTAATCTTTGATAGTATCAGTAGTATGGAAGAGGCGCTCGCTCTAAACATGGATTACCTATTGAAGTTTTTTTTGTAAAGTTGCGCAGTGGAAAGTGAATGCACGGTGTGATAAGAGACGAGTTTGGCTTAAGTACTTCGGAGTCCCGCTGCATGTTTGGTCAAACGCTACGTTCCAGTTGATTGGTGAACAGTGGGGTGAGGTGGTGTCCTGTGATGATGCGACAAATTCATATATGTCATTCAGTGTGGGCCGTGTGCTGGTTGATATGTCTCGATTAGATGTCATTCAGGAAAGAGTGCACCTCTCTGTAGGCACGACTGGTTTTGATGTGCTGGTTAAATAGGCAGGAAGGGATGCTTATCCCTCATCGGGCTGTGTGACGGAGGCTGCCTGGGAAGGTTGCCGTGGAATCATGATCAAAAGGGACTACGCTGCTGGGGGCAATAATAGTAATGGTAGGGGTCATGGCAACCACACTCAGTTGGTGGAATGGGATGCGGCGGTGGAGTTGACAGTGATGACGGTAAGGGAGGAAGAGATGCAGGAGGTTAGAGTTGTAATTTACCCTGAGGATTTGAATGAGTGGGGTAACGAACTTTCGAATACTATAACGGAAAGGCCAACAATTAATGCTTATAATCCCCGTGAGACAAGGGCTGACTTTGCGGGAGTCCAAGCTAACAGTGTGGAAGATGATACGAGCAGGACTTTATCTTGTGAATATGGTAGTGACCGTGTGGATACTGGGCTGAGTTTAGTAGCAGTTACAAGAGAAGGCTGAATGCTAGTGGGCCTTATGTCTTACATACTAGTGTTGGGATGCATAGTGGGCTGACTAAGAGTAGGGTGGATCATTTGGGCCTAATTCATGAAGGCCCACACACTGGACTGGTTGATAGAACCGGGGCGGGTCGGGTTAGCAACATATCGAAGTGGAACAAGATCACGGTTAGGAATGGTGATCAGGCGAGTGGAGATACGCATGGTGCCGATGGCATAAAGCATCCGAGCAGCGCCCACACGGTCGGGGAGATCGCAAGCCAGACAGAGCGAGATCCATGTGACGGGGTTGAGTGCGGCATGGCGGTTTCCTTGATGCCAAACGGTGAAGGGGGCAGGTTGAGTCACGATCCTGTTGGAGAAGGAAGGTCGGTATCTTTGAAGAGGGCCGTCATCCACGTTGTAGGCAGTCTGGCTTCGTGCATGGGTCCGGGGTCTGGGCATGCTGATGCGCCTCGGAAACTGCATGGGGTAGGCGGGTGTGATGACGGGTCTGATGGTTTGGGGGCGGAGGGATCACTATGGAATGGTGGTGGTCGGGCGGACAGGCTGGGAGAGGAGATTTCTGTTGGGTTGGCTGATTGTGGAGAGGTAGATGCTAGGCAGAAGGGCCATTGGGGCTGTGTTACCGTACGGAATGTGTCAAGGGCTAGCTGTGATCAAAGGAAAATATGTTCGACAAAGGTTCAAACAATTGAAGGCTCAGGCGTTATGGAGGAACAAGGTCTGTTGAAAGCGTCGGAGCTAGATAAGGACGGTGCTGGAGGGGAGCCATAGGACCTGAAGGATGTAACAGTCAATGCAGAAAGTGAAGCCGACTCTGAAGCGCCTGAAATTAAATAGGAGAATGAGATGCAAGAAAACAGGGAGGCTTGGGACCTGGCAGTGGAATCTGGGGCTATTCAGTACGATGAGGAAGATGACATTATGGCAATACTACATGCACAAAACAAGGCTGTAGCATTGAAGAAAAGGAAAGCAAAACAGAAGGAGAAGGCTAGAAGAAGTCGTCCAAAAAATCAAAGTAAGGTGTGTTCATCTGTTTTAAAATGATTTTTTGTTGTTAGAATGTTAGGGGGTTGGCGGGAGTTGGTAAATTGAGTATGGTGAAGACCTTTAGGCGAAATTTTAATCTGCATATGCTAGGCTTGATAGAGACTAAAAAAGAGGTAGTGACTAAATTTGAGGTTGTGCAACTGTGGGAAAACGATGCAGTACGGTGGGAGTTTGTGGGGGCGGAAGGTGCTTCAGGCGGGCTGTTGTTGATGTGGGACCAAACAGTATTTAAAATAAGCAACTATTATAAAGGAGATAGATGGCTGTGTGTGGATGGAGAGTTATTAAAAAATCATTTTCATTGTGCTTTCTGTTTAGTGTATGGTGCGCATGATAGGGAAGGAAAGCTTGTTGTGTGGGAAGAGCTGAGCTTCTTAACTGGGTTATGTCAAGTACCTTTCTGTTTTATGGGGGACTTTAATGAAGTTGTTCAAGTGGAGGAGAGAAAAGGAGCTACGTCTTTGACGGTATCGGCAGCAGAATTTAAAGCATGGATCCCAGACATGGAATTAGTGGACCTAGATCTATCCGATCGCAAGTTCATCTGGTTCAAGGGCCAGTCATGTAGTCGTATAGATAGAGTTATGGTTAGTTTGGAATGGTTAGAAGAGTATCCTGAAACAAGGCTACGAGGAAGCCCAAGAGGGTTGTCAGATCATTGCCCTTTGGTTATGGATATTTCAAGGGGAGGGGGCCGAGACCATTTCAAACTCAAAATTTATGGTTCACTCACGAAGGTTTCTTAGGGATGGTGAAGGAGGAGTGGAGAAGCTTAGATGAGGATCAATTACTGGACAAGTTGAAGGCTATGTCGATTCCTTTGGGCAGATGGCATAGAGAGAATTTTGGAAATATGGACATGAGGATTAAAAAGTTTGAGGAGGAGATCAAGAAAGTAGACGATTTGGCCAGTAACAGAGTGTATGATGATACCATAGAAGCAAGAAGAAAGGCCCTGGTTAGCTCATATAAGAGATGGTATATTAGGAAAGAGGTGCATTAGAAGCAGATGTCAAGATCCAGGCATGCTACGGAGATGGACAAGAACACTCGATACTTTCACAATTTAGCCTCAGCTCACAGGAGGAATAACCGAATTGATGCTTTAATGGTTCATGGAAGGTTAGTAAGGAATCAGGACCGAATTAAGGTAGCTATCAGAGATTTTTATAAGGACTTGTATCATCAGGAGAAGTCACCTAATATAGGCTTTCGGGAGGGGCTGGTAAAGCAGTTGGATGAGGGCGAGGCAATAGAGCTAGAGGTAATGCCAACTGTTGAAGAAATAAAGGCAGCAGTTTGGAATTGTGAGTCATCAAAAGCGCCAGGAAGTGACGGTTATAACATGAATTTCATCAAGAAGTGCTGGGAAGAAGTCGGGAGGGAGTTCATTGAAGCAGTCTTGGGTTTTTTCCAGACCTCTATGTTGCCTAGGGACTCGAATGTCACTTGGGTGGCGTTGGCACCGAAGTTCACTGGAGCGAGGGAAATAAAAGACCTTCGGCCGATTAGTATGGTAGGCTGTGTATATAAGGTCATTTCTAAGGTGCTGGTTCGAAGGATGCGGAAGGTTATGCTAGGTCTAGTGGGAGAGACGCAAAGTGCTTTTGTAATGGGCAAGAAAATTCATGATGGGGCGTTGATTGCATGTGAAACGGTGCAGTGGCTGAAGACAAGAAAAAAAAGCGCAGTGATAATTAAACTCGATTTTCAAAAGGCGTATGACAGGGTCAAATGGAGTTTTGTGGATATTGTTTTGCAAAAGATGGGTTTTGGCCATAGGTGGAGGGGGTAGATCAAGGAGTGTGTTTGCACTACGTCGATGTCGGTTCTTATAAATGGGTCTCCCTCTAAGCCATTCAAGATGGAAAGGGGTCTATAGCAAGGAGATCCATTATCTCCTTTTCTGTTTGTGCTGGTTGTTGATGTTTTACATAGGATGGTTGGGGAGGCAGTGAGGAATGGACGTATCTCTCCGCTTTTAGTTGGACGGGATAACATTGAGTTGTCGCACTTACAGTTTGCTATTCTGTTCTGTCCTACGGAGGAAGAAACTATTAGGAACTACAAGTGGTTGCTGCGCTGCTTTGAGATGATGTCTGGGCTAAGTATTAACTTCAAGAAGTCCAGCTTCATTCCGATTAATAGTGATCAACGTTGGGCGCATAAAATGTGTCAGTTGCTGGGTTGTACAGAGGCGTCCTTACCAGTCCGTTATCTTGGTATCTCTTTGGGAGCGAATCCGAGACTTGTTAAGACATGGCAACCAGTGATTGACAAGGTGAAAGAAAGGCTAAGCCTGTGGAAAGCTAAGACGCTCAACAAAGCAGGTAAGCTGGTCCTTATCAAATCTGTTCTGAATAGCCTGCCTGTTTACTATCTTAGCTTATACAAGTTGCCAAAGACAGTAGCGGAGAAGTTGATTTCCCTCCAAAGACGCTCTTGTGGAGTAAGGAGGATGGGAGAAATGGGGTGCCACTAGTAAAATGGGAGGTAGTGATGGCTCCAAAAAAGGCAGGTGGGTTGGAAGTTGGTGATGCAGTGATTCGGAATGCAGCTCTACTGTTTAAGTGGTGGTGGAGGTTTTCGAAAGAAGATTGTCCTTTATGGAAGAAAGCAGTGTGCTCCTGTAATAACATGAGCCCTTCTGAGATGCTGTGTGGTCAGTTACTACCTACAAGAGAGGGTCCTTGGAAGGATATTTGTCAACTACAAATCAGCGAGCCACAAGTCAGAGAGAAAATGATCAGAGGCTTGTCTATGGATGTAGGGAATGGCAGAACAGTCCGGTTCTGGGAGGATATCTGGTTACCTAATGGTTCTCTGAAAGAGTTGTTTCCAAGGCTTTTCTCGATCTCAAACCTTAAAGGATCTGTTATAAGGGATTGCGGGTTTTGGGATGGGCTAGAGTAGATTTGGAGTTTCCAATGGAGGAAAGAGCTATTTCAATAGGAGTTGGAACTCGTAAACCAACTACATGAGGTCTTATAATCAGTTAAGCTAACAACTGAGTGAGAGGATAGAGTGGTCTGAAAATTTGATAGATCTGGTATTTATTCAACTAACTCGTTTGTGCAGGTGTTGCAGGAGGCAGTTCTTCCGGAGAAAATAATAAGCTATAGCTTCACTAGTGCTATTTGGAGGGGTCTCGTTCCTCCAAGGATTGAATTGTTCTCTTGGTTTGTGTTGGTGGGGAGGGTGAACACGAAAGAAAGACTGTGTAGATTAGGTGTGCTTAACCAAAATGATAGTTGGTGTGCCTTATGTTGTAAGTCTGTGGAGTCTGTTTTTCATCTATTTGTTGGTTGCGAGGTTTCTTGGCAGGTGTGGTGTGCTTG
Organism: Arachis hypogaea; assembly: GCF_003086295.3. Taxonomy (NCBI): domain Eukaryota; kingdom Viridiplantae; phylum Streptophyta; class Magnoliopsida; order Fabales; family Fabaceae; genus Arachis; species Arachis hypogaea. The sequence goes on from NC_092046.1 coordinate 32,138,949, forward strand.
GCTGTTTGCTCTTGGAAGGACATGGACCATGCCAGCTACATTAAAGCAACACTTCGAGAGTTGGACGAATGTCGTAACAAAAAAGGATGCGAGGAATAGGTGGTTGGTTGGCTTCTTTTCTGTTATCTGGACAATTTGGCTAGAGCGGAATGAGAGAATCTTCAGGAATCAAGGCTCAAACATGATGGACATCATTAGCAGGTCCTTTACGTTATCCGATGAATGCTATGGTGGTGAACCCTTTGGTTGTTGATGGCTATGCCAAAGATAACTAGGGGTGATTTATGTTTTGAGCAATCAGTTATTTTTCTTGTTTCTATGCTCCACTTTATTGTGTTGAGCTTTTTACTTCAAATAATAATAATAATAATAATAATAATAATAATACGTATTCACGATCATAAAAAAATATTTTCTATAATATTTTTTAAGAAAAAATAATAAATATTTAAAGAATAATTGAATATGTACTCACATTAAAATAATATTGAATATTATATTATTATAATTTTGTTTTTATTATTTAAATATTAAATTTTATAATTTAACATTTTTATTTTATTTAAATTATCATTAAGATATGGACAAAAATAAATATTTAAATGTAAAATTGAAATTAATATCCAAAAACCAATGGTAAAGAGTAACAGTTAAAAAAATACTTAAAAATCTCGTAAAAAAAATTTATACTTATTCAATAGAATTATTATTATTATTATTATTATTAAATACTATAGAGACTGCTGAATAATGATATGTAAATATTAAATAATAATAATTTATTATTATTATTATTATTATTATTATTATTATTATTATTATTATTATTATTATTATTATTATTATTACTTATCACTTATAAATACCAAGTATGTATTTTATAAATATATTTAAAATTAATGTACTAGTACTCAACTTTTTTTAACATATACTCGGTTATTTATATATTAAACATTTGGAGTTTGAATTATTTGAACATACACTCAATTATTTATATAGATTTGAGATAGTAAAATCCAAATGAATCTTTAATTCTAATCTCATATTTACGTATAAGTAAACATTACCATCCAGCAGTTAATAATAATAATAATAATAATAATAATAATAATAATAATAATAATAATAATAATAATAATTCTATCGAATAAGTATAAATTTTTTTATGAGATTTGTAAGTTTTTATTTACTGGTTGTACTCTTTATTATTGATTTTTTTATATTAATTTCAACTTTACATTTAAATATTTATTTTTGTCCATAGCTTAATGATGATAATTTAAGTAAAATAAAAATGTTAAATTATAAAATTTAATATTTAAATAATTAAAACAAAATTATATTAATATAATATTCAATGTTATTTCAATGTGAACTCGTATTCAATTATTCTTTACATATTTATTATTTTTTTTAAAAAATATTATAGAAAATAATTTTTTGTGATTCTAAATACGTATTATTATTATTATTATTATTATTATTATTATTATTATTATTATTATTATTATTATTATTATTAGGACAAATCACCATAATAAATCAATGGCATGTAAATCGAAACAGGGCAGCTAGATTTATATAAATTCTTCCATCCTATATAAATCGAATTAGGCTGGTTAGATTTACTTGGAAACATATGAATGTGTAAATCGATATTACCTGTTTCGATTTATGTGTACTTAAAGCTCACCTAGTAAATCTATTTAGTCTAATTCGATTTACTACTAAAATTTGTAAATCTAATTACCCTAATTCGATTTATATACAAAATGCCTTTGGGATATTCACATACAATTTCTTGGTTTGGATGATTTTGGTAATATTTGCATGCATTTGGTTTATTTAAGTATTTTATCCCAAAATATACTAAAAAAATATATAATAGATAAGATAATTAAATTATTATATATGAGAATTTATTTTTATATCGTATAAGTTTTATTATTAATTAGAATCATTTTGAAATTCATTCAATAAAGATTAATTTGAGCTAGCTCTTGAATTAATTAGGATTGTCAAAATGAGCCAAATCTGTCGGACTAGCTCGTTTACTTGACGTAAATAGATGGATATTTAACTCTAAAATCAAACTCGTAAAAATGCAAGTCTAAACAACTTAGCCATAGTTATCAGAACCAGACCAGTCGGCCAGTTCGACCAGAAAACCAATGAACCGATGTTCTATCCGGTTCGGTTCATTATTAAGAGTAGACTTGTAACTCGGTCAATAGCAGTCAAATAGTTAAAAACCAGACGATTTTGTCACGAACCGGACTCAGTTTAGGCAGTTGATGACCCGCACTTCCTCCTTGACCCGCATACTCCACACGTAGACCAGTGGGGGTGTGGATCACTGTAGGAGCATCTATTTGAATCTCCTTCAAAAGTGGCGTCTCTAAGGTTCGATCCTTGAACCTAAGAGTGGATAAAAGATGGATATTTGACTTTAAAATCAAACTCGTAAAAAATGCAAGTCTAAACGATTTTGTCATAGTTATCAGAACCGAATCGGATCGGACCGATCGGTTCAACTGAAAAAACAGTGAATTAATGTCCTATCTGGTTCGGTTCATTATTAATATCGGACTTGCAATTAACTCAATCAATGCCGGTCAAAAGTTGAAATTGGACAGTTTTCTTGCGAACCGGACTCGGTTTAGGCAGTTGACCCGCACTTCCTCCTTGATCCGCACACTCCACACGTAAATCAACGGGGTGTGAATCACTATAAAAGCATCTATTTGAATTTCCTTCAAAAAGTGGCTTTTTAAGGTTCAATCCTTGAACATGAGAGTGAGTAAAAGTCCCTATCTCACTGTGACAAGTGAATCTTCAATAGATGTAATGCTTATAATTATATATACCATATTATTTTATATGCACCACTAGTAGATTTTTTATTATATTTGCTCATTATTTTATGTATTATATAAAAGTATGGTATATCATAATTTACATATAATTTAATTTAATCAAATTTAAATAATATAAAATGTTATTATTATTTAATTTTTACTTTTAATATTTAAATTTTGATTTTATTATAATTTTATATATTTATTAAATTATTACCGGGTTAAACAGTTTGACCAATAACCTACCAGTTGAACCACACTAACCCAGTGATTCAGTAATTTGATCGGGTTAATTGCTGGTTCGATTATGATAACTATAGACTTAGCTCGATCAATAAAAAAAAAAAACAACAAATTAAGATTTTTCATGTTTATTAAAAAAATTTTATCTATCTTATAAATTTTTTTAATTAATTTTTTTAAAAATCAAAATGAAAATTTAAAAACAAAAAAAATTAGTAACTCAAAAAACAAAACAAGTTATATTAATTTTAAAAACGTATAATTTCAAAATTAAAAAGCGCACGAATAAGCTCCCTTTCCATTACTTCAAATAAAAAATTGTGTATAAGCTGATTAAGCTCTCTTTTCAGTACTTTAAATTAAAAATTAAAAATTTTATTATCCCTACAATAATTTCCTTTTATCATTATAGCCACCGTCATTATCTCCCCAAATAACCTAGCCTAACCCCATTAACATTGTCTCTCCTCAATGATTCCTGCAGCGAAAGTCAGTCTCCCACACCCACAGTCAGAGACTCAGTGTCCCCTATCGTGCTCCCACTGCTCTGCCATCGACGCTACGGCCAACACCAACCCTGGGTTGCATCCTGCGACCCTTTCGTCTTCCTCTCCCTTCCTCGTAGCACCTCTCTTTCTTCGTCGTCCTCCCCGGCAAGGCTCCACACAGCAACAGGCCAGCAGCACGTTGTCTTCCTCCACGACTCCATACATGCCTTCTCTATTCACTACTCCACGCCGCGTGCCTCCTCCATGTAACCGGAGCCCTTGGTCCTGAGAGTCTCGTGTTCAAGTGTCACGGCGGAGGGCCATACACCGACGTCGTCGACGGCCAGATTCTAAAGTGGGAAGGAGATGAAGTTGGTTGGACTTTGTTTGCTGTCACCTCTTCCAATAGGTACCAAAATGTAAACTTGTTTCTAAAATGTTGAACTTATGTGAATTTGAGGGTTGATATGCCTTAGTTTTTGTTGAAAATAGTGAGTATTTAAATCAGTCTATATTTTTTTGGAGATTTATTAGTTTTAGAATCAAAAGTTTTGTTTATTGTGTTTTTGAGTTAATGGTTTGCTAGTGGTAGAAGACTTGATATGAGGATCTGGACACCGTAAGGTATATTCGTTCTTTGTTCTTATCAGAACATTGATTTTTTTTAGGGGTTCTGCTAGTACTACTAATTGAAATTTGAATCATTGAATGATTAGCTATTTTTTGGATTAAATGATTACTGATTAGTTGATTCATTTTAGTCCTGTTTTTATTCTTTGTATTGTTTTGTGCTCTTGCTTTGAATGATTAGCTCTGCTCACTACTGTTGTACTGTGCTGTGCTAAAAAAAATTGAGACTGAAATTGTCCTCAAAGCCTGAAATTTTGATAATCCTTGTTAATCTTTGGAAAAGTTTGTTGTTGCTGCTGCGTAATTTTTTATTGTGTTTTAATTGTTTGTGTTGTGGCTCTACTCTGTTTTATTGTGTTATCCTAGTAAATGTTTGCATAAAAGGTGCAACAAAGAACAGAAAGCTTCACATATTTTGCATTTGCTTGCAGTATAATTTCAAGGATAGCTCTGTGAAATTGGTGTATGTACCCCAGCCACATCCTCGGGCAATTGCTTCTCTGTCTTGGAAAATAATTGTCAAAGTGGCATGTGGGACAAATCACACAGGTGCTTGTTTTTTCCATTCTTGATCTCAATTATTTAATCTTTTCTTTCATCTACTCATTATTTCTTTTTGAATGTTTAGTGGCGGTGGATAAGAATGGTTTTGTCTACTTGTGAGTAATTCTTTACTTTCTTAATTCAGTATCTTAGTTCTGTAAAATAAGTTATAACTTAAGATTATCCATTTGTGCAGCTGGAGATTTGGTGGTTATGGAAGGTTTGTGCATAATTTTCAGATTGGTTGTCAATGTTCTGTAAAATACAAAGAAATCATAACAATCAGATGATTCAATTCAAATTGTATTTATTTATTTATTTGGCTGGTTCTGTGAATTCTGCGTATACTACAGGTATTCTTGACACAAATTCAATTCCCTTGTCTTTTATATATATATATCTAAAGTCTAAACAAATTTATTGCATAAAGAACTTGATCTTTGCATAAAAATACTTGAGATTTTTGTATTTTAGAGTTTGAGTAGTGAGAACGTGAAAGGAAAGGGGATCTTGACCAGTATAAACGCTTGGATGGGGATAGAAATATAACCAGCAAACAAGGTGATTGTCATATTACTAATAGTAAACTATACTTTTTTTTTTCATAAATACTATTATCACTTCTCATTAGTAACACTTATCATGTTTCATGGCAATATACTAGGACAGCAGAGAGCGAAGCAAGCTTGATTCTATCAAAGCCCATAATGCAGAAGACAATTGATTATCTACTTTTTCTGCTAGATCAGTCCTATGTTGAAAGGTTTCTTAGTGCATATAAATTTTTGTGGAATAGGATGAGAGCAATTAGAATGGACCTGAAAATGCAGCACATTTTCTATCAAGGGGCTATTTTATGCTTGAACGTATGGTACTTTTTTATTTTTAACAAAAGTATAATAAAACCTAATTTTTCTCTTATTGAAGTGGAAATAATATCTATTTTTCTGCAAGTTCCTTATATGCTATATTAATTAAGGCTCAATACAAATATATATTGTGGCTACTTACAGATATATAGTAGTTTCATATTTATTTGTTAGTAAAATAATTTTCTAAAGGTTCTGATGCCTTTTATCAAGAACTTGCATCTGCTTGGTGATGTTTGTAAGAATAATATCTAGTGATGGTTAAAAGTTTAAAACTCATGAGGCTATTGATTTTTGTGGTTTCAGATCCAATTACACATCATTGCAATGCGTGAATTATGTGAATACACAAAAGGAGAAGGATTTTCTGCGGGCTTTGATGCTCACTTCAATATTGAACATATGAACATAACTTCGGTTGAATTGTTTCAGATGTATGATGATCACAGAAAAAAGGAATAGTTGTACCTACCGAAAAAGAGTTTTGAGGCTATTATGCTCTCCTTAAATTGGATAAGCATCCTGGTTATAAAGTAAGTTGTCCTTGTTGTGCTCTTATCTTTAATGTTTCATTGGCAATAGAAAAATCTAAGAAAATAAGTAAGTTATCCTAGGTTGAACCTGCAGAGCTATTCAGATGACTCTAGAGACAAGGCAGATTCCAGAAGTTCTACTTGCCTGCGATGTAGCAAGGTTTGTAATTTCAAATGAAAATTAAATTAGCTAATTTTTTTAACCTTACTTAGCTTGATTATTATTAGGGGTATAATGATTTCATTTAATTTTGACTTTAGCTTGATTATTGGGTCTTTATTGATTAATCAATCAATTAATTAATTAATTCAAGACAGTTGATTTTATTCTATTCTTGATTTTTTCTGTTCTTACTATAGTTTATTGTTCTTTACTGTTATTTATTTGTTATTCTTGGCTTCTTGCTATTGTTTGTTTGTTATTGATTTTCTGTTCTTAATTTGTTGTTCTTCGTTGTTGCTAATTTTTTATTTGTTAATTTTTAATTTGTTGTTCTTTACTGTTGGCTACTTTTACTGTTATTTTTTTAATTTGTTAGTTTTTTATTTTAATTTATTGGTTCTATTATTTTTTGTTCTTGATTTTAATTTTTTATCTTCATTACTGTTCTGATAGCTACTATGCGTTTAATTTATTATTATTCTATTTTTGATTTTGATTAACTGATGTGATATTATTTGCTGATCTTATTTTTCTGTGATATTTTGCAGTTTGATCCCAGTATAAATGACAATATTAGTGAAACTGAAGGTGAAATTGGTGGACATATTCTTTGTGTAATTGATATGCCAAGTTTTAGGTGTTGTTTGTATTTTTATTTTTATTTTTAATTTTCAATGTGCAATGAAAAACTTAGATGTGTAATGTATAATGAATTTTATAAAAGCAGGAACACATTTGTGTAGCCAGATTGAAACATCTCTAAAAAAGTGAGTGAATACTTACTTTTACATTATATTATAAGTGAGCTTTTTTCTTTATTAGTTTACTAAATAAGTCATGTTATTGAGAGCTATTGAAAACATAGAGTAGGCATTTGATCAAGCCCAAAAGTTTTATTATTATCAGGTTAAGCTTCAATACATAATTTCTTAAAACATGGTTTGAACTTTTTTAAACATGTATAATTTTGATAAACTCATTTATTCTGTATGTGATATAATTTTTTTAGTTCAGTGACTAAAATAAAAAAATATGAGGTTTATTTTAGTATAGCGATATACTCGCTATTGATGATGGTGGCAAATTAAAGATTCTATTGCGACTGAAACATTTGTGAGATACCTATCGACTTGTTACTATTTTAAAAGGAATTTACAATGACATTTTGCGATAGTATTGCAACTAATTGACTATATATTATTTCCTAACAAATTAGCGACTAATTCATAACTCTACTTTATCATTTCGAATAGCTTTGGTTTAGCGACAAAATTCCTACAAATTTGATTAAGGATTTTCAAAGATTAACTATAGATTTGCTATAAAATGTGACAGATTTGCGACCATATTAGCGGACAACTTGCGACGAGTTAGGTTCGGAAAAATTTCTCGCTAATTAGTGTCAACTAATCTTTCTATTTTGTCTACGAAGTTAGCTTGCATTTAGCGATGAGTCTGCTATAGTAGAGTTTGTCGCTAATTAGCGACTACTGTTTAGTCCAATTCTTCTATGGAATTAGCTTTTATTTTAGTGATTGATTTGTGACTATCTAATAGCTAGCTAAAAAACTTTCCGATGAATTAGCGACTGTTGTGTTTGCCTCACTGATCTGCGACTTGTAATTAGCGAGGAAAGCATTAGTTGCTAGGCGGTAGCTAATCCGTCACAAATTATATTTTGCGTCAGATTAGCGATGATTTTACGACTCTTTTTGTGGTAGCTAATTGGCCATATTCTTGTAGTGATAGCGAGTTGCATCCGATGCATTTGCCAAGTATATGCAGCTTTTAAAATTTCTCAGATGATGCCTCGGATCGGTGGTTCCATTATAAAGATCCATGTCCAAGCTCTGAAAGCTTCTAGAAATTTTAGCCCGCATGATATCTTCTATGAATAGATCTTTACCCATCAAGAGTGTTTCTTCTCGGTCAGCTCCTCATACCCTTTAAGTCGGACTCCAATTTCAATAGCTTTTCTTCTAATTCCCCTCGTACACCTCCCTTCTTAGGGCTCTTTTAGATTTTCGTTATCGCTCTAGCACCTCCTCGAGTTATTCCAACCGACCTTGATTTTCGTGGACAAGTCCCATATCTTCGTGGGATCTCTTGGTCCAGATCCTTAAGGTCAGTGTACTTCCGAGCTTATCTTGTGTCCTTCCGAGTTCAAAGGATTTGTATCTCTGGCTACACCTTTTCCTCTATCAGCTCAGGAAGGTATGACTAATGCACGTTCATCGTTATGCTACTCCTCTTCTAGGGCTTTAAAGTCAAAAGCTGTATGTCCATTTTTTAGGATGTCGTCCGCCATCATATAGTCTTGAGGTCTCTGACAACGACGCCAATGTTTCGAGGGTTACCTGAAATGAGTGAATTTAGGCCTGAACATCAGGTCCAGACTCCTTTTTGAGGGGCAGTGTCTGACGTCTTCTGGAATTGAGGTGCCAACGTCCGAGTTCCTCGTGAGAAAGTGGAGGTGATACCTTTAGAAACTTCGATGCTTAAGTTAGTAAGGGATTTAGGCAGGTTTTTTGTATATTGGAATTCGAAAAATACCTGAAGATGTCAAGGTATTTATAAGTATAGGTGTAGAGTCAATAATCACTTTTTGATTAGTCTCACATTTGATGGTGGATTAGTTACTCCATTTTGGTAGGGAGGTTATTAGAATCTCCCTTCTAGATGAATGGGAATGATAGTAAGAGTTGATTACTTATTTTGATAAGTAGGGTTAAATTTACGTCATCGCAACAACCTCTGTGAGGTCGGGTATGGTATCAGGCTGGCTTATTATTTGTAAATTGGGTTTTATTCATTTTTGATCTAGTTAGGTAGTGAGCCAAAATATGAATAAGTATAATTGAATTCAAAATTTTTTTTAATGTAAATGATCAATCTCAGAGATCACTTTAAAATTTAACTCTATTAAATTTATATTGTTTACAAACCACATTCGATATAATTTTTTGTTGCTTAGTGAAAATAAGATACTTATATCTCTTTCATAATGCAAAAGAAATAAGTTATGTTATGTAAAAATTGTAAATAATTTTAAAAAAATATACAATATTATATAATAAATTTATTTTTTTTATTTAAAAAATCCGTTGTATATCTTTGTATTGTATCATAAATAAAACAAAAATAATCGTATCGGTCACCATCAGTAGAAAACATATAATAACACAAGTAAAAAGATTTTTTTATATTAATAAATATTTTATTATTTTTCCCCCAAAAATGGTAATCGTAATAATTTCAAAGGAAACAGCTGTAAAACAAATATATTTAGTAGAGAAATGTGTTGGTGGCAGCAAACCTTAGCAGTGGATTTTTCTTTGCCATTTTGGATGCAGTTGTCTTGTAAATATATGTTGGTCTAATTTTTTTTTTTGGTCTGTAGCAGTGGAATGATAGATATATTTAAATATTGTAATTTTTTGTATTTTTTAAAATTATGAAAGGTATATAAATTAAAAAATCTGATTTTTGTATCTCAAATTTTTAATTTTTTTGAAATAGAAATTGGACGATCTAATTTCAAAAATTAAAAGGTTCAATTTTAGTACTTCAATTAAATGGTCTAATTTATGTGCCTCTTAAAAATAAAAAAACTGATTTCTTTACCCAAAATTAAATAGGATCATATTTGAGATTAACACGTTAATAATTTATAATCTAAAAAAATGTCACTGTCAACAAAGTATCAAAAATAAAAAATTTAAATATCGATCCAATTCAACTTGAAGAAAGTGTGCTAAATAATAATGATGTTATATCAACGATTAAGCATCAGTTATTGGTAGTTAAACAAATTATTAACATAATTTTGGTGTTTTTCAGGTTCCACCCGAGTTAAGAGTCAAGACAAATTAGAACTTCCAATTTTCTTAGCCTGATAATTTCATTCCTCTATGTTATATTATATGTGCTTCAAATATATATTTTCTGCATTATTCTTTAGGTAAGATTCCATAGGTAAGAGAACTCGCCTAATAATAATAATAATAATCTATATATATATACCAAGAATATTGAAAAAAATATATTCTAAAAGACTGTTAGAGATATTTTATTATTAAAAAAGATTTTTAGTACTAAAATTATTAAAATTAATTTTTATAATATTTAATAAAAAAATCAAATTTTTTTGTAAAGAAATAAATATATTTTTTAAATTATTTTTTTATTTATTTCTTTTTTATGAACATATCTATTTTCTTTTTATTACTTATTATACTCAATTTTTTATTAATTTATATTTATCTATAACAAAAATTTGTTATTATAAATCATCAATTTATCGCTAATAAACAACTTCATTATTTTATTATATTTTCAAAAATCAACACATCACCATAAGAATGATGAAGAGATAAATAAATCATAAAATAATTATCGTAGTACTTTAATTTATTGCAAGTAATAATCATTCTATTTTTCTATCTCGATTCTTTTTTTCTCTTTATGTCTTGGTTTTTTTTTTGTCAGGAATATGTGGTTTCTTTGAGTGTATTTGATGTTTTTAGTTTTCTTATGTGTTCGCATCTTTTATTGTTTTTCTTGCTTTTAATTCTTTTTTTTAGGTTTAATTATAATTTCAACTTCTAATCTCATTATTTTTAGTTATCTTTTGCTATTAAGATGTTTGTTAAGTATTTTCAAGAAAATATAGTTAAAAGAAAGGCAAATCAAGTAGCAAAAGAAGGTTATTAAGGGAGCAAAGCATTGTATGGAAGATCAAGAGCCTAGCACGTAAGAATCAAGCCATGCAAAGCCATGCAGAAAAAGGAGAAGTTTAGGCGTGACATGCCTTAGAGAGGCAAGTAAAGGGGTGCCAAACCCTGAACATTGAGAAATAGGCGTGCCACAAGGATGCAGGGGCGTGCCACGCCCTGTCAAAATCAAACCAGACATGCCACATGAAGAAAGGAGTGTGTCACGCATGAAGGCAAGCCAATCCCTGGGAGCAAGCCCAAGCCCAGGCGTGCCACGCCTAGAATGGGTTGTGCCATGCTCTAGCCAACTAAAGAGAGGGCGTGCCACGCAGAGAAGAGGGTGAGCCACACCCTGACCCAAACACAAAGGGCGTGTCACGCTTAGTATCAAACTGTTTAGCCTAGTATGCTTCTAATGCTAAAGTCTCAAGGCCCAACTTCAAGGATTTGATCACTACAAGATTTCTGCTTGTTATTGGGATTTTTTTGCGGAAGTTTTAGAAAATCTCTACAACATATTTTATTTATGGCAAAATATGAAATCCCCATTGATTAATGTTAGTTTAAATTCTTAAGCCCAATTGTCCAAACACATGGCCCGTCCCTAACCTACTTTGATTAAATCCAAACAAATTTAACTCTAAACAAAAACTTGTCCAAAAAAATTAGAAGAGGAAGAAGAGTGAGAATGAAACCCTAGATCTACTCGCCGCCACCGTATTCATCTCTTCGCCATTGTCACCATCAATCTCGCCGTAGCATTTGAGATCAGAGGGAGAGTAACTGGCGACGCCCGCGACGCCATCCTTGCCGACATCCAGGAGCAGGTTTCCATCCTCAACTCCACTTTCTCATGGAAGGAGTCAGATCGAGCCGCCGCCAAGTGCGCCACTCACGTGCTCGTCGATCTTGCCAAAAACGGTAAATCCTCCGTTCTCATTCTTCGATCTCCTAGCGTGTTGCTCTCTTCATTTCGGTCTTTGGCAAATTCGGTTGTGCATGTCTCTCGATGTAAATCCTTTGGTGGTTGTATCTTACAGAAGAAGTGGTGAACGTGATTGTTGAAGGTGGAGCAATTCCAGCTTTGGTTTAGCACCTCCAAGCTCCTCCCGTGACAGAAGAAGACCTCGTTCAGAAGCTGTTGCCGTTTAAGCATGAGGTTGAGAAAGGGAGTACTTTTGCACTTGGACTTCTTGCCGTCAAGGTAACTTCTACTCCTCCCTCCCCTAGCATTAATTATGGTTTAGGAATTATTACATTAGAACTCATTTGTGCCGTGGGTTTTGTACTCTGAGGTGTATCTGATGTTTGATGTGATTCTGCAAAAGTGCAAGTTAAGATTATGGTTATTCTTCGATAACTACCAATTACTAGATAATATATTCCTGTAATAAATTACCAGAAGCGTTAGTTTATTTAAATTCTCTTACTCAGTGTTAATTTTAAAATGTTATATTTATGTTTTTTGGGAATACTAGGAAAATAATAACCCAAATTATCTTATTTAACTTAATATTTAAACTCTTGCATGTGTTTTATTTATAGTTGTTGTATTGAAAGGTTGAAAAGAAGATTGATTTGGTTTATGGTGGAAGAAGATTAGGACTAATGACTTATATACTATTATATATTGTTTTTATTGTAAATTTTTTCTAAACTGTCTTGAACTTTATTTCTTTATCTTTCATGGTTAGAGTGATTCCTAAAGCTCTGTTGCATTGTGAGGTACAATTCCATCTTTAGTTACTATATGATCATGTATGTGAATCTTTTGATCCGAATTTTTGCTTATGAAAAGCTTATGCTGATCAAATCCCTCGTTTAGATATCTGGAGAAACCTTTGGAAAAGTAAAAACAGTTGTGCAAACATGCATGAAAGGAAGTCAATAATGGCTAAACACGCTGATGCATTCATAACTCTTCCTGGTACATTCTCAATGTTTTTGTGGATTCTATTTCATAGCACTTCCTTTAGATTTGGTTTTTGCGTTTAAGTTTCACCTAGGTCTTGCTGGATTGTTCGTAGGGCTCTTGATTGGTGTTGTTAGCTGCTTTATTTTGTTATTAACATTCATTGCAAGAATAAATTGGATGAATGAAGCTGCCAAAGCTCAAACATTGGTTTGTGTACAGGTGCAGGATGTTCCAAGACATGACGTAAATCATGTCCATGAAGAAGAATAAGTTTAGAAGTATGTTTTAACATCCTCATCATCCCTTAATGCATGTATATCTCCAAATACTTGGTGTGGGGTTGAGAACAAATTTGAAACGTCTCAAACACCCTATGTACGAGAGGCTAGTTTTTGATGCTGTTAGTTATTTAATATCTAAAGATAGAGATGATGACGTGGCTTATGAATTACATGCTAAAGTGAGTTCACCTTCATATATAGTTTTCCCTTAATTCATTGTTCTTTTTCTATATCTATGCTTATTTATCTATAACAGTTATGTTCTACTTAATAACTGAGCTTTTATTCTCGAGTTTGAGGACTAGTTGTTACTCATGCTTGGAAAATTCAATATTAAATTTTGACTTATTTTATTTGGTATGCTACAGCCCTACTGCATATTCCTGCACTATGAGTGTTTAATAGAAATACCAATACACCAATTGACGGGATTTGAATGATCTGCTAACATAAAATATATACATGTATGTGAATGTAATTCACAGAAAATTATTATGTTATGCTATTTTCTCTTTATTAATTATTCTCTTTTATTTTCTTATTTTTATTTTACAAATTAAACTCACTCATGGATTTAATTTCTGATTTTATTAGGCATTTGCTTAGGTTTCTTCTATTTCTGGAATTAAAGTGGGTACTGATTTTTTTCTCGCCAGTTTTTTGCTATTGCTTTTGAATAAGTGCTTGTTGAGGTAAGATAATAATCATATCCTGTTTTATTGTAAATATGTTAGAAGTCTATTATAACTTTGTAGTTTATTCCCTGTTCTGAAAAGAAAATGAGTGTGAACAGAAAGGGAAAAAGCAAAGAAAATGTCCCTATTCTGTTGTGAATTTTTCATTCTCTTAATCTATACTGCTTTCACCCTTTTTCTGGCACCATTTTGTTTCAACCTCTTTTCTAGTTCCAACCTAATTTCTGAAAACTTTAAATTATTTAGTATAAAATTTCTCCTGTATCTTGATTCCTTTATAACATTGGATACGGGTTAGCCATAATGTTATGTATTTGATATCATGAAATGAATAGAGTAATTGGTTATTGATTTTGTTTTCATGGTTATTTGAAGTTAGGGTTGCAAACATTGAAAATGCTTGCATAATTGTGTAGGTATGAGTTCCAAGGTTTACCAGATGCATTCTCTCCTTCAGTTCCAAGGTCTTTTGGGATTGCATTCATATTTTCATTTTGAGATTTTTATGTAATTAAAATTTAGATGATATTGAAATATTGAAATTGTTGTTTTATTTTACTTTTTAAAGAAAAACAGTAATAGTTATGTAGAATAATACCATATGCAATTATGTTTGGAACTATTGATGTTGGGAATTTTTTATATTTAGAATCATGTCTTATATTGAGGAATTGTGTTATAAAAAAATTTAGTTTTTAAATTTTGATATTAAAAAATAAATTTTTAATTTGAGAATATGTAAATGAGATGAGATTAATGAATGATTTGAAATTAAAAATAAAATAATTACAGGATTTGTAGAGGTTTGAAAATCTCACAAAATAGTTAATTTGTGTTAAATTAAAAAATCAATTTGTGGGGTTTTAAACTGCCACAAAAGTGATTTAAAACTGTCACAAAAGTTTAATATAAAACCCCCACTAAACACACACAAAACCTCCACTGAATCGATTGGGGAGGTTTTTAAAAACTCCCACAAAAGATCTCGTGGCACCTCAAATTTTAGGGGTTTTAGAACCCCCCCCCCCACAAACCATTTGGTGGGGGTTATAAACCTCCACAAATAAGAAAAAAACTGCCACAAATAAACAAAAATCTTGTAGTGGATTTCAAGTGAAGATTGAAGAAGATTCTGTAATTAATTAGTTTTTTGAATTTGATTTGATTATGTTTTGAATTCTAGGATTTGAATTAATTAGAGATTATCTTAATTATTTTGATTAAGATAAGATTAGGTTTTAAGATTTCAATTAGAGGAAACCTAGGTATAAATAAGTGAATTACATTCACAATCGAAAGGGAGTTTCTCGCAGCAGTCCATTATTGATTTTGCACCCAACAGAAGTCACTAAACCCTTGTCAAAAGGTTAGGAGCTCTGTTCATGTTTCAATGGTTAATTAATCTAAGTTTTTTTTTCTTTTAAAGCTTTGCATTAATCTATTTATGATTGAGTATTTCGTTCTTCATCACTAAAGATTTAGTAGCATCGACAGGTGTGCTAATTCTGTTTTGGATTTGTTTACTGATTCGATAGAACTAATTTTCAAATCGTGCTTGAAAACTCTTTCACATAACTTTCTGAATCAACTAGACGTAGTGATTTTCTAAGTGTGCGACACAATACATGATTTTTTATTACCTTAGTTTTGAATACGTGGTATATAATTTGGATTAGGACAATTTTCGAAAATTGTGTTTTTTCATTGAGAAACTGAATCGGATTTTTGAACTTAACCTCTTTGATTAATTGATCGACCAAGACATTGGCGGTTGATTGATTAAAGAGAAATCGAGGAGCCGAAACATTGGAAATCGATTACTTTAATTCGTTATGAACAAAGATTTGCAAGCTTTAGAATTAAGTTAACAAGGTTTAATTCTCCTAAGAACATGAACATCTCCGAAACCCTAGACATCCATTACTATTAATTTTTTCAAACTCAACAAGCACTTTTCGAAGTATTCATTCTTTAAGTTTCAAGCCTTTCAAGTTTTCAGCAAGTTCCAACATTCATCAATTCTAGATTCTATTGATCTAATTAGTTTAATTCGGTATTTGCATACTCAGTTCTTTAATTTTTGTGAAAACAATATTCACTCAACGTGATATTACTTGAACAATTTGGTACACTACTTGTTGATATTCGTAAACTTTACTTTTTACTCATCATTCTCTAAATCTTATATTATGTATTTTAGAGTAATTTGTATATATAATTATGTCTATAGGAGATAAATAAATAAAAAAATAATTTAAGAATATATTTGTGTTTTTACAAAAAAAAAATTGGTTCTTTTTTTTAAATATTTTATAAGTTAATCTTTTTTAATAATTTTAGTATTAAAGATTCTTTTTAATAATTAAATATCTCTAACGATCTTTTACAGTAATTTTTTCAAGAATGTTAGAAAATTTTATATTCCTTTATATTGTGTTTCCAAGTTTTATATCATGATTTTTATAGTGTTTCAAAATATTAAAATTTTAAAAATAATTAAATCACGTTTCATTCATATTTTTTTAGAAATCCTTCTCTAGCTCCTCATGTCTCAGTTGGAAATAATATTTTTATTATTTATTTATATAAAAAAAATCCCTAAATAATAACATGTAAATATAAGTATTATAAAGTAAAACCTAAGATAATTTCAAAATATTAACTGGTGGAGACAGTAAAGTCATAACTATGAGTCTTCATCCAAATCCTAGTAATAATGTTCTTTCTTTTTTAAAAAAAAGATATGCTACTTATCTTTGATATTTGGGCCAAAGTTTTGAAGCCCAGCAGGTAAAGTTTTTTTTTTTCCCCTTTTATTCATGAGATTTCTTTTGATTTTGTTAATATTTATTTATTTATTATCATAAATTATATTTATCGTTAAAATAATAATATAATATATCTAATTTAGACTATATATATATTTTGTGTTTATTTTTTATATTTTATAACATATATATACTATATAATGTAACGAATTATATATATATAAGCTTTGATATTATTTTTTATATTTGACTATTGTGTTATATTTATATGAGATTGTGAGACCTTGTTTGGTATTGTATTTTTAATTTGTGTATTTTTTAATTATTTATGTACTTTTTAGGATTATATTAAATTATATTTATGATTTTGTGTGCTTAATTATAGTTTTATATATTATTTTTAAGAATTCAGTTATTCAGGTTAAATTATAGTTGAATTAGTTGAACCTCTAAACTAATAAATTAATAGTTAGAGCGGTTCAATAATCGGTTCGATTTTCACAACTCTAAAAAAAATATTAATTATTCCTCCCTTCTAAAATTACCCTCATTTTTCTCTTATATATTAATTTTTTTATTTCGAAAGCCATTTTAATATCTCTCTCTGATCTCTCTCTCCGCGATATAATACTGTCAATTCTGTAAAAAGATTTACAAACCAAAAGCAAAAATAATGGTAGTTTTCTTTTATATTACATTAGCATTTATTAAACCATACTTAGCTTTATAAATAGTGATTTAAAACTAAATATGAGATTTGTCACTTTAATATATTAATTTCTCTACTTCCAAGGACACTTTAATCACTCTCTCTTTCTCTCTCTCTATCTTTCCATAATATAATGTTTTTAATTCTGTGAAAAATTTGCCAACCACAAATAATTCTAATAGTAACTTTCATTTCAATTTTTAGATTCTATATAATATCACATCATTATTTATAAAATTATATATTATAAATAATAATTTAAAGTACTTCGTCTTAATTCAATTTATATTTTATATTATTTTTAATTATTTTATCAAAATAATTATATAAATAACAAAATTTTATTGGCTTTTATCAAGATATATAATACCGCCCCACTACAATAAGATCGATTTTATTTCATTAATATAAATTTTAATTTTAAATTAATTTTTTTAGAAAATAAAAAATAATATTTTTAAGAATACTTCATTGAAATTGCTCTTAACAATAGGCAATATTAGCACAAAAGGAAAAAATTTAAGGATGACTATTTGGAAAAAGTAACTAAATGAAGAAAAGTATATCCACCATATTCATCTATATATACGGGCAAAAGATATAACTTCAATGGAATTAAAGCAAGGTTTAGAGGTAAACATAAAGAGAATTATTCAAGAAATAAAATTAAAGAGGAGAATAACCTAACATTTATTCCATAATAAGCTAAGGCTCAAAAATCTCACAAAGTATGTCTCTTCACATTCAACCTAACGAAACAAGCTAGCTTGAAATATAAAATATTACCATATATTAAACAATAGAATATTTTATATAAAGTAAAAAAAAAATGTCTGACGGGATTGAATCAATTCAAAGTTTGTGTACTGCATCACAAGATGTGGTTACAATATATTATATTTTTGAATTATGTAATTTGATCACAATGTAACCGCATTAATTAGAACTTCAAGAAACTCTATAAAATCACCCTCGGTAATATTAAGAAGATAAAAAATAACTAAAATTTACTTTATTTAAAATTTATCAATTCTACCAATAATTAATAAATATTAAATAAAATAAATTTTAACTATTTTTAGTTAATTTTTTTATTTATTAAACATTTTCGATTCATAATAAATCATATAAACTTTGCAATTAGTTAAAATTTAAATTGTAAATATATATTAAAAAATAAAAAATACAAAGAATTAATTTTTGGTTAGTTAATATTTGCTAACTTTGTTTTAGAGTTTATATCTTGAGATTTAGAGTTAAATTTTTATAATTTAAAATTTAAAATTTAAAATAAATAAAATAATTTTTAAAACATGGGCTGATGTTGTCTAAAAACAATTAGTTTTCTAGCATTACTATTTAGGGTAGGTTGTATAATCAGTAACATCATATAGAGATGAAATTGCAGTCTAACATGAAATTGAACAAATCATGTCTAATTTTGAAAATCCCACGAGCAATTAACCTTACCCTCGGTCAATAAGTTGAGTTATCTAGTCATTATAGATATTTTCATTTAGAATTATGCTAGGTAATTAATGATTATTTTGAACAATATGAATAATGAAATTTAAAATTGGCCTAATTCAAGTAAAATATATTATACTCCAAATTACTCACCTAAATTTTAATATTAAAATAATTATTCGCACACCTGATAAATTGAATATCCAATATATTTATTATTTATATTATTTAATATTTTTATTGTCTAACTATTTTTTTCCTATCATCAATGGTAGAATTATGGAATAACATGCATATGGAGTGGATTAGACGTAAAATGTATCCGATTAAAGGTGAGTGCATCGGCATGTCTATAAACATTCCTTTTCCATATCCCTTTCTTAACATTCAGTTAAGAATATATACAAGAGAAACATTCTAGCTTCATCACTCTAGATTGGTCTAAAGCGGCTTCCTTTCCAAACTTTGTTTAAAGAACAAGATATATACATAACTGGACAAAGAAAAATTAAATTTGCTGTCACTCTCAAGAATTTATATGTAAATTACAGGATATTTAATATTATTAATGAATATTAAATAAGATAAATTTAGTTATTTTAATATTTATTAGTTCTAATAATAATTAATAAATATTAAATAACAAGATAAATTTTGGTTGTTTTTAGTTAATTTTTTTTATTATTAAATATTTTCGTTAATATTAATGTATCAAGATACACCTTCCTCGTGCAATGTTTTCTATATATAGAATGGTTAATGGTATATTGATTTTAGGAAAATAATAAATTAAACATGGTGTACATACATCAAATACAAAAGATGTAGGCCAGACATTAATTTAAAAAACAAAGGTAAGGGAAAACAAAAATATTACTCCTTTCTTTTTTCGTATGCAATATTGTTTTTTATTAATGTATGTCTCTATTTGTATCTAAATATATTGGTCTAAATATGTTCTACAAAATAAAAATGTTATTATTTTACAAAAAAGATATATAACACATACAATTGTTGGATTATACTGGGTTTAATATTTTTAGTATTAGGTGACATTATACACAATATCCTTTATATATATATATATTAGTCATCATCCTAAAAAATAGTTTATACACATTTGTACTATTCACTTTTGAAAATTATGATAATATATATTATCCTTTAAAATTATGGCACTCCGTGTATAGAAACTAAATAACAAAATCAAAAGTTGTGTTATGTGTAATATCATCTAGTATCATATCCTATCATGCGAGTTTTCGCACACGGATAGTTGTCCACGATGTTTCTCAGGTCAGGAATCGGTTTTACATTGTATTTGGGATTGTCTAAAAGTCCAATTTGTTTGGCAAGCTTTAGGGATCTCCGATCAACCAGTGGATTTGATGAATTGGTTCTTATATAATAGCAAACAACGCCCTTTTAGATTCTTTTCTGGTCTCTGGTGGATTTGGTGTTCGAGAAATAACAAGATCTTTCATCCTCACGAGCATTGGACCACAGACAAGGTGATTGGTATGGCTTTGTCCTTAGAAAAGGAGCTCCGAAATATTTTTTAGTTGCAACGACTATCTATCCCCTCAACCATTAGTGGCTCTTGGATTCCCCCCTCAGTGAGTACCTTTAAGATTAATTGTGATGCTAGCTATCCTGGCAGTGGTGCTCGAGTTAGTTTTGCTTGTGTTAGCAGAGATTGGAAGGGAAGGTGGCAACGAGGCTGTCTGGGAACAATTGAGAGTCGTAGCATTTTGCAAGGAGAGTTGTTTGCTATTTGGAGAGGCTTTCTTTTAGCATGGGACTCGGGACAAAGAGACATTATATGTGAGACAGACTGTGTGGAGGCATTTACTATTGTCAATAATTTACAAGATTGCTCTGGGTTTATTAATCTTTTGGTGTTAAAAATCCGAGATATCATGTCTTGGAAATGGCGTGCTGATCTTCGGTTGATCTTGAGAGATGCAAATACAGTAGCAGACATCATGGCAAAGACTGCAATGAGGACTATTTCTCCCCAAGTGGAGCTTCCATTGCCTTGGAAGGAGTTTGAGAGTAGTATTCAGCGGGACTGCCTTTCTTAAGCAGTTTCTTTTTTTTTTTTCTTTCTTAGTTTTTGTTTATTTTCTTTTAAGTCACCAAAAAAATATCCTATCATGCGAGTAAGTGTAACATGTCTTATTTTATGTGATTTAATTTTTGTAATGGCATGACCGATCACACACGCACGCGCACGCGCAAGTGTAACATGTCCTATTTTATGTGATTTAATTTTTGTAATGGCATGACCGATCACACACACGCGCACGCGCACACACGCGTGCACACACATATATTACATTCTGAAAATATCAAGTTAATAATATATATTTTATGTTATTTTTGACAAAAAAATGTTGAAATATTAATAAAAAAGTAAAATTTTTATTTTTATTTTTATTTTTTATTTTTTATTTTTTTATTAATTTTTATAATTATATATTTTATTATTATATTTTTTTAAAAATTTTTATGTAAAAAAATTAAAATAAATTATATTTTTATAATTTATTTTTTTATATTTAATTTATCACCAAATAATATAAAAAATACTAATTTTATAATTCTATTTTTTTAATTTTTATAATTCTATGTTTTTAATTTTCCATGTGAACATCCACATGGTTTGATCTTGTATCACAAAGTAGAAGCTCATTTGACTATAGAGTATAGATCACTTTTTAATTTAAATATGGAGGGAGAAATGATGTAGGATACAGTTATAGAATATATGAGTGTTTTATGCAGTTGTGGTGTCAAAAGCAAGTCAGACTCTTCGATTTGTGTTTAAAAATTTTAAAAAATTTGTAGTACACAAATTGGACGGTCCAATTTATGTTTTAGACAATTAAAAAAAAATTAATATTAAAATTAGACCATCCGATTTTTGTTTTCAAAATAAAAAAATTTTAAAATACAAATCGAATTCTCCATTTTTTTCTCCCAC
The DNA here is from genome assembly GCF_003086295.3 of Arachis hypogaea. Classification (NCBI taxonomy): domain Eukaryota; kingdom Viridiplantae; phylum Streptophyta; class Magnoliopsida; order Fabales; family Fabaceae; genus Arachis; species Arachis hypogaea. The sequence goes on from NC_092046.1 coordinate 32,160,812, forward strand.
ACAAATCGAACCGTCCGATTTGTGTTCTTAATTTTTTTAATAAAAAAATCAGACCGTTCATTTTTTTCACTTTTATAGTTAAAAAAAACTGTCCCCACATTCATATCTAACACTACCCACTTTCATAATCATGCATAAAATACACAGAATTTATATATCCAAAAAAAACGACGAGTATAGACAGTAGCAAATTAAATATGATGCCAATGGCCCAATATTGAAAGCAATCTTATTATATATGGCTTTTAAACTCTTCTGCTTGTGTTACTGTGCAAAGCTTCCATAGATTTGCTGATTCAGCCATATTTTCTGATTTTTCTAGTATTGTTGCTCTGTCAAAGAATTTGTTACACCATATTTTATTGATTAAATAATTGTTTGAAGATGAAATGTAATGTCGTATAAGGTGTATAGGCAATAGCGAAGCTTGAAAAAATATTTTAGGGGTCAATAAAAAATTTAAATATAAAAATTATATAATGATATTTATATTAAAATAAAATTTATAAATAAATTTATTTTTAAATTTGTTAAAAATATGACAAGAAATAAATAATTTTACAAATAAAGATAGTTTTAAAATACTACTCTTTGAATCTTGATTAACTTAAAATTTTTAATAATAACTAAATCAAAATAAAAAATTTTAGTAATATTTTTAATATAAATAAATAACCTATCATTAAAAAATTTTCTTCTAACTTATTTTTTTAAGGGTAAAGTATACTTTTCGTCCTAGAAGTTTGGTAAAAGTTTTAAAAATACTCTTAAGTTTTATTTTGTTTCAATTTTGTCCCAAAAGTTTTCGATTTGCATTAAATATACTCTCGACGGCTGCATTTTCACAAAATTTTAAGACCAATCTAACAATAATGCATGAAAATTATGTTTGATTTGCTTGTATTGAGGGTTGTTCTTATGTTTTGTTGTTGAATTGATCTTAAATTTTTTAAAAAATTAGCCGTCAGGAATATATTTTATGCAAATTGAAAACTTTTGGGACAAAATTAAAACTAAATAAAATTTAGGGATATTTTTGAAACTTTTATCAAACTTTAAGGACAAAAAGTATACTTTACTCTTTTTTTAATTTTGTCTACATTAGTTTTAAAATAACTAATTCATTGAGAGAGTGTGTAAGAACTTTGTTGACCTTCAATCAATTAGTGGTTATTTATTTGAAATAAAAAAAATGTATTGAGTAAATAATAAAGGTTTTTAAATTTTTTTAAAAATATGACAAGAAATAAATAATTTTATAAATAAAAATAATTTTAAAATAATACTCTTCAAATCTTAAATGACTTGAAATTTTTAATAATTAAATCAAAATAAAAAATTTTAATAATTTTTTAATATAAATAACCAAACTATCATTTAAAAAAATCATCTTCTAACTTATTTTTTAATCCTACCTATTTTAGCTTTAAAATAATTAATTCATTAAGTTGTAAATGTTTTATTGGTCTTCAATTTTATATAAAAAATATACTAATTGAATGATAAAATTAAGACTTGAACGCAGAGCACCTTAAGGTTGATTGGTTTGTAAAAATATTTTTTGTTTTCAATTTTTGTTTTTATTTTTAATTTTTCACGTTTTAGAAAATGTGATTAGTTTGTGAAAAGAATATTCATTTTAAAGTATCGAAAATAATAAAAATATGTTCGGTCGGTTTATTTTTAAAATATATTTTTAATACTTTAAAATCACATAATTATATTTTTATTAAATGTACCATTTTATTTATTTATTTTTATTAAATTAACAATTAATTTTTATACGATATCAATATGAAATAAATTGTTATCTTATTATATTATTTTAAAAAAATTTGGAATCTCTTGTATATATATATATATACTAAAGATAGAAAGACTCAAAACTATGTCATTTGAATTATAGTTCGTTGGCTATATATATATATATAGTTTTATATTTTTTATGACACTATATAACATTTAAAAACATCAATTGAAATAAAAAAATTACAATTAAAATTAGTTTTACACCAGACAAATCAATTAATTAATATTAAAATTTATTGATATAAATATTTTTTTAACAAATAAGTTATTAATAAAATAATAAATAATTAGATATTAAAGTTAAAAAATTTTAAAACAAAAAGCCAATTTTTTTAATCAATATTTTTAAGTTTTTATTATTGATATTTCATAATTGATTATTGATTTAAAAAAAATTTATATTAAAATTATTTTTTTAAACAAGTTGGTCTTGCTTTTGAAAGAATGAAGGTCAAAAACAAAAGAATTCAATAAATACAAGTTAATTTAGAGAATACATACTTTGTATTAAATAAAATAAAAACTTAATAAATACATATTTTAATTTTAATTAGTGCTTCACTTATTTCTTAATTACTTTTTGTTTATATAGTACAAAGATACAAAAATTAAGTCTAAAATAAATAAAAATTAAAAGGATCAAATAAAATTAAAAAAAAATCTTTATCTTTTCAAGAAATGTATATATAAATCGGAGATAAAAAATTAAATACCTTATCAACAAAACGGGTAGAGAAGGGTGGAGTTGATATGTAAAACTGTGACGGTAAAGAACAATAGAAAAAACCTAGCGTGAAAGTACACCACGTGAATGTGACGTGAGAAAAAAAAAAGTTTAATTATTCTATTGATCTTTATAGTTTTATAAAATTTTTAATTAGGTCTTTATATATATATTTTTTTAATTGGATCCCTATACCAATTTTTTTTAATTAAGTTTCTCTTAATAATAATTGGCTTAATTTTATAGGGATCCAACTAAAAAAAATTGGTATAAAAACTGAAATAAAAAAAATATATATAGGGACCAATTAAAAAAAATTTGATAGAAAGACTCAATTAAAATATATATATATATAAGAACCAATTGAAAATTTTGCAAAACTATAAAAATTAATAGAATAATTAAACAAAAAAAAAATATATAAAAAAGAGTATGAGAAATTTAAACATTTATCCCAAAATAAAAAATACCGTATTTTGAATTGAAAATATTTCAAAAGTTAAAACTGAAAATATTGAAATATAAAAATAACATTTTTAACTTACTCTTTTTTTAAAAGAAAATATTTTTATTAAAAATTTTAAAATATTTAATTAATCATATTTTTATGCTTTATTTTTATTTTCATAAAAAATAAAAATAAAAATACCCAAACCAATCAACCCTTAGTTTGAAAGAAAAACTCTAACTAATTGACTAATTATCTCAATTGATTAAGAATTACGGCTCATCCTTAAACGCTCCTTACTAAGTATGGAGTGCTGCACATCTTTTGTTAATTTGTTAAATCTGAAGTCTTTATTTATTATATTTTATTTGAATGGTCTGAATTTAAAAAGGTAACCTTTTAATCAGGTTAACCATTTTTTCTTTATAAATTTTAAATTTTTTTATAAATTTCAGATATTGGGCCGAAACAAAAAAAAGTATATAAATATTAAAAGCAACATATCTGTACAACAAAAAAATTACTGGGCTTTAGAATTAAAATAAATAATACATGAAAAATAAGTTAAAAATCTATGTAATAAATTAAAAAAAATATATTAGAATCTTAAAAAAAATAATATTAAATATATATTATTTATATAATATTAAAATTTAAATAAATTTTATTTTGTGTAAAACAAAATTATAATATTAAATATAAACACAATAATAAAAAATTTTGTGTTATATAAATTTAATTCATATATATATATATATATATATATATATATATATATAATTTTATTTTATATAATAACATTAAATATGAAGTGAATGATAAAATATTTTGTATTATATAAATTTAATTTAAAAAACATATATACAACGTAAGAAACAAACAAACATATAATAATTTTATTTTGTGTGAATAAAAAATTATATAAAAAAATATTTATATAATTTTTTTATTAACAATTTTTTTATTAAAATATGTTACTTTACTATATTTAAAATATATTATTTGAAATAATTATATTATTTTAGTTAATATATATTATTTAAAAAATATTTAAAATTTATTATTTTGTATTAAAAATATAATTAAAAATATATTATTAGTTTTTCTTAAAATAATAATTTTTTTTGTTCAAATATTATGACAAAAAAATTTTACGTAACTGTGACTATTCAATAAATATTATATAAGTTAATAAAGAAATAAGTACCTTTTTTTTTTATCAAAAATAGAAAGTGTAAACCCCGGTTAAATTAGTTAGTAAATTAGTTTTTAATAAGGAGGATTAGAAATGTGAATATTATATTAAATTAGGATAGAGCTCATCGAAACGAGAATTTTGACACCAATTTCGAAGAAAACGGTCTAAAATTGGACCGAACGAGCCGAACCGGTTGAACCGGACCCGAACCGGGCCGTCGGTCCAACCGGACCAACATATTAAATGAGCACGAAGCTCATTTCCTTCACAACACGCAATAGAGGCAGCAGCGCTCCAGGGAAGAAAAAGAAGGGAAAACATTCCCGAAACACTTACGGTGAGTTCCCGCTCCCGTAACTTCTCCGTCCGAGCTCCGATTACCGCACCGTTTGCGGCCACGCGTTCACCGCGTCGAGCTCTACATTTCTACCGGAACAATTTCTTTGGTAAGCCACTAATCACTTCCAGCCATTCTTTTCCCCCAATTTTCAAATAATTGGAAGAGATGTTGAATTCCTTTGATTTCTGATGTTTTAGGATCCAATTAACTTGAGGAAAACGTTTACTCTTGCTTATGTGAAGCTTGGATAAGGTGAGGATACCATAATTCTATTTTAATTTTACTGAATTTGAGCTTTGAGTATTAAATTGGGTATATATGTGTTATAAATGTGTATTAGGTTGTGAATAAATAATTGGAGCTTGAAATTGTGAATACTGGAACTTGGAGAAAGCGGATTAGTTGAGTTTTGAGGGGTTGTCTTGGTTTTGAATAAATAGCTTTGGTCGTTACGTGGAAATCGGCTAAGGTATGGTTTAGGTTTCTTGCATTTAATATATAATGTTCTGTGAAAACTTAGGCTAGACGGCCATTGGATAAGTTGGAATGCAGGTGTATGTTTAATGTTTAGTAATTTGTCGATGAATATATTTGGTTGAAGTTTATTGGATAATTAGTTATTAATCTTGGATGGTGAATGTTATTGTTGATGAACATGGTTGGTTTAGTGCTAATGATTTGGTGAATTATTGATTTGACATATTTTGTGTTAGAAGCCTAGGATTAGTGAACTATGATTCTTAGTTGAATTTTGGTTGTTAGATTTGAATATTGTATGAATATAATTGTTAATCTGAAGTAGATTTATTGTGGTGACTATTATGATGATGAGGAAGGGTATGTTGAATTGAAAAGAAAGCAGGTTTGGACCCGAAAAGGGTGGCAAAGTCCGAGTTTTAGAGGAGATGCTGCCGAAATTTTATAAAAAATTAGAGATTTTATTTAGATGATTATTTAAAAGAGATTTAGATTTAAAGGTTATATGGTTTGATTTTGAGTTATTAAGATAGTGAGTATGTTTTAAGTTTGAAGTTTGATTCTTAGAAAAGAATGAATTATGTTTTGAATTGAAACTATTGATGGATGGAATGGGAGGTGATATAATGAAGGATAAGGATTGAATATGTTTAATGTATGATGATGAATGAGATGCAATTGAGAATGATGTGGATGTTGATGAATTATAATTGAATTATTTATATGGCTTATGAATTTGAATAATCTGAGATACGAGATTCCCTGGATTAAGTGCCGTGGCTTGCCACCACGTGTACCAGGTTGAAAACTCGATACTCTGTTGACCCTACGACGTAAGTGTGACCGGGCACTATATAAATTCCCGGGAATGTTACCCCCATTGAGCAATATTGATTATTTGAGAAAAATCTATGCATAGACTCTTGGGGATGCACGTCGGGGGACAGTCTAAGGACAATTCAGACTTGTCGGGTTGGCTGGATAACCGACAGATGAGCCTCATCAGCCATAGGACAGGCATGCATCATATGCATATTACTTGAATTACTTGCTTGTGCTCTAATTGGGTGTGCCTATCTGTATTTGTCATGCTAAATGTGTATTTGCTACCTGCAATAGTTGTAACCTTCTTGTGTTTGCCTTTATCTGTCTATCTGTCTGTGAAATGCATGATGGAGTTGGAGGTATGGAGGAATGGCAAAAATGGGATTTAGAATTACGGTTAAGTTAAGTTAGGTCTAAATATCCTTAGTGAACCACCCTTTATGGCTTCTGTTTAATACTTTAAGCTCTATAATCTGAGTGTCGGTGTTCTAGGATTGCCTCCGGCATTCCCAGGACCTTATATATTATGTGTGTGGCACCTTTACCATACTGAGAACCTCCGGTTCTCATTCCATACTATGTTGTTATTTTTCAGATGCAGGTCGAGAGGCATCTCGTTAGGCTTCTGGACTCTTGAAGCGGAGTGGTTACTGGGATATTTTGTTATGCTATGATGTATATATATGTACTTTGCTTTCTCTCCGCATGACTTATTCTTTTTGATCCTCTTAGAGGTTTATGGAGAGGCAGGATTGTGTATATGTACTTTTGGGTTTTGGATATGTATGTATATATGTGTAAATATTCTCCGGCCAGTCTTGACTTCGCAGGCTGAGTCAGGAGCTTGTTATTTTGTATCTTTGGCACTCTATTCCTACTTCTGTTATCTTATGTTTGACAGTTACAGTTTTCTTAGCACGCAAGTTAACTCGTTCCTTGAGCGTTGCGCTTTTATCTTGCGAATTTTATTTCTCCTATTCTTCAAGGCTCCTAGCATATTATAATTCTTCTGCTATTATATGTACTCATTCTATTTTAGAGGTCGTAATACCACACCACCTCTGTTTTACGGCTTAAGCGTAAAGCTTAGTGTGGTAGGGTGTTACATTATGGTATCAGAGCAGTTCGTTCCTATAGAGCCTGAAAGACGGACTGATTGTGCTTCTGTGCATTCTCTGTATATGTGTGTATGTGCTATTAGGATATCTGATTGATATAAATGGCATAAACGTTTGTGAGCATGCATTTGGAACTAAAGCATTAAACCTGCGATATTAAGACTGATCAACTTAATATCACTTGTTTAGTGTGTATAAGAACCAGATGTCGACTCGCGGACGCGGTCGCGGGCGAGGTAGAGGTAGGACAGGCACCGTTACTCCTGTACCCACAGGGACTGATCCAGTAGACTTTATGGCTGCCTTGGGAAATATGGCTGCAGCTATGCAGGCAACAGCTGAGGCACTAGGTAATAAGATAAACCAGGGTAATCACGGGAACAATAATGATGAGGATGGTCCTATGACACTTGCTATATTTCTGAAAGTTTGCCCTCCAACTTTTAGGGGAACCTCAAATCCCACTGATGCAGATAATTGGATTCAAGCTATGGAACGGTCGTTGCAGGCCCAACAGGTTCCTGAGAAGTAATGAGTTGAATTTAGAACTTATCAACTGCAAGGTGAGGCTCAGTATTGGTGACAGGGGACACAATGTATCCTGCAGGCAGGTGACGCTGTAATAGTCGAGAGATTGGTTATTTAAGAATCATGTTTTGCTTGATTGTTTTGAGAAGCCAGTACAGTTTATGCCAGAAGGGTCAGAAGCACCGGTTGTGGTGAATAGTTACTATTTAAATTCTATGATAGTAAACTGTTATGGAACCGAATGTCAGGGTATTATGTTATTAACTGCGGGAGTATCAGGTGATGATCAGAGTTTAGCGCAGATTCCCGTTGTATGTAAATTTTCAGATGTGTTTCCAGATGATATTAATGAATTTCCACCTAATCGGAAAGTTGAATTCGAAATTGAGTTGGTGCCTGGAGCCGGTCCGATTTCAATTACTCCTTATAGGATGTCACCTTTAGAAATGGCTGAACTGAAAGCTCAGCTGGAAGATCTGTTGGGTAAGCATTTTATCCGACCAAGTGTTTCTCCGTGGGGAGCGCCAGTGTTACTGGTAAAGAAGAAGGATGGGAGTATGCGGCTGTGTGTCGATTATCGGCAATTGAATAAGATCACTGTGAAGAATAAATATCCGTTGCCTAGAATCGATGATCTAATGGATCAGCTACAGGGTGCCAGTGTGTTTTCTAAGATTGACCTGCGATCCGGATATCATCAGATAAGGGTTAGAGACGAGGATATTCCGAAAACTACTTTCAGAACCCATTATGGTCATTATGAGTATACAGTGATGTCTTTCGGGTTAACTAATGCCCCGGCAGTATTTATGGATTATATGAACAGGATTTTTCGACCGTATCTGGACAAGTTTGTTATTGTCTTCATTGATGACATTCTTGTTTATTCTAAGACTGAAGAGGAACATGCTGATCATTTGCGAACTGTGCTGCAAATTCTGAGAGACAGGAAGTTATATGCTAAGTTATCTAAATGTGAGTTCTGGAAGAGTGAAGTGAAGTTTCTCGGCCACGTGGTGAGTAAGCAGGGGATAGCTGTGGATCCTGCTAAGGTGGAAGCAGTGATGAATTGGGAGCGACCAACTTCAGTGACAGAGCAGAAGTTTCTTAGGTTTGGCGGGGTATTATCCCAGATTCATTAAAGGATTTTCACAGTTCGCCTTACCTTTAACTAAGTTGACTAGGAAGGATACACCTTTTATCTGGACTCCAGAATGAAGAGAGTTTCCAGGCATTGAAGCACAGGTTGACTACTGCACCTATATTGGTATTACCTGAACCAAGTGAATCGTTTGAAGTGTATTGTGATGCATCTCTAAAAGGGTTGGGGTGTGTTTTGATGCAGCACCAGAATGTTGTAGCATACGCCTCACGGCAGTTAAGGCCGCATGAGATGAACTACCTGACACACGATTTAGAACTTGCTGCTGTTGTGTTTGCTTTAAAGATTTGGAGGCACTACCTCTATGGTGTTAAGTTTCTTGTTTTTTCAGACCATAAGAGTTTGAAGTATCTTTTTGAGTAGAAAGAGTTGAATATGCGTCAGAGGAGGTGGATGGAGCTTTTGAAAGATTATGATTTTGAATTGAATTATCATCCAGGAAAAGCGAACGTTGTGGCGGACGCCTTGAGTCGAAAATCTTTATATGCAGCTTGGATGATGCTACGGGAAGAAGAATTACTAAAGGCATTTCAAGATTTGAAGTTGGGAATTAGAGAAGAATCTGGAATTTTGTGTTTGAGTCAGTTGCAGATTTCAAGTGATTTTAAATCAGAACTTCTGAAGGCTCATCAAGATAGTGAAGCGTTACGTAAGGTACTACCAGCAGTTGAACAGGGAAAACAGTGGAGAATGTCAGAAGGTCATGATGGTTTATGGAGGTTCAAGAACCGGATTATTGTGCCTGATGTTGGAGACCTGCGACAAAGTATCTTGAAGGAAGCTCATAAGAGCGGGTTTTCAATTCACCCAGGGAGCACTAAAATGTATCAGGATCTGAAAGCGATGTTCTGGTGGCCAGGTATGAAGAATGATGTGGCATTGCATGTATCTAAATGTTTAACGTGTCAGAAGGTTAAGATTGAGCATCAGAGACCATCAGGGACCCTTCAGCCTTTGGAGATTCCACAATGGAAATGGGAGAGTATCGCAATGGATTTTGTGATAGGTTTGCCTAGAACCCGATCTAGTTGTGACGCTATTTGGGTGGTTGTGGATCGACTAAAAAAATCAGCTCATTTTCTTCCTATCCGAATAAGTTGCACAATGGAGGAATTGGCTCGAATGTATATCAAAGAGATTGTCAGGTTGCATGGTGTGCCTTCTACTATCATATCTGACAGAGATCCTCGTTTCACATCAAGATTCTGGGGAGCTTTTCAGCGTGCATTTGGGACTCAGTTAAGCTTGAGTACTGCGTATCACCCTCAGACAGATGGTCAGTCAGAAAGAACTATTCAGACCTTGGAGGATATGCTAAGGGCTTGTGTTTTGGACCAGCCTACGAGTTGGGATCGGTATATGCCATTGATAGAATTTGCTTATAATAATAGCTATCATGCGAGCATCGGAATGGCTCCATATGAGGCTCTGTATGGCAGAAAATGTCAGTCTCCACTATGTTGGTATGAAACTGGAGAAAGGAGTTTATTAGGGCCTGAAATGATAGCTGAAATGACTGAGCAGATAAAGAAGATTCGTAGTCGAATGCTTATAGCCCAAAGCCGCCAGAAGAGCTATGCTGATCAGAGGCGAAAGCCTTTGGAATTCGAAGAAGGAGAACATGTCTTTTTGAAAGTTACACCAACCACTGGCGTGGGAAGAGCTATTAAGACCAAAAAACTGAATCCTCGTTATATTGGACCGTTTGAGATTCTGAAGAGAATTGGGCCAGTGGCTTATAGAATTGCCTTACCGTCATACCTTTCGAATTTGCACGATGTATTTCATGTATCACAGCTTCGGAAGTATACTCCTGATGCAAGTCATGTTCTAGAACCAGAACCAATCCAAGTGAGAGGAGATCTAACACTTCCAGTAGCCCCGGTAAGAATTGATGACACCAGTGTTAAACGATTACGAGGAAGGGAAGTATCATTGGTAAAAATAGCTTGGAGTCGAGCTGGTATCGAGGAACATACCTGGGAACTCGAATCAGATATGCGAAAGGACTATCCAAATCTCTTTTCAGGTAACTAGATTTGAATTTTGAGGGCAAAATTCTTTATTAGGTGGGTAGGATGTAAACCCCGGTTAAATTAGTTAGTAAATTAGTTTTTAATAAGGAGGATTAGAAATGTGAATATTATATTAAATTAGGATAGAGCTCATCGAAACGAGAATTTTGACACCAATTTCGAAGAAAACGGTCTAAAATTGGACCGAACGAGCCGAACCGGTTGAACCGGACCCGAACCGGGCCGTCGGTCCAACCGGACCAACATATTAAATGAGCACGGAGCTCATTTCCTTCACAACACGCAATAGAGGCAGCAGCGCTCCAGGGAAGAAAAAGAAGGGAAAACATTCCCGAAACACTTACGGTGAGTTCCCGCTCCCGTAACTTCTCCGTCCGAGCTCCGATTGCCGCACCATTTGCGGCCACGCGTTCACCGCGTCGAGCTCTACATTTCTACCGGAACAATTTCTTTGGTAAGCCACTAATCACTTCCAGCCATTCTTTTCCCCCAATTTTCAAATAATTGGAAGAGATGTTAAATTCCTTTGATTTCTGATGTTTTAGGATCCAATTAACTTGAGGAAAACGTTTACTCTTGCTTATGTGAAGCTTGGATAAGGTGAGGATACCATAATTCTATTTTAATTTTACTGAATTTGAGCTTTGAGTATTAAATTGGGTATATATGTGTTATAAATGTGTATTAGGTTGTGAATAAATAATTGGAGCTTGAAATTGTGAATACTGGAACTTGGAGAAAGCGGATTAGTTGAGTTTTGAGGGGTTGTCTTGGTTTTGAATAAATAGCTTTGGTCGTTACGTGGAAATCGGCTAAGGTATGGTTTAGGTTTCTTGCATTTAATATATAATGTTCTGTGAAAACTTAGGCTAGACGGCCATTGGATAAGTTGGAATGCAGGTGTATGTTTAATGTTTAGTAATTTGTCGATGAATATATTTGGTTGAAGTTTATTGGATAATTAGTTATTAATCTTGGATGGTGAATGTTATTGTTGATGAACATGGTTGGTTTAGTGCTAATGATTTGGTGAATTATTGATTTGACATATTTTGTGTTAGAAGCCTAGGATTAGTGAACTATGATTCTTAGTTGAATTTTGGTTGTTAGATTTGAATATTGTATGAATATAATTGTTAATCTGAAGTAGATTTATTGTGGTGACTATTATGATGATGAGGAAGGGTATGTTGAATTGAAAAGAAAGCAGGTTTGGACCCGAAAAGGGTGGCAAAGTCCGAGTTTTAGAGGAGATGCTGCCGAAATTTTATAAAAAATTAGAGATTTTATTTAGATGATTATTTAAAAGAGATTTAGATTTAAAGGTTATATGGTTTGATTTTGAGTTATTAAGATAGTGAGTATGTTTTAAGTTTGAAGTTTGATTCTTAGAAAAGAATGAATTATGTTTTGAATTGAAACTATTGATGGATGGAATGGGAGGTGATATAATGAAGGATAAGGATTGAATATGTTTAATGTATGATGATGAATGAGATGCAATTGAGAATGATGTGGATGTTGATGAATTATAATTGAATTATTTATATGGCTTATGAATTTGAATAATCTGAGATACGAGATTCCCTGGATTAAGTGCCGTGGCTTGCCACCACGTGTACCAGGTCGAAAACTCGATACTCTGTTGACCCTACGACGTAAGTGTGACCGGGCACTATATAAATTCCCGGGAATGTTACCCCCATTGAGCAATAATGATTATTTGAGAAAAATCTATGCCTAGACTCTTGGGGATGCACGTCGGGGGACAGTCTAAGGACAATTCAGACTTGTCGGGTTGGCTGGATAACCGACAGATGAGCCTCATCAGCCATAGGACAGGCATGCATCATATGCATATTACTTGAATTACTTGCTTGTGCTCTAATTGGGTGTGCCTATCTGTATTTGTCATGCTAAATGTGTATTTGCTACCTGCAATAGTTGTAACCTTCTTGTGTTTGCCTTTATCTGTCTATCTGTCTGTGAAATGCATGATGGAGTTGGAGGTATGGAGGAATGGCAAAAATGGGATTTAGAATTACGGTTAAGTTAAGTTAGGTCTAAATATCCTTAGTGAACCACCCTTTATGGCTTCTGTTTAATACTTTAAGCTCTATAATCTGAGTGTCGGTGTTCTAGGATTGCCTCCGGCATTCCCAGGACCTTATATATTATGTGTGTGGCACCTTTACCATACTGAGAACCTCCGGTTCTCATTCCATACTATGTTGTTATTTTTCAGATGCAGGTCGAGAGGCATCTCGTTAGGCTTCTGGACTCTTGAAGCGGAGTGGTTACTGGGATATTTTGTTATGCTATGATGTATATATATGTACTTAGCTTTCTCTCCGCATGACTTATTCTTTTTGATCCTCTTAGAGGTTTATGGAGAGGCAGGATTGTGTATATGTACTTTTGGGTTTTGGATATGTATGTATATATGTGTAAATATTCTCCGGCCAGTCTTGACTTCGCAGGCTGAGTCAGGAGCTTGTTATTTTGTATCTTTGGCACTCTATTCCTACTTCTGTTATCTTATGTTTGACAGTTACAGTTTTCTTAGCACGCAAGTTAACTCGTTCCTTGAGCGTTGCGCTTTTATCTTGCGAATTTTATTTCTCCTATTCTTCAAGGCTCCTAGCATATTATAATTCTTCTGCTATTATATGTACTCATTCTATTTTAGAGGTCGTAATACCACACCACCTCTGTTTTACGGCTTAAGCGTAAAGCTTAGTGTGGTAGGGTGTTACATTATGGTATCAGAGCAGTTCGTTCCTATAGAGCCTGAAAGACGGACTGATTGTGCTTCTGTGCATTCTCTGTATATGTGTGTATGTGCTATTAGGATATCTGATTGATATAAATGGCATAAACGTTTGTGAGCATGCATTTGGAACTAAAGCATTAAACCTGCGATATTAAGACTGATCAACTTAATATCACTTGTTTAGTGTGTATAAGAACCAGATGTCGACTCGCGGACGCGGTCGCGGGCGAGGTAGAGGTAGGACAGGCACCGTTACTCCTGTACCCACAGGGACTGATCCAGTAGACTTTATGGCTGCCTTGGGAAATATGGCTGCAGCTATGCAGGCAACAGCTGAGGCACTAGGTAATAAGATAAACCAGGGTAATCACGGGAACAATAATGATGAGGATGGTCCTATGACACTTGCTATATTTCTGAAAGTTCGCCCTCCAACTTTTAGGGGAACCTCAAATCCCACTGATGCAGATAATTGGATTCAAGCTATGGAACGGTCGTTGCAGGCCCAACAGGTTCCTGAGAAGTAATGAGTTGAATTTAGAACTTATCAACTGCAAGGTGAGGCTCAGTATTGGTGACAGGGGACACAATGTATCCTGCAGGCAGGTGACGCTGTAATAGTCGGGAGATTGGTTATTTAAGAATCATGTTTTGCTTGATTGTTTTGAGAAGCCAGTACAGTTTATGCCAGAAGGGTCAGAAGCACCGGTTGTGGTGAATAGTTACTATTTAAATTCTATGATAGTAAACTGTTATGGAACCGAATGTCAGGGTATTATGTTATTAACTGCGGGAGTATCAGGTGATGATCAGAGTTTAGCGCAGATTTCCGTTGTATGTAAATTTTCAGATGTGTTTCCAGATGATATTAATGAATTTCCACCTAATCGGAAAGTTGAATTCGAAATTGAGTTGGTGCCTGGAGCCGGTCCGATTTCAATTACTCCTTATAGGATGTCACCTTTAGAAATGGCTGAACTGAAAGCTCAGCTGGAAGATCTGTTGGGTAAGCATTTTATCCGACCAAGTGTTTCTCCGTGGGGAGCGCCAGTGTTACTGGTAAAGAAGAAGGATGGGAGTATGCGGCTGTGTGTCGATTATCGGCAATTGAATAAGATCACTGTGAAGAATAAATATCCGTTGCCTAGAATCGATGATCTAATGGATCAGCTACAGGGTGCCAGTGTGTTTTCTAAGATTGACCTGCGATCCGGATATCATCAGATAAGGGTTAGAGACGAGGATATTCCGAAAACTACTTTCAGAACCCATTATGGTCATTATGAGTATACAGTGATGTCTTTCGGGTTAACTAATGCCCCGGCAGTATTTATGGATTATATGAACAGGATTTTTCGACCGTATCTGGACAAGTTTGTTATTGTCTTCATTGATGACATTCTTGTTTATTCTAAGACTGAAGAGGAACATGCTGATCATTTGCGAACTGTGCTGCAAATTCTGAGAGACAGGAAGTTATATGCTAAGTTATCTAAATGTGAGTTCTGGAAGAGTGAAGTGAAGTTTCTCGGCCACGTGGTGAGTAAGCAGGGGATAGCTGTGGATCCTGCTAAGGTGGAAGCAGTGATGAATTGGGAGCGACCAACTTCAGTGACAGAGCAGAAGTTTCTTAGGTTTGGCGGGGTATTATCCCAGATTCATTAAAGGATTTTCACAGTTCGCCTTACCTTTAACTAAGTTGACTAGGAAGGATACACCTTTTATCTGGACTCCAGAATGTGAAGAGAGTTTCCAGGCATTGAAGCACAGGTTGACTACTGCACCTGTATTGGTATTACCTGAACCAAGTGAATCGTTTGAAGTGTATTGTGATGCATCTCTAAAAGGGTTGGGGTGTGTTTTGATGCAGCACCAGAATGTTGTAGCATACGCCTCACGGCAGTTAAGGCCGCATGAGATGAACTACCTGACACACGATTTAGAACTTGCTGCTGTTGTGTTTGCTTTAAAGATTTGGAGGCACTACCTCTATGGTGTTAAGTTTCTTGTTTTTTCAGACCATAAGAGTTTGAAGTATCTTTTTGAGCAGAAAGAGTTGAATATGCGTCAGAGGAGGTGGATGGAGCTTCTGAAAGATTATGATTTTGAATTGAATTATCATCCAGGAAAAGCGAACGTTGTGGCGGACGCCTTGAGTCGAAAATCTTTATATGCAGCTTGGATGATGCTACGGGAAGAAGAATTACTAAAGGCATTTCAAGATTTGAAGTTGGGAATTAGAGAAGAATCTGGAATTTTGTGTTTGAGTCAGTTGCAGATTTCAAGTGATTTTAAATCAGAACTTCTGAAGGCTCATCAAGATAGTGAAGCGTTACGTAAGGTACTACCAGCAGTTGAACAGGGAAAACAGTGGAGAATGTCAGAAGGTCATGATGGTTTATGGAGGTTCAAGAACCGGATTATTGTGCCTGATGTTGGAGACCTGCGACAAAGTATCTTGAAGGAAGCTCATAAGAGCGGGTTTTCAATTCACCCAGGGAGCACTAAAATGTATCAGGATCTGAAAGCGATGTTCTGGTGGCCAGGTATGAAGAATGATGTGGCATTGCATGTATCTAAATGTTTAACGTGTCAGAAGGTTAAGATTGAGCATCAGAGACCATCAGGGACCCTTCAGCCTTTGGAGATTCCACAATGGAAATGGGAGAGTATCGCAATGGATTTTGTGATAGGTTTGCCTAGAACCCGATCTAGTTGTGACGCTATTTGGGTGGTTGTGGATCGACTAAAAAAATCAGCTCATTTTCTTCCTATCCGAATAAGTTGCACAATGGAGGAATTGGCTCGAATGTATATCAAAGAGATTGTCAGGTTGCATGGTGTGCCTTCTACTATCATATCTGACAGAGATCCTCGTTTCACATCAAGATTCTGGGGAGCTTTTCAGCGTGCATTTGGGACTCAGTTAAGCTTGAGTACTGCGTATCACTCTCAGACAGATGGTCAGTCAGAAAGAACTATTCAGACCTTGGAGGATATGCTAAGGGCTTGTGTTTTGGACCAGCCTGCGAGTTGGGATCGGTATATGCCATTGATAGAATTTGCTTATAATAATAGCTATCATGCGAGCATCGGAATGGCTCCATATGAGGCTCTGTATGGCAGAAAATGTCAGTCTCCACTATGTTGGTATGAAACTGGAGAAAGGAGTTTATTAGGGCCTGAAATGATAGCTGAAACGACTGAGCAGATAAAGAAGATTCGTAGTCGAATGCTTATAGCCCAAAGCCGCCAGAAGAGCTATGCTGATCAGAGGCGAAAGCCTTTGGAATTCGAAGAAGGAGAACATGTCTTTTTGAAAGTTACACCAACCACTGGCGTGGGAAGAGCTATTAAGACCAAAAAACTGAATCCTCGTTATATTGGACCGTTTGAGATTCTGAAGAGAATTGGGCCAGTGGCTTATAGAATTGCCTTACCGTCATACCTTTCGAATTTGCACGATGTATTTCATGTATCACAGCTTCGGAAGTATACTCCTGATGCAAGTCATGTTCTAGAACCAGAACCAATCCAAGTGAGAGGAGATCTAACACTTCCAGTAGCCCCGGTAAGAATTGATGACACCAGTGTTAAACGATTACGAGGAAGGGAAGTATCATTGGTAAAAATAGCTTGGAGTCGAGCTGGTATCGAGGAACATACCTGGGAACTCGAATCAGATATGCGAAAGGACTATCCAAATCTCTTTTCAGGTAACTAGATTTGAATTTTGAGGGCAAAATTCTTTATTAGGTGGGTAGGATGTAAACCCCGGTTAAATTAGTTAGTAAATTAGTTTTTAATAAGGAGGATTAGAAATGTGAATATTATATTAAATTAGGATAGAGCTCATCGAAACGAGAATTTTGACACCAATTTCGAAGAAAACGGTCTAAAATTGGACCGAACGAGCCGAACCGGTTGAACCGGACCCGAACCGGGCCGTCGGTCCAACCGGACCAACATATTAAATGAGCACGGAGCTCATTTCCTTCACAACACGCAATAGAGGCAGCAGCGCTCCAGGGAAGAAAAAGAAGGGAAAACATTCCCGAAACACTTACGGTGAGTTCCCGCTCCCGTAACTTCTCCGTCCGAGCTCCGATTGCCGCACCATTTGCGGCCACGCGTTCACCGCGTCGAGCTCTACATTTCTACCGGAACAATTTCTTTGGTAAGCCACTAATCACTTCCAGCCATTCTTTTCCCCCAATTTTCAAATAATTGGAAGAGATGTTAAATTCCTTTGATTTCTGATGTTTTAGGATCCAATTAACTTGAGGAAAACGTTTACTCTTGCTTATGTGAAGCTTGGATAAGGTGAGGATACCATAATTCTATTTTAATTTTACTGAATTTGAGCTTTGAGTATTAAATTGGGTATATATGTGTTATAAATGTGTATTAGGTTGTGAATAAATAATTGGAGCTTGAAATTGTGAATACTGGAACTTGGAGAAAGCGGATTAGTTGAGTTTTGAGGGGTTGTCTTGGTTTTGAATAAATAGCTTTGGTCGTTACGTGGAAATCGGCTAAGGTATGGTTTAGGTTTCTTGCATTTAATATATAATGTTCTGTGAAAACTTAGGCTAGACGGCCATTGGATAAGTTGGAATGCAGGTGTATGTTTAATGTTTAGTAATTTGTCGATGAATATATTTGGTTGAAGTTTATTGGATAATTAGTTATTAATCTTGGATGGTGAATGTTATTGTTGATGAACATGGTTGGTTTAGTGCTAATGATTTGGTGAATTATTGATTTGACATATTTTGTGTTAGAAGCCTAGGATTAGTGAACTATGATTCTTAGTTGAATTTTGGTTGTTAGATTTGAATATTGTATAAATATAATTGTTAATCTGAAGTAGATTTATTGTGGTGACTATTATGATGATGAGGAAGGGTATGTTGAATTGAAAAGAAAGCAGGTTTGGACCCGAAAAGGGTGGCAAAGTCCGAGTTTTAGAGGAGATGCTGCCGAAATTTTATAAAAAATTAGAGATTTTATTTAGATGATTATTTAAAAGAGATTTAGATTTAAAGGTTATATGGTTTGATTTTGAGTTTTTAAGATAGTGAGTATGTTTTAAGTTTGAAGTTTGATTCTTAGAAAAGAATGAATTATGTTTTGAATTGAAACTATTGATGGATGGAATGGGAGGTGATATAATGAAGGATAAGGATTGAATATGTTTAATGTATGATGATGAATGAGATGCAATTGAGAATGATGTGGATGTTGATGAATTATAATTGAATTATTTATATGGCTTATGAATTTGAATAATCTGAGATACGAGATTCCCTGGATTAAGTGCCGTGGCTTGCCACCACGTGTACCAGGTCGAAAACTCGATACTCTGTTGACCCTACGACGTAAGTGTGACCGGGCACTATATAAATTCCCGGGAATGTTACCCCCATTGAGCAATATTGATTATTTGAGAAAAATCTATGCATAGACTCTTGGGGATGCACGTCGGGGGACAGTCTAAGGACAATTCAGACTTGTCGGGTTGGCTGGATAACCGACAGATGAGCCTCATCAGCCATAGGACAGGCATGCATCATATGCATATTACTTGAATTACTTGCTTGTGCTCTAATTGGGTGTGCCTATCTGTATTTGTCATGCTAAATGTGTATTTGCTACCTGCAATAGTTGTAACCTTCTTGTGTTTGCCTTTATCTGTCTATCTGTCTGTGAAATGCATGATGGAGTTGGAGGTATGGAGGAATGGCAAAAATGGGATTTAGAATTACGGTTAAGTTAAGTTAGGTCTAAATATCCTTAGTGAACCACCCTTTATGGCTTCTGTTTAATACTTTAAGCTCTATAATCTGAGTGTCGGTGTTCTAGGATTGCCTCCGGCATTCCCAGGACCTTATATATTATGTGTGTGGCACCTTTACCATACTGAGAACCTCCGGTTCTCATTCCATACTATGTTGTTATTTTTCAGATGCAGGTCGAGAGGCATCTCGTTAGGCTTCTGGACTCTTGAAGCGGAGTGGTTACTGGGATATTTTGTTATGCTATGATGTATATATATGTACTTAGCTTTCTCTCCGCATGACTTATTCTTTTTGATCCTCTTAGAGGTTTATGGAGAGGCAGGATTGTGTATATGTACTTTTGGGTTTTGGATATGTATGTATATATGTGTAAATATTCTCCAGCCAGTCTTGACTTCGCAGGCTGAGTCAGGAGCTTGTTATTTTGTATCTTTGGCACTCTATTCCTACTTCTGTTATCTTATGTTTGACAGTTACAGTTTTCTTAGCACGCAAGTTAACTCGTTCCTTGAGCGTTGCGCTTTTATCTTGCGAATTTTATTTCTCCTATTCTTCAAGGCTCCTAGCATATTATAATTCTTCTGCTATTATATGTACTCATTCTATTTTAGAGGTCGTAATACCACACCACCTCTGTTTTACGGCTTAAGCGTAAAGCTTAGTGTGGTAGGGTGTTACATTATGGTATCAGAGCAGTTCGTTCCTATAGAGCCTGAAAGACGGACTGATTGTGCTTCTGTGCATTCTCTGTATATGTGTGTATGTGCTATTAGGATATCTGATTGATATAAATGGCATAAACGTTTGTGAGCATGCATTTGGAACTAAAGCATTAAACCTGCGATATTAAGACTGATCAACTTAATATCACTTGTTTAGTGTGTATAAGAACCAGATGTCGACTCGCGGACGCGGTCGCGGGCGAGGTAGAGGTAGGACAGGCACCGTTACTCCTGTACCCACAGGGACTGATCCAGTAGACTTTATGGCTGCCTTGGGAAATATGGCTGCAGCTATGCAGGCAACAGCTGAGGCACTAGGTAATAAGATAAACCAGGGTAATCACGGGAACAATAATGATGAGGATGGTCCTATGACACTTGCTATATTTCTGAAAGTTCGCCCTCCAACTTTTAGGGGAACCTCAAATCCCACTGATGCAGATAATTGGATTCAAGCTATGGAACGGTCGTTGCAGGCCCAACAGGTTCCTGAGAAGTAATGAGTTGAATTTAGAACTTATCAACTGCAAGGTGAGGCTCAGTATTGGTGACAGGGGACACAATGTATCCTGCAGGCAGGTGACGCTGTAATAGTCGGGAGATTGGTTATTTAAGAATCATGTTTTGCTTGATTGTTTTGAGAAGCCAGTACAGTTTATGCCAGAAGGGTCAGAAGCACCGGTTGTGGTGAATAGTTACTATTTAAATTCTATGATAGTAAACTGTTATGGAACCGAATGTCAGGGTATTATGTTATTAACTGCGGGAGTATCAGGTGATGATCAGAGTTTAGAGCAGATTCCCGTTGTATGTAAATTTTCAGATGTGTTTCCAGATGATATTAATGAATTTCCACCTAATCGGAAAGTTGAATTCGAAATTGAGTTGGTGCCTGGAGCCGGTCCGATTTCAATTACTCCTTATAGGATGTCACCTTTAGAAATGGCTGAACTGAAAGCTCAGCTGGAAGATCTGTTGGGTAAGCATTTTATCCGACCAAGTGTTTCTCCGTGGGGAGCGCCAGTGTTACTGGTAAAGAAGAAGGATGGGAGTATGCGGCTGTGTGTCGATTATCGGCAATTGAATAAGATCACTGTGAAGAATAAATATCCGTTGCCTAGAATCGATGATCTAATGGATCAGCTACAGGGTGCCAGTGTGTTTTCTAAGATTGACCTGCGATCCGGATATCATCAGATAAGGGTTAGAGACGAGGATATTCCGAAAACTACTTTCAGAACCCATTATGGTCATTATGAGTATACAGTGATGTCTTTCGGGTTAACTAATGCCCCGGCAGTATTTATGGATTATATGAACAGGATTTTTCGACCGTATCTGGACAAGTTTGTTATTGTCTTCATTGATGACATTCTTGTTTATTCTAAGACTGAAGAGGAACATGCTGATCATTTGCGAACTGTGCTGCAAATTCTGAGAGACAGGAAGTTATATGCTAAGTTATCTAAATGTGAGTTCTGGAAGAGTGAAGTGAAGTTTCTCGGCCACGTGGTGAGTAAGCAGGGGATAGCTGTGGATCCTGCTAAGGTGGAAGCAGTGATGAATTGGGAGCGACCAACTTCAGTGACAGAGCAGAAGTTTCTTAGGTTTGGCGGGGTATTATCCCAGATTCATTAAAGGATTTTCACAGTTCGCCTTACCTTTAACTAAGTTGACTAGGAAGGATACACCTTTTATCTGGACTCCAGAATGTGAAGAGAGTTTCCAGGCATTGAAGCACAGGTTGACTACTGCACCTGTATTGGTATTACCTGAACCAAGTGAATCGTTTGAAGTGTATTGTGATGCATCTCTAAAAGGGTTGGGGTGTGTTTTGATGCAGCACCAGAATGTTGTAGCATACGCCTCACGGCAGTTAAGGCCGCATGAGATGAACTACCTGACACACGATTTAGAACTTGCTGCTGTTGTGTTTGCTTTAAAGATTTGGAGGCACTACCTCTATGGTGTTAAGTTTCTTGTTTTTTCAGACCATAAGAGTTTGAAGTATCTTTTTGAGTAGAAAGAGTTGAATATGCGTCAGAGGAGGTGGATGGAGCTTCTGAAAGATTATGATTTTGAATTGAATTATCATCCAGGAAAAGCGAACGTTGTGGCGGACGCCTTGAGTCGAAAATCTTTATATGCAGCTTGGATGATGCTACGGGAAGAAGAATTACTAAAGGCATTTCAAGATTTGAAGTTGGGAATTAGAGAAGAATCTGGAATTTTGTGTTTGAGTCAGTTGCAGATTTCAAGTGATTTTAAATCAGAACTTCTGAAGGCTCATCAAGATAGTGAAGCGTTACGTAAGGTACTACCAGCAGTTGAACAGGGAAAACAGTGGAGAATGTCAGAAGGTCATGATGGTTTATGGAGGTTCAAGAACCGGATTATTGTGCCTGATGTTGGAGACCTGCGACAAAGTATCTTGAAGGAAGCTCATAAGAGCGGGTTTTCAATTCACCCAGGGAGCACTAAAATGTATCAGGATCTGAAAGCGATGTTCTGGTGGCCAGGTATGAAGAATGATGTGGCATTGCATGTATCTAAATGTTTAACGTGTCAGAAGGTTAAGATTGAGCATCAGAGACCATCAGGGACCCTTCAGCCTTTGGAGATTCCACAATGGAAATGGGAGAGTATCGCAATGGATTTTGTGATAGGTTTGCCTAGAACCCGATCTAGTTGTGACGCTATTTGGGTGGTTGTGGATCGACTAAAAAAATCAGCTCATTTTCTTCCTATCCGAATAAGTTGCACAATGGAGGAATTGGCTCGAATGTATATCAAAGAGATTGTCAGGTTGCATGGTGTGCCTTCTACTATCATATCTGACAGAGATCCTCGTTTCACATCAAGATTCTGGGGAGCTTTTCAGCGTGCATTTGGGACTCAGTTAAGCTTGAGTACTGCGTATCACCCTCAGACAGATGGTCAGTCAGAAAGAACTATTCAGACCTTGGAGGATATGCTAAGGGCTTGTGTTTTGGACCAGCCTGCGAGTTGGGATCGGTATATGCCATTGATAGAATTTGCTTATAATAATAGCTATCATGCGAGCATCGGAATGGCTCCATATGAGGCTCTGTATGGCAGAAAATGTCAGTCTCCACTATGTTGGTATGAAACTGGAGAAAGGAGTTTATTAGGGCCTGAAATGATAGCTGAAACGACTGAGCAGATAAAGAAGATTCGTAGTCGAATGCTTATAGCCCAAAGCCGCCAGAAGAGCTATGCTGATCAGAGGCGAAAGCCTTTGGAATTCGAAGAAGGAGAACATGTCTTTTTGAAAGTTACACCAACCACTGGCGTGGGAAGAGCTATTAAGACCAAAAAACTGAATCCTCGTTATATTGGACCGTTTGAGATTCTGAAGAGAATTGGGCCAGTGGCTTATAGAATTGCCTTACCGTCGTACCTTTCGAATTTGCACGATGTATTTCATGTATCACAGCTTCGGAAGTATACTCCTGATGCAAGTCATGTTCTAGAACCAGAACCAATCCAAGTGAGAGGAGATCTAACACTTCCAGTAGCCCCGGTAAGAATTGATGACACCAGTGTTAAACGATTACGAGGAAGGGAAGTATCATTGGTAAAAATAGCTTGGAGTCGAGCTGGTATCGAGGAACATACCTGGGAACTCGAATCAGATATGCGAAAGGACTATCCAAATCTCTTTTCAGGTAACTAGATTTGAATTTTGAGGGCAAAATTCTTTATTAGGTGGGTAGGATGTAAACCCCGGTTAAATTAGTTAGTAAATTAGTTTTTAATAAGGAGGATTAGAAATGTGAATATTATATTAAATTAGGATAGAGCTCATCGAAACGAGAATTTTGACACCAATTTCGAAGAAAACGGTCTAAAATTGGACCGAACGAGCCGAACCGGTTGAACCGGACCCGAACCGGGCCGTCGGTCCAACCGGACCAACATATTAAATGAGCACGGAGCTCATTTCCTTCACAACACGCAATAGAGGCAGCAGCGCTCCAGGGAAGAAAAAGAAGGGAAAACATTCCCGAAACACTTACGGTGAGTTCCCGCTCCCGTAACTTCTCCGTCCGAGCTCCGATTGCCGCACCGTTTGCGGCCACGCGTTCACCGCGTCGAGCTCTACATTTCTACCGGAACAATTTCTTTGGTAAGCCACTAATCACTTCCAGCCATTCTTTTCCCCCAATTTTCAAATAATTGGAAGAGATGTTGAATTCCTTTGATTTCTGATGTTTTAGGATCCAATTAACTTGAGGAAAACGTTTACTCTTGCTTATGTGAAGCTTGGATAAGGTGAGGATACCATAATTCTATTTTAATTTTACTGAATTTGAGCTTTGAGTATTAAATTGGGTATATATGTGTTATAAATGTGTATTAGGTTGTGAATAAATAATTGGAGCTTGAAATTGTGAATACTGGAACTTGGAGAAAGCGGATTAGTTGAGTTTTGAGGGGTTGTCTTGGTTTTGAATAAATAGCTTTGGTCGTTACGTGGAAATCGGCTAAGGTATGGTTTAGGTTTCTTGCATTTAATATATAATGTTCTGTGAAAACTTAGGCTAGACGGCCATTGGATAAGTTGGAATGCAGGTGTATGTTTAATGTTTAGTAATTTGTCGATGAATATATTTGGTTGAAGTTTATTGGATAATTAGTTATTAATCTTGGATGGTGAATGTTATTGTTGATGAACATGGTTGGTTTAGTGCTAATGATTTGGTGAATTATTGATTTGACATATTTTGTGTTAGAAGCCTAGGATTAGTGAACTATGATTCTTAGTTGAATTTTGGTTGTTAGATTTGAATATTGTATGAATATAATTGTTAATCTGAAGTAGATTTATTGTGGTGACTATTATGATGATGAGGAAGGGTATGTTGAATTGAAAAGAAAGCAGGTTTGGACCCGAAAAGGGTGGCAAAGTCCGAGTTTTAGAGGAGATGCTGCCGAAATTTTATAAAAAATTAGAGATTTTATTTAGATGATTATTTAAAAGAGATTTAGATTTAAAGGTTATATGGTTTGATTTTGAGTTATTAAGATAGTGAGTATGTTTTAAGTTTGAAGTTTGATTCTTAGAAAAGAATGAATTATGTTTTGAATTGAAACTATTGATGGATGGAATGGGAGGTGATATAATGAAGGATAAGGATTGAATATGTTTAATGTATGATGATGAATGAGATGCAATTGAGAATGATGTGGATGTTGATGAATTATAATTGAATTATTTATATGGCTTATGAATTTGAATAATCTGAGATACGAGATTCCCTGGATTAAGTGCCGTGGCTTGCCACCACGTGTACCAGGTTGAAAACTCGATACTCTGTTGACCCTACGACGTAAGTGTGACCGGGCACTATATAAATTCCCGGGAATGTTACCCCCATTGAGCAATATTGATTATTTGAGAAAAATCTATGCATAGACTCTTGGGGATGCACGTCGGGGGACAGTCTAAGGACAATTCAGACTTGTCGGGTTGGCTGGATAACCGACAGATGAGCCTCATCAGCCATAGGACAGGCATGCATCATATGCATATTACTTGAATTACTTGCTTGTGCTCTAATTGGGTGTGCCTATCTGTATTTGTCATGCTAAATGTGTATTTGCTACCTGCAATAGTTGTAACCTTCTTGTGTTTGCCTTTATCTGTCTATCTGTCTGTGAAATGCATGATGGAGTTGGAGGTATGGAGGAATGGCAAAAATGGGATTTAGAATTACGGTTAAGTTAAGTTAGGTCTAAATATCCTTAGTGAACCACCCTTTATGGCTTCTGTTTAATACTATAAGCTCTATAATCTGAGTGTCGGTGTTCTAGGATTGCCTCCGGCATTCCCAGGACCTTATATATTATGTGTGTGGCACCTTTACCATACTGAGAACCTCCGGTTCTCATTCCATACTATGTTGTTATTTTTCAGATGCAGGTCGAGAGGCATCTCGTTAGGCTTCTGGACTCTTGAAGCGGAGTGGTTACTGGGATATTTTGTTATGCTATGATGTATATATATGTACTTAGCTTTCTCTCCGCATGACTTATTCTTTTTGATCCTCTTAGAGGTTTATGGAGAGGCAGGATTGTGTATATGTACTTTTGGGTTTTGGATATGTATGTATATATGTGTAAATATTCTCCGGCCAGTCTTGACTTCGCAGGCTGAGTCAGGAGCTTGTTATTTTGTATCTTTGGCACTCTATTCCTACTTCCGTTATCTTATGTTTGACAGTTACAGTTTTCTTAGCACGCAAGTTAACTCGTTCCTTGAGCGTTGCGCTTTTATCTTGCGAATTTTATTTCTCCTATTCTTCAAGGCTCCTAGCATATTATAATTCTTCTGCTATTATATGTACTCATTCTATTTTAGAGGTCGTAATACCACACCACCTCTGTTTTACGGCTTAAGCGTAAAGCTTAGTGTGGTAGGGTGTTACAGAAAGACTCAAATTCGCGACTTTTTAGGTGAATTTGAGAAGATTATATCATTTAAATTATACTTTGTTGGCAAAGAAAGAAATACTCTTAAATCTTAATTATATATTAAATAGACTAATTATTTATTAGGCTCATTCTTATACAAATAAAAATTTATCTTAGTTTTATATCTGTAATATTTTATACCAATTAGCTTTAAAGTTTAATTATTTTTTGAATAAACTAATAAAAAAGTAATACAAATAATTATTTAAATATAATTGTATTTTAATTTTTCATTCTATTACGTACACGTTAGGATAATTTGAAATAAAAGATAATGGACTTGTTGTAACTGCCATATATTTTGTGCTTTGACTGCGTCGTCATCTGAGAATTATGGCGCCTTCATAGAGACCGAATTTCTCCTACAGAGTCGATTTTGTGTTTGGAGATTCATGGCAGAGGTAGAAAAGAGTGGGTTCAAGAGCGTCAAAATCTATGGCTAACCAGAACGATAGTGGAAGCACCGCCAGAAATGAAGATGCTTAAAAGACATCGCATCGACAATAACAAAGTAATGGAAGAATTCGATCAAGTTTTCCTACATATTTTTGTAATGTAAAAGTCCTAATGTGTTAAACGAGAGAATTAGTTTTTTTTGTCAGTATCCAATTTGTTTATTCAGCCCATAACAAAAAAAAGAAAAAATAATAACAGTAATAAATAAATTTAATTTACCTCATAATTTTTAATAATATATTGACTTTTAAAGAGTACTGCACTTTTTACTTTACCTGAAATGCACCAGCTTTGCAAAAAATTACTAATAATTTTAATAAAAAAATTGGGACATATAAAGATCCGCCAGGGTGTATATATAGGGATAGTTTTGGCATTATGAATTATAAGGTGTATAGATACAAAGGTGTATGTATATGTGCATTTCAAGTGTAAATTGATCATTTGTCTTCCTTAACAATATAGTATATTTTAATAGCAGATTATTATTTTTACTCATAAAAATTTAGAATATCGATAAATCTATCCATAAATAAACAAACGAATATAATTTTGTACTCATGAAAGGTAAAAAACTGTCATTTCTATAAGAATAAAATTATATTTTTGGTATTTTTGTTATAAAAAAATTATTTTTTTGATACAAAACTAATTATATTTATTCATAATTAAATTTATTAGTATTGTAATTAGACTAATAATATACAGTTAAACACATATACATTTATACAAAAATTCATTATAAGATTTAATTTTTTTCTTTTTACACAGCACTTTTGATAGTGATACATATAAAAATACGGAACAACCATATATTTCACTTCAATTTAACATGTTAGAATCTTAACAATATTAAGGCTATTTATTTCTCTATCAGTGACTAATCCATTTTATAAGGCACGCTAATATGAGAATAAAGTTGTTTCAATCAATTTGATCCCATTGTTAAATCAATTTAATCATCAAGTATTAAGGAAAACAATTCAATTATCTTTATTTAACATTTAATTTACTAATACTACATATTATTAAATTTTAATATTATGTTAGGTAGCTCATAATTAGAACAACAAAATTTTTTAACTTTTTAATTAAAATATAAATAAATGATGTAATTATTACTTTTTAATTAGTAAATTTTAGTTAGAATAATTCTTCACATACAAATGTTTTTTTATACAAATCTTTACAACTCATTTAGGGGTGAGCACGGGTAGCGGGTACCCGAACCAATTAAATTGGTTTTGGAACCAATGGGTAATCGGGTCCAACCCAAACCAAACTGATGATCTTTGTTAGTGATTGGTTCGGATATCGGTTCTGGAGTGCGGAACCCGAACCAACCCGCGAATCCGATCATATATTAATTAAATAAAAAAATAAAAAATATATATGACTTTTTCATTAGACAAAAATAATCACTATTAATATGTATGGATTTTAATGAGTTTAGTTTTTAATGTATTTGGTATTTAACATGTTTGGATTATTTCTATTGATGTTACATGTTTATTGTACTTGTTGAATTTTTAAGATAAAAATTTGGTTTTTTTTATGAATTTCAAAGTCATTGGGTACCCAATTATCCGAACCGAACCAATCCATTCTTAATAGGTTTGGTTTGGTTTGGGTATATGTATCAAACAATACAAATCCGAACCAAACCAAACCAATTATATTTTGATCGGTTCGATTCTAATTTTACCATAAACCCGAACCAAACCAACCCATGCTCACCCCTAAAGTCATTTATATTAACGCGTTTCGAACCGTTACTGCACCTTTCTTCTTCTTCTTCTTACTTCACGTTCTTCTTCTTCTTCCTCTTCTTCTTCTTTTCTTTCGTTTCTTGCCATCTCTTTCTCCTTCTTCATTTACGTGCTTTTCTCTCTGTTTTCTTTCTTCATTATTTTCGATTTCTATTGTTTTTTGACATCAAGCTCTGAAATCATTTTTGAAGAAGAAGAAGCAGCAAAAGATGAGGAGGAGAAAGAAAAAGAATTCAGAATGAATTATGCATAAGGTGTACTTCAACGAATTTTGGGTGTATTTCTTAAATCCTTTGGGTATAGTTTTGTAATCCTTTTGGTGTCGTTTGGGTGTATTTCTGTAATCGTTTGGGTGTATTTCTGAAGTTCCATTATCTTCAAATATGGTAAGAAACTCGTTTTCATGGAGGAAGAAGAAGAAGAGTCGTTCATAATGTATGGTGAGTAACGCGCTTTGGAAACAGGAAATGGTTGAATAAAGTGCGTTTATTTACTCTTGAACGTGGGAGTATAATGCGTGTGTTTTGTTGAACTTGTGCCAATTTATAAGACTTATAATAAGCCAAAAAGACTTGTATGTGTACTCTTTTAATTAATTATTGTTTCCTTAACTTTATAGAGTTGCAAACTCCCGTTCACAACACATTTGGCAGAGACACGATTAACAGCTATTCATTCCCATTTGTTGAAGTCTTAGCTTCTAGCTAAATGGTTCGTAAGCGATTTCAGGCACAGGAACCCAAAACAGGTAGCTTTTCTAGCAACACAAAAATTGAATTATTGGATCTCACGTATTCTAGTACCATTTCAATTTCGGCTGACCATTTATAATAGTATCCAACCTTGCACACAAGCTGTTCGATGAAATGTTTCACACAAGTATCTTAGAGCTTTTGTTATTTTCTTTTAGTTTACAAATTGCATCACCAATAACTAGAATGCACTTAAGACTAGTTAATCTAGTTTGAGCCAAATCAGTTTATTATTTAGTTTTTTAATTTATTATTTATATGACTCACCCAACCACTTGAATCAGTCTGGAGGAAGCTTTATTTCATCTATTTATTGAAGTTTGATCGGGACATTGGGTTTCTTTACTGTTTTTAAATGCAGGTCTATACTATGCTCAGAACTTCCTAAAGAAAATTGGGTTAGGAAAAGAGAACTATTACTTCTGGAAACAAATCGGTAAGGCTTTGCTTTGCACCTACGCAATTGCAGGTGCAGTGTGGCTATACAACGAGACATCACCACTGGGGTGGTGGACATTGAAGCCGCGACCAAAAGAAGAGTGGGAACTAGCCCACTTGTATGAGTACCGGCAGTTCCCATACCCCGGAGATGAGGAAGCAATGCAGGAGTTCATTGCAAAGGGTGGAATGATTGGAACAACCATTGGTCCTAAAGGGACTATTGAGACTGATAAGGATGCATTGAATTACCAGAAACAGCTACAGGATAAGAAGTTTGAGCAAGAAGCTCTGAAAATGTGGATGAGGATGAGGAATGAGGTCATTGCTGAGCTTCAGGAACAAGACTTTGATTTGGAATGACTCTAGTGAAACTTGACAATTAGATAATATGAACTTTTTGTGTGGCTGAAAAACAAAATGTTGGGAAAACAGTTCATGGTAGTAAATAGATTTTGCATATTAAAGGGTTTCAGTTTTATAATCTCAATAAATAGACTTTGTATAAGTGTAAAAGGCTAATCATTCTGTTCTTTGATAATGAATAACGTGTCTTACCCTGTAATTTACCTTTTTGTTTGTAAGTTTTATTCTTTACAATGTTCATGCAGTTGGAATGCAATAGAATTATCAAATGGATAATTGCCGCTTTTGTAAAGCTTTTATCTATTCTAAAATAATAACAAGCAAACGCAAAACGAATATTCTAAAACGTGATTAGGAAAGTTTTTTTTTTCCTGCTGTTGGATTCACCAGTGAGTCAGTGACTTCTATTCTCGTTGCATAATGTAAATATTGTATAATTGGTAGAGTAAAGAAGAAGCAATCGGTACGCAAATTCATAGTAAAGCAATATTACTAACCGTGTATGGATGACTTAAACGGTTAAACCAAATGGAAAAAAGGAACACTTGGTTTGGTTGTTATGAACGGTGACGGTATACCA
Source organism: Arachis hypogaea (assembly GCF_003086295.3). Lineage (NCBI taxonomy): Eukaryota > Viridiplantae > Streptophyta > Magnoliopsida > Fabales > Fabaceae > Arachis > Arachis hypogaea. Next base: position 32,191,632 of record NC_092046.1, read on the forward strand.
AAAATATAAATTTTTTGTATATAAATAATTTTAAAATGACTCAAAAATATGATAAAAAAAGAGTTAAATTTTTTTGAAAGGTGTTGGGTAAAAGAATGGAATCTAAAAAAAATACTTTGAAGAATTGAATTTTTTTAGTGGGAACTAAATGAGTGGAAATGGATTGATTGGATTTAGAGCGTAAAGAGTATCCTCTAGTTAAAAAGAAAATCAAACTAGATGTTCCTTCATTAATGCCACATGTCATGAGCATCCCTTTTATTTGGACACCTTCTTGTCATGGACACCCAAGAACTTTAGTTTAACTTGTGAGAATTAACTTCCTCTATTTTTAGTTAAAAAGACTTGAAATGATAGGAATACCTAAAAATATTTTCTGTCAACTACCTTATTTAGTAACAAGTCTTGAAGCAAAAGGAGTAGGTCAAAACATCACATTGTAATCATTGGACAATGGATTCTCTCCTCAAAATAGTTTTACACTATAAAAGGGCATCAAGCCACCTCTTTAAAGGATTTTTTTTTTCTGAAACTTAGAAGCTCAAAATCCTATCTTTTTCTCTCCTCAAATTTCTCTCATTGTTCTTCATTTTATTCATCAACTTTACAAGCAAAATTAGCATTTGGGTGTTACGTTCTACCAGAACACCCGACAACAAAACTAATCAACCTCTGTCCACTCTAAGAAAGTTTATTCATCCTCTTATGATATTAGTAGAGGTCTCAATACTTGTTCTCCACCTCTATTCTTCATCATTAGTTCTTGTATTATTTATTTGCCATTAATAAAAGTATTTTTCTTACAAATTTATTTACTCCAAATCTCTCATCTTAACCATTTTTCACTTAATCTATTTTTTCACAAAACTTATCCTACTCAAACGTTTTCCTCGAAAGAACGAGTGAATTTATAGTAAAATATTCACCTATTTTTACTCCACTTGTCCCCACTACCTATTATAAATAGGTGGATACTACAATGAAGACTTTATTATTGTCTTCATGTAAAAATATTTTCTTTTGACCTTTAAATGATGGATTGGAGAGTTAGATTTTGATATTTATAAAAGTGTTGTCTTTATTTAAAGTGTGGCTAAATAAATAAATCATACTTTTAAACAAAGCATTTTTATGAAAAGATGTTTTTGCCATCATTTAAGTAGTTGCCTTATAAATATCAAGTGTTTCATTGAAGTTATATAGGATGCACATTTTTATAGATAAATATCATTTATAATTTTACGCATCAAAACCGAACATGTCCTAACTGTTGGATGTTTCCGTTAATCTGAATAATTGTGATCAGCTTACAAGTTACAACCTTTTAGCTCATGCATCAGCAAGTTGTAAATACTATGAAGTAAAATGTTATTATAGCATTTGAGATATCATACTACCAGTTCATATAATTTCATACAACAAAATATAACATTTATTTTGTTTCTTTTACCAAAATCATTAGTAAATTTGCAACTAAAATTTATCATTGTAATTATTGTAGTTCATCTCTTGACAACAATAATTACATCTATATATTTTTCTACAACCAGATACAAATCCAAACAATACAATTTTAGAATACACTTCTGGATATTTGCTGCAAATCGTTGAGGCTACTACTCTTGCTAGACTTGCTTCTTCTATAACTCTTTGAAGATGTCAAATACTCAAATAGAATCTGTACAAGATGTCTCTGGTACAGATTGAGAGATGGATCGAGAACTTGCGGGTTGAGGCAGATGCCGGATCACTTGCCTGGAGCAATGGGGGGTGGTACCTGCAAAGACACTCCGACGCTCAAGTCAGAATGGATCTAAGAGGTAGAAAGTGTGAGGAATGAATGAATATCTGGAGGGACCTGGGTCCTCTATTTATAGACGATGATAGTTATCTTATCTTATCTTGTTTGGCTAAGATAAGAGAGGTGTTTGAATTTGAAAGTTGGTTAGGAGCTTTGAAGGGCCGGTTCTGGGCCTTCAGGTCGAAACGGTTCGTTCCCGAGTAACCGGGTACGAGGACCGTTCCGTGCGCAGGATCCGTGGGTCGGATCCGTAACAGTTGCCCCCGCAGCGGGAGAGCGAGCGAGATCGGTCTGTCGCTGGGAGACGTTTGTTTTCGTTGTGGGCTCAATTTTTTCTCGGGTGCCCGTCTGGTTCCTTTGAGATGAGGTCGGCGTCTTGGTTTCGTGTTGTGGAAGATTCGTCTGACCGTTTAGGTCTGACGTGACTCTTCCGTATCAGTCGCGCCCGTTGCGTTCTTCGAGGCGTCACTTTTTTCGATGGGGGTATTTATTGCGAGCCGCGTTTTTTCTTTTTTGCCCTTGCATTTGCTTTGCTTTCTGGGGGTATTTTCGTCGTTTTACTTTTTTCAAAAACCGTTTTGGTTTTCCTTCTTCAGTTCCCTCGTTTTTCTTTATTTCTCTATTGCTTCTTTTTCCAATCAGAGCATTTTCCATTCTCCATTTCGCATTCTGTGGTTTCGACTGGTCTTCTTCTGTGGCATTTTTCCTTTGGGTTCACTTCCTTTGATTTATCAGGTTGATATTTCTCTGTTTTTTTTGTTTCTTCTGCCTTATCTTCTTCTGCCTTTGTTTCATTTCTGCTAAGTGTGGATTGGGAGTAGTTTTATGGTGTAAGATAGCTTTGTTGGGGTAGTGGGTTCCATAAGGGGGGCGAGTGCCACCGTATAATTGGTGGTGTATGGTGGTGTTTGTTTTGGTTTCATCCGCCGTTTTCTGCCGTGGATTTTGGCTGACGGTGGTGCTCGTCGCTATTTTAGGTATGGCTCGTCGAAGGATGGAGGGTGTGAGGGCTCCGGTGGCCCCGGCGGGGGGTGTCCCCGGTCTTTTCTCTTGGGTCACTAGTGATGTCTGGGGGACGCCATCGCGGGTGACGGAGGCTGATCTCCAAAGGCTTCGTGATGAAGGGGCTGTCTGTGGGGGTGGCGATGCTGAACGCCACTATGAACTTTCTCTTCCTGGGGTTGACGAGAGGGTTTGTTATACCAATCTCAACTCCCCGACTGTGCCGGATTGGATGTGGGTGTATGAGGCGATGTTTACCCAGCTTGGTGTTCGGCTTCCCTTCTCCCCTTTTGTTCAGCAGTTATTGAGCCGGTGCTCCGTGGCACCGTCCCAGCTACATCCGAATAGCTGGGCGGCGATACGGTCTTTTGAGCTTGTCTGTGATTTTTTGGAGCTCCCTGCTTCCGTAAACGTTTTCCTTTTTCTTTTCTTGTGTACCCTTCCGACCAAGGAGGGAAAGCACAAGAAAGGGTATGTGTCTTTCAGTGCTCAGCCCCATCGTCGGGTTTTCGGTTTGTATGAAGATTCCTTTCATGGTTTTAAGAGTGGTTATTTTAAGGTTCGTCCCGTGAGGGGGCATCATCCTTTTTGGTTGACGTTGGAGGGTGAACGTCGATTCCCCACTTATTGGAACTTTAAGGCGGGTCCGTCCGTGTTTACTCGGGTTTCGAAGGAGTTCCTGTCCCCGAAGGAGCGGGATATCGCTCTTGTTCTGTGGCAGTTATTTGGAGAGCGTCCTCTTAATCCTCAGGACGTGATGGGTGATCCGGTTGCTTGCCGGTCGTATGTTGGTGTGTGTCTGTTTTTTCTTGGTTTTTATGTTTTGTTTCCCGTTTTCGTAACTTGGGATTTTTGTTTTCTTGCAGTTGAGATGGCTGGTGGCTTGACATCCTTGGCACGTTTGAAGGCGGCGATGGCCCAGGAGGAGAGGTCGTCGTCCCCGGCTACTCCTGTTTCTAACCCCGTCGTGGGGTCGCGGGCCGTTTCTCAAGAGGTGGTTTCCTCGGGTGTGCGGGCCGATGCCCAGGTTTCTCCTGGCCCTGCGAACTCGCCTGAGGTTGTCGTGGTGACGGCCGCTGAGGCTTCTCGGAAGAGAAAAAGGCATGAGGGGCCGAGCAGCGAGACCTTTGAGGAAGAGGATCTTGTGCCTAGCGTGATGGACCGACGCTTTGATGCCCTGGGGTTCCTCGGAGCCATTTTTTGATGGCTGTGATGTTTCGTTTCAGGCCAAGTCGGTGTATCGTGCCCTCCTTCGGTCTGCCGTTGTTGTTCGGAAGGCTGAGCCTGTGATGGCTCAGGTTGGTTTGTTGGATAAGAAGCTTCATCACTCCTAGACTGAGGTGGCTAAGTTGAAGGAGGAGCTTGAGGCTGCCGAGGCTGCGAAGGAGAGGGCAGTGAAGTCTTCTGAGGAAGCCGGGGCAGAGATTCTCCGACTTGCCGAGGTTGAGGCTTCGCTTCTTTCCCAATTGGCAGAGGAGCGGCAGCGGGATTCAGATGCGGGTTCTCAAGCTGCCGTGCTTCTCGCTGAGTCGGAGACTTTGAAGGCCGAGATTGTTGCCTTGAAGCGGGAGAAGACGGAGCTATTGGGTGATGCGAAGGATGCGATTGCGGCTACCGAGGAGACAATGAGGGCTCAGGCTTTAGTGCTGGCTCCGGGAGTGGATGGGTCCGTAATGGGAGCCTTCAAGACTGTTCGTGACGCCAGATTGTCGACCTTGAGTAGCTTTCTTATCTTTGTAATTTTGTATTTTTTGTTTAGACTTGATTTGTTTTTCGGAAATTTTGGTTTGGCCGTGGGCCGTGTAACCGTGACTTCATAATTTCGTTTTTCGTTTAATGACTATTTCGGCCGTTCGGGCCTTTTTATATATTCCGTTTAAAGCTATTCCGTTTTATTGGTTTCCTCGGGCCGTCGTTTGGTCGGGTTTTTGTGGATATCCGTGTGTTGGGCCTGGGGGGTGATCAGTCCCTCAATCGTGGCCGCGTTTTTGTTTTGTATTTGAAACGTTAAAAAAGGGTGGAAATAGCCTTTTGATGAAATATTTAAAGTTTGGGCCTCGTTAAAACCTTCCATTAGTGGGGGAAAGAGTACCCGAGTTTGATACTTAAGCGAAAGTAAAAGTTCAAGAGTCGAAAAATGGGAAGATACATAAATAAATAAAGGTGAGGGAAAGGGGGGGTGATTTAGTTGGGTTGGCCTAGGTGTAGTATCGCCGTAAATTGGCGGCGTTCCAAGTCCTCGGAACTTCGACGCCGTTAAGCCGTTCGAGTTTATATGCTCCCTTTCCGATTACCGCTTTGATCCTGTATGGTCCTTCCCAGTTGGGAGTGAGTTTCCCTTCTCCTGGGGTCGGGGGACCGATATCGTTTCGTCGTAAGATGAGGTCGTCAGTTGCGAATTCTCGCTGGATGACTCCGTGGTTGTATCTTAGGCTGATTCTCTGTTTTAGGGCTAGCTCTCTTAGATGGGCTATGCTTCTTGTTTCGTCAATGAGGTCTCGTTCTGCTTCTTCGTCGTTACCTCCGACCGTTTTTCTGGGGCTTGGGTCTCCGATCTCCACCGGAATGACCGCCTCCACACCGTATGTTAATCGGAAAGGTGTTTCTCCCGTGGTCGTCTGAGGTGTGGTTTGGTATGACCATAGGACCGATCCGAGTTCGTCGACCCATAGTCCTTTGGCTTCGCTGAGCTGCTTTTTGAGTCCTTTGACGATTATTTTGTTCGTGAATTCCACCTGTCCGTTTGTCTGAGGGTGTTCTACCGAGCTGAAGCGGTGAGATACACGTAGCCCTTCTAGAAATTCTCTGAACTTTTTGTCGGCAAATTGGGTTCCGTTGTCCGAGATAACGATCTCGGGGATCTCGAATCGGGTGATGATCTGTCACCAGAGGAATTTTCGGCATTGGGTTGCTGTTATGGAGGACAGGGGTTCGGCTTCGATCCATTTAGTGTAGTAGTCTATGGCAACGATGAGGTATCTGAGTTGGCCGGGTGCCGTAGGGAAGGGCCCGACAAGGTCGATACCCCAGGTGTCGAACGGCCGTTCTGCCGATATGGTGCTGAGCTGGTGAGGGGCGGCTTAGTGGATATTGGCGTGCCTTTGGCATTTGTCGCAGTTTTTAACTATTTGTATGGAGTCTCGGATGATTGCGGGCCAGAAGTAGCCTGCCCTGATGACCTTTTGGGCCAACGTTTTGCCTCCGACATGGTGGCCGCAGCAGCCTTCGTGGATTTCACAGAGTATGTACTCCGTGTCCCCGGGTTCAACACATTTGAGCAGGGGTTGCGAGAATCCGCGTTTGTAGAGTTGTCCTGCGACAATAGTATAGTTGGCGGCTTCCCTTGTTATTCGCTTTCCCTCTTTGGGGTCTGGCGGTAGTGTTCCATCGAGGAGGTACTGTAGGATAGGGTAGGTCCAAGATCCATGGTTTGAGAATGTCAGATGAGCGTTGGTGGTTGTTGACACGGAGGGTGATTTGACGACTTCCTGGATTAGCGACTTGTTACCGTGTCCAGGTTTAGTACTTGCTAGTTTGGAAAGCAGGTCTGCCCTGGCGTTTCGTTCTCTAGGAACGTGCTGTATGGTAACGTGCTCGAATCCTTCTTTTAGTTTGTTTACCTTGGCGAGGTATTGTTGGAGTAGGGGATCTCGTGTCTGGTAGTCTCCGTTAATTTGGGAGCTGATTACTTGGGAATCGGTATTTACCTCTATGATTTTCGCTCCGACCTCCCGGGCTAGGGCTAGGCCTGCCAAGAGGGCCTCGTATTCTGCCTGGTTGTTTGAGGTCGAGAATTCGTACCGTACTGACTGTTCGATTATGACTCCGTTGTGGCTTTCGAGTATGACTCCGGCGCCTCCGGAAGTGATGTTTGAGGAGCCGTCAACGTGTAGCTTCCATGACTCGGGGGTGGGGTCTCCTGGTGTCATTTCGGCGATAAAGTCGTCCATGGCTTGTGCTTTGATCGCGTATCGGGGTTCGAACTTGATATCGAACTGGGATAGTTCGATGGACCATGCTAGCATTCTACCTGCTAGGTCGGGTTTCTGTAATACCTGCTTAACCGCTTGGTCGGTTCGGACCGTCACGGAATGGGCCTGGAAGTATTGTCGCAGGCGCCGGGAGGCCGTAAGGAGTGCGAAAGCTAGCTTTTCTAAGCGTGAGTAACGGCTCTCCGCGTTCTGTAAGACCTTGCTTATGAAGTATACGGGTTTTTGCTCTTTTTTCTCGTCTTCACGGATAAGTGCTGTTGCGAGCACCTCTTCCGTTATGGAGAGGTACAGGTAGAGTGTTTCCCCTGTCTGGGGTTTGGCGAGGATTGGTGGTTCCGTTAGGACTTTCTTAAAATGTTGGAAAGCTTCTTCACATTCCGTCTCCCATTTGAAAGGTGTTCCTTTTTTCATTAGTTTGAAGAAGGGGATTGCCTTTTGAGCCGATGCCCCGAGGAAACGTGATAACGCCGTCAATTGGCCGGTGAGTTTTTGGATCTCTTTGAGGTTTTTTGGGCTTGTCATTTCGAGGATGGCACGACATTTTTCTGGGTTTGCTTCAACTCCGCGTTGTGTGATCATGAAGCCGAGAAATTTTCCTGCCTCCATTCCGAAGGCACATTTTGTTGGGTTGAGCCACATTTGGTGCTTTCGTAGGGTGTTCATGATGACTTTGAGGTCGTTAGTGAGTTGTTCGCCGGATTCAGTTTTGGCGAGCATGTCGTCTATATAGACTTCTAATTTGCTTCCGGACAGGCAGGAAAATATTTTGTTGATGAGTCTTTGATAGGTGGCTCCGGCATTTTTTAGGCCGAAGGGCATCATTGTGTAGCAGTATGTCCCGTCTGGGGTGATGAACGCTGTCTTCTCTTCGTCTGGTCGGTGCATCGGGATCTGGTTGTAGCCGGAATATGCGTCCATGAAGCTGAGGTATCGGTGGCCGGATGCGGCGTCTACTAGTCCATCGATGTTTGGTAGGGGAAAGGCATCTTTTGGGCAGGCCTTGTTGAGGTCCGTGTAGTCGACGCACATTCGCTATTTCCCGTTAGATTTCTTTACTAGCACGACGTTTACTAACCAGGTCGTGTAGGGGAGTTCCCTGATGAAGTTGGCTTCGAGTAGGGCTTTAACTTGCTTTTTGACCTCGGCGGCCCGGTCAGGTGACATTTTTCGTCTCCTTTGTGCCACGGGTTTGGCTTTGGGATCTACGGCGAGTCGGTGGGACATTAGGTCGGGGCTTATTCCCGGCATGTCGGCTGGTGTGAATGCAAACAAGTTTCTATTTTGTTTCAGGAGTTGAGAAAGTTCCTCTTTGAGGTCATATGGGAGGTTCCTATTAATGAAGGTGTATTCATCTTTGGTTGGCCCTATTTGTAGTTTTTCCATATCTCCTTCTGGTTCTGGCCTGGGTTGGCCGTCTTGTCGGGCGTCCAGATCGGCTAGGAATACCCCGGCCGCATCTCGGGACTTCTTCCTTAGGGCTAGGCTGGTGTTGTCGCATTCGGCTGCGACTTCTCGGTCCCCGTGGATGGTACCGACGGAGCCGTCGTCGGTTCTGAACTTCATAAGGAGGTATTTGGTAAAGATGACTGCGGAGAAGTCATTAATTGTTTTCCTTCCGAGGATCACGTTATAGGCTGTGGAGTCTTTTAGGACTACGAATTCAGATAGGATTGTTGTCTTCTGGCTACTCATTCCTATGGTGATGGGAAGTGTGATTGAGCCATCTGGTTTGAGAAAGTTGTCTCCGAGTCTCGTGACGCCGTTGCGGTGTGTTTGGAGGTTGTCGTTGTGGAGCCCAAGTTTATCGAAGGCTCCTCGGAAAAGAATGTTCGAGTCTGCCCCGGTGTCTACTAGTATCCTTCGCACTAGTCCTGTTCCGATTATTGCCGAGATGACGAAGGGGGCATCCTCGGGCGAGGTGCCGTGCTGGCAATCCTCTGGTAAGAAGGTTATCATGTTGTCGGCCGCAGCGGATGGGGTTTGGTTTCTGACAGCCATTACTTTGAGATCTTTTTTCATTGTTAGTTTTGACTTGCTTGATACGTCCTTGCCTGTGATGACATTTACTATGATGGTCGGATCTTCCTCCGGGCTTTCCCTGGGGGGTTGCTTTTGGGTTCTTGGGTTATGCCCTTCTCTTTCCGGCGACCTTTCTCTTTCCGCGCGTCTTGGTTCTCTGATGATTTTGGCAAATTCTGGGAGTTTGCCGTCTCGTATGGCTTGTTCAAGGGCGTCTTTAAGGTCAAAACAATCTTGTGTTTTGTGACCGTAACCCCGGTGGTAGTCGCAGTAGAGGGTTTTGTTGCCTGCCGTTCTTTCTTTGAGTTGTCGGGCTTTTGGAATGATGCCTCGATCTGCTATTTGGTGGTATATCTCGGTAATTGGTGCCGTCAGGGGCGTGTAGTTAGAGAATTTGCCGATTCTTGGTGGTCGGATGGTATTTGTCGGTCTGGGGTGGTCTCTTTGGTTCTCTCTGGGTGGTGGGTTTTGGCGAGAAGCCGAGTTGTCGTGTTGGGTGTTGCCGTTTGTTGGCGGCGACGACCTGGCTGACTTCTTCGTCATTGATGTAATCTCTGGCGACGTTCTGGATCTCGTGCATGGTCCATACTGGTTTAGTGGTGAGGTGTTTGCGAAAATCTTCGTTCATGAGTCCGTTGGTTAGGCAAAGGCTTGCGACGGAGTCCGTGAGTCCGTCGACCGTCAGGCATTCGTCGTTGAAGCGGTCGAGGTATTTCCTTGTGGATTCGTCTTGTTTTTGCGTGATCCCCAGTAAGCTGATGGGGTGTTTGGCTTTAGTGATTCTGGTTGTGAATTGGGCCATGAATTTTCGTGTTACATCGTGAAAATTGGCTATGGATCCGTTTGGGAGGGCGTTGAACCATTTGATCGCCGGTCCTGCCAGGGTTACCGGGAAGGCTCTGCATCGGACCGCATCGGCCGCTCCTTCCAGGTTCATTCTGGCCTCAAAGGCCGTTAGATGTTCCTGGGGATCTTTGGTTCCATCATATTTCATGTCGGTAGGTTTGTCGAAACCTTTGGGGAGTTTTGCTCTTAAGATTTTTTCTGTGAAGGGTGTAGCTCCCATTATTATATGGTCGTTTCTCGTGCGCTTGGTGTTTCGGTACCTCCGATCTTCGTCTGAGTAGTGTTGATGACTCGAATCTCGGGAAGCGCTGCGGTCGTGTTTCTTGTTGTATCGCCGTTCTGGCGATTTCTCGTGTCTGTGGTCGCGTGAGGTACTGCGACCGTTTCTACTGTCGTGTCGTCGGGTTGGCGACCTGCCGCGGTGAGACTTGGATCTGGAAGTTCCGTGGCTTCCGCGTTCGTTGTTGTGTTTTTCTCTACTGGTCAATTTGCCTTCGAGTTCCTGGACCCAGAGGCAGAGATCCTGGATGATCTGTGCTGCTTTGTCCCTAGCTTTCTCGGGATGTTGTTGGTCCGTGACGACGTGGTCGTTCGTGTGGTGAACAGTGCTTGCTATTCTTGCTTGGTTTGTGACCTCCCGGGGTTCTGGGGTTGGGTTAAGCGGTCGTGAGTTATCCTGGCTTGAGGGGGTTTCCTCCAGGACGTCCCCCATCCGGCCCAGCTGGCGCAAGTCCCCACAGACGGTGCCAATGTACAAGATGTCTCTGGTACGGGTTGAGAGATGGATCGAGAACTTGCGGGTTGAGGCAGATGCCGGATCACTTGCCTGGAGCAATAGGGGGTGGTACCTGCAAAGACACTCCGACGCTCAAGTCAGAATGGATCTAAGAGGTAGAAAGTGTGAGGAATGAATGAATACCTGGAGGGACCTGGGTCCTCTATTTATAGACGATGATAGTTATCTTATCTTATCTTGTTTAGCTAAGATAAGTGATGAGCGGATAATTTATACGCTTTTTGGCATTGTTTTTAGTATGTTTTTAGTAGGATCTAGTTACTTTTAGGGATGTTTTCATTAGTTTTTATGTTAAATTCACATTTCTGGACTTTACTATGAGTTTGTGTGTTTTTCTGTGATTTCAGGTATTTTCTGGTTGAAATTGAGGGACTTGAGCAGAAATCAGATTCAGAGGTTGAAGAAGGACTGCTGATGCTGTTGGATTCTGACCTTCCTGCACTCAAAGTGGATTTTCTGGAGCTACAGAACTCGAAATGGCGTGCTTCTAATTGCGTTGGAAAGTAGACATCCAGGGCTTTCCAGCAATATATAATAGTCCATACTTTGGCGAAGAATAGATGACGTAAACTGGCGTTCAACGCCAGCTTTCTGCCCAAATCTGGCGTCCAGCGCCAGAAAAGGAGCCAAAACCAGAGTTGAACGCCCAAACTGGCACAAAAGCTGGCGTTCAACTTCAAGAAGGACCTCTACACGTGCAACACTCAAGCTCAGCCCAAGCACACACCAAGTGGGCCCCGGAAGTGGATTTATGCATCAATTACTTACTTCTGTAAACCCTAGTAGCTAATTTATTATAAATAGGACCTTTTACTATTGTATTAGACATCTTTGATCAGTTGTATGCTATCTTAGATCACGTTTGAGAGCTGGCCTCTCGGCCATGCCTGGACTTTCACTTATGTATTTTTAACAGTAGAGTTTCTACACTCCATAGATTAAGGTGTGGAGCTCTGCTGTTCCTCAAAGATTAATGCAAAGTACTACTGTTTTCTATTCAATTCATCTTATTTCGCTTCTAAGATATTCATTCGCACTTCAACCTGAATATGATGAACGTGAAAATCATCATCATTCCCTATGAACGCGTGCCTGACAACCACTTCCGTTCTACCTTCGACTGAATGACTATCTCTTATATCTCTTAATCAGAATCTTCGTGGTGTAAGCTAGAATGATGGCGGCATTCAAGAGAATTCGGAAAGTCTAAACCTTGTCTGTGGTATTCCGAGTAGGATTCAATGATTGAATGACTGTGACGAGCTTCAAACTCGCGATTGCTGGGCGTAGTGACAGACGCAAAAGGATAGTAAATCCTATTCCAGCATGATCGAGAACCGACAGATGAATAGCCGTGCCGTGACAGGGTGCGTTGATCATTTTCACTGAGAGGATAAGATGAAAGCATTGACAAAGGTGATGCCTCCAGACAATTAGCCGTGCCGTGACAGGGCATTGGATCATTTTCCCGAGAGATGACCGAAAGTAGCCATTGACAGTGGTGATGTATCACATAAAGCCAGCCATGGAAAGGAGTAAGACTGATTGGATGAAGATAGCAGGAAAGCAGAGGTTCAGAGGAACGAAAGCATCTCTATTCGCTTATCTGAAATTCTCACCAATGATTTACATAAGTATTTCTATCCCTATTTTATTATATTATTTTCGAAAACTCCATAACCATTTGATATCCGCCTGACTGAGATTTACAAGGTGACCATAGCTTGCTTCATACCAACAATCTCCGTGGGATTCGACCCTTACTCACGTAAGGTATTACTTGGACGACCCAGTGCACTTGCTGGTTAGTTATGTGAAGTTGTGAAGATATGTTTAGACCATGGTTCTGTGTATCCGTTTTTGGTGCCATTGCCGGGGAATCAATTTCGAACAACAATTCACAACCTGAGTAGCAATTTCGCATACCAATAAGAGAGGTGTTTGAATTCGAAAGTTGGTTAGGAGCTTTGAAGGACCGGTTCTGGGCTTTCAGGTCGAAACGGTTTGTTCCCGAGTAACCGGGTACGAGGACCGTTCTGTGCGCAGGATCCGTGGGTCGGATCCGTAACAGAATCTTAACAAGCTATTGTCAAGATTATTTGGTGATGGCGAGTATCAAACACTACGGTTCCTCTAAACCATGAAATCTTGTCTTCATTCAACACATTTATGTTCCCTTTGCCAGCCATGCTACATTGGTTTCTACCCTAACACTATAATTTCGAGTAAGCTTCTGGCTAACATTCTCACTACCTTGCACATTAAGTTTCACCTTATCTTCTTCCCTCCTCTGCACGATTGAGCCGAACTTGCTCCACACTCGCTCGGCGCCACTTGTGGTCCTTCTTGGAACTCTTATGAATGCCAGTGCCAGCCCCATTGACATCATTATAAAGGTCATCATCCTTGGATGCAGAACCCTTGGAAGTGTGGTGACGGAGGATGCGAATGGGGGGAAGGGGAGGAGGAGGGGGATTGGATTCCTTTGAAGCTATTCATGGGAATGGTAGGGCGACGGTGACAAAAGGAAAGAAGGTGAGGTTTGGAAGTCGTTTTTAGTGTCAACATGTTATGTTAGAGTTGAATCTTGAAAGGGTATGACTATGGTAGTGAGTGAGAGTGAGCGCTGAGTAGTGTGTGAATTGAGAGATGGAATGAGTGAGTTCCAAGTAGTAGTAGCAGACACTTGATAGTAGCACTAGCTAGCTACTTCAGACACACGGTAGCACCACGTGTGTGGGGAACAGGAATGTTGATGTTGGTGCCCTTTTTTTCGCTTTTTGTTTTTTATTTTCCTTTTTCTTCTTCCATACTATTCTTGAATTTTATTTAAAGATTAAAATAGAAACTTTAAAAATATTATGAGTTTATTGATTTTTTTTAAATATTAGACTGCAGTTGATATTTGATATGGAAATGGCTCTTTTGGTGTGTAATCTGGATTTATGAAAAAAAAATTGCAGGACCAAAATCATCGGGTCCAACCAACAAGCTCAAATAGTGAGAACAACTTCGTTATTTGGACAACCAAGTGGGAGCAGCGTTGGAATTTACATGAGTTTGAGGAAGGGCAGTTTCATCAACTTGCTAAGAACATGCCATATGCACGCCTTGTTAGGCGCAGAGAAGAATTTTTTACCTCGTTGCCACTTGTCGAACATTAGATGTAGGTGGGACTGATTTTAAGTATGGACTCTCTTCTCTTCTTTCTTATACTCACTCAAACGAAACATTTTCCTTATCTCTTGAGTAATTTTCATTATCATAAAAGTTTGAGAGAGTTGAAAGAGTGGAAGTTAAAATGGTGATCTTATTCAACTTGAAGAATATATTATTGAATTTTTAAACTATTTTTATATGTAAGTTAATTTTTTTAATATTAGTTTTGATTAGTAATAATTATTGTTATTAATGTTGTTTAGAGACATATTTATTATATTAGTATTAGTGTAGTTTAGAAACTTAATTTAGTTATGTCAGTTATAAATGCTGTAATTTTTTAATATATTTAAGTATAATACAAAAAATCTATGTGATTAGTTAACATGTTAGAGTATGTGGAGTAATTTGTTTAGTATATTTATAGTTTATATAAAATTGATGTGATTAGTTAAACTTTAGATTATGTGTTATAATTTTTTAAAAAATATATTTAGGATTAATAAAAAATATTTTATTAGTAAGACTATAAATTAAAGTATAATTGTTAGACAAAAGGGAGAAGAAATTCATGTCTGAATCCAAGGAACATGGAAGAAGAGGAGAAATTGGTGTTTATGACAGAGGAAGATTATTTTAAGGAACTGGAGACATATACTAAGAGTCTATTTAGTCGTGTATTTGCAGATAAGGTATTTTTAATAGGAATAATTGACAATGCATTGAAGGTTGTCTAAGGAAGGCCGGATGGATTCAGATCCGTGGAATTAGGATCAAACCAATTCCAATTCTTCTTTGAGAACAATAGTAATAAAAGGGTGAAGGAGTCGATTCGGATGGCTGCTTTTGGAGGTAAGGTATTGAAATATGAGCGTATTGGGATCTTCTACACCTATTATAATCACTTTGGATATGATTCAAAGTACTATCATATCTTCATGTCAAACTCTATTTCAGGTGATATTAAAGTGGAAAGCATTGGCGACTAAGTCAAGGCTAATCAGGTAGGAAAAAGAATTGACAATAACGGTAGTGATAATGCAAGTAATTTCAGCAATCAACAATCTAAGCCTTCACAACAACAAAAAAAGCCTGCCCTTTCTTAATTACTTGAAAGTTTCTCTAAGCTAAATATGAAGGATGAAAGGAATGAAGTTTCAAGGAGTACAGAATCTCCCAACCAAATTTCAGAGTTAGCTTTGTAGTCAATGACAAAATCTGATTCTCCTATTATGTTAGAAGATATCACAAGCTCCATGAATAAAATTCAAGAAGATAATTGTAACACCCTACCATACAGAGTCTTATGCTTAAGTCATAATTTAGAGATGGCAAGGTATTACGACCTCTAAAACAAAAATTTAGTACGTATAGTAGTATGAATAATTGATTATAACTAGGAGCCTTTGTAGAAAAAGGGGTAAACAAAAACCGTAACTCGAAACGCAACACTCCGATCGATAACGTAACGAGCAAAGGATAAGCTAGTGCAAGATCATATATATAAAGAGTGTCAAAAACAGGAATATCAAGACTCAAAACCCGGTTGCGAAGATAACCGGTCCGAGCATAGCAATATATACATATAATAAAATAAGGAAAACCCCAAGAAAAACCCAAAGGGACACAAATACAAAAACCTATTCTCCAAAATCTCCTATAAGAGGAGTCATCACAGTTTGTATTATTTAATGGAGATAGAAGTATCTAAACAAGATATATAAATCACAATAGAGTCCCGAGAACAAAGGATCTTCGCTAATCCAGAAGTCTCCAGCATGCCTCAATGAGAAGCCTCGCGTCCTGCATCTGAAAACCACAAAATCCGCATGGGTGAGAACCAGAGGTCCCCAGCACGGTAACAGCTTCCACATATATAATACATAATAATAGAGGAAAGCCGAAGGCAATCCTAGAACTTCCTCCAGATAATATCAAAGCTTATAAACAAGCTAAACCGTAAGCGGCAACTGACTAAAGATTCTTCAGTCTAACTAATACTTCCCTTTCCAATTCCTTCAGACCTCCCAACCACCAGCAGGAGTATAATATGGCAAACACAGTTATATCAGACAAGAGATATACAAATAAGAACAGATAGGGCATTTAGACAATTAGCAAGTAATATGCAGTCAAATAGGCAATCTCAAACAATTCATGTAGAATGCTTATGATGCATGCCTGTCCCTAGTGGCTGATGATATCATCTGTCGGTTATAGAGTCAACCCGACAAGTCCTGGTAGCTAACCATTGGACTGTCCCTCTGTCGTGCATCCCCAACTCGAGTTATACTCATCATAAACTTGATCATAATCATGATCCATATCCATCACCCTCACTGGTGAATATTTATCCATCACCATCACTGGTGAATATTTACGGGGGCGAGCTCATCCGGGCCTTTCACAGTGCCCGGCCACACTTACGACATTGGGTTAACAGAGCTTCGAGTCTCAACCTGGAGCACGTGGTGGCTAGCCACTGCTACTACCCAGGGAAACCCTCATCTCCAATGGTGGAAGTGCAAATATTCACAATTCATTCAACAGCATATATGCATTTATACTTAGCCATAAACATGGCTCCACCGTCACACGGCATAATCCAGCCATCCGGCTCACGGTTAAATCCATAACTAGCCAATTCATTAACAATTACGGCCTTTCGGCCCATGGCATAACAAGCACTTCCACCGCCATCCTCCGCATCTCACATAATCATCCATGATCCTCAATGATCATTCATTTTTTTCCCTTGCTTCACTCGCAAGTTACCACATTCACTAGCCCTTTTTCTCATGCTAGGCATATCATAATGATTTAAGACATAAGTGGTGAGATCGGAGGCTTAGAAGTATGAAATTTGGCTTTTAAAACTCAAAAATCAACTTTGGGATGAAAACAGGGCCACGCGTACGCGCACTCCACGCGCACGCGTGGATGGCCTTAAAAACTTCTCGACGCACAAGCATCATACGCGTGAACGCGTGGATTGAAAATTAGCCAAACAACACGCAAGCGTCAGCCACGCGTACGCGTGGGTGCTCTTGCGCCCCAGGCACAAAACTGGCACAACTCTGGCACAACTCTTTGGAAAATGGCTGGGCATTGGGTGCAGCACATTCGGCGTGCCCGCGCACATCACGCGCACGCGTGGATGGCGCTTTCTGGAATAACGGCGCGTACGCGCCAAGTGCGCCTACGCGTGAGGGGTCATTCTGCTAATAATTTTCTAAGTTAAAAGCTGCAGAATTCACAGATTCAAACCCCAATCTTCCGACGGTCATAACTCTCTCATTTTAAATCATTTTTCACCCGTTCTTCGAACGGCATGGACATCCCGGATCCAATTTCATTTCTAAACAGATTTGGCACAAATCAGAGATCCGTAGTCCAAGTTATGTCCCGTCAAAGTATGCCCAAAAACCAGGTTTTCATACAAAACCACAAAGTACCATTTTCAAACAAGCCACTTTCAACTCTTTTCAAAATCAATCAAAACATGCCAATTTCATCCCTTTTCTTTGAAATCAATCAAAATGTACCAAAATCAACATCAAGCCATCCTCAACTCACACATTGACATTTTACCAAAATTCCCAAAACCACATCCAACCATTTTAACACTTCTCAATCAATGGCTAAAGGACAAACACAATGTCATGTCATACATCCTTCTCATCCCAATTTCCAATAATATCAATTTCCAATCAACCATCATTATACATAATCATCATCATACTCACCAACAATATGGTACCACCCATCAATTCAACCTCAATCATTCATCATGCATATATTACAACATGCATTTTCTCATATATCACACAATCAAGGCATCAATATTCATAATCACATATATGATCACATCATATATCTCAACCATTCAACAACATCATCAATTCAATGCCTATCTTAGGGCCTCTAGCCTAAGTATTTCCTACCACATTACATATTAGATACGGAAAACCGAAACCATACCTTAGCCGATTTCCCAAGCTCAACCGGAGCACTTCCAAACCACTTGTCCACAAGCTCTCAAGGTCTCAACACCTCCAAGAACAGATTTTATCACACAAAGCCCTCTCCCAAGCTTTCCAAAATCACCAATCAAGCTCCAATATTCACATATACACAACCTAAGCCACAATCATCATACCCATACACAACATCTCAATACCCAAACCACATAGAACAACAAATTATACTAGGGTTGAGAATCTTACCACACCCAAGGTCCAAGGAGACAAGATTAACCTTCTCCTTCAAGAGAGTTGGGTCCTATAACATCAAAGAACCCAAAATCTCAACATTTTTGCTCATGAAACTCGAAATCAAGGGCTGGAATTTTGAACAGTAAAACGTGACTTACCTCAAGATTGATTGTATGGGTTTTGTAGAGCTCTCCTTGGTGAACGCGTGGCCGCAAACGGAGCGGCAATCGGAGCTCTAGATCAAAAGTTATGGTGGTTTGAAGATCAACCAAGGGAGAGAACTTGAGAGAGTGTTCTTCCCCCCTCCATATTAGTTTTCAGCGTGTTTGAGTGTATTGTGAGGAGAGAGAGTGCTGAAAACTAGGGTTTTGGTTTAGTTATGTTGGGCCAAGGGCCCACTTTGGGTCCAGTTGGTCCGGTTTGGCCTGTTCGGTCCAATCTTGGTCCGATTTCTATAAAATTGGTACCGAAATTCTCGTCTCAATCTCCTCTATCACAATTAGCCATAAAAATAATATTTTTGGCTTTCTAGAATAAATTCTCATTTATGGGTTAATTAGCCTTTAATTAACCGGGTCTTACAATAATTAGATGATAATAGAAGGAGTTAGCAATAAAAAATTGAATCTAGAATAGGTGGCAAGACAGAGTCATAATTCACTTAACCAATTGGGTGGGACAAAGCGAAGAGTCTCTGGTAAAGAAAATGAGCTTGTAGCCAACATGATGTGTGTTGAACAGGAGCTAATTATTGATCAGAAGGTAGAGAGTGTCAGCCAGTCAATGATACCCCAAGGCCCATGAGAGTGTTATCGTGGAGTTGTCGGGGTTTAGAGAGACCCCTAACGGTTCACAACCTTAAAGAGATTGTTCAATCCCACTCCCTCGAGTTAGTTTTTCTTTGTGAAACAAAAAAAATAATCTCAACCGGTGGGAAGAAAATTTAGGGCTTGTGGCTACTCTAATTGGCAAATTATTTATCCTTCTGGTAGTGCGGGTGGACTTCATTGGCATGGAAGGATGATTCTGTTGTGCAGATTATGTAACGAACAAAGGAGTAGTAGCAAAAAGGGGAAACAATATAGTGGGGTGGTGCACGAAATCGTGATCGTTCATTCCTTGGTAACGGTACCAAAAACTTAATACGCACGTTCATAATCTTAGTTCTTTGTCACAACTTCGCACAACTAACCAGCAAGTGCACTGGGTCGTCCAAGTAATAAACCTTACGTGAGTAAGGGTCGATCCCACAGAGATTGTCGGCTTGAAGCAAGCTATGGTCACCTTGTAAATCTCAGTCAGGCGGATTCAATTGGTTATGGAGATTTGATAATTAAAATATAATTAAAATATAAAATAGGATAGAAATACTTATGTAATTCATTGGTGAGAATTTTAGATAAGCTTATGGAGATGCTTCTGCTCCTTCTGAACCTCTGCTTTCCTACTGTCTTCATCCAATCATTCATACTCCTTTCCATGGTAAGCTGTATGTTGGGCATCACCGTTGTCAATGGCTACATCCCGTCCTCTCAGTGAAAATGGTCCAATTGCGTTGTCACCACACGGCTAATCATCTGTCGGTTCTCGATCATGCTAGAATAGGATTCAGTAATCCTTTTGCGTCTGTCACTACGCCCAGCACTCGCGAGTTTGAAGCTCGTCACAACCATCCCTTCCCAGATCCTACTCGGAATACCACAGACAAGGTTTAGACTTTCCAGATCTCAAGAATGGTGGCCAATAATTCTAGCCTATACCACGAAGACTCTGATCGTAGATCAGGAGGCTAAGAGATATGTATTCAAGCTTGCTTTCATGTAGAACGGAAGTGTTTGTCAGACACGCGTTCATAAGTGAGAATGGTGATGAGCATCACATAGTCATCACATTCATCATGTTCTTGTGTGCGAATGAATATCTTAGAGAAGAAATAGGCTTGAGTTGAATAGAAAAATAATAGTACTTTGCATTAATTCATGAGGAACAGCAGAGCTCCACACCTTAATCTGTGGTGTGTAGAAACTCTACCGTTGAAAATACATAAGAACAAGGTCCAGGCATGGCCGAATGGCCAGCCCCCTAAACGTGATCTCAGAACACAAAATTAGTCAAAGACTAACCAGCGATATCAAATGATAAAGAGATATCTAAAATAAATCACTAAAAGTAGTTTTTATACTAAACTAGTAGCTAGGGTTACATAAGATAAGTAAATGATGTAGAAATCCACTTCCGGGCCCACTTGGTGTGTGCTTGGGCTGAGCATTGAGCTTTCATGTATAGAGACTCTTTTTGGAATTGAACACCAGTTTGTAACTTGTTTCTGGCGTTTAACTCTGCTTTGCAACTTGTTTCTGGCGTTTAACGCCAGAATAGGACAGAAAGCTGGCGTTAAACGCCAGTTTGCGTCATCTAAAATTGGGCAAAGTATGGACTATTATATATTTCTGGAAAGTCCTGGATGTCTACTTTCCAACGCAATTGAGAGTGCGCCATTTGGGTTTCTGTAGCTCCAGAAAATCCACTTTGAGTGCAGGGAGGTCAGAATCCAACAGCATCTGCAGTCCTTCTTCAGCATCTGAATCAGATTTTTGCTCAGGTCCCTCAATTTCTGCCAGAAATTACCTAAAATCACAGAAAAATACACAAACTCATAGTAAAATCTAGAAATATGATTTTTAATTAAAAACTAATAAAAATATATTAAAAACTAACTAAATCATACTAAAAACTATGTAAAAACAATGCCAAAAAGCGTATAAATTATCCGCTCATCACAACACTAAACTTAAATTGTTGCTTGTCCCCAAGCAAATGAATCAAATAGGATAAAAAGAAGAGAATATACTATAAATCCCAAAATATCAATGAAACTTAGCTCCAATCAGATGAGCGGGACTAGTAGCTTTTTGCCTTTGAACAGTTTTGGCATCTCACTTTATCCTTTGAAGTTCAGAATGATTGGCATCTATAGGAACTCAGAATTTAGATAGTGTTATTGATTCTCCTAGTTCAGTATGTTGATTCTTGAACACAGCTACTTTATGAGTCTTGGCCGTGGCCCTAAGCACTTTATTTTCCAGTATTAACACCGGATACATAAATGACACAGACACATAATTGGGTGAATCTTTTCAGATTGTGACTCAGCTTTGCTAAAGTCCCCAATTAGAGGTGTCCATGGTTCTTAAAGCACACTCTGTTTTTGCTTTGGACCTCGACTTTAACCGCTCAATCTCAAGCTTTTCACTTGACACTTTCACGCCACAAGCACATGGTTAGGGACATCTTGGTTTAGCCGCTTAGGCCATGATTTTATTCCTTTGGGCCCTCCTATCCACTAATGCTCAAAGCCTTGGATCCTTTTTACACTTGCCTTTTGGTTTTAAGGGCTATTGGCTTTTTCTGCTTGCTTTTTTTCTTTTTCTTTCTTTTTTCGCCTTCCTTTTTTTTTTCACAAGCTTTTCTCTATTCACTGCTTTTTCTTGCTTCAAGAATCATTTTTATGATTTTTCAGATCATCAAATAACATTTCTCCTTTTTCGTCATTCTTTCAAGAGCCAACAATTTTAACATTCATAAACAACAAATTCAAAAGACATATGCACTGTTCAAGCATTCATTCAGAAAACAAAAAGTATTGTCACCACATCAAAATAATTAAACTAGTTTCAAGGATGAATTCGAAATCATGTACTTCTTGCTCTTTTGTGATTAAAAGCATTTTTCATTTAAGAAAGGTGATGGATTCATAGGACATTCATAGCTTTAAGACATGGACACTTAGACACTAGTGATCATGTAATAACACATAAACATAAATAGACATAAAGCATAATAGACGAAAAACAGAGAAAATAAATAGACAAGGAGATTAAGAAACGGGTCCACCTTAGTAAGGGTAGCGTCTTCTTCTTCTTGAAGAACCAATGGTGTTCTTGAGCTCCTCTATGTCTCTTCCTTGTCTTTGTTGCTCCTCCCTCATAGCTCTTTGATCTTCTCTAATCTCATGGAGAATGATGGAGTGCTCTTGGTGCTCCATCCTTAGTTGTCCCATGTTGGAACTTAATTCTCCTAGGGAGGTATTGATTTGCTCCCAATAGTTTTGTGGAGGGAAGTGCATCCCTTGAGGCATCTCAGGGATTTCATGGTGAGTAATTTTCTCATGCTCTTGTTGAGGTCCATGATCTCTTATTTGCTCCATCATTTTCTTAGTGATGGGTTTGTCCTCATCAATGAGGATATCTCCCTCTATGTCAATTCCAACCGAATTGTAGAGGTGGCAAATAAGGTGAAGAAAGGCTAACCTTGCCAAAGTGGATGATTTGTCAGCCACCTTGTAGAGTTCTTGAGGTATAATCTCATGAACTTCCACTTCCTCCCCAATCATGATACTATGGATCATGATGGCCCGGTCTACAGTAACTTTAGACCGGTTGCTAGTAGGAATAATTGAGCGTTGGATGAACTCCAACCATCTTCTAGCTACAGGCTTAAGGTTCGGTCTTCTCAATTGAACCGGCTTGCCTCTTGAGTCAACTTTCCATTGAGCTCCTTCCACACATATGTCCATGAGGACTTGGTCCAACCTTTGATCAAAGTTGACCCTTCTAGTGTAGGGGCGTGCATTTTCTTGCATCATTGACAAGTTGAACGCCAACCTTACATTTTCCGGAATGAAATCTAAGTATTTCCCCCGAACCATTGTAAGCCAATTCTTTGGATTCGGGTTCCTACTTTGATCATGGTTCCTAGTGATCCATGCGTTTGCATAGAACTCTTGAACCATTAAGATCCCGACTTGTTGAATAGGATTAGAGAGAACTTCCCATCCTCTTCTTCTAATCTCTTGTCGGATCTCCGGATATTCGCTCTTTTTGAGCTTAAAAGGGACCTCAGAGATCACCTTTTTCTTGGCCACAACTTCATAGAAGTGGTCTTGATGGATCTTTGAGATGAATCTCTCCATCTCCCATGACTCAGAGGTGGAAGAAATTGCCTTTTCTTTCCTCTTTCTTGAGGTTTCTCTGGCCTTAGGTGCCATTAATGGTTATGGAAAAACAAAAAGTAATGCTTTTACCACACTAAACTTAAAAGGTTTGCTCGTCCCCGAGCAAAAGAAGAAAGGAAGTAGTAGAAGAAGAAGAAAATGGAGGAGATGGAGGGAGAAGGTGTATTCGGCCAAGGGGGAGAAGTGGTGGTTGTAATGTGTGAAAATGGAGTAGTGTTGAGGGGTTTATATAGGGGTGGGATGGAGGGTAGGTTTCGGCCATTAGGGTTGGGTTTGGGAGGGAAAAGAATTTGAATTTTGGAGGTAGGTGGGGTTTATGGGGAAGAGTGGATGGATGTGAGTGGTTAAGGGTATTTAGGGAAGAGGTATAGAGGTGATTGGTGAAGGGTATTTGGGGAAGAGTGTTATGAGAAGGTGTGAAGAGGAGAGAAGAAAAGGTGGGGTAGTGGGGATCCTGGGGGGTCCACAGATCCAGAGGGGTCAAGGACTTAACATCCCTGCTCCATTTAGGCGTTCAAACGCCCTTAGAATGCATGTTTGGCGTTAAACGCCAGCTTGCTACTTGTTTCTGGCGTTCAACGCCAATTCCATGCTCTGTTCTGGTGTTAAACACCAGTCTGGTGCTTGTTTCTAGCGTTTAACGCCAGTTTGATGCTTCTTACTGGCGTTTAAACGCCAGTAAGCTCTTCCTCCAGGGTGAGCTGTTCTTAATGCTATTTTTCATTTTGTTTTTAATTTTTCAGTAGTTTTTGTGACTTCACATGATCATCAACCTAAAGAAAACATAAAATAGTAATGGAAAATAAATAGATATAATTAAATAACATTGGGTTGTCTCCCAACAAGCGCTTCTTTAATGTCAATAACTTGATAGTGAGCTCTCATGGAGCCTCACAGATGTTCAGAGCATTATTGGGACCTCCCAACACCAAACTTAGAGTTTGACTGTGGGGGCTTTGGTTGACTCTGCAGTGAGAGTAGCTTTTCATGCTTCTTCTCCATGGTTACAGAAGGAGAACCTTGAGTCTTAAATACAAGGTAGTCCTCATTCAGTTGAAGGACCAACTCTCCTCTATCCACATCAATCACAGCTTTTGCTGTGGCTAGGAAAGGTCTTCCAAGGATGATGGATTCATCCTCATCCTTCCCAGTGTCTAGGATTATGAAATCAGTAGGGATGTAAAGGCCTTCAACCTTTACTAACAAGTCCTCTACTAATCCATAAGCCTGTTTCATTGATTTGTTTGCCATCTCTAGTGAGATTCTTGCAGCTTGTACCTCATAGATTCCCAGTTTCTCTATTACAGAGAGTGGCATGAGGTTTATCCCTGACCCAAGGTCACACAAAGCCTTCTCAAAGGTCATGGTGCCTATGGTACAAGGTATGAAGAACTTTCTGGGATCCGGTTTCTTCTGAGGCAATGTCTGCCTTATCAATGCACTTAGTTCATTGGTGAACAAGGGGGGTTCATCCTCCCAAGTATTATTACCAAATAAACTGGCATTCAACTTCATGATGGCTCCTAGATATTTAGCAACCTGCCCTTCAATGATGTCTTCATCCTCTTCAGAGGAAGAATAGTCATAAGAGCTCATGAATGGTAAAAAGAGGTTCAATGGAATCTCTATGGTCTCTAGATGAGCCTCAGATTCCTTTGGTTCCTCAAAGGAAAACTCTTTATTGGTCAGTGAACGTCCCAGGAGGTCTTCCTCACTAGGATTCACGTCCTTCTCCTCCTCTCTGGGTTCGGCCGCACCAAGTAAGGTTATGGCCTTGCACTCTCTTTTTGGATTCTCTTCTGTATTGGTTGGGAGAGTACTAGGAGGAGTTTCAGTGACTCTTTTACTCAGCTGGCCCACTTGTACCTCTAAATTTCTAATGGAGGACCTTGTTTCATTCATGAAACTTAGAGTGGCCTTAGATAGATCAGAGACTATATTTGCTAAGCTAGATAGATTCTGCTCAGAATTCTCTGTCTGTTGCTGAGAGGATGATGGAAAAGGCTTGCTATTGCTAAACCTGTTTCTTCCACCATTATTAAAGCCTTGTTGAGGCTTTTGTTGATCCTTCCATGAGAAATTTGGATGATTTCTCCTTGAGGGATTATAGGTGTTTCCATAGGGTTCTCCCATGTAATTCACCTCTGCTATTGCAGGGTTCTCAAGATCATAAGCTTCTTCTTCAGAGGATGCTTCTTTAGTACTGTTGGATGCAGCTTGCAATCCATTCAGACTCTGAGAAATCATATTGAATTGCTGAGTCAATATTTTATTCTGAGCCAATATGGCATTCAGAGTATCAATTTCAAGAACTCCCTTCCTCTGAGGCGTCCCATTACTCACAGGATTCCTTTCAGAAGTGTACATGAACTGGTTATTTGCAACCATGTCAATGAGTTCCTGAGCTTCTGCAGGCATTTTCTTTAGGTGAATGGATCCACCTGCAGAATGGTCCAATGACATCTTTGATAATTCAGACAGACCATCATAGAATATATCCAGGATGGTCCATTCTGAGAGCATGTCAGAAGGACACTTTTTGGTCAGTTGCTTGTATCTCTCCCAAGCTTCATAGAGGGATTCACCTTCTTTCTGTTTGAAGGTTTGAACATCCACTCTAAGCTTGCTAAGCTTTTGAGGAGGAAAGAACTTGGCTAAGAAAGCCGTGACCAGCTTATCCCAAGAGTTCAGGCTATCTTTAGGTTGAGAGTCCAACCATATTCTAGCTTTATCTCTTACAGCAAACGGAAAAAGCATAAGCCTGTAGACCTCGGGATCAACCCTATTGGTCTTAACAGTATCACAGATCTGCAAGAATTCACTTAAGAACTAAAAAGGATCTTCTGATGGAAGTCCATGAAACTTGCAATTTTGTTGCATCAGAGAAACTAATTGAGGCTTTAGCTCAAAATTGTTTGCTCCAATGGCAGGGATTGAGATGCTTCTTCCATGTAAGTTGGAATTTGGTGCAGTAAAGTCACCAAGCATCTTCCTTGCATCTCCACCATTGTTATTATTTTCGGCCATGTCTCCTTCTTTTTCGAAAGTTTCTGTCAGATTTTCTCCAGAGAGTTGTGCTTTAGCTTCCCTTAGCTTCCTCTTCAGAGTCCTTTCAGGTTCAGGATCAGCTTCAACAAGAATGTTCTTATCCTTGTTCCTGCTCATATGAAAAAGAAGAGAACAGAAAAGAAAATATGAAATCCTCTACGTCACAGTATAGAGATTCCTTATATGAGTATAAGAAGAGAAGAATGGAAGAAGGAAAAGATAAGAATTCGAACACAGAGGAGAAGATTGGGTTCGAATTTTTAAGTGAAAGAGGGGTGTTAGTAGATAAATAAATAAATAGAAAGAGATGAGAGGGAGAAGAACTCGAAAATTAAATAAAATAAAATAAAAATATTTTTGTTTTTATTTTAAATATTAGTTATAATTCGAAAATACGAAAAGGAATAAAATTAAAATTAAAATTTAAAATAATTAGTTAATGAAAAGAAATTTTGAAAAAGAGGTTAGTGATTTTTGAAAATTAGAGAGAGAGAGAATTAGTTAGGTAGTTTTGAAAAAGATAAGAATCAAACAAGATAAGATTAATTGAAAAATATTTGAAAATCAATTTTGAAAAGATAAGAAGTTAGAAAAGATTTTGAAATTGATTTTGAAAAAGATGTGATTGAAATTTATTTTGAAAAAGATTTGAAAAAGAAATTTAAAAAGATTTGATTTTGAAAATTAAAGTTGATTACTTGACTAATAAGAAACAAAAAGATATGATTTTAAAATTTAAAGATTGAACCTTTCTTACTAGGCAAGTAACAAACTTAAAATTTTTAAATCAATCACATTAATTGTTAGAATTAATTTCGAAAATATGAAATAGAAATAAGAAGAAGATTTTGAAAATAAATTTTGAAAATTTTGAAATTATGAAAAAAATAAAAAAGATTTGATTTTTGAAAAAGACTTGAAAAAGATAGAATTTTTAAATTGAAAATTTGATTTGACTCATAAGAAACAATTAAATTTAAAAACTTTTTGACTAAATCAAACCAAATTTTTGAAAATTTATGAGATAAAAAGGAAAAGATATATTTTTTTATTTTTTGAATTTTTATGAAGAGAGAGAAAAACAACAAAAAGACTCAAAACATGAAAAATATAAATCAAAACACACAATGCATGCAAGAACACTTTGAATGTCAAGATGAACACCAAGAACACCTTGAATGTCAAGATGAACACCAATAACTTATTTTTGAAAATTTTTAAGAAAAGAAAAACATGCAAGACACCAAACTTAGAAATTTTCAAACTTTAGACACTAACAAATTGAAAATGCATATGAAAAACAAGAAAAGACACAAAACATGAAAATGCAAAGATCAAACATGAACAATCATCAAGAACAATTTGAAGATCAATGAAGAACATTTGATGAATTTTCAAAAATTAAAGGGAAATTAAAACACATGCAATTGACACCAAACTTAAAAATTGACGCTAGACTCAAACAAATTTTTGGTTTTTATGATTTTAATTTTTTTTTTGTATTTTTCAAAAATTAATTGGAAAAGAAAAATAAGGATTTCAAAATTTTTAATAAGAATTCCAAGAATCATGCAATGTTAGTCTAAAGCTTCGGTCCAGGAATTAGACATGCCTTACTAGCTAGCCAAGCTTTCAGTGAAAGCTCCGGTCCAAAACACTAGACATGGCCAATGGCCAGCCAAGCTTTAGCAGATCATTACACACAAAAGCTAAATTGCTGAGAAAGACAAAGAAGCTCTTCTCTAATGATAGTTGAAACCTCGGTCCAAAGGATTAGACATGGCTTAAAAGCCAGCCAGGATTCAACGTATCTCATGAAACTCTAGAATTCATTCTTAAAAATTTTGAAGAACATAGAATAATTTAAAAATTTTTTTTTGAACATTTTTCAAAAATAAAAACAAAAACTTAAAATTAAAATAAAATTACCTAATCTGAGCAACAAGATGAACCTTCAGTTGTCCAAACTCGAACAATCCCCGGCAACGGCGCCAAAAACTTAATACGCACGTTCATAATCTTAGTTCTTTGTCACAACTTCGCACAACTAACCAGCAAGTGCACTGGGTCGATCCCACGGAGATTGTCGGCTTGAAGCAAGCTATGATCACCTTGTAAATCTCAGTCAGGCAGATTCAATTGGTTATGGAGATTTGATAATTAAAATGTAATTAAAATATAAAATAGGATAGAAATACTTATGTAATTCATTCGTGAGAATTTCAGATAAGCTTATGGAGATGCTTTTGTTCCTTCTGAACATCTGCTTTTCTACTGTCTTCATTCAATCATTCATACTCCTTTCCATGGCAAGCTGTATGTTGGGCATCACCGTTGTCAATGGCTACATCTCGTCCTCTCAGTGAAAATGGTCCAATTGCGCTGTCACCGCACGGCTAATCATCTGTCGATTCTCGATCATGCTAGAATAGGATTCAATAATCCTTTTGCGTCTGTCACTACGCCCAGCACTCGCGAGTTTGAAGCTCGTCACAGCCATCCCTTTCCAGATCCTACTCGGAATACCACAGACAAGGTTTAGACTTTCCGGATCTCAAGAATGGCAGCCAATAATTCTAGCCTATACCACGAAGACTCTGACCGTAGATCAGGAGGCTAAGAGATATGCATTCAAGCTTGCTTTCATGTAGAATGGAAGTGTTTGTCAGGCACGCGTTCATAAGTGAGAATGGTGACGAGCGTCACATAATCATCACATTCATCATATTCTTGTGTGCGAATGAATATCTTAGAGAAGAAATAGGCTTGAGTTGAATAGAAAAACAATAGTACTTTGCATTAATTCATGAGGAACAGCAGAGCTCCACACCTTAATCTGTGGTGTGTAGAAACTCTACCGTTGAAAATACATAAGAACAAGGTCCAGGCATGGCCGAATGGCCAGCCCCCTAAACGTGATCTCAGAACACAAAATTAGTCAAATACTAACCAGCGATATCAAATGATAAAGAGATATCTAAAATAAATCACTAAAAGTAGTTTTTATACTAAACTAGTAGCTAGGGTTACATAAGATAAGTAAATGATGTAGAAATCCACTTCCGAGCCTACTTGGTGTGTGCTTGGGCTGAGCATTGAGCTTTCATGTGTAGAGACTCTTTTTGGAGTTGAACGCCAGTTTGTAACTTGTTTCTGGCGTTTAACTCTGCTTTGCAACTTGTTTCTGGCGTTTAACGCCAAAATAAGACAGAAAGCTGGCGTTAAATGCCAGTTTGCATCGTCTAAACTTGAGAAAAGTATGGACTATTATATATTGTTGGAAAGCCCTAGATGTCTACTTTCCAACGCAATTGAGAGCGTGCCATTTGAATTTCTGTAACTCCAGAAAATACACTTTGAGTATAGGGAGGTCAGAATCCAATAGCATCTGCAGTCCTTCTTCAGCCTCTGAATCAGATTTTTGCTCAGGTCCCTCAATTTCAGCCAGAAATTACCTGAAATCACAGAAAAACACACAAACTTATAGTAAATTCCAGAAATATGATTTTTAATTAAAAACTAATAAAAATATATTAAAAACTAACTAAATCATACTAAAAACTATGTAAAAACAATGCCAAAAAGTGTATAAATTATCCACTCATCATGGGGGAAAATGACCATAAGGGGGCAGAGTTAGTTAGAAAAAGTGGACACGTGGAGCATGGTCCGAATGTATAGGGTTTGAGACGCAGTAGCAGAAGACGCACTATTAGTAGGAAATGGGAGAATCATGGGCAGTAGATGATTGTGGTATTTGCCTCTCTCCCTTCTGAATCCTCGTCTCTCTTTTCTACCTTCTTTCCCTCTTATAGTCTCTCCTCTCTTCTTCTCGCAGGTTCTAGCAGGGCGTCACGGCTGCTACCCCTTTTTATTTGCCTCAATTATTCCATTGTTATAGCTTCATAATAACTGTCTTACTCTCTTCTCTCTCTTGCTTATGTTTTGTCACTCAATCCCTACACTTATTAATACAATTTCACCACAATTTTGAGGCATTTACCACTGCTTACTGTCTATTGCATTTTGTTATAATTTTTGCACCATTCCATTTGGTGCTTTCATTGGCCATGGCAGAAAACACTCGCATGAAGACGATGGAAGCTGAATTGAAGCATTTGTCTCAAATGATAGAAACTGTGGCTGAGAAAAACAGAGCAGAATGTGCTCGAGCGCAAGAGGCGACGAATTTGAAATTCAAGGCGATTCATCAGTCATCCCTCACTCAGCTCCTTTTCGATCGGTCCCGAAAACACTCCATCTCTCATGAGTCTCCGCTAGGTTCGAACTCTGGAGTTGACAATTACTCGTGTCCTTGGTCACAGCCTCAAAGAGTGAGCTTCGATCTTCCTAAATTTGACGGTACTGATGCGTCGAGTTGGATTTTCTCCGTAGATCAGTATTTTGAATTCTTTAGAGTACCTCCGAAAGAGCAAATTGGCCTTACTGCGATGCACATGACTGGCTCCGCGATTCCGTGGTTTCAGATGTCACAACGCACCGCTCAGTTTCGTTCATGGACGCAGCTCAAGCGTGCTATTCAATTAGAGTTAGGCCCCTCCTTATTCGAGTCTCCCAGGGAGCTTCTGTTCAAGCTGCAACAACAGGGTTCCGTAAGTGACTTTTACGCTGAATTCGTAGCTCTTGATAATCGAACTCATATCGAACCTGCTGATGCGTTACGCGATTGTTTCATTAGCAGTCTCCAGGCCAATATTAGATGTGAGGTAAAAGCTCAATGTCCACCCTCAGTGATGCGTGCCATAAGCTTGGCTAGGCTCTATGAAGACAAGTTTTTGACATCTCCGTGGCATACTTCAGGTCCGGCAACCTCTAAGTCTCCGTCGCACGGCTCCTCTACACCTGCGCGTACCTTTCAATGGAACAGCTTGCCTCCCCTACTTCCCACACCATCTCAGAAGCCAGCTCTCCCACCACCTAAGAACCCCATTTGCCATTTGTCTCCAGTAGAGATTTAGAGTAAACGAGAGAAATGTCTTTGTTATTGATGTGATGATAAATTCACAGCTGCTCATAAGTGCTCGAATCGGCAATTCATGCTTATGCAAGTTGAGAATGATGAGGTAAATGTAGTGGTGAATAGTAGGGACATAGTTGTGTCTAAAGGAGAAAATTTACAACAGCTGGATGCAGAGGTGATAGACCATCATCTCTCTTATAATGCCATGCATGACACGTCGGGTCACTCCACTATTCGAATCAAAGCTCACATTGGTGAGCTAGAAATCCAAGCACTCATTGATGGTGGGAGCTCCGATTGCTTCATCCAGCCGTGGATTGAAAAATTTTTGAATATCTCCATTGAGCCAACTCCGGGAGTCCAAGTTGTAGTGGGAAATTTTGACATTATGCAGGTTGAAGGTCGTATCCCTTTGCTAGAAGTGACATTGCAGGGTTATAAAGTGCTAGTCCCTGATGTATTTGTTTTAAATGTTGCTGGTGGTGATCTCATCATTGGTACCGCTTGGTTGAAACAATTAAGAGCCCATATTGTGGACTATGAAGCAGCTTATATTCGATTCATGTATGAGGGTAGTTTGATTACAGTACATGGGGAGAAGACCAATGCTATAGCTTAGGCAGAATTCCACCACATCAGGAGACTTGTGCATACCAATTCTATTGCTGAGGCTTTCACATTGCAGCTGCAGCCTCAGGTTGAAGTTACTCATTCTTCCTTGCCTCTGCCTGATGACTTACACCTGGAATTGGCGAATTTCTGCACTCATATGCCGGGGTGTTTGCGCAACCTTCAGGCCTACCACCACAGCACCGTCATGATCACTGTATTTCTCTAATCAAGGGTGCTGAACCTATTAAGGTTAGACCCTACTGCTACCCTCACAGTCAAAAAGCCCAGATAGAATTAATGGTCCAATAAATGCTTGACGACGGGATTATTCAACCAAGCCGGAGTCCCTTTTCCTCTCCAATATTACTAGTCAAAAAGAAAGATGGTACATGGCGCTTCTGTACAGACTATAGAGCCTTAAACAATATCACTGTTAAGGATAGTTTTCCAATTCTTACGGTTGATGAATTACTTTATGAGTTGTTTGACGCCTCCATTTTCTCCAAGCTTGATCTTCATTCTGGTTACCACCAAATTCTGGTCAGCCCTGAGGATAAATACAAAATAGCTTTTTGCACTCACCAAGGCCTTTACGAATGACTGGTCATGCCATTCGGCCTCACTAACGCCCCAGCAATGTTTCAGAACTTGATGAATGATATGTTTCGGCCTTACTTGCATAAATTTGTGTTGGTTTTTTTCGATGACATTCTTATTTATAGCCATTCCTTTCCTTTACATTTACAGCACTTAGAGACTGTGTTAAAGTTATTGCAACAGGAATGCCTTTTTGCTAAGCTCTCAAAGTGCTCTTTTGGAACCAATGAAATTGATTATTTAGGGCATACGATCTCAGACAGTGGCGTTCACATGGAGAAAGACAAGGTTCACGCTATTATAGAGTGGCCTCAACCAACCAATGTGAAACAACTGAGAGGATTTTTGGGTATAACCGGGTACTACCGTCGATTCATTCGTTACTATGCCTCCATAGCTAGTCCTCTTACTGATTTACTGTATCAAGATGCCTTTGCTTGGGATGATGGAGCCACAATAGCTTTTAACAAATTGAAGGCTGCTATTACATCCAAACCTATTTTAGCTCTTCCAAATTTTGAGCTACCCTTTGAAGTCGAGACTGACGCCTCAGAAACAGGGGTTGGTGCTGTATTGATTCAAGAAAAGCATCTTATAGCCTTCTTCTCAAAGAAGTTGTCTCCTTCGCTGCAGAAACAATCATCTTATGTTAGGGAGTTCTATGCAATTACGGAAGCTGTAGCAAAGTTTCGGCATTATTTGCTGGGAAAAAAATTCATAATTCGTACTGACCAGCAGAGTTTGAAGGCATTGGTAGATCAAACTCTACATACACCTGAGCAAAAAAAAGTGGCTCCACAAGCTTCTGGGGTATGATTATGAGATACAATA
Source organism: Arachis hypogaea (assembly GCF_003086295.3). Classification (NCBI taxonomy): domain Eukaryota; kingdom Viridiplantae; phylum Streptophyta; class Magnoliopsida; order Fabales; family Fabaceae; genus Arachis; species Arachis hypogaea. The sequence continues at coordinate 32,224,544 of NC_092046.1, forward strand.
CAAACTGGGACAGGAAAATACGATTGCTGATGCCCTGTCATGATGTTTTTTTGTAGCTTGGTCTCGTCCTAATGCTGAATGGATGGGGACTCTTAAATCAGAAATTGAGGCAGATGCACAATTACAAGAATTGTGGTAGCAATGCCTTCAAAACAGGCAGGTTGATCTACACTATACGATCCGAAATGGTATTCTATTATGGAAGATAGAGTAGTGCTCCCTGTAAACAGCAGCCTCATTCTTCTTATCATTCATGAGCACCATGATAGTCCGGGCGGGGAACATTCTGATATCGCTAAAACTGTTGATCGGATCCGTTCCTCGTTCTACTGGCCAAATATGCATAAGGACATTCAAAATTATGTCTAGAATTGCTTGATATGTCAGCAAGCTAAGGCTGAAACTACCAAGCTAGCAGGACTGTTGCAGCCCTTCCCTATTCCCCACCAGGTATGGGATGACATCTGCATTGATTTTATTACATCCTTACCCACTTCTCATGGATACTCGGTGATCATGGTTGTGATTGACAGACTCACTGAATTCGCCCATTTCATTGCTCTGCGTCGTGATTTTGATAGCAAGACAGTTTCCGATGCCTTCATCAAGCACATTGTTAAACTCCATGGTTTTCCCAAGTCAATTGTCTCCGATCGTGGTAAAGTGTTTATTAGTAAATTTTGGCAGTAATTATTCCATGCTCAAGGAACCACTTTAGTGATGAGCTCAGCCTATCACCCGCAAACGGATGGAAAAAGTGACGTCTTGAACAAGACTTTGGAAATGTACCTTCGTTGCTTTTGTTTTGAGAATCCCAAGCATTGGCTTGACATACTTCCATGGGCACAATTTTGGTACAATTCCACTTATCACAACAGCATAAAGATGACCCCATTCAAAGCTTTATATAGACGTGACCCTCCTTCCTTGGTCAGATATGAAATTTCAGCAGGAGATGAACTTCCATTACAGGAACTATTGCTAGCTCGTGATAAGTTGATTGAGCAACTTAAATCTACCTTATTACGCTCTCAACAATTCATGAAGACTCAAGCTGACAATCATCGGCGGTTTGTTAAATTTGAAGAAGGAGACTTAGTATTGGTTAAGCTCCAACCATATAGGCAGTACTCGATTGCATTACTTCGCAGCCAAAAGTTGGGAATGCGTTATTTTGGACCCTTTCCCATCTGCAGAAAGTTGAGTTCAGTAGCTTACCGCCTAGAGTTACCAGCCGAGGCCAAAATCCACAATGTGTTTCATATTTCTGCCCTCAAGAAATTTAGGGGTGAGAAACATGAGCAATACTTGCCACTTCCACTCCGATCGAGTGAAGAAGGCCCTATCCTCAGTCTGCATACCATTATGGACCGCCGAGTCATCTTTAAACATGGCCAAGAAGTGCAGCAATTACAGATACAATGGGGACAAAGTACATGTGCAGAGAGGACATGGGAGGATGCAGCAGAATTCCTCCAAGCTTACCCAGATTTCAACCTTGAGGACAAGGTTGAAGTTGAAGAGCGGGGTAATGTAACGAACAAAGGAGCAGTAGCAAAAAGGAGAAACAATATAGTGGGGCAAAATGACCATAAGGGGGCAGAGTTAGTTAGAGAAAGTGGACACGTGAAGCATGGTCCGAATTTACAGGGTGTGAGACGCAGTAGCAGAAGACGCACTATTAGTAGGAAATAGGAGAATCATGGGCAGTAGATGATTGTGGTATTTGCCTCTCTCCCTTCTGAATTCTCGTCTCTCTTTTCTACCTTCTTTCCCTCTTATAGTCTCTCATCTCTTCCTCTCGCAGGTTCTAGCAGGGCGTCATGGCTGCTACCCCTTTTTATTTGCCTCAATAATTCCATTGTTATAGCTTCATAATAACTGTCTTACTCTCTTTTCTCTCTTGCTTATGTTCTGTCACTCAATCCCTACACTTATTAATACAATTTCACCATAATTTTGAGGTATTTACCACTGCTTACTGTCTATTGCATTTTGTTATAATTTCTGCACCCTTCTGGATTATCAATGCTCTAAGTTTTATATTGCTGCCTTGATAAAAGATGTCCCTTTTAACATTGAATGAAACTTTGTAGGCATTTGTTTAAATTACAATGAGAATATTTAGCTATCCCAGTTCTAAGAAATCTCTTTGGTGATCTCCCAACTCCAAGGTAAATCAGTTATTGTTGGTGATTTCAATTCCATTATTGATCAAGGTGAGAAACTTAGTGATAATCCTAAATCTCATCCTTCTATTGCTGCCTTTTGTTACTTTATTGGAGATAACACGTTGATTGATTTGGGAATTGTGGGTAAACCATTTACTTGGAGTAATAAACTAACAAGTGCAAGGAAGGTGAACTAATTTAGAAAAGGCTTGACAGAGTACTTGTTGATGAATCTTGATCCCAATGATATTCTCAACCCACGATCTTTAGTATATCAGAGACAGGTTCATAACTCGTAACTTCATCAGCGAGGCTTGGAACTCAGATATAAAAAGTTTAATGATGTTTAGATTATTTTAGAAACTTGAATTGGTTAGACACTGATTGGTTCTCTAGAAAAGGAATAGCTCTGCTAATTCTAAAAAGAAGATTGTAGAAGTTATTGCTCTCCTAGAACAAAAACAAATATTAGGCATCATGGAAGGAACTGAATTACTTGAGCTTGAACATCGGCTTGAAAAAGCATATTTGTATGAGAAACTTTATTAGAAAGACAAATCTAGAATTAAATGGATAAAAAAAAGAGACCAAAATACAAATCTCTTGCATCAGAAATTTAAATCTAGAACCAGAAGAAATAAGATATGGCATATGTGGAGGGATAATGGGGATATGGCAACAACCAATACTGATATTGCTAGGGTGGCTGAAGACTACTTGACAAACCCCAATTTGACGGTTTGTTTTGCCTTGAATTTAGAACATTTTGATAACCTTTGTCACATTTAGCCTAAGAATTAGCATGGTTTTGTTATCTCTTCCATGATTGTGCTTAAGTGTAAAAACATGCTTTTAAGCCTTATTTTGGTGAATTCTAGTTTCTGTTTGATTCCATACGATGCCTTGATGTGTTTGCTAGTAATTCCAGGGTTGAAATAGGCTAGGCATGGATCAAAGGGAGCAAGGAAGGGAGCATACAAGTGGAAAGAAGCATAAAAAGTCAAAGAAGCAAAGTCAGCCATGCACGCGCACGCGCATAAGGCGCCCGCGCGCACATTGCAGAATCGACCAGGGACGCGCACGCGTACCATGCGCGCACGCGCCGATGATGGCATATGACCTCATTAATGCAACACGTGCCTGGCGATTTTGAGAGGTTTTCTGAACCCATTTTGGCGCCAAATTGCTAAGGGAAAGGAACAAAAGGATGAAGGACTAAGGGAGGATGAATCATTCATCATTGGAGGATCATTGATCATTTTTAGAAGTTAGTTACCATTAGTTTAGTTTTTAGTTTTTTAGTTAGTTTCTAGAGAGAGAAGCTCTCTCTTCTCTCTAGGATTAGGATTAGGTTTAGGTTAATATCTCTTCTTAGATCTAGGTTTAACTCATGCTTTGATTCACCTTTCATTTACCAATTCTTAATCTTCTCCTCTTCCTCTTTCTAGATGTGTGCTTTAATAATTGTAATCCTCCATTTTGTTTTGGATATATTGTTGTTCCTCTTTCAATAATGCAACTTGAGGTAATTCATGATAATTGTGATTTCCTTGATTGTTGTTGTTAATTCCTTTCAATAATTGTTGATTAGACTTCATTCTTGTTGTTGATTTACTATACTTTTCTTTTGTGCCTTCCAAGTGTTTGATGAAATGCTTGGTTGGATTTTAGTGTAGATTTTGTTCCTCTTGGCCTAGGTGGAGTAATTAGTGACACTTGAGTTATCTAGTTCCTTTGTTGATTGATAATTGGAGAGATTGCTAATTGATTTGAAAGCCTCCAAAGCTAGTCATTCCTTTAGGAGTTGATTAGGACTTGAGAAATCAAATTGATTCACCCACTTGACTTTCCTTTAATTAGTAAGGGTTAACTAAGTGGTAGCAATGAACAAATCTCATCACAATTGAAAAGGATAACTAGGATAGGACTTCTAATTTTCATACCTTGCCAAGAACCTTCTATAGTTGTTAGTTTATTTTCATTGCCATTTATTTTTCATGCTTCTTATCCAAAACCCCAAAATAACCCATAACCGATAACAAGACACTTCATTGTACGTCCTAGGGAGAACGACCCGAGGTTTAAATACTTCGGTTTATAAATTTTAGGGGTTTGTACTTGTGACAAACAATTTTTTGTATGAAAGGATTAGTGATTGGTTTAGAAACTATACTTTACAACGAGATTTCATTAGTGAAATTCTAAACCGTCAAAAATCCAATCGTCAAAATGGCGCCGTTGCCGGGGATGTGCAATGGTGTTATGGTATTGGTTATTGTACATATGTGAATAGTGTAAATAGTTTGTTTTTTTTTGCTTGTTTACTAGATTTTGCTAGTTTTATTTTGTTTTTCCATAATGAATTCTCACTTTGGCTTTGAGTTTGGTTCTAAGTGTGTTGTAGGAAATGTGGTCTTTAATGGCAACATGCACCAAGGATGGAACACTCCAAGATGGGAGGAGCCTCAAGGAATTGATCACTCCTATTGGCATCCACCTCCGGACACTTATAGGTATAACCCTCATCCTAATGCATGTCAATTCAATGGCTATGGTGAACCACTTTGTGACTTCCAAGCACCACCACCATATGCCTATGAATCTCATCCTCAACATGAACCTCAACCATTCTCACAAGCCTTTCATCACCAAGCACCACCCTATGATCCATATCCATCATATAACCAATCATCCTTACCATATTTTTATGGCCATAATGAGCAAGAACCTCTAGAATCACCACAACCATGTCAAGACTACTCCCAAGAACCACCTCAATACTCATCATTTCCATACCCTTACCAAGAAGAACCACCTTCCTACTATGAACCCTCTCTCCAAAATAATGAACCTTCCTATTCACCCCAAGCCCCAATAGACGATCCTCTCACTTTGTTACTCCAAGGACAAGAAGCCATGAAGCGGGATACACTTGAGTTTGTGACCAATTTGACCAAGGTGGTGCACACTTTAGCCCACCAATGCTTGAATACTCAAGGTACTTCCGTGACCACATGTGAAAAGTCAAAAGAAGAGCAAAGTGTGAAGAAGAAATTGGAAATTTCAGTGGAGAAGGAGGAGTCAATTTTTGTGTTGGAACAATTGGAGGAGCCTATGATCATTGAAGAAAAGGAAGAAGTGGTTGAAGATTTAGGAGATGTTGAAAGTCCAAGGGAATGTAGTCTCATGGAGCACTCTTCCAAGGAGCTTGATATTGATGTTGAGGAGGGTGCGCAATCTCCAAGGCATATCATCGTTGGAGACTTGGAAGACGTTTATCAAGAAATGGATTCAATCATAGATGAATTGCTCTCTACAATGGAATCCTTCCCCGTTGGACATGGAGTTGAAATTATAGAAGAGTGTGCACAACCTCCCAAGGAAGATGAGAAGGGCATGGTGTATATTGAAATTGAAGAGTATGAAGAGGTTGATCAAGAGATGACCTTGTTCATCAATGAATTTCTATCCAAAATTGAATCGCCTCTCATTAAACAAGATGAAGTTCTTGAAGATAACACCAAGCCACGTAACAAAGAGGATGCGGCTGAAAGTGAGAAGAATTGTGAAGAGGTGGAAATACACAAAGAAGAGCAGAAGGAAGTAGACCTTGCATTGTCTAAGTGTGGGGAAGTCCCTCTTCCCAAGTCACCATCCAACACAACTTTCAAGTGGGTAACATTCTTATCCATAAGCTTCACTTTCTCGCTTGAATATGGTTTGATTGAAACGGATGGACAACTTAGAGCTCTTTGTGGAATTAAAAGCAAAAATGAGTTGTGTAGTGGTTGCAAGTTAGGAATTAGGCTCATCAAGGCCAAGGCCTCGAGGTATAGGGATGATGTTGGGACAAGGATCACTTTACATGGATCTAGGAGGAAGCATTGGTGGAGCAAAGAGAATTCTATGAGTCAATCACCTCTATGCCAACCGCTCATCCGACAAAACCATGAAACTCAACTAACGAATGGGTGTGAAGACAAGATATGGGATCCCGGTTCGCTAAATGAAGACCAACTATGGGGACTCATATCTTGGGTAGAACTTTGCCCAAGTTTGATGAATATGGTTGGAAATTCTGTCAACCAATTGAGAAGCAAGGATCCTTGGAGATTCAAGGATGAGTACAAATATAAGCCACCATGACAATAAGCATCTCAAATGTCCAACTTAAGGACTTAAACTAAAAGTGCTAGGTGGGAGACACCCCACCATGGTAAACTCTTTCCATTCCCTTTTAAATTTGCCTAATAAGTGATTTGAGTTACCATTGTAGGTAGATGTTTCATACAAATTTGTTTATACAATTTAATTGTTAGCTTAGTCACATGCATGTTGTGTTTAGTAGTAGATGAATAATATCAAAAATTGCATTTTTGTGAATTGTGTGATGGTTGAGTGAATAAGAGTTGTGAACACCAAGGGGAACACCCAAAAAAAAAAAAACAAGAGAGAGATAGAGATGAAGAAATGGGCATGGACGCGCGCGCGCAACGTGCGCGTACGCGTCCTGACGCGCATGCACCATAAGCCACATTCCAGAGAGTTGGGCCTCTCCGGGGCCAGCGTTGTGCCTCCAGCCCAACTCATTCCACGCTGACGCGCGCTACGTGCGTACGCGCACATACAGCTATGGGGAACTACACGCGTACGCGCACTTGCCGCGTCCGCGCCGATCCGCTGCTGCAACTGCTTGGGCCAAATTCCAGAGAGTTAAGCCATTTCTGGGCTGGCTCTAGGCCCCAGGCCCAACCCCATCTGCGCGAGCGCGCGCATCGCGCCTGCGCGCCATTTCCCGAATTCGTCAATGCACGCGGACGCGCACTTGCCGCGCGCGCGTCCTTGCGCGATGCCACCAAACTAGGCCATGGACCAGAGAGTTGGGCGTGCCTCAAGCCCATTCTAAGCCTAAGGCCCAATCTCATGTACGCGTGCGCGCACTGTACGCTCACGTGCAGTTCTCCATTCCCCTCAATGCACGCGGACGCGTACTTGCCGCGTGCGCGCAGGTCTAGTAGCGCGACTCCCAGGCCAGTCTCCAGAGAGTTAGGCCTGGGTTGGGCCAACTCTAAGCCCCTGGCCCAACTCCATGCACGCGTGCGCGCATGGTACGCGCACGCGTCCTTCCCTCTTTCGCTCACCCTCGCCTAAGCGCGTTGAACGCGCATGCGTAAGACCCCATTTTTCTTAATGGGCGCGGACGCGCAAGGTGCGCGCACGCGCCAATTCAAAAATCGGGATAACCCTACCTCGCGAAGCACACTGCGCATTCGCGCAAACCCACCCCCCAACCTCCCTCTTCTTCTCCTCGCCCCATCTGTGCTCACAGCAACAGTGCCGCCTCTGCCGCCGCGCCATCGTCATCGCCGGCGACTCGCCCTGCTCAACCTCACCTTCTCTTCCCCCTCACCCCCACCCATTCTCGCTCTCTCACTCTTCTCTCCCTCTCCCTCCTCTCAACCGCGCCGTGACTAACCCCTCCGCCGCCACCCCGTCCTCACTGCCGGCGGCTCGCTCCTCCCTCTCTGTTCTCCCTACACACCCTCATATCCTCCTTCCCTCTCGCCATCACCCCCCTCCTCCCTTTCGGCTCTTCTCCCTCCGGCCAAACCACCGCGCCACCGCGCCACTGTTCACGGCGGTGCCAGTCTGTCTCCGTTGCCCCGGCTCTATCGTGGTCCCCATTTCCATTTTCAGTTTTCCCGGCTCCCAGGTTCCTGCTCCATTTCTGCCATCTCTGTTTCTATTTTCCCTTTTTCTTTGATTCAATTATGTTAGTTCCTAGAGTTGCCTGTTAATTAGCTAAATTCCAATTTTGCATGTTAGGTTTAGTTAGAAATAATTGCGGTTAGGTAGCTAGGGCTGGATAGAGGATTCTAGGCCTGATAAGTGCTCCGTATGTGCTTACTTGCTGTTTATCTGTTTGAATGCTGTATGCTGGTTTTGGCTTGCTTTTTATGCACTTCTTGTTGCCTGATTACTATACCACTGTTGCTGTGCTTCATTGATGCTGCTTTCTTACTGTTTGTGCTATTCTGTTATCCGGGAACGTCCAATTCTAAGCCGGAATGCTGCCCGATTTTTCAAGGAATTAGTTTCATTTTGATCTTTATTTCAGTTTTGGGCGACTTTCCGTTTCCTTTTGACTTCCCGGATTTGCACCATCATTGTGAACATGAACCACAATCTCTCGTTCAATTGAGCCTATATATCATCATATCGCTAATCCACTTTTCTAACTCACTAACTTTTTTCACCATTTTACTTACACTTACTTTTAACCCTCTTTAACAATTCTTTCATGACTATGATGATATTAGTGCCTGTTGCATATGAGGTGTTACCTTTGATAAGGATTACGGTTTTGGTTCATTCACTTATGCTTCCTTGTTCACTTTTACATATTCAGTGCAATATCATGATTGCTCTTTGATAATTGTATCCTGAACATGCTTTCTCGTTACATGCTAAATGTTTTATATATTCTATCACATTTTTTTTCAGGATGTCGGATAAGGGCAAAGCCGTAGCCACCACCTCTAAAAAAAGAAAACACTCTACCCCCTCCACTCCTTCCATCTACAAGAACCATGCTAGGAATCCATTACAGGACGAGGATAAGGAGAATCAGCTGTTACCTTCTACCAACCCGGGTAAATTCCCCAATCTCTACTGTGAGCTTCGGTTCTCTAGATATCGGACCACGAAGCTGAATGTTGAGAAGAAGTTGCTCCTACCTAATGATGTAAGACGAAGCATTAATGGTCGGATCCTTGAGTTAGGTATCGATTTTGTTGACCGGGACTTGGGTGATATCAATATATCTTGGGTGAAGGAATTTTACTGCAACTTCTTCCGTCTGACCTTGGATTCAGTTCAGGTGAGGGGTAGAGAGATTCTGCTCACCGAGGCCGCCATTGGGGAAGCACTTCATTGCCGCCACATTCCACATGACCAGTGTGCCCATCATCAGGCTGAGATAGCCATCCACACCATGACTTTTGATTATGAGGCGCTTCGGCGCGTGATTGGGATACCTGAGGCTTCTTGGGTTATGGATGCGGGCAACACCAAGCCAAAGGGGATGTTGTTCACTCATTTGACTAGGGAGGCCAAGACTTGGCAGATGATCTTCGCCCACTACGTCCTGCCTACCACCCATTTTTCTGAGGTCCCCATGGAGATGCTTCTGCTGATTGGGTGTGTTATGGAAGGGAAGGAGGTCTCCTTCCCTAGACTTATCCGACAGTGCATGTGGCGAGCGCATATTCGTGGCCTACTTCCGTTTCCTACATTGGTCACGAGTATGGCAGCCCTGGCTGATGTCCCATGGTCGGATGATGATGTGCGACCACCACCCGCTGATGCTGATGACAGGGAGGTTACTATCCCCTGGGGTGTTTGGGTACACGAGAAGCCGCCTGCTAGCCGCCGCTCTCGGGCTAGAGCTGTCTTAGGGACAGCTTCACCACCAGCCCCTGCAGCTGGCCCATCATCTTCTACAGCCGCAGCTCCTCCACCATCTACAGACCCTCCGGCCGCACCTGAGCCTACATATCTCCTGGTCCAGCGTCTCTTCCGGTTCTTGGAGCGAGAGCGACGCCATGTCAGACGCCGTTTGGATCGGATGGACCAGGCACTTATCTCTCTAGGCGCTGAGCTACCTCCGCTTCCCGATTCTCCGGCCTCCGATGAGCAGGATCATCAGGAGGAGGACGCGGAGGCACCGGTTCAGCAGGATGCCCCTGACACTACGGAGCCAGCACACATGGAGCCGGTCCCACAGCCACAGACAGAGCCCGAGCCTATCGTTGCACCTCCCACTGATCCTCCGGTTTAGCATCGAGGACGATGCTTGGTTTTAAGTGAGGGGAGGGCACCGGTAGCATTATTTGGGAACCGGTGAACTCTTTTTCGGCCTAGTTATCTCATTTTGCACATTTTTGTATATATTTTGATGCATTTCTAGTTTGCTTTGGATACTTTTATTGCTTATTTTGGATTTTAGATATTTTGATGCTTCTGGATATTTTTAGATATTTTGGATGATAGATTCCATATTTTAGTTTGATTTTCCCCTATACATTTTTGCATATCTCCTTTTGTATATTCTCCTTTTAGTTTGTGGTTGTGATTAGAAATCATGTTTTAAGTAAAACTTAGTCACCCTTTTTGCATAAGAAATTGGTTTTGAGTGAAAAAAGAAAAGGGTAAACTAAGGAAAATTTTTGAATTTTTCAATCACAACAATGCTTAGTCAAACATTGAGGTTTTTCAAGAAAGTTTAAATATAGGGCATTAACCCAATTGATTGAAAGAAAATTTTTGAAACTTGCTTGAAATTCATACCTTTTGAAGCATGTATTGAATTGAGAACACAAGCTTGTGAGACTTGAGCTTATTGATGTGGTTACATTTTATAACCACTTATTTTCCATTCTTGTGTGAAATTGTTCTCTTTCCATGATTGTGATCCTTAATTTGCTTGATTCTATATATCCGTTTATTTCTTGTGTTTGTGCATTTATATGATTGAGGCCATTATTTCATTTGCCACTTACCCAAATAGCCAACCTTTTACTCTCCATTGTTAGCCAATTTTGAGCCTATGCTTAACCAACTCATCCTTATTTTAGCTCATTACAAGCCCAAGGCGGAAAACCAATGAAAGGTCCTTGTTTGGATCTTTGATTAGCCTAGGCTAGTGAGAGTATGTATTATTCAAGTTGGTGAGGCTTGGGAACATTGGACGGGATAAAAAGGGGCAATACACTTGTATGTTTAGGAATTGGGCACATACTCATGTATTAATCAAATATAGAGACCTTATGCATTGATGTTCTTGTATTTAGTTTGAAAGAAGAAAAAGAAAAAAATATATATAAGAAAAAAAAAACAAAAAAAATGAATGATGAAAAGAAAAGAAAAAAATGTATGTAAAAAAAAAAAAAAAGAAAAGCAATAAAGGGGACAAAATGCCCCAAAGTGAAGTCAATAAAAAGGAATCAATGCATAAGTGTGTGAAATGAAAAGAGAATGCATGAAGTATGTAAGAAAAAGTGAAGAATGGGTAGTTAGAATAGCTCGCATTTGTATAGGTCATTAATTAGGTTAGGTGGGAAAGTCTATGCTAATCAAAGACTCAAATCCTAGCCCACTTGACCATAAATGATCCTACCTTGACCCTAACCCCATTACAACCTAAATGAAAGACCTCATGATGAATGTATGCACGCATTGAATAAATGTTGATTGTTAGAAGAAAATCAAATCTTGGAAAACATGATTAGAAGAGAATTGAGTGGATTAACCCTTAAACACTTGAGTGAATAGAGCGGATACACATCCGGTGAGGGTTCAAAAGTTCAATTACATGCATTTCACCTATATTATCTATATTCTTGCAAGTTTGAACTCCTTTTAACAATTCAATACAATTGTGGTTTGGACTTGGTCCTTATTACTTAGCTCTTGTACTTACACATGCTCTCTTGGGATTTGATTTGTTTGAACTAAGCATTTCCAATTGCCTTAGATAGTTGCATTTAGATAGGACTCATATAGTTTAGTTGCATTCAATAAATGCCATACCCCTTAGTTCCTTCTTATTTTAGCATGAGGACATGCTAAGGCTTAAGTGTGGGGAGGTTGACAAACCCCAATTTGACGGTTTGTTTTGCCTTGAATTTAGAATATTTTGATAACCTTTGTCACATTTAGCCTAAGAATTAGCATGGTTTTGTTATCTCTTCCATGATTGTGCTTAAGTGTAAAAACATGCTTTTAAGCCTTATTTTGGTGAATTCTAGTTTCTGTTTGATTCCATACGATGCCTTGATGTGTTTGCTAGTAATTCCAGGGTTGAAATAGGCTAGGCATGGATCAAAGGGAGCAAGGAAGGGAGCATACAAGTGGAAAGAAGCATAAAAAGTCAAAGAAGCAAAGTCAGCCATGCACGCGCACGCGCATAAGGCGCCCGCGCGCACATTGCAGAATCGACCAGGGACGCGCACGCGTACCATGCGCGCACGCGCCGATGATGGCACATGACCTCATTAATGCAACACGTGCCTGGCGATTTTGAGAGGTTTTCTGAACCCATTTTGGCGCCAAATTGCTAAGGGAAAGGAACAAAAGGATGAAGGACTAAGGGAGGATGAATAATTCATCATTGGAGGATCATTGATCATTTTTAGAAGTTAGTTACCATTATTTTAGTTTTTAGTTTTTTAGTTAGTTTCTAGAGAGAGAAGCTCTCTCTTCTCTCTAGGATTAGGATTAGGTTTAGGTTAATATCTCTTCTTAGATCTAGGTTTAACTCATGCTTTGATTCACCTTTCATTTACCAATTCTTAATCTTCTCCTCTTCCTCTTTCTAGATGTGTGCTTTAATAATTGTAATCCTCCATTTTGTTTTGGATATATTGTTGTTCCTCTTTCAATAATGCAACTTGAGGTAATTCATGATAATTGTGATTTCCTTGATTGTTGTTGTTAATTCCTTTCAATAATTGTTGATTAGACTTCATTCTTGTTGTTGATTTACTATACTTTTCTTTTGTGCCTTCCAAGTGTTTGATGAAATGCTTGGTTGGATTTTAGTGTAGATTTTGTTCCTCTTGGCCTAGGTGGAGTAATTAGTGACACTTGAGTTATCTAGTTCCTTTGTTGATTGATAATTGGAGAGATTGCTAATTGATTTGAAAGCCTCCAAAGCTAGTCATTCCTTTAGGAGTTGATTAGGACTTGAGAAATCAAATTGATTCACCCACTTGACTTTCCTTTAATTAGTAAGGGTTAACTAAGTGGTAGCAATGAACAAATCTCATCACAATTGAAAAGGATAACTAGGATAGGACTTCTAATTTTCATACCTTGCCAAGAACCTTCTATAGTTATTAGTTTATTTTCATTGCCATTTATTTTTCATGCTTCTTATCCAAAACCCCAAAATAACCCATAACCGATAACAAGACACTTCATTGTACGTCCTAGGGAGAACGACCCGAGGTTTAAATACTTCGGTTTATAAATTTTAGGGGTTTGTACTTGTGACAAACAACTTTTTGTATGAAAGGATTAGTGATTGGTTTAGAAACTATACTTTACAACGAGATTTCATTAGTGAAATTCTAAACCGTCAAAAATCCAATCGTCACTACTTGAAGGGTATTTTTACGTCTTCCAATCAGGTGGATCCTAGGCTTTTTTTTTTTTTACAGACTTCGAGCCTAAGGTTACAACTAATATGAACCATAGGCTCAGAAGACCTATTTCTATTGATCAGGTAACAAAAGCTATTTTTAGTATTTACCCCCAGAGTGCACTGGAGGAGGATGGTATAATGGTTAAATTCTTTCAATTCTACTGGGATATAGTGGGAGAAGACGTGTTCTGCGCTGTGAGGAGTTTCTTTGCTGGAGGTAGAATTTTGAAAAGCTTTAACCACACCAATATCTACCTAGAGTTAAAAGGTCCCAGATGCGAGCGATATGACTCAAGTAAAGCCCATCAGTTTGTCCTCTGTTATCTATAAAATCATTTCAAAGGTGCTGGTTCACAGACTCCAAGGGAGTATGAACAAGGTAATTAGCCATACTTAGGATGAATTTTTTGAAAGGTAGACTTATTTCTGATAATATTCTTATAGCATATGAATGTATGTACAACCTTAAACAAAAGAAGTGAGGCTTAGAGTACGAAATGACACTCAAGCTTGATATGAGTAAAGCCTATGACAATGTGGAATGGCATTTTCTATGGTTTATTATGAAGAAGTTGGGTTTTGAATCGAGATTCATTGACTGGATTCGTGAATTGATGACACACGGGTCTTACTCAGTTGTTGTGAAAGGTCAACCCTATGATTTTTTAAAACCAAATAGAGGTATCCATCAAAGTAAACATCTATCCCTTTTTCTTTTCTTATTATGTGCAGAAGTACTTTCCTTCTTAATACACAAAGCATAGCAAAATAGTCTCATTCAGAAAATTCGAATAAATAGAAGATGCCCAACTATAAATCACTTTCTAATCGTTGATGATTCCATTATATTCAGTAAAGCATCAGAAGATAGTTGTGCCTCTATTATAGAATTATTGAATCTTATGAGAGCTTCAGTAGGCAAAGAGTTAATCTTACTAAATCGGTCCTGTTTTTCAGTAATAACACTCCAGGGCTGATTAGAACCTTCCTAGCAGTCCAACTAAATATTTCTCACATAGGTGCACAGGATAAATATTTGGACCTACATTCCCTTGCCAACCACTCTAAGAAAGCCACCTTCAACTCCGAGCAGTTGGTGAAGCCATATCAATCTACACCTTGCCATGTTTTAAACTTTCAGATAGCTTGCTAAATAAAATTCATAGTATTCTAACCCAGTTTTAGTGGGGGCAGAAAGGTTCTCAAAGATGAATGGTGTGAATTAGTTGGGATAAGATGACTAGACCTAAGAAAGAAGGCGAGATTGGTTTCAAATATATTAGAGCTTAAAACCTGGCTCTTTTGGGTAAACAGTATTGGAGAATCATGACTCAACCTAACTCTCTTCTTGTTAGAATACTTAAAGGTAAATATTATAAATTTAATTCTATCCTTACAGTAGAAGTAGGAACCTTACTTTCTTGGGGTTGGCAAAGTATTCTTGAAGGGAGGCGAGTTGTAGAGAAAGACATCAGTTGGAAAGTAAGTTCTAGATATCCAAATCTTTAGTGAACCATGGCTCTCTCCTCCTTACCCCTTCACTGTTGCACCATCTACGACACTACTATCAGATAGTTACCATCTGTTATGGGTAAAAGACATGTTTTTTTGTCAAATAAACAGGAGAACCAAGCATTAATCTTAGACCATTTTTCTCCAAATATTGTTCAGCGAATCTTCTCCATAACCTTAGAAGAAGGTGAAGACAATTCAATGGGTGATGAATAGAGTAAAAACATATAATGTTAAATCATGGTACAAGACTGCTTACTAATTTTACTATGCTTCCATTGAATATGTCTAAATTTCATGCAATAGAGGCCAATTTGAAACCATTTATGGAAGCTGAAAATCCCTCACAATATTCTGCTCTTTGCGTTAAAAATCTTCCAATGGTAAGCTTTCTGTTCTTCTTCTCATCCACCAACAGTTTTCATCCACTCCAGCAACTTGTCTAATTTGCAATTCAACACCAGAATCACTCATGCACTGAATCTTTTTTTTTTTTGTGAAAAAGCTAATCTAGTGTGGAAGAAGAGTCATTTGGGTTACCTCATCCTAGACCCTAGATGTTCCTTGTTCTTCAATTAGTGGATAGATTTGGTATTATAAGCAGGACTTCAGAAAACAAGCTTTCATAGAGCTCGACTAGTTTTGATTATAGCTTGGAATATCAGGATGAAGAGGTGTTGGTAAGTCTTCGAGCATGTTTAGGAGCCTCTGGAGAAGTGCTATCAACATTGCTTAAGTTGAACCAGGAGCTATCTAATTTGCCTTATGCATAATGTCCTAAGTTATCTTTTCCTATTTGCTTCTCTATGTTATTTTCTTTTTACAACTTTATCTGTTCATGAATATCTAGCAATCTTCTTTTTTCTGTTTTTTCTTGTCCTAATTTTTGGACATTATATTTGTTTCTCTATTGAATAAAATATCATTATTATCTTTAAAAAAAATTGTTAGACAATTCAAGTTAACGTAACTAAAAAATTCATTTCCTGTAACATAAAAGATTGTAGAAAGTTATATCTAAGAAATATTAATTATAACTTTATATGACGATGATTGTTTTATCAATAAAAAGGATTAGGTATGTTTTTAGTCTTGTAAAATTTTAAGTACCTATTTTCAAATTGATATATACATGTGTTATGATGATAATAACTAATTTGATTTTTCTAAAAGAACGACTAAAGCTACACCAAAAAATTTAATTAATATTTTTTAATTTAAAAATATTTTAATTAATATCTTGATAGATGCAGTATAGAGTTATAATTAATATTTTTTTAAAAAATTTTTTCTAATGTTATTAATATGTTTATAATAATTAGTATGATTTATATATTTTCATATTGAATTGTAATAATATATGTATGAATACATTTTTAATATATATTATTATGTTAATAATAAATTTTAGGTAGGAAGCATTACCTTACCGAAAATAAAAAAGTTAGTAATGTGTATAATTAATTAAGTGTAATTGTTAGAGTAATTTTTTGATATGGCACAGAATAAAATTATTTGATTTTAAGATTGTTAGCGTAATTTATTAAAATGCTAGTTTCTGGGCACATGTTTATTTATTATATGATATGCTAAAAATCTATTTATTATTGTTAATTTTTCTGTTTGATTTTTAGGATTCAAGATTACTAGAACCCAGACATCTAAACGTACCAAAAGTCTGTGATCTAGTTGCTATTAAACTTCTAAACGAATGTAAGGACATTTGGCAATATTGATATCCTTAGTTGAAAGATGATATCACATATTTCCATCTTTCGACTAGTGAATGCACCATAACTTTAGAGGATGTAGCAATGATTCTTGGCATTCAAATTGATAGTATGCCAGTTTCATGGTTAATGATTAGTTATAACCTCCTAGCAGATGAGTGCACAGATCAATTTGGAAGCGCACCCAATGCAAGTGATTGTCGGAGAAGTTTCATTAAGTTAACGTGGCTTGGGAGGTATAAAAGTGGTGTAGACTTGACTGATAGTGTTGCCATACAAAGGTATATCAAAGTTCACATTATGTTGCTATTTGGTACGACCTTGTTTTGTGATAAATTTGGCACCAGAGTTTATTGAAAATTCATACCATTGTTTCGTAACTTCAACCGGATATGTGAATTTAGTTAGGGTTTGGTATGTCTTGCCCATCTGTATCGATCATTGTGTCAAAAAATACGTTTTGATTGTAACGACATAGATGGTCCACTATTTCTCCGCCAAATATGAGTTTGGGAGCAGATGCCTTTACTAGTCTTAATTCTCTGATCCCCACAACTTTCACTAGCTTACCAGTATTTTTACTTGTATAATGTGATGCATTTGTGTCTTAAATTTATACTTTTTATTCATTTTATAAATTTTACATAATAACTTAGTTATTTGAGTAATAAAATTTGTATCAACAGGTGGATTGATTAGATATCTCCATCAAATGATACTGACAATGATGATGATCATGATGATGACAACACTGATGAGGATGATGAAGATGATCATGATGAGAATGTGGAGGATGCATATACACCTGCAATAGGTATTCTAACTTGTTTTTACTTTAACTGAATACAACTAAAAAGTAATGTGATTGTTGTTTATCTTACTTGAATTTTAGATGTAATTCATAAATACTTCATGGTTGTGTTCTAGATAGGACTTGTCTTTACTTTATGTACGTATAACTTTATAGTGATGCTATATTTGTTGTTTCATTATGTAGGTACTACATGTGCTCATGATAAGGATTACGATTTAATGATTGATCCTTCGCAGCGAGCCTGTAACTAATTTACCCCAGCAACAATCAAGAAGAATGTTAGGAAAAAAATTGAAGAGTATGACAAAGGTTGTGAAGAAAAAATTTAGCAAGTAGCATATCCTCTTTTGGTTTGTCATTGTTAGGACTAGGTTATTTTTTCTATCTATGTTTTATTCGTGGATTATGTTAAACTTTATTCCTCTTGTAGTTTGCCACTTTTAAGACTATATTGTGATAAATTGAATTACGTTAAATTTGATGTATTAGACATTATTTTACTTGATTTATAGTTAGTGATTCTTCACATGGTGATTTAAACTATACAAATTTTATTAGACAATATGTTGACAATTAAAAGCAAAAAAGCAATATACTAATAAGACAATGCATTCGGCACACAAATATTTTTGCACTAAAACGATGTGACTACATACGTTAGGCATAAAAGTCTTAACAATTTAAAACATTGCCTCCTAAACTTGATCCACCCCTATAAGGACATCTAACTATGATTGTGACCCTCCACACCACATACTCTATACTTCCTTGGAGCATGCATCTCATGCATGTCCATTTCATTCAAAAAACGAGTCATTTTTTGCACGCCATTTGCTTACTCGTCTGAGGTTAGGATTAGGTATCATCCTTGGTCCTTCAACTACTAGCCATGTTATTGGGTTTTTCAATGGCCTAAGTTTGGCTCTATAAATTTTTCTGACATCCTTTATTCAGTAAACCTCATGGACATAAACTTGTCAATCAAGGCGCTAATTCGTATGACATGAAAGCACATGGTGACATAGAATTCAATCCACCTAAAAATCACCATAATCATAGTGTCATCAGTGTAGATCGATTACGTACTTTATATCGGATGGCATCTCATGGACCTCGAATACCTCATTCCACCTATCAAACATACTAAATTAAATGTTTTTTGATGCTCGCTGATTTGCTTCAAGTCTAATCATCACAGCATCCGAAAATACATGTCCAGTATTAATGTGAGCCTCGGCCTCGGCCCTCATTCTGATAAACAACTTATTGAGTTTGTAAAAAGTGGCTTTAACAAGTGATTTCACTAGAAGATTGCATACCGCTTTCAAGACCCTATTGATGCACTCAACCAGATTCGTGGTCATATGGCCCCATCTATGTCCACTATCAAATGCCAAAATATACTAATGGCAGAAGATCCTATCCAACCACCGAATATATACCTTGCCCCGATGACGTAGTCATTGGTATCACATATTAAATTCATGGACTCTCCAAGAATAGTCTGACACAAAAAATAACCATTAGGCATTTACACACTATGAAAAAGTTTTAAACTATTATAATACTAAATGTTATTTACATATGTTGAAATAATAAGTTTTTACAAGTACGGTGCCTTGAACTTCCTCAAAAAGTTTGCTGTTATGTGCCTAATACAAATCATATGGATAGCTCTCGGAGAATCTCAGCCTTCATTGCTATGGGCTATGACTGAACTAATAAACTCATGATGATAAAAAAAATAAGACCCACACTATCCCAAGTCACAACGTGTATTCTCAAATTAGAAAGAATAGAGTATAATGCATCAGCAGTCTCCTTTTCAATAATGGCAAAGGCAATAAGCACAATATTCTCGTTGCCATCCTATAATACTGTAACCATTAGAACTCCCTTATATTTTTTATATAAGTGTGTGCTATCTGTCTGCACAACTAGTTTGCAGTATCTGAATACTCTAAAAGACCGTCTGCCATATGAGAGCAGATGAAACATGATTGTTGTTTGGGCTTTAGTGCCAAATGTATAGTGGAGACGCCCACACATTGTGAACTATTTTTCAAATGTAATTATATTACAACACAGTTAAAAGTCACATTATATGCGGTTTGACCATAAGACTTATATGCACACTGTATGTATCTGAAAAGCCATATCTGGGACTTGTATCCAGGTAATGTCGGGAGCGGGTAGACAACTGACACATGAGCTCATGGCATGCGTAGGGCTAGACATGCATCATGTTTGTTTTCGCATATCTCTGTGTTGTGTAATTTTGTGATTGTGTGTGTGCTATATGATTGATTAACTTCTGTGTTCTTTTATTTATTATGTTTGTATGTGTCCTGTTGTTAGTTGTTGTTGGCTATCTATTGAAGATTGTATGTATTATGTTGTGGGATTGTTGTGTAACAAAGAATAAAATGAACCTAATTATCCACCTCGACCCTACTAAGAACTCCCTAGTTCTTACCCCTTATTTCCACCCCTTTTAGCTACAGGTGTAAAGGTTTATTGCGAAACTGCAGGAGCATAGATGAATATATTTGCAAGTTGAGTTGTTAAAATTTAATTCTTTTCCCTCGCCTTGTTAGTTGAAGTTTTATTCAGAGGGGTAGGTTTTGTAATTGGTTTTTTATGTATTACTATAATGTATTATTAAGTATGTGAATGTGTTATTTGTTCTTGACAAAAAAGTTTTAACTTTTTAAAAAAAATCGACAGATTAACACGTAAAGGCACAATATTAAATACATAATAAAGGAATTAGGTTGGTAACACCTTACTTTTGGTACGATCATGACGTATTGTAAGTTAGGTCGTTACATGAGAGCTCACCGAAACCTTAAGCTCGCTCGATAGACATTTCCACCGACCTCTCCATCGTGCCTCCACCACCATTGCCACCATAGCTGCCGCTAGAGTTCACCTCCTTTCTCCTTCTGCCATAAAGTAGGGGTATTCGCGGTGCAGTTTGGTTCGATTTTTTAAGGAAAAGCCATCCGATCCAATTTTATATTAGTAGTTCGGTTCGGTTTGGTTCGGTCTTTTTACTGAAATCATCCAAACCAAACCAAACCAATTAAAATCAGTTTGATTCGGTTTGGTTTGTTCGGTTTTTAATTCAAAAAAAAGTATTCTGTTCTTATTATTTCCCATTACTAAAAGCTCTGTCCTATGTTATTTTCAACAAAAACATATGCAACAAAATAACAAGTTTAATTTCACAAAGTTATAAATAAAGTCATACAATATAATAACTAACGAAAATCTCGATACAGGAAGTTCAATAACAAAAGAAATGATAATACAACAGTTGAAAAGCATGAAAAATTCAAACACAACAAAAAGAAAAAAAGTTGCTTCCATTAATTTTTCCTGCAAAGCAGCCATATTTTGATGTTCTCTATCTAGATAGCAAAACATTGTTTAGCAAACAAAGAACCTGAAATCAGAAATTAAGTTATAACACAAACAATTAATACCAAATGGGGTTCTATATTCAAGAAAAAAAATGAATATTAAACAGTGGTATGACTGCTTAAATAAACTAAACATGTGCCTCTAAATGTTAAGTATTTTCGATTCTCAATGTTCAAATTAAGGGAACAGGACCCATGCTTCAATTTTTGCATTATTTTCAAAATTAGAATCATAACAAGTTTCATCAA
The DNA here is from genome assembly GCF_003086295.3 of Arachis hypogaea. Lineage (NCBI taxonomy): Eukaryota > Viridiplantae > Streptophyta > Magnoliopsida > Fabales > Fabaceae > Arachis > Arachis hypogaea. The sequence goes on from NC_092046.1 coordinate 32,245,651, forward strand.
ATAAACATAGTTTTACAAACAAACTCATTGATTCACTTTATTAAAACTGTAGAATCATTATAGTACAAGGCAACAACCTTAAACAAATGTCAAAACAGAAGATAAAAACCAATAAATTTCAACAAAATAAAAAAAGGAGAATATTATCAAAGAATAAAAACCAATACCCCACTTTTCATCTGATCTTGAGTTATTATCCAATATCACTTGCACTTTTAAGAAGATTGAGACTGATTTGAGATGCAAAAACCTCTGTTCTTCCTCCTATAAGTGACCTCAAGCACAACTGCACAATCACACCAAAGACAAACACATCCAATTCATAACAAAAAAACAGAACAGAACCAAAACCTTAAACCAAGAATCACAACCAAGAAAATAATGAATTCAAAAATCAGCATAAACACACAAAAAAAAGAATAAAATCAAAATAAACCCTAAAATCTAATAAAAATAGATCAAAATCAAAATAAACTAAGAACAGAACCATAAAACATAATCATAAACAAAAAACCCCAAATAAATATTATTACCAATAATCATAACATATTGAAAATTATCATAACAACAATTAGAAAATCAAAACCAAGAACCAAGAACCAATAATTATAACAAATAGAAAAATCATCATGTCACAACATAAAAAAAATTAGAACTTAGAACAGAAAAAAAAAGTTCAAAAAAATCAAATAGACAAAAAATCAGAACAAAAATTGAACAAATCATACCTAAGGCTGAGAGACTGAGAATGATGGAGCACAACTAAGAATAATGGAGAACCACAGCACTAAGATGATGTGGCTGCTGAGGTCGACGGTGCTGAGAACGACAACGCTGAGAGACGTGACTTCTGTATAGCGTGAGGCATCGACGAACGACGAGAAGGAAACGGCGGTTGCTGAATGGCTGGACAGCGATAGCAGACAAGAGTAGAGGACTGTGACTGAGAGATAGGAAGTGAGAGAGAGCAGTTTGTGTGTGAGCAAGAAAGAGCAAGGAGAAGTGGCGTGAGTGTATTAGGGTTTAGGTTAGGGATATTTTGTAAAATTAATTTTTATATATATACACCGGTTCGGTTCAGTTTGGTTCATATTTTCAGTATCAAAACCAAAAATCGAACCAAACCGAACAAAAAACAGCAAAATTTCATTTTTTTGGTTTTTTCAGTTTTCAGTTTGTTCGGTTATCGATTTTTTCGGTTCGGTTGATCGGTTTTGTTCGGTTTTGAACACCCTTATCATAAAGCTACTGAGATCGAGCAAAGGCGCCTCCTTCATCGATGTGTTTCCAGATCTAATCTCAATGCCCAAGCCTCTGAGATTGAGAGAAATCACCTCTTTGGTCAACTCTCCTCCACCAATGACTCTCGTGTTCTCCATCGGCCTTCTATCCCTTCTGTACACTCTTCTTTCCACTCATTATCAGTTTTTGGTTCTCCTTCTTTTTTTTCTTTTTTATTCATTTTATTTGTTTTTCATTATCAGATTCTGAATGCTTTGATATATGATATAACATTCGATAAGTTTTATTATCTCTTAATTGATAACATTATTTCAAATTCTCAAGAACTCCAAGTGTTTGATGAATTGTTTATTCTCTTAGTTGTTTTATTAATTCATGTTTGGTGAATGACATTGTACCTTACTTGCTCCTTGTAAATTAAATCTGATCATATCATAGATTACTAATTGAATTAAGCAATTATATGCAAGGAATTAGTGATTTTTGCTCTTTTTTGGATTTCAATTTCATGACAGTCTTTAGTTTGATACTAATGTATATATTTGAAATCCTGATAAATTGATTTTATTTAGAAATAGTTATGTTGCATGAGGTGTTTGTTAAATCTCAAATTGGCTACGTCTATATTCACATAAACTGCACTTTCTCTGCTAAATAAATATGTTTATCACATGATGCTTAGGTTTTTCCTTTTTCTTTTCTTCTTCCTTTAAATAATCTTGCATTCTATGTTACTTACATTGCTTACTCTATATTTTTTTTCATATAGGGTAAGGGGATAAGTAGATAACCGAAGTGGCTAAGAAAACTGCATAAGAGCACCGAGCACACTGATGCAGAATGTAACCATTTCAATAATCATTTATTGTTTCTAGATTATTCTGTCACAGTTTAATTTATTCATCATGGAGGTACATGTTGTTACTTAAACACTTCATATTTGGCCATTTCACTAAAATTATTAGTACTATTTAGATATTGATTGATTATTATTATTATTATCTCCCAGTATGTTCATACATTCATCTTCGGTATTCTTTCTGATGCTATAAGCATCTTTTGTTCATCACTCGTCAAAGAATTCAATTTTTTTTACTTGAGAAAGTTATGTTTCTTTTTTGTTTCTCATTTTTAGTAATTTGGCATGTGATTTGACAGGTACTTGATTTTCTTGGAGCTGTTGTGGAGTTTAATGAAGCAAGTTGATCTAATGCTAATAGTTGAAATTTTCATAGTTTCATGTAAGCTAATCTTAGGTCATTTTGATTGATGTAATGTAATAATATTCTAAGGTTTTATAAAGCATGTGTTCTTTAATGTGTTATAGTATTCTTATTCTTTTTTTTTTTATTTTTTTCTCTAATTAATTTTTGCATTCTTATAATACCCAATTTGCCAGAAGGAAGTTATATACCGCAGATGGCTAATGCAATAGAGAAGTTGGAAGCTCTTATAAACTTTGTGAATTAGGTAATATATCACTTTTCTTGGTAGCCAATTAGCCATTACTTTTAATTTGATAAAAAAATTTCTTTTTACTATGCTATTTATTAAAGTATTCTTTCTGAGGGATTAATTTTTTGCACATGATTGTATTTACATGCGCATGATTAATTTTTTGCCATCATTTGATTTTGACCTTACTTAGCTTGATTATTAGGTGAAGGCATTGCAGATACCGCCATTCCTTGGTTGCTATATTTTCTCTATACTTGTATTAATTATTTTTCTCTATATCCCCATTTCTTGGTTGCTATATTTTCTCTTACATGTAATATTCATTTGTCTTTTTATTTTATAATTTTTCATCATATAGACAAAATGGCATTTATGATCACTCAAAATATTATACATGCTTTTGAGTTGTGACATATTTGTGCCTAATGGGTTTTGATATTATAAGATTTTATGTTCTCTATTTATATAATTAGTATTGTGATTGTTTGAGACTGTGTCATCATGGGTTACTTCAAGTGTTGAAGAGGTTGCTTCAACCGGACCCAAAATTCAGTTTTTCCAACTCTATGTATGGGATGCTGAAGAATTGGTTGAAGTAGAATAACGCAGAATTGGTTTATGCACAATTTGGGATATTTTTAAGTAATTTAAGTTCAATTATATCTTATAAAGCCATTTTCATTCACATTTTCTTATCATACATATTTCTTTATTTCAGATATAAGGTAAGAGCTTGGACCATATTTTGTCTCACTATAATATAAGTTTTACATTAATGTGCTTGTCTTTATTTTAAATTGGCCCTTGTTCTCAAATTTTACATTTTTACTTATTAATTTGGTTGAAAAATGGTTCAAGATTTCCACAGTAAACAAGCCAATTAAACTATATTATTTTATCATGTGGCCATAAGCTTGTTTTCTCAACTCAAATATGAAATTCATTTCTTATTTTCCACCACAAATTCATTTCTTTGTTAAGTTTGGCATTTTGTTCAATATCTCTTAGAGAATAAGGAAGTTGCTTTATTCAGTCTTTTTTATTTTGGATGAATTATATTTGGTCTTTACTACAACTTAATGCCTGTTCACTAAATTTTATTTATTCTCATTGTTTAGAAATTTATTTTTAGCCTATGATTTTGGATTGTATTTAAGTATTTAACTAATCAGTTTGCTTGTATTTAGTGAAGTCTAGGTAGAGGGATTAGAGACACTAGATTATCTTGACAATTTGCAGAAAAATAAATGCTTTACTGATAGGGGAATGCTTTAACATTTGAATAAGAAGGGAGACTGCTTTATGACATTCATTTAGCCAATTCAAATGTACTGTTATTCCCCATGCATTCATGAGTTTCAAATTGATATATCTCTTTTCTTTATATGATAGGTTGACAAGATATATCTCAACAGTCCTACAAAGTTTGCTATTATTGATCACGAGAAGAAGTGAACATATGTATTACGTAAAGATGGGCTTTCTGACTATTATCTTTTCATATATTTTAAGTTTGTGCTATTTTTTATCTTCTCAAAGTCTATGAATATCATTATTTGAGAATGTTTGAAACGCAAAGGATGAGAAGAACTGAGTGGAAGACAGCCAGGGTTATCAATTATTTAGGAATGGAGTTTACGATTCACAATGAGGTATGAAAGACCTTTTTATGTGTTAATAGAGGAAGAGGCTGGAAGGGAGAGCCAGGCTCCAAGTCCCAAATTTTCTCTTCTATTCCTTCTTGTTATTAATTTTTCTACACTTTTTTCATGGGTTGGGCATTTGCATAACCCAGTATATATATTTGCTTTTATATGTTTTGAAATGTTGGGGTGGTAAAAATTTGTTGATGAGAATGTAATTTTTATTTTATGACAACTCATTTATATGTCAGAAAAATCTTTAATTGATATGGTAATAGGTAGGACCATATGTTTGGAATACATACAAGGAACTTTATGATCAAGTTTTGCATATTGGTTCTGCTTTAGGAGTATGTGGTATTGAATCTGTAAGTTTGTTTAGTCATTTTTCTTGAATGAAATCATATCAATGTCTATTGTGGTAATCTTGTTTCTGTCATACACAGGGCTTTCAAATTGGAGTTTATGTATCTAATTGCCCTTAATGGATTGCGGCAATAGAGGTTTTGGACTACTTCTACACTTTGCTATTAGAGATCATTGAGAAATAGATTTTGCCTTTGTCCAAGACAAGAAGATTAAAAAAGTAAGAATCATTTGAGTTATATATTAAGATAGATCATATATCCAAGAATTTAGAGATAAGTTCTTATTAGTGCACATGTGTTGTTGGAGCTTTTGAATCCTAAATGTAAATTAAGTAGATTGTTCAAAGTTAAAATAATCTTTAGCTTGGTCGATATAGTTTGTTCAATCAATAATAGTGGTTTATAGCTTTCAGATCTGTTTAGTTTCAATTTTAAATGGTTTATAACCATTTAGTTTGCTGTAACTTTTTTATTTGAAAATTTAGTTTTTGTGGGGGTTTTAAATTGTCACGAAAATTTGTCAAAAAAATTAACTCAAAACTCCCACAAATGAGACAAAAAATTGCCACCAAATTATGTCCTGTAGGTTTTGTAAAACCGCCACAAATAAGCTTGTGGCACCTCAAATTTTGGAGGTTTGAAAAACTCCCACCAACCATTTTATGTGGTTTTAAACCGCCACAAATAAAAAAAATGTCACAACTCAATTTGAATTTTATAGTGTTGGAGAGATTAATTTGAGTCACATATGTCAAATTTAAAATTAAATTTAGTAAATTAAAACCTGGACCTTGAATATTAGTTCAATATTATTTGATAACTTTAATTAATCAAGAAATACAAAAATAGTGCTAAACAAAATTAATTAGATATTTATTTCAATTTTCATTCATATCTCTATACTAGAGTTAATATTGCCTTACTCCTTTTTTTTCTAAAGATATAAATTTTTTATTGCATAAAAAGAACTTTACACTTGGAGTACATTATGTTAAGACAAAGGAATTTTTCCAACCAAGATCTTAAAGAAACATTATCTAATGGGTAAAGGAGAGAAAGAAGTTCCAAAGTACTAGTTACTGCTGTTCATAGAGAAGGTAGTTTGAGGAGATGATGTCACCGGTATTCCTCCTCCAACAATTTCACCTGAGACAGAATTTTTCCAAGTTTCTGGCATTGGTCCTCAAAGACTAAAGCATTCCGCGCCAACCAAATCTGCCATAGAAGGTAAGCCACCAGAGCACTTCTGATTCTGAAATTGGGTTTGGATTTCTCAGCTTCCATGAATTGACTCCACCAATAATACCAAGCTTTTAGGTTAGGGTCGCAGGGAATAGTGCTTGCTACTGGGGAGCTGTTCCAAATTTGAACTTCTGGGCAGAAGACAATGGCATGCATCGGTGTCTTCAGCGCCGATTGACAGCGAGGACAAAAGCTGTTAACTTGTGGTAATCTCTCGTTCAATTTTGCTTTAACTGCAATGCCTTCATGGGCTAATCTCCAAGCAAATAATCTGACCTTTGGTGTTACTCTCATTTTTCATAAGGTTTTCCACATTTCTGAGTCTGCATATCGAGGATGGAGTGAATTCACTGGATGGTGAAAGAATTGGTATGCTATACTATATCCAGATTTTACCGAGTACTCCCCTAAGTGGTTATTGCACCATATAATCGAGTCTTCCTCTTCTGTGATAGAAATTTGTTGAATTTGCTGAGCTGTGTCTAGTGGGAAGGCTTCCAGAAGGAGTTGGCGATTCCATTCTCCCTCGGCTGTGATTAGCTGTCTAACCCAGGTAAACGATTCATCTCTGCATTCATTAACTGCAATGTGAAATGGTGATTGGTCCCCAAACCATGGGTCTTCTCTGATTCTGACAGATCCCTGAATTGAAACTTTGCATTTAACTCCTTTCTCCAAAATTTTTCTTTCCTCCAAAAGACTCTGCCAAGCCCAGGATGGTCAATTTTCTGGTTTGGCTTTTAGATTAGAACTGTATTTGAAGTACTTATTCTTGAAGGTTTTGTAGAAAAGAGAATGTGGTTTAGTCATCAGCCTCCATCCTTGTTTAGCTAACATGGTTAGGTTGAATGCCTTTAGGTCTTTAAACTCTATACCCCCAAAATTCTTTTCTCTGGTCATAGTGTCCCAGCTGATCCATTGCATCTTCTTTTATTCTGTTTCTTTTTCCACCAAAATTGCATCATCATTCGGTGCAGTTCATTCAAGAGGGTATTTGGGAGTTTAAAACAGCCTAGAGTATAAACTGGTATAGCTGAACCCACTGCTTTGATCAACGCCTCTCTTCCACTAGCAGATAGAAATGATTTCTTCCAATGCGAGAGCTTCTTCGCCACCTTCTCTTTTATGAAAGCAAATGTTTCTTTTCTAGATTTGTGTACTATAGAGAGTAACCCCAAATATTTATCCTACGTCTCAATATTTGGAACTTCTAAAGATGACACTAGTTCGGTTCTAAATTTTAAAATTGTGATGTATACTTTAAAATTTTCATGTCGAATCTTTTGTATTTTATTGTTAATCAATTTTTTATTATCAAAAAATATGTTTTACATTGCTATAAATATTTAATATTTATTAATACATTGATCACAAATAAAAATATAAAATATTATGATATTTTTCATAATTTAATGATTTTTTTTGGTGACTTTTCATAATTTAATGATGATCATAATCAAGATGCAACATTGTATATAAAAATCTTAAATTTTCTCAACGATTAACTGCACTTTCGATTATATGTTTAAATAAGTTATAGATAGAAAAAAAAAGTGGTCAATATAATTATTATGATTATAAGAGTTTGTCCACGTCAGTCAGAAATACTTATAATATATCTGAGAAAATAAACTTGTATGAAAATTAAGGGTTGGGTTAGAAAATATATAGAGCATAAACTTAATTCAAATTAAATAAATAAATCAATAAAAATATGCAATTGTCTTAATTTTACATATATTCACGTTACATAAAATCTTTTTAAGGTGATATTAACATATAATCAATCTTAATTTCTAGGCAACAATTTGATATTTTCATTTTTAATTTCATTATACACTTTTTAAGTGATAATCAATAAGCATCTATTCTGTTTATCAAAAACAAAAACTTGAGTATTAATTTTGAACTTATGGAATATTCGAAAAAAAACAAATGTATAAATTAAAATAAAAATAAAAAAACAAATAAAGTGTTGGAGATAAGTGTATATGTCCAACAAAATACTATCACGAATTATTATTATTATTATTATTATTATTATTATTATTATTATTATTATTATTTACAAGAATAAACTTTTATAATTTATGATAGTGTCCTTAATTAAAATTAGAAACGAATAATTACGATAGGAATCGTAATAATGAGATATACATTTTTTGAGTACTTTTAATTTAAATTGTTCTTAATCGTAGAATTACTAAAAATGGAACTTTTAATATATATATATATATATATATATATATATATATAGTCTTCATTGGATGAAGATTAATAGATCTCATTTATTAAATTATATATATAAATGGTATATATAGATCTATACTAGCAGAGGCAGAGCTTAGCGGCGCTTTTTTCTCCCTTTAGCGGCGGTTTTAAACTGCCGCAAAAAAAGTTGCCGGCGGCTATGGAGATCGCCTTGGTTATGAGCGCTGGGAGTGAGTTCAGCGGCGGTTTCCAGCAACCGCTGGTATAACCGCCGCTAAATACGTATTTCGCGGCATGCGTTAAAAAAACCGCCACAAAATTAACGTTCTACGATTGTCATATTGTTTATCAGCGGATTTAAAACCGCCGCGAATCAATTCAGTTTTTACAATTTTGAATGTATTTTGCGGCTATGTTACAACCGCCGCAGTATAGGTCTGGTTTGTGTACATCTTTATAGGCGGTTGCGAACCGCCGCAATCCCCGATACAACTGTCCTATTTTTTTAGTTTTTTTGGCGGTTTAAAACCGCCGCCAAGTTAAGAAAAAAATTTAAAAAAATGCAAAATTTGGGTTTTTATTTATGAAATCACATAAAATTTTCTTAAATATTATCAAGTTTTGTTCCTTGAATTTCTAATTATTTTAGGAGTGATTGTATTCACGGATAGAATATAAACTTGTGACAAAACCAGAAAAATATCCGCAAACCAAAATGTATTTATCAAAATATCAACAAAATAGATCTCTTGCTAAGAGTTGCATAGTCTACTTCAAAAAAAAGTATGTATCAATCCAAAATAATTTCAATTCTAAAGTACTATTTTCTACTGTATCATTCCATTGAACACATCCCTGCAGCAATCTCTGGTGGCAGCTCCTCACCCTGCCATTGAAAAAGATAAATCAAAGCACTTTTCATTACCTTTATCCTTTTCTTGTCTGCTGCTGCTTCATCTTCCATCGCCTTCCTTTTCAACTTCTCGGCTTCCAGTTTTGTCTGTAGTTCATTCAGCTTCCTTTGCGTCTCCTCTACTTGGACTCTATTTACTGACAGTTGCAAATTTGTACGAAAGAGTTGACTAGGAGTCGGTCCAAAACCCACTCCATGCACTCTACCTGGTTTCTCTCTTCCGAAAACCTGAGCAATGGAATCATTTTGAGACAACACTCTAGAAAACTCATCCTGTTGCTCGATCTCCAGAAGTCTTTCCTACAGACATAAAACAACAATATGGATCCGATTCAAGTACATTCAACTTAATTAAAACTTAAACTGAGTTTATATTTGAGGCACACGATAAGCATAAGCATGCATAGGGATATACATCTGAAGTGAGAGCAGAGAATACTTTTGAATGGATTAGATTCCAGTTCTGTCACAAAATCAATTTGAGGAACCACAAGACACCCAAGTATGCTATAGTTTTCATCATTCAGAACTCCCTGGATTCCAAGACTTATACTGTTCTTCCTCTATTACTAAACATGGATTCCAACCTTCTATTATTCTCTCTCTATTATTAAACTTAATACCTATTACACGCTCTCAGAATATCGCTCATTTAAGTAAATGTATAAATACATAAATAAATAAATAAAATGGGCAAAGAAATAATTCAATACTAGTATTCTAGTAATTTTGATAATTGCTCCTAATCATATGTTACATATATATTTTGAAACAAATAATTAGAGCTGTTAAAACATCATTATTCATAAAGCACTTAACAAAATTTCTGCCCAAATAAAGAACCTTTTCGGTCATACAGATATTTTGTAAATTAATTGAATCCTTCACATGTAACAACTTTATATCATGGTATAAGCGTTGGACCCAAAAACTTATTTGTAGACATTGAATGAAAAGAAACCCACAACTTATTTTCAGCTCAGCACACAAGGAATGGGCAACTAAGAAGTAGCAATGAACTATGGATGCATTAGATATCATAATTTTGATGACTAATCATATTAAGTTGTACTTACACTAATTTCTCTTGCCTCATCATTAATATAAGAGCCATCCCTTCTTTTGTGAACCTTGATCCATAACTCTCCTCTACTGACTATCCTTCCTTCTTGTTCTGACTGAAATAACAAAGTTTAATCCATCACTGAAATCCACGCAATCAGGGAGAATGTAGACACAGAGATAGTCCAAAGAGTGAATTATGCAGATCAGTACAAAATCGAAGAGTGAATAAAAAGTACACTACCTCTTTTTCCCTCCACTGAGCCAGACTTTTCGAACCGCCAGTGTGGGTATACAGCTGTTTTGATCGATTTATCGCATTTTTCCTGCACTTCTCCTATTGGTCCATTAGAGATAAACGGGAATTAGAAACTGTTTTAAAAAAAGACACAATGCAAATGTGATTGTACTATATTATACCAATATAAATACTATTTTTACCTTCGTCTCAGGTTTGGCGCGATAATCAAGGTACCATCTCTAGTGATCTTGATCAATTCCCGGCGGACAGTTCTCGATATTTTCTTCAGTCAACAATGTTGGCTCGTAGCAATCATCATACAACCTCAACCTTGTATCTTTTCAGGACTTTCCCATACTTTTCAAAATATTTTTTTTATAATTCCTTCACTATCTTCATCAAACTGAAAGATTTGCTGCATAAATGACACGATTTGTTAAAAATATTTGCTGGAATACTCCCTGGTCAATGAGTTGGTCAAAGGTAGCCACCCATTACAAAAACATCTTTTAGCAATAAAGAATAAATCGAAGAAGCTGCACCAACCGACGTGAACCCAAAAAAATAGAGTAAAAGATATCTATTGACTCAAATATAATACTGATTAAAAAAACGCACAAAGGATTGAAAATTGTATAATGTCATTAACAGCAATCCATAAGCCAACAAATTAAAAAGAAGAAATGCCAACTCAGCTCTTAAGAGTACACACAAGTTTGTGAATAAAATCGGTGCATTCATGAACATTTCATATACAAACACTTTGTGTTATAGTTAAGTTATTTTTAATTTAAGAATAAATTACTATTCCTAAAATAATCAATTCTAATCATGAATAAGCAGATCTTAAATTACTATTACTTTGACACATTTGTTATAAACTTTGTCTTTAGTGGTAAAATGACGCCAACTTTCCTCACAGATAGGAAATTTTTCGTAGTCAGATCCCAGCATACCAAGAACGCCACTCAACAGTCCAGCTTCATCTCCAACTGCTTGCTTTTCATTGTTGAACCTAAGCATGATCCTTCTACCATTGGGTCGTTCCATAGCCTCCCTCACACTCAGTTTAGCCAGTTTGATTGTGCCATCGGAATCTACAAGCCAATTATAAACCTTTATATATGTATCTGTTGAAGACCGTATGCACGAAGAAAAATAAATAACACATACTCTAGCGTAAATTAAGCAGGTTAAATCTAATAGATACATTACCGATGATCTTAACCGTCCAATACTCTGTGATCTTCCGTCCTTTTCGACTCTGAGCTCTGTGGACGGAACGGGCGTACGGTTGTATGGACACTACCACAGCTTTCTGGGGGAATTTCAGAGTCATCTTGGTGGAGAGCCGAAGCCGGAAATGGAGCCGGAGCCGGAGCCTTTTGAGATTGCTGGCATACTGGTCCTGATTTAGCTTTTTTGGTAAACCAGCCTTTCCTAGCCATCTTAAATTCATAATAACATGATGCAGGCAAAAAAATCATCACATTAACTCCAACAACACATAATGCAAGTAAATTTTGTTTATATAAACTAGAAAAAAATTAACTTGTATACAATGCGAGGAGTTAATCAGCACAAGACATGGTTATAAGCTAAAATACTCTACTTGTTCTTTATAAGGGAAACTAAACTGAAAAGATGAGGAAAAAGAAGCACATCAATCCCAGAGCATGGATATAACTGTGTACGTTTTGTTAAATAATTATACTATTTTTGAGTACATCAGAGATTTTGGTTTGCTAGTACGTTAAGAGTTGTCATGCATTTACTCCATGGTAGGCAGTGGGCAACTCAATTTTTTTCAAAATTGTAGGTAATCATACATGAAATTGGATAAAAAACCTCAACTATCTCAATATTAGAACTTTTGTGCAGAAGACAGGGGAGAATTGTTAGCACGATCGATATATGCAAGAGTTTCATTGACTGTAACTCAACAAACCCTAATCACATTTGATCACTGTGAATAGAACGAAATATCGGGCCTTACCAGTGAAGAGTGGACAGGCCAACAGCAGGCCGGAATTGACGTTGACCGCTGGTGCAAAGACGACAACTTGACAAGCAGCTTGTGTTTGAGGAGAGTGTATAAGGATTGTGGGGCGCTGGGATTGGGGCGCGTTGATGCTTGTTACAAAATAGGTATATATATATAACCGTCCAATACTCTGTGATCTTCCATCCTTTCCGACTCTGAGCTCTGTGGACGGAACGGGCGTACGATTGTATGGACACTATCACAGCTTTCTGGGGGAATTTCAGAGTCATCTTGGTGGAGATCCGAAGCCAGAAACGGAGCCGGAGCCGGAGCCTTTTGAGATTGTTGACATGCTGGTCCTGATTTAGCTTTTTTGGTAAACCAGCCTTTCCTAGCCATCTTAAATTCATAATAACATGATGCAGGCAAAAAAATCATCACATTAACTCCAACAACACATAATGCAAGTAAATTTTGTTGATATAAACTAGAAAAAAATTAACTTGTATACAATGCGAGGAGTTAATCAGCACAAGACATGGTTATAAGCTAAAATACTCTACTTGTTCTTTATAAGGGAAACTAAACCGAAAAGATGAGGAAAAAGAAGCACATCAATCCCAGAGCATGGATATAACTGTGTACGTTTTGTTAAATAATTATACTATTTCTGAGTACATCGGAGATTTTGGTTTGCTAGTTCTGAGTACATCGGAGATTTTGGTTTGCTAGTACGTTAAGAGTTGTCATGCATTTACTCCATGGTAGGCAGTGGGCAACTCAATTTTTTTCAAAATTGTAGGTAATCATACATGAAATTGGATAAAAAACCTCAACTATCTCAATATTAGAACTTTGTGCAGAAGACAGGGGAGCATTGTTAGCACGATCGATACATGCAAGAGTTTCATTGACTGTAACTCAACAAACCCTAATCACATTTGATCACTGCGAATAGAACGAAATATCGGGCCTTACCAGTGAAGAGTGGACAGGCCAACAGCAGGCCAGAATCGACGTTGACCGCTGGTGCAAAGACGGCAACTTGACAAGCAGCTTGTGTTTGAGGAGAGTGTATAAGGATTGTGGGGCGCTGGGATTGGGGCGCGTTGATGCTTGTTACAAAATAGATATATAATAATAATAATAATAATAATAATAATAATAATAATAATAATAATAATAATAATAATTACTGAGATAATATAACACACCGTGCTAAACAGTTGTAACACTAGTGGTTTAGATTGCTATATCATTTATTTGATTTTAGCTTTGTTTATTTTTAAAATAAGACTATTTTAAAAAATAGGTAATTTGGGTGCAGTTTATTATTTTGATTTTTTTATTAGCAGGCCATTGACCACTATCACATTCTCTCATTCATTTTAAGAGTTATCAATAATGTACTTGATCAGTCAATGTGTCGTTGAATTGTGTTTTAGTGGAAGCAATTGATTATCAACTTGGAGAACTAGTTCTATCACGATTGGATTTGATGGGAAACTTGTTAGAATGGTCATGACTATGGCATCACATCCAATAGTGAAGAAGTGTTTCTAAAAAGAGACAATCACTTTTGGTTGGTTAAACAAACAACTCTTTAATAAATACAACTATACAAGCTTGTAATTTTAAGCAGTTACCAACTAAGTGTCAGTTGTGACTGTAGTACCATTACTTGTGACTATGGTGGAACTAACAATGTAGCAAATTTTGACCTAGAGGCTTGCATGGAGAATTTCAAGATGGAGGATGGTTGTGCTAACAATGTTGATGATGGAAGAAACAATCAAATTGTTAGGCCTAAAGGAGAATTTGAAGACTGCAATGCTGGTTTCATAGACTTCCACTTTTTGGATATTGTTGGATCATTGGTTTGCTCTTCTTCTCCTTTTGAAATAACTGAGGAAATGGTAGGGCCAATAGTGAAAGAGAATTATGATGTGGATGATTCATCATTGCTTAGGATGAAGTATGAAAGAAAATTCTCAACATGTCTTTATACATTCATTGGTGTTGGTGAGTGTTTGAGGCTGAAGGATTGACCTGAATAGCTTTGACTTTGCAGTTGCACTAACAGAATTAGCATCTTATTCAATTGATTTGGATCTATCTTATTGGTTTTCATTCTACTTAGATAGCCAATAAATTTGGCATAGCATAGGTTATTTTTTTTTGTAATTGAGGATGGCATCTTAGCTTATATTCTTTAATTTGATTAATGGTTATGAATAAAGCTGCTCTAGTTTTGCTATGTGATCAGAGGTTTATTATATTTATATATATAAGCCCTTCAAAAGATTTTGCGATCTCTTTGGGAGAAAAAGATAAGGTAAAAATGACAAATGACTCTGAAGAAGGTTTAAATATAAAAACCAGATGAATTATTGACTCATTTTAGCTGAAGAAAACTGTAAAACCGAAAGCATAGATGAAGTTGATCAAGATAAACATGTGTTTTGTTGTAGAATAAATAAAATGTCTCTATTAAACTTTGAAGATATAAAACATTAAACAAACGTTGGATGTTGGACCATCACTGTAATATGATAGTAACCCTGAATTCAGCATATTGCATATGGCCTAACCTAGGAATGAATTATCCACTAAACTTCTACCTAAGAAAAGAAAAAAAAGTAATATAAACCACTACCAGTGATGAATGTATTAGTCTACATAAATCAACTACAGTTCATTAATTTTTTTTAAATTGAAGATCAATTCACCAAAAACATTTCCAAATGCTACCCTATACAGTGTTCAAAGATTGGAAGTCACTATGTATCACCTAGAAACAATAAATTGAATGCTTGTGCTCATTTTGAAAAAAAAAAATTCATTTCTTTTTTCTACAAAAGTATTAACTTTTTCATTGACATTACGGAAAATAAAACATTGGGTACCCTGTTTTAAGCCTCTCCATGTTGGTAAAATCACTGAAAGAAGCCATTACCAAGTTTTGAAATAAGCTATCTCGTGAAGTTGAACGCCATATGAATACTAGAAAATTGTTCAGGGTTATTACTAACAAAACTTCATTCTTATGCTGTCATGAAACCTGAATTCTAAAACCTTAACATGTTCACATTTGACACCATCTAGTTAATTATTAAACAGAGGTTTATATACGGCTTATAATTATAATAATAATAACAATATAATTGGCATTAATAATAATAATCGTGTCTCACCATATGGCAGTAATAATAATAAGGTTTCACCAAGGTGGAGAAATAAGAAACGAGGAGACCAATGGCCTTCTATGTAGCATAATAACAATCCAAGGTAATGTAGAAAATAGTTATAAAGTCAAGATAAATTTCAACCAAGGTTTCAAGTATCTAAACTACATATCCTAGGCCGCAATTCTTCATCTAAACTACATATCCTCAAGGTTTCAAGTATCTAGTAGCCCACATAGCCAAGTGCCACACATTTCTCTTCTCAGGAGACATTCCACTATAAAGATATTCATTCTCTTCTGGCGTCAAATTCAGGTCATATGACAGCATGGAAGCCTTGGGTCCATCAGCATCTTCGCCATCAGAGCTATCGAAAGGGACAACATCCTCCCCCTCCAATGAATCTGGAACCACCTCCCCCGGTTCTTCAGACTCCTTCTGAATATTCTCTCGAGACATTCCTGATAGTTGCAAGGTATCCAAGCAAGCCCGGATTAGGAGGATTTAGTGTATGAATTGCGTAATCAAAAATATCAACATTTAGAGTCAATTGCTTCCTTAGTCAGCCAACAATGGGATTATTATTAGTGAAGGCACATGATTAAAGATAGGAAAAAAATAAAAAACAAATAATAAGTAAAAAGAAAGTGTTAACCCAATTATCAAAGTGATCTCAAAAAAATTCAAACCAGACAAATTAGAACAGGATGATCTGCACGGGTTGGAACTTGAAAGAAACACGATAATAAGAGTAACAGCTAATGTGCTGCTACGAATAATTTACAATGTTGGATTTATGACAAGGGTCACTGTCATAATTATCTGAGGTGAGTTCCTTAGGGTGTATCTATTGGTTGAAATCATGAAAAGGAAGGGAAGACAGTGAGGGGGCTAGGAGAGTGAAATTCAGCAGATTTTATTCATGAAACCATTCATTTTCTCCCTTCCCTTCCCTTCCCTTCCAACATCCTAACTCTCAGAGGAACACTTACAAAGTTATTTATTTTAAATAAGACTAACGTGTGACTTAATTAGGTATGCAACTTAACTAGGCCAAAGGCGTACAGATATGCTACATATTGGGATTTTCTCCCTATGCAACTTAACTAGGCAGAAGGATTACAAAAAATTAAGAACAAAAAGACCGTAAAATATTATGATGTACATAAAATTAGTTATCATGAATGTAGATATATATATATATATATATATTAGGGTTTAGGGTTTAGGGTTTAGTTATCATGAATGTAGATATATATATATAAGTCACACGTTCATATATGTGTTAATTAAATTTTTCGTTCTTGAAATAGTCAAACTCATAGTGGATTAAACATATTCAGATTATATAACTATTATAAAAGCCGAGTCTTTCTTACTGTCCCATAGTCGTTCAAGGCCATGTACTATGAGTTTGAATTCCTCCCGTGCCGCAATATCTAGTTCAACAACAAGAGAGTTTTCATGGCGTGACTGCAAACATACACAAGTGATTCTAATTTATCACAGTAACAAAATTGAAATTAGAATTTAACTATGTAGTTCGAGAACTTTCATGTACACTAGTTAAATACAAAAGTAAATCATGAACATTTACCTTCACCTCGTCAAGTATTTCATGTGAGCACCACCTATCCATACTTGTTATAAACTAAAACCCAAATTTAGCCCGGTACATATGGTCCCATTGATTCAATTCCTAAAATTTAAGCAGAATCAACTGAATTGGATTTCATCCATGAACATGAAAAAGAAATCGGTTATAAATTGGGCAGCAACAATCAAACCTTCATCATTGAACCCGACACATGACCAATGGCTTGAGTGAGGTGTTTGTGACCAGAAAAGGCATCCAGCCATGATTGTATACTGGACTCATTGAACCACAACTGCCTTACAAATGATGTTGCATCATCCAACGAATAGAATGGGGACACCTCTATCATCTTCTCTACGAAACAACAGCTGCTGCAAATGAGATAGAAGTCTCGGCACTCCAATTTTCCTGATAGGCCAAAGACATAGAACCATTAGAACAAGGACAATAAAAAAATTTGAGTGTAAGAAGACTTGAAGGAGAAGTTACGGCATTGTGAAGAACCAGTTAAATCTAAGAGCTTTATATCAGAAGATAAGTTGTAAAAAATCTACAATAAGTCGATATATTCGTCCCATTGTACTATTTTAAAATATGAGCTACATGCTTGATGGACATCTAATATTTTAGGAATCGGCGTCCTCATCACAATCTTCAACCCCGTCATCAGCGGATTCCTCTAAATCGTCATCTCTTGTCAGCCGCAGGCCTTCGACATCAAATTCAGGCAAGGTAGTCATACAAGCCTGGGGGTGAAGGTTGACCTCACAATGTTAAAAATCCTCGCCCATGTCAAACAAATCTCGTGGCTTCGCATGGAATACTACACTCCATCCGTTGTCCACCTCATCCTCCACGCCTCAGATACCAGGATGTACGGCTCATCGTCTTCTCGATCACCGGTGTGAATCGGAGTGGCAAAATTGACACAGGTGTGGCCCAACACGTCGTGTCAGATGCCTCTGCCCGACGTGGTGTCTGCCCAAAGACACTTGAACAACACTACAGTGAATTGACCGCTGTAATTTAGCTCGATGATGTCCACTAATCTCCCGTAGTACGAGACCCCGCCAACAGCAACATTGGCATCCCATTTACTTGCATAAGGATTAAAGCCATCACTGGCCAGGGCTAAGCGAACACTGCGCGGATCGCCAGAAAAGTCAGTATATCTCATGTCAAATGCTTTCCAACCCTCGCCGTCTTTAGGATGCCTCAAGGAACCGTTAGAGTTGGTTCCTCTCTTGTTCCGTAACATGTCCACAGCTGTCTTGCTTGACATGAATAATCGCTGCAACCGTGGGATCAGAGGAAAATAACGAAGAACTTTCGCCGCCTGAGGTTTACCATTCTTCTTGACAACGGCGTTGATCCTTACTAAAGAATTCTTCCTGGTCTTTTGCTTCCACCTGGATGCTCCACACCGTTTGCATTTAAACATGTCGTGGTCGGAACCCTGGAATAGTATGCAGTCATTCGGACATGCATCTATCTCCTTGTACTCAATACCCAGCTTCCTTATGATCCTCTTGGCATCGTGCAAGGTCTTCAGGATCCGTGCATGCTCAAAGGCATCCCTCAATAGCTCTAGAATCAGTCTGAAATCCTTGTCGCTCACTCCGCACATGCACTTGATATGGTACAGCCTCACCAAGAAAGATAGCTTCGAGAATCTTGAGCATTCTGGATATAACTCCTGCTCGCCGTCCTTAAGCAAGTCTTAAAAGACACGAGCCTCGTGACTAGGTTCATCAGATAAGTTTGACAACCCATCCGCAACGTCTCCAACATGCCCATCTATGTAGTCTTCATCCTCACTCTGCAGTCCTAGCAAATTGAATGCGTCGTGGACCATGTCACGCATTTGATCTCCTGAATTTATAGTGGGATCTAGTTCTTCCCTACCGCTGGGTCTCTCGTCTACGATCCTCTCACCGTGATGTAACCAAAAGGTATAGTTAGGGGAAAATGGTTTCATCAGAAGATGATTGTATGCATCTTCTCTAGTCTGGAAAAATCGGAACCCACACATAGGGCATGGACAATGTATCATCCCATCGGATGATGCATTGGCAAATGCGAAGTCAAGGAATCTATTCAGTCTATCCTTATATTCTACACTACCTCGTGGCTTTGTAATCCAGCTCTTATCAATGTCTAAGTAAATGAAATAGCACATACAAGTTGATAATTAGTAAAAAAAGACATAGAACTAAAAAAACCAAATAAAAAATGGGGTGTGTGTCAGGTGAACCAATAACAGTCTATCACAATTATGATATGGGAGAGTACCATACGTAATAAACTCGACAATATATTACAAGCAAAACCATGTAGAGAGCAACGCAATAACTCAAAATGGAAACAGAAACAAAGTTACTTGTATCCCAGATAACATGAAGAACAGGAAAGGTATTGGGAAGGAGGCTTACTCATGTTTAAAATTCTGTACTTTCTTAAAAGAATACTGGTAGAAAGAATTGCTGGTTCCAAGTCCAAAAAATGAAAAGATAAAGAAAAGCTACCTTAAAAATTGAAAAAGAAAACAAGAATAACTGTTAAATTTAAAAAATAAATAGGTCAACAAACATAACTAAACAATGATAATGTATAGTGAATAGAATCTTCAAAATATCTCAAAAATAGAAGACATAACAGGATTAAGAGTTAGAATTAAAAGACAGTTAATAAAAAGGGGTTAAAATAACAATTATAACAGATGGAGGATAGAATCTTAAAATTTAAGGATGTATTATGCCTTGTATGCTTATAAGAAGGTCATATTATAGTTCCCCTGACTTGAATTCGACCGTGTAAATAGAATAAATGAGTTCAGTGAAAAAGAATAAATTATTAACCCCTAAACTCAATTTCAATATATCGAAAAAATCACTTGTAACAGGTTTATTACAATAAAAGCCTTTGAGTTCCTTATTTTCATGCAGCATACACCTCCATTAGAGGCTCCTCTAAAATTGATAGAAAAAGTACTGGTGGCCAGGGATATAAAGTGCCAAGATGATGGTGTTCTTTCTACCTAAAGTGATATGGATAATATTTTCTGAAAAGGGTTAAACGCAAGCTTCTCATCAAGATGATTTGTTTAGAACCATGCCTGATCCATCCTTCAAGAATCATTCAATGGACTTCAAGCACAAAAAGTTTGTCTATGATTTTACTTCGAATCCAGTTGCGATTATTCATATATGTTGCTAGTCACATTGTATAAATTATTTGTAATTTAATTTGTATCAGTGCCACCATTGTAAAAAAATGATGAGTTTCTGCTGTAACTTAAATTCAATGAATACAGTTGTTAAAAATAGTACCCTTAAATGTGTCTTAAATTTCTGTCAAAGAATGAGGGAATAAATAGAAGAAAATCCTAATCAAACTCGGAATTAGATTTGTTTGGACCACCAATAAGGAATGGTTTCTCCTTGTGCAAGTTATTGCTTCTTGGTTTAACAAGTAATTAGTGTTTGTAAAATATGTGGTATATCACAGATCAAAATCTAAGACACATTCAAGAAAAATGCTCCATAAATACCAAATGAAATGTATGAATAAAAAATATCATACATTTAAGAGAAATCAATATTGTTCCTTTAGAAAAAAAAAGGGCAAACAAGAAAATTTGGTTTTGAGCCATGGTAGGGAGATGCTATAACATTAATAATTATAGTAATAATGATAAAGAATATAATTGAGTTCTTTTGATATTTTGGCTTCATTTGCAAGGTAACAGGAAACTGTATTACCCAAGAAAGAAGTAGAAAGAGGATACTATGGTCAAGCGAATGAAATTGAAGTCAATAAAAAAAAAGGAAACTTTATAAGTAAATACGCAGAGTCCATAATATCTCCATTGTTTTTCATACATGTAAAAACATCAAAATCCTATCTTATGTAAACCAATTTCTCTATCAATAATTAGTATATAAACCAGCCAAGCTAGCTAGCTGCGAAAACTAGTTAAGTACTATTTTCAAGTTTCACATAAATAATAATACAAAGGAAACCTCTATATTCTGTTCCAATTTGTTGAACATAACAGGTATCAATCAGTCAAACTAAAAATGGAATAAAGACTCATGTATCTATATGTTTGTTAGAACTTAGAAAATCCTCTTGATCTCAACATTTCATTCATTAGTCAGAGTTTATGGAAATTAGAATGTCACCAAATATACTATATTATCAATTATCCAACAATATCCAAAACTCACATAATATTGCTTATTTCACTTTAATAATACTAATAATAGGCAAAAGATGCAGTGGTGAGAAGTTGTCAATGCAGGTAAGTATTGGTTATAACACATTTACAATATTATGGTTACATCAGGCTGAAATCCTTCTTAGTATAACCCTTTTCCTAACTAGGAGAATGATCAATTCCACTACTCACATATGCAAAAGATGAATAGATGCAATATTAATAAATCAAATTTATCATAATGGATTCAAATTTCCAAGCTTAGAGGCAGAACATAGATGCAGGATAGAATGCAAAGAGAACAATGGAGATCATTATGAAAACTGTAGCGTTTGTTTGTATTCCAGTTCTGTACATGCACCTAAAAGGAATGATGACAACCACTTTGCATCTATATATCAGGATTAGCCCAGAACCTTGTAACTAGATTAGTCTATTTAATTTCTCACTTTAAAAGCAACATACACAGGGAGGGGGTTCAGTGATGGTTCAAAGGCTAATGGGATTTTCTTTTCTATCAGCCTAAATATTGCTTGATTCAATCCAACTCACACGATTACCCTTCAAGTTCAACTAACTATAGCCGGTTTAAGGAGGCAATATAAATTTGATGATCGATCGTAAGAAAAAGGGGAGGAAAAAAGCAACAATGAACAATTAATTGAGCATCACAGAATCTATAAAATTAAATCAATCCAATGGTATCAACATGCTTTTTTGTTCACTTAAACCACTCAACCTTGTTTCTCAGCTCCACACTCATCATACAGAGCGAAAAGTACTATATCTGTCTACACAATAAGAGATTGACTCAAGGGTGAGAGATAGACGATATTAAGCTAAACCAATCAAGTCTCCATACTGAATATAAAAATTAACAGAGCAATTCATCCTTAATGATCATGGACAGAGGTATTATACTCTAATTTTTGTTATCTTTTAGAAGATAAACTTTTAATCTGCTAATTAATCGTACTGAATGAAATCCCTAACTCGAAACAGCTTCAATTAACCCCAATTTATAAAAGATATAGACAAATACATGTTCAGAACTATGAACCAATAATGAAAACCAGAAGAAAAGCTCAATGTGGAAGAATGAACCAGTGAAAGGGGGAGGCAGCGATGGCTAGGATTCGCGCACGGTGGAGGACGGTGTCGCGGTTTCACGTAGGGGTGGCAATGGGGTGGATAGGGGCGGGTTTTTATCCTACCCGACCCCGCCCCGCCGTCCCGTAACTCAAGCACTACCCGCCCCGTCAGAACCCGCGGGTAGTAAATTACAGTACCCGAACCCACCCCTGCGGGTACCCTACCCGCCCTATAAAAATTAAATATTTTAATTTTTACATATTCATATCTAAATTAAAACAAAAACTTAAAATTCATAAATAAATTAAAATACAAACATAAAATTCATACAATGTCATTAGCTCAAATAACTTGAAATTAAAAAAAAAAAGTGTTAGATCACTACAAATTTAACACCATAATAAAGAAATTACAATATTAGATATAAATGAATCTTCAACCTTTATTCTTGATCACTTTCAACATCTTCATCATCATTGAAAGTTTGCAAATCAAGATTTAAACCTGAAAATCAAAAGATGTAACAATTAGCAAATTAATTGGTACTATATACAAAACTAACATAAATGAAAATTAATCAATATATCACCTTTACTTCCCAAAGGTGCCCACAACCAACTTTGGCCACACATCAAAGCTTCAATTATGTCTTGTTTGAGCTTTGCGCGATGAGGAGAAATTACACGATCACTTGTACTAAAAGCAGATTCAGAGGCAACAGTGGACACCAGAATAACATATATATCCTTAGCTATTTTTGCAAGAACTTTAAATTTCATCTGATTGTTCTTCCACCATTTCAAAACATTAAAATTAGGATCATTTGGAGGATGAATTTCCTCTTCAAGATAATGATCAAACTCAACATTCACATATGAACTCCTTGTCATTTTTTTCTTTTAAGATACACCATATAATCATCACCCCCAAATAGACTTGCACTAAAAATCATAATAAGCCACATAAACCACCTGACATAGTCATTAAACTATGCAGCAGGCAACCACAAATAGAACCAAAGCAGCTCGGAATTGTGAAGATAAGATAAAAAACATTAAAAATATTTTTTTTTCCTTAAAGCAACATAGTTAAATGAAGAAGATATAGCTTTATAAAATTTTCACATGAAATGCAAATAAACTAAAGGCAATTTGACCATACAGCATGCATCAATTTTCAAAAGAAAGGTTTTAATTGTGAAAAAAGAACCTAATTTTTTCCAAGGAAACAATACCTGAACTAAGTACATAAACTAATCAGCTATGTTCTACCCTGTAGTGGCAATTCATTTGCCTGTAAGCAACCACACTGGGTTTGAAATTTAGTTGAGACTAAGTAGGAGATAAAAATTATTAAAAATGTTGTGTGCATGAGTGTTTAGTGTGCGTGAATTTCACTTCTACTGATGAGAAATTTTGAAAATTTTCTATTTTATCTTTTGTTTTTAACCTGAATTATTGACCCAGTTTGAAAAATTATAAAGCAAAATCAGTCAATGAGATTCAACTAAAATTCTATTTTCCTTTCTCAATTTAGTGCAGAAAAGAAGGTAGAAGCTACATAACTATTTTAATAGCAAGATAAGATTAAAAAAGAGCAATGAATTGAAGTCACACCACATAACCAATCAATAAGCAAAAGTCAATACATAAAATAAATAAAAAAAAAGAAGTCATGATTGTTCCACTATGCCTCTATTTTGGCATTCTATAGCCTGGTGTGGAAGTTTGGTACAAAAATGGAAAAAAATTATGAGTAAAACTTTTCCAGCTTACAATAAGCATTCATCAAATTATCACTGGGCACATAAAAAAGGCTCAAATGACAGCAAAATATAGCCTTTACATTTTGTAAAACAACATATAAAAGGATCCATTCTGGATCCATTCTGCTACAAAGAGAATAATACAGCAGGAACATATTTATACTATCCCGCACAAAAAAAGAAGCAGCAAACTAAAACCATAGAATATGCAACTGAAGTACTCAATAGTAATCCAAGCTTGCTTACACTATCATTTATTCAAAGCACTTCACCCAGCATACATGAAAAATTTATTCTATAAAGGCTAAATACTTTGAACCTACAGATTCCCTCATATCTCATAGATACAAGAAATTCATATACAGCATTTGCAGCATCAGTGGTAAGTATTGAGCGAGAAGTGCTTAGTGCTTACCAGTTACCAGAGAGACGACGACGGAGGAAGGAGGGATGACAAGGTGAGCACAGACCAGAGACCGCAGATCAGAGAGGCGAGTCGGCGAGGATAGTGACGGCGAGAAGTGGGAGCGACGCCGACATGAGCTCCGTGAGCAATAGCGGTGAGGCGACCAAGATGAATGAAGAGGGTTGGTGTCTTCGTGAGCGACGGCGAACGATTGGACGATCTGTGACGGCGGCGCAGCTGAGCAGAGGATGTGGTCCTTGACAGCCTTGGAGAGTTGGAGAAGAGCTGAAGGCCTGAAGCCTGAAGGAGTGAAGAGAGACGCAAAAGTGAGTGAAGCCTGAAGGAGTAAAGAGCGACGAAGTGAGTTTCAGAGTTACCCTAGTGCCTAGGTTTGAGAACAGAAATGAAATGAGTGACGCGAGAAAGTCAAGTAACCCTAATTTTTAAATTATATATATATATATATGCACTCCGGGGCAGGTTCACCATAAACCCGACTCCGCCATGCTTCAAACCCGCCCCGCTGCGGGTCGGGTTTAAACCTGTCCCGACCGGGTAGGTGCGGGTCGTGTACCCGCGGGTTCGGGTATTGCTGCCACCCCTAGTTTCACGCACTACCGATGAGATGCTCAACTTCGTCGCCGCTGATAGAACCACGGTTGGCCACTGCACGATTCGACAGCCAACACGGAAGCGCCGGGTGGAGCAGATGGTACGCGGCTCTGCTCCCGCTCGTGTTTGGCGCGCTACCAAAATCAAGTGACGGGTTTCTGCAAAATTGGGGGGAGGGGGTTTCAATTAATGGTAGTAAGGTAAAAGGGGGAATTGAATTAAGGAATTGAAACTCACCTAGCGGCGTTTCTGGGTGTACTCGCGGGTAGGTTGCGCCAGAGGGGAGGTTGGGTGCTCTTCGCACATCTGCTCGTGCTTTCGTTCGCGCCAAGATTTTAGGTAAAATCAGGAGGGTTGAAGATATATACACCAAATTCGCAGCGGTTCTGACTGCACGGCCGCTATCCAGGGGCGTTTAACGGTACCTGCCAGACCACCGCTAACCTCTGCCCGGATCTTTTCAACTAGCGGCGTTTTTGGCCACGGCTGCTGTTTAGCCGCCGCTAGGCTCTGCCCCTGCTGCAATGAGAGATATAACCATTGAACTGACTCACTCTAAAAATTCCTAATGGTTATAGTTACCGTATATTTGTCAATAGGATATTCTTATAATGAACATAATATTAGAATTTTCCTTTGACCTGCGACTATCATAGTAATTGACAATGTATTTGTTATACTTTGATTCCGGACACCTAACACCCTACGGTGTTAGTTGAATGGACATTGAGTATGATTTAAATACTTGTAGAATTAATGATTAGTCAAAATGGAATCCATCAACTATGATAATGAGTTTGAGCTCTACGATTATAATGAATGAAATAAACAATGCCTTGGCCAAGGTGTTTGAATGAATTAAGAAATGAGTTTCTTAAGTCATTCATAATTCATTATAATAATGGTAACAAGTTAGAGTTTGACAATCAAACCGTACTCTAAAAGTTAGCCAAGAGCTGAAAGGATGGAAGGAGTTGTATTTTTTGTTTATCTTGGGTTCTTAGTAAAAAAATATTATTACTTCATACTATCGGGTCATCGAGGAGCATTGCTAGACGTCAACCTTGATTAGTAAATTTAGTATGACTAATTTACTACCCGCTTAGTATTGAATCTATGAGGTCACACACTAACGAGTGTTCTAATCCTTGGTAAATAATCATTTAATTATTATTTTGATTAGATCAAATAAATAATTATATTAATTCAAATAGAATATTATTATATTCTTTGCTAGCACCATGAATATAATAATATGATAATTGAGAATATTAAATAATTAATTATTTATTCTATGATGAGTTTTAAATATGGATAAGATTCTAACTGATTCTGTTTCAAATTAAGTTGTAATTTGATTCACAAATCAGTTACCAATCTCATACTATATATATGTGTAAATGATAAAAGAAAGACAACACAAGTTTTTTCTTTTAGCTCCACATACACAAATATTCCCATTCTTAGTGAAGAATAACTGGTGCAAAGAGTTGCAAGAAATTTCTCAATTAAATCCATTGGTCAAGGAGTTGACAACAAGGATCAGTCTCGGTGTGGATACACATAGTACCTTCGTATTATCGAAAAAGAAAGTTTTTATTCACTAGGGTACTCAGATATTAGCATCCAACCCATCTTATTTCAATAAAATTTTAAGCACAAAAATAGATCAATAGGATTACTTTATATTATTACTTCTGCTGTGTGTTATAAACACTTATAATCCTTCATAAAGTATTAAAAGAAAGAAATAAAAATAGAAAATAAACACAATATAATTATTAGAAGAAGAAAAAGTAACAATTTAATGTATTTTTTGTATATAAACAAGAAAAATAAAAAGAAGATATATAATACTTTAGGTATAACTTACAGTAAATTTTTATAGAGATGAACTAATAATAATAATAATAATAATAATAATAATAATTTTATCGTAATAAACATTTAAATTAACATAGACAACAAAAAATAAAAATTGATATGATAATAACGATATAATAATAATTTTTATCATAATCTTAATAATTTAATATAATTAATTTTAATAAAAATATATTAAATTCAACTAGCTACGACGTCTAATCATATAACCAAATAGTAATGTTATACAATTATATATATATATATATATATATATATATATATATAATGCCATATTATATAAAAGTAATAATTTATCAAATCAAAGCATATACATAGCTTCTTCGGAAAAAAGTCTGATTAATCTCCTGATTCTCTTTTTGTTCATGAAGCAACAAACCTTAGGGAGTAGGAATAGATGAAATAGTGAACTAAGAATAAACCTTTGCCACCTCACATAGATTACTTCCTTAATTCCACAGCAACCTTAGCTTCAAAAAGATCTCCTGAAAAGGGCTTCGGATGGAGAAGAGAAGAAGCATTAATAGAAGCAAGCAATAACAATAACAATAACGAACTAGCAGCACACCAGCTTGCAGGAATTGTACGGTGAAGAATATGGGGTGGCCGTGGCTCTTTCATCTTTTCCTTCTTTCTTTGATTTGTCTTTCTGGTAAGAAAAACTTGGAGCCTTGTTAGCTTCTCTCATCTCTTAATAAAGTGAACCAACTTCAATTACATGTCAATATTGCTTCATTCATATAATGCCAGATTCATTTTTGTTTTCATCATTTCTTGATTTTAATTTTAATTTTAAAGTTATGAAAATAAATAAAATAAAAAAATACGATCTCAATTCACTTTTTTGAAAGTTCACGATTTCAATTTCTTTAAATTATCTTATAGTTTTTATATTTTCAAGTTGAGTAATGCTAAGAAATTAACATTATATATATATATGCCCGATTTGTTTCAATAAATTTTTCCTTTTTTCATTTCTGGTTTTCAGTTTCTAGTGAAGAATCCATTGAGCTACTAAACCTATGTGAAACAAGTGAAGATGTTTTACAAGCATCATCTCAAGATTCAGACCTATCCTTAGCTATTTCCATAAGTTATGGAGACATCAATGGCGTCTCAAGCAACATCTTAATGGCAGAAACTTGGCTCAAAACCAACGTTCTTGCACACTACCCTGCCGTGAGGATCACCACCATAGTCATAAACTTGGATCTTTGTAACCTCGGTGTCAAAAACAACAACTACAATCATGAGAGAAAGTTGAATTTGGTTCTTCCTTCTTTGAAGAACATTTATCACTCTCTAAAGAGATGGGGTTTGGAAAATGACATCAAAGTTTCAATTTCTTTCTCTTTGGATTGTTTCCCAATCCACTCTCTTCGCCATTTGAAAATGGCGAAATATAATCTCAAGCCACTGTTAGAGTTCCTTCAAAGTGTGAATTCCACCTACTCTTTAATCCCTCATTCCGGATTCTCTCATTTCTCGCAGCAGAGTTTGAGTCTGGTGTCTTCTCATTTAGATTTCATGAAAAACCTAGGGTTTCTTAATCTTAAAAAGGTTAATGTTTTAGGCATTGCTTCAAAAATTAGAAAGCTTTCAGAAATTTCTGAACCACCAATAATGGAAGCAGACTATCCCTCTCTTGGTGGCTACGCAATAAAAAACCCTAATTTTCCTCCAACTGGTGCTCCATCAAAATCACCTTTGCCTTCGCCTTCGCCTGCGCCTTCGCCGAATTCTTTCAATACTCTTCCTCCCTGTAAGCCAATAGGGCATCATGGGTCGCCGGAGGCGGAACTAGAGCAGGCGCAGAAGTCGTGGTGCGTGGCGAAGCCGAGTGTTCCGGCGCAGAAGCTGCAGCAGGCGTTGGAGTATGCTTGTGGAGAGGGTGGTGGTGATTGTGAGGAGATTCTTCCAACAGGGAAGTGTTACAACCCTGATAGTGTGGTTGCTCATGCTTCTTATGCTTTCAACAGTTACTGGCAAAAGAATAAGAGGAATGGGGGAACATGCTACTTTGGTGGAACTGCTATGTTGGTTAATTCTGACCCAAGTAAGTCCATCTTTTCATTTTTGAGTAATGTTAGAGAATTAATTTTTTTTTTAATAAATTGTTAGTTTTAGAATTATTTTATCTACTTTAAATTTTATATCTTTTATTATAAATTTTTATTATTAAATCTTAAATTATAAATTTAAATTTTAAAATTATTAGTTAATATTCACTCATTAAAAATAGATATATATATTTTTTAATTTTTCACTATGTTTTTCTTAGGGAAAAAAATTGAAAAATTATTTTGGGATTTTTATTATTTTTATTTTCATTTATTATTTATCATAAATAATAAAAAAGTTTAATTGTTTTTATAAGATATTTAATTATTCTAATAACAAATTACTTCGTTAGAAAATATAAAACAACATATATAAATATGCATGATGACAGATGCCTATTTTTTATGGTTACAGAACATTTTTATGTCGGTTAAATTAATTGACAAATACATTCAGACAATCCATTACTGGTTGTGGTGTGAGATTTATATCAAATGATGAGTAGTCTTACATATTATTTAATGATAAATTAGTTTGTTAAATTAATATTAAAACAAAATAAGTTCACACAATATTTTTTATTTTAATTAAAATATTATCTATATTATTCATACTTTTTCGTGTTAGATAATGTCACATGTTTTATTACTTTTGAATTTGTCAGTAGAAATCATCAATTGTGTTTGGTTATCACTTTGATTCAATGCCAGTGGGTCATGAAATCAGGATTTTTCCATTGTATAGTGCCCCTTATTATTTTTGGTGTGAGAGAGAAGATAAGATGATGTGAGGAGAGAAATATTTTATATTGTTATAAATTATATAAATTAGTGTCTCTGATTTATTTATATTGTTTTGTTTTTTAAACAAATAATCACAAATCAGACGGTTCAATTTATGTCTTTGAAAATTAAAAAAAAATATTAATATTAAAATCGAACTCTCCAATTTTTATTTTCAAAAATAAAAATATTTAAAAATATAAATTAGACTCTTCGATTTGTAATTTATTTTTTTTAAATAAATCGGATCATCTGATTTGAATATTATCAATTAAAAAATGCCATATAAAAAAATAACTAATCTTCCAATAATAACATATTACACATATATTTAATCAATATAAAAAAAAATTAGCCGTACAGTGCTTTCCATATATGTTAAGAATTTTCTCTGTATTCTTTTAGCAAATTGACATTAGTCATTTCTAATTATTAAGTTTAAAATGAGTCATATTTTGGGGCTTGCTATTTTTAACATAGAATGATGATGGTTGCAGGTTTCCTTCACTGCCGGTTTATTCTCAGCTAAATACAGGGCAGCAAATGAAAGAAGTATGGCTTTTAATTAATTTCTTTGTTAATATTATGAAGTTTTGTGTTGCAAACTGGTAGCTCAATAATATTATAGAAACATGGATCAACTTAGTGTGAAATGTGATAATGGATTGATTTTATAATAAGCTTGTCATCCATGGAAAATTTTTTTTTTTTTTAGTTGTAATAAGTTGATTTCACATGTTACCAGATCATGTAAAAGTATTAAATAAGAGGATGATTCCCAAAAATATTTGAATAAATAAAGGTGTTATCACTTTTAGAATATATATATTAAAGTATTAATATTTATCATCTTAACTAGTCTCATATTTATTATTGTTATACATATTTAATTTATAAAAAAATTAAATTGATAATACACAATATATATAACACATCAAATAATATTAAAGTATTGTTAATGAAAATCTTTTTTGGACCAAAATATTAATACTTAGATATCATTTTTTTAATAAATTTTTTTAGAATAATACTATACATCCAAGTCTTTTTATAAATCAAGTTCAACTAAGTTAAACAATAAGATTTGAAATAATATTAGTCATAATTGATTTTATTATATTAGACTAAATTCATTAGACTTGATTAACAAAAAGACTTAGATATATAGCATTAATTTTTTTTTTTTTGGTTCATACTTAGCTAGTATTAATATTTAATAAGCATAACTGGCTAAGGGCAGCTCAAAAAAAGAAGCATAACATCATTTTTGTACTGATATGTGTGTTTCATCTTTTGGGACTGAGACTTTTGGCCAATTTTTATTGGATAAGAAAACAAAACAGTAGATCATGGGTTTGTTGGTTATATACTTCTCTTGTATATGGGTCCGTCTTCATGGCAGTTTCAAGTATAAGTTTGTTTCGTGGTGGTTATCAAACGACCATAAAAAAATTAAATCAGACTGGAAGCCACTCATATCAGAGCCAGGTTTCGATCCTGGGACCTGTGGGTTATGGGCCCACCACACTTCCGCTGCGCCACTCTGATTTGTTGTTATGAATTTGAATACAGATTATATTTATTAAATGAGATATTATTATTCTTC
Organism: Arachis hypogaea; assembly: GCF_003086295.3. Taxonomy (NCBI): domain Eukaryota; kingdom Viridiplantae; phylum Streptophyta; class Magnoliopsida; order Fabales; family Fabaceae; genus Arachis; species Arachis hypogaea. The sequence goes on from NC_092046.1 coordinate 32,277,224, forward strand.
CTTCAATTCAACCAAGCCCATAAAATTAGTCCAGAACTCAATATTAAATTTAGACCAAACTAAATAACTAATATGGGCCCTTACACAGGCCTATGTATGTTCTCTTTTCAGTTTTCACTAAAAAAACAAATATATATTATTGAGGAGAACATGCCACCCTTTAAGACAAGTTGTGGGGTGGGAGGTTTTTGGAAGAGACAAAAGGGACAGAAAATTAAAAGCATGAAAAAGAGGTACGAGTTAATGGCTTACTCGTAAATCATCATCATAATAATACCTAAAAAGAGTGTGTCATGATCAAAAGTTTGATGCTTACTTGAATGGATAGCATTTCGTCTTTCAGCATGTGATTTGATTCTATTTTCTTTTTGGTGAATCCTATTTAAATTGTCTAATTTATTTTTTAAAATAAAAAATAAAATATTTAAAATAAAAAATAAATTATTTAAAATTTATTAAATATTATTTATTTATTTTTTTCAATAATTTAGATATAATATGATAGGTACCATAATATTTACCTTTTTTTTTATAGATATGTTAATTGCATTGGTAGCTATATATAGCTAGTCGATGTTTTCATTATTCTGTCTGCTTAACTTCTTGGTAAATTCTCTTTTAGCTTTTTCATTTGATCGAGTAGTTTCAATATATATAAAAAATGGATAATATTTTACGAATAAACTCAATTTCAGCTCAGTGTCACACTGGACTATTTAGGGCTGCTCACCATTAAAACAAGCAATCTTTTTATTAAAGTTTAGCAATTTTTTAGGAAAAAGGAAAAACTAATTATAATCGACTAACTATTTTAAAATAATTTTTTTAAAAATAAATGATTTTTTTTAATGAGTTTAGCAAATTTTGAAAAAAAAAAAAAGAGAAAAACTAACTTATATTTTGTTCTGGGCAAGAATCAACACCATTATTAACATTTAACGAAAATATTATATTACGAGTTAACAAGTATATCACGAGAAAAAAAAAACGACAAAACCACTTTAAGTCGTTACATTATGGCATTAAAAGACGAATATTGAAGACAGTAAATGTCTAATAACGTCAGATCGGAAAAACGGTATAAAGGAAAAGAGAAACTTAGAAAGTAGGAGTCTGTCCATTTTAGCATCTAAAAGCACTATTAACTTAAGTGTCGGAGTGTCATCGTAGGTAGCCTTTTCGGCCTAGATACAACATTGTGCAAAATAGGATCTCTGAAACTCATAAAATTGTAACCTCAACTCAGGTACGAATATTTGGCGTTGTCTATAGGGATTCTACATAGTTATTTCCATAGCTGACCCCAAGATGCAATCAGTTATCAACCCCAACCCTCCTCACAAGGAGAAGCTCCATGAAGATGGGCATGAAACTGATCCCAACACCACAGAAGAACAACAAGTTCCTCCTATATTTGAACATCAACAATCCAAAATGTTGAAGAGCAACATTTGGTAGGGTTAGCAGAAAATTATCTGCATGCAATGCAAGAAATGCAATATCGCATGCAGGAGCTGGAGCGTCAATTGGCGGAACGATCAATATCGCGACAATCTCGATCCTAAGTCGAACGAGAGATTGACGAGATAGTTGTAGCAGAAGGTCATTAGATCGTGACAATAGACGCCATCAGGGGATGGATTGGTATCAATCTCCTTCGCCCCCAACGGGAGTCTCCTCGACGTAAAGAGGAACATCGTGACCTTAGAAAAAGAGATAAAGTCGATTCCCATTCCTCCAAGTCTAGAAGGAGGCGGGCTCCATAAAAGAGGCAGACTCCATAAAGGAGTCCAAGTCTCAAAAGGCATAGGGATGCCCGGAAGCATGTTATTATGGGACAAACCCCAATTGCTTCACATATCCTTTAAGTCTGGTTACCAAAACACTTTGATAAACCAATAGACTTGAAGTACGAAGGGAAGTCGGATCCTCAAGAGCATATAGATACATTTGAAGTAAGGATGGATTTGGAAGGGGTTGGAGATGCTATTAGATGTAAGGCTTTTCCTGTTATACTATCTGGACCAGCCATGACGTGGTTCAACACTCTTTTTTCTGGCTCTATATCATCGTTTGGGGATTTAAAGACAAAGTTCTTAGCACACTTCATGACTAGGAGAACTCAAACTAAACACCCAATCTCGTTACATGATGTAGAACAGAGAATGGGCAAAAGCGTCCGAAATTAATTGGATCGATTTAATAAGGCTCTGCTAGAAGTCAACACACGAACTCCAGAGATCGTATATTTGTGCCTTATTGTTGGCTTACTAGAAACGAATTTTTGGAGACACTTTACTTCCTGAGATGAGAAATCTATGGAGGAAATCCATTAGATTACCTTGGAATATATGAAGGATGAAGACGTCTCAGAGGTGGTTGCGACCAAAAGGAAAAACCCTACCCCATCGTCTAATAAGATTGGGATTCCGGGACAAGGTACAACCCCAAAGCTGTCAACCCTGTGAGTTGGAAAGTTTTTAACATATACGCTGTTAGTGGCCTCATTAAAGGAAGTATATCAGCACGTGTCTCACAGGGGTATCCTTCCTAAAGCAAGACAAATTCTACCAAGGGCCTCTTTGAATAAGTCATATATTGTGACTATCATAAGTTCTGTGGTCATCAAATTGAAGATTGCATCAATTTAAAGGATGCATTGGAAAAAGAAGTTCAAGATAGGAAGCTCCCTAAGTTTGTTTAACATGTTAGGCTGCCTAGATGGCAAAATAATGATGAAGATAGGGAGGTCAAAAACCCTAGAAATGGCAAGCCTGTGGAGGTTCGCAATGAAACCACCCAAGTGATTGTGAATATGGTTGTAGGTAGAAATGGGTTGGAAAAATCTAGGAATGTCGTTAAAAGAGACGTTAAAGAAATGAACTCAGAGGTTTTGAAAGTAACTAGCATTCCTACTATATAATTCACATCTAATGAATTTTAGTTTTCTACGTCGGATGATGATGAGCCATTAGTAATTATTGCCAAGTTGGGAAACGGCATTGTAAAAAGAATCTTGGTAGATACAGGGGCAGATTCGAACTTGCTTTCTAGAAATACTTTTGATGTATTAGGATTGAAAGACCAGCACTTGAAGCCACACCTTCTTGGGGTAGTGGGTTTAGGAGATCATTACATCAAGCCAGATGAGATTGTTGATCTCCTATTTACCGTGGAGGAAGGTACGGATGTTAAAGCAGTTCCAGCAGAGTTTGTTGTTTTGAAGGATTCAACATCGTATAATTGATCTTTGGAAGGAAGACATTGAATGATTTGTGTACATTTGATTCAACAAAATTCTTGTTTATCTTCTCGTTCTTATTATATTTTCTTATGATTTTTTTTGTTTTACTTTCTTAACAAGAATAAAAACACGAAAAAATCAAACAAAAAAGAAGAAGAAATATATAATACTGTAAAAGTACTAGGAAGAGGAGGGAAAAAAGAAAAAGAAAAGCGCAACAGAACAATGCGAAGAAAAAGAAGGAGAAGACAAAAGAGGAACGAAGGATACAAACGTCCACGGATTAGTGAGGATAGTTGGAGCGTGTATTTACGCTTTCAATAATAAAATTGATTTTTGATAAATTTGGACTAATTTAATTAGATTTAATTAACAAAAAATTTTTAAGGTATAATAATACTGTTAAAGTAAAACTCATAATTGACCACAATTCGGTTTGCAAGGAAAATCATCTAATTCTAAAACTAGAGTTCAATCATTGAACTGGCTAAGAACCAGTCAGTTGAACCAAATCAAAACCCGATCGGTTTTGCCAAAACGAAAAACAACATCGTTTTAGGGTTTAGATCAATGTTTTGAAAATCGAACTGGACCGGTCGGTTCGACCGATCTAACCGTGAATCGAAAGTAATTACAGTCCGGTTTGTCTCCTAAAACCGCTTCTCTAAAAATAGGAAGAGAACTGTCGAACCGGCCAGTTCCGGCTGGTTGAACCGGACAGCGAACCGACCGGTTTAAAAGAAACGGCGTCGTGTTTGCCTAATTTGCTTACTTTCACTCTTGGTTCTGAAGCTCCGTTTCTTTGTCCCTTTCTCTCTCCCTTTCTTTCATTCACAGAAACTCAGCCAAAAAACCCTAGCACTGTAAGCCTACACCACCGCCGCCGCAAGGAGTGGCATACTGCCGCCTTCCGTCCGTCTATCTAGCTTCCCTCGTGCTCCAAGTCTTCAACCCCCGTTCGCTGTCACCGATCGCAGCTGCTTCCTCGAGCTCGGCGTCCGTCGTCTTTGTCTGCTCAGCCGCGCTTCCGCCGCCGTTGGTTGCCGTTAACGTTCGCGTCTTCGTTCAGCCGTTGTCATCGTTCAGCCGTTGTCTTCGTTCGCGTTCTTCCCCGTTCAAGTTTGCTCGGGGTTCACCGTTCGCGTTCACTCGCCTTCACCGTTCGGGTTCGCGTTCGTCTGGAAGCCACGTTGCCCTGCTTCAAACTCTGCGACCAACCCGCGCGCTCCACCTAGCCGTCGAACTGCTCTCTTTTGTCGCCGCCGTGAGTTCCCTAAACCCACCACCAGACAATACACTCACACAACACCAATACTCTGCTTCAAACTCTGCAACTTCTTATTTCTATTACAATAAGTAACTATTTGATTTGGCAGTGGTTTGGATTTTTTTTCATAGACTGAATTAAAGTATACAATAGTTATGTTCTCTTCTCTATCACATTGATACTAAGCTTTGAATTCTCTTATTTAGTTTCAAGTTTACCGCACTCAACATGTTTGATGAAATGCTTTAACCATATTTCGGGTTGGTTTTATCATTTCTAGCTTTTAGAAACTTAGTAAGTTGATTGCATGTGAAATTAGAATTATTGGATCTTAGTAATAGGAAATTTTAGCTACACAAATAGCATCTTTGTAGAAAACATACTAGCACGATGATTCCACTTGCATTAGTGTTCTTCTGGTAAATTTTAACTGTTAGTGTGAACTTGTTTATTTGCTAATTGTTCTTGTGTTGTTGTTCTGTTGTTCTTCTGTTATTTTTATTTTATTTTTTTTGTTGTGATTTTCTGTTCTTGAACTTGTTAAGTTGATAATTTGCTAAATTGTTGGGCTGCTGTTGTTTTAATTTGCTAAATTGTTAGGTTTCTGTGATTTAATTTGTTGGATTTTCTATTTAGGTCTTGTTCTTGTTTATTTGCTAAATTGTTGTTGTGTATTTATTGTTGTCTTTGAGATTCTTGCTGGATACTGGTGATCATTGATTTATTATATGCTTCATGTTTTCATTGTTTTCTTCTTCTGAAGGAAAAAAAAAAATCTGTTTTCATTGTTTTGTTGATTGTTTGTTTTGTTTCAGAAATTAATTTTTTGTGATCAATGCTCAAACTCTAAATGCTGTTCTGTTGGTTTTGCAGTGTTTGTTTTGTTTCAGAAATCAATTTTTTGTTATCAATGCTCGAACTCTGAATGTTGTTCTTCTGTTTTTGTTTTGTTTCATAAATCAATATTTTGTGAGCAATGCTCAAACTCTGAATGTTGTTCTGCTGTTTTTGTTGTTTCAGAAATCAATTTTTTGTGATTAATGCTCATACTCTAAATGTTCTGTTTTGTTTTAAGGCTGTGTTTAGAAGAGGTGATTGATTTCTGAGTGTTGTTTTGTTTTTGTTTTAAAGCTGTGTGTTGTGTTCAATTTTCATTTTGTAGGAAATTCTTTGAGGTATATAAGAATTAAGAAGGAAGACTATTTTAACGGTATTATTCTGTTGATTCTGGTATGCTACAAGCTTGAACATAGAATTGAAGAGAGAAACCCTTTATTATTTTATCATTGGCCTATTTTTGGCATTGCATATCATTGTAGTTTGTTTATTCATAGAAGTAGTTGTTTATGATCCCCTTTTGAAGTAAAAAAATGCAGTAGAAGAGTGTTTAGAACCAGTTGCTTTATTCATTGAATTTTTATAGAATCAGGTGTTTATTATAAAACGGTTTTTTCAGTTGAACCGGTTAAACCAATGAACTACTGAACCAGTAACTAGAGCGGTTCGATGACCGGTCCGGTTTTCTGATTAGATTAAAAGTAAAATAAAAACAAAAACAAAAACTAAAACCCTAAATCCCGAGGATTCCTGTTCTGTGAATCTCCAGTTCTCCACATCTCCTCCATCCTCCTCCAGCGACACCAACCCGCCATTCCGCTCTTCTCCAGCCCCAGCCGTCACCATTCTTCCGGGCCCCTGAGCTTGAAGGCTTGATTCAACCTCCAGTCCCTTGAGCTCTGCCGTTGCCGTCGCCTTCACGTGGTGCTCGCCAGCCGTCACCTCCTCTAGCGGTGCATTCCAGTTCCGGCCGTCGCCTCTCTTCTGTTCTGCTGCTCCTCTCTGTTCTCCGCCGCTCTCCCCTTGCCTCCCACTCTGCTTCGCTGCCTCTCCTGTTCTCGCTTTAAGTATGCCTTTTTTTTTAATTATAAATTTACTTCTTTTGTATAAATTTATATTTCTGTGGTTTTGTGTGTGTGTGTGTGTGTGTGTGTTTCCTAAAATTGTAGTCTGATTCTGTTAACCAAAGGTGAGCTTGAGCTGACATAACCGTGTGCAACCGTAATAGCTAAGCTGAAGTTCGTTGTAAGAGTCAATAGATATTCGTGGAATCGGTGATAAAATGGGTTTAGGGTTGAGAAACTTCACTGAGAGAAACAATAATGGACAACCTGTCCTGGACACTGAGAATGGGGAGGAACTCATGCACATGCAGCGTGGTGTGGACCTTGTGCTTGCCAACCTCCCTCCCATCTCCTCCGGCACACTCTATATTACTACCAAGTAACTAAATCACTTGTTATTTTCCATAGCTCTTTCCTTCCTTTTACAGTTACATACTCAATTTTACTAAACATCACAATCTGGTGACTCTGTTTGTTGCGGGCAAGTGATATGGCTCAGCGATGTAGACAACACCAAGGGATACGCTGTTGATTTCTTGTCTATTTCCCTCCATGCCGTCTCAAGAGACCCAGATGCCTACCCCCATCCTTGTTTATACACCCAGGTATCACCTATCATTTCTTAATTAATGTGTTATAGTTTAGTCGTTTTGTTATTTTCAAATCTCTGACTAGTAGGGCGCTTCCTGAAGATTGACATTAATGCCGAAGAGGATGGTTCCGAAAACTCCGACTCTGAATCCAGTGACATACAGGATTTATCCAGGATCACAGAGATGAGGCTTATTCCCTCTGATCCTACTCAATGTATGTTGCCAATTTACACTTTGGTACTTTTCTTGTTGATAGATTATTAGTTTGTTACTCCGGGGTTTGCTTATATGTATATTTTTGCAGTGGATACTTTGTTTCAAGTATTCTGTGAGTGTGCAGAGCTTAATCCAGAACCAAATGATGGTTAGCGCTAACCTCCCATACTGTTATTAACACTGTGTTTTTACTTTTTACTCCTTTCTGAGTTGTTTGTGCTGATATTGTTCTTTTAGAGGAAGGAGAAGAGCATGATTGGGTTTTCAGTGCTGATCAGATGGAAGGGGAAGAGGAAGGTATATGCGGGGCTTCGCTTTTTACCTTGTTTGTTAAAATTTGGAAAGGTTTGATCCCGTAGATTGTTCTAGTTGTTACCTTGCTAAAGATCTTCATTTTCCCCCAGAGGAAGAAGGTTATATCTCTCATAATCCAGCGAACTCTCTTGGTCAGTCAAATGGACATCATGATCTAGCGCGTACAGTACTCGAGGTTGGTTGCTCTTCCTCATAGTTCCCTATCCACTTTTGTTTGTGCAGTCTCACATTCTGACATATAATCCTGCAACTTCTCTTGTGATTAAGTTTCTGCAAATTCAGTTATGGATACTTCAAAGTTGTCTATCACTATTTTATGTCTAACCTTCAAAGTTTCTGTAAATTCAGTTATGATACTTTAGGTTATTTGTTAATTGTGCTTTCTCTTTTATTTTGGTGGTTGTTTTTATTTTTCCTTTTATATGGTGTTATGCTTGAGTCTTGATCTACTGAGTCTCTTGAATCAATTTTAAAATTTGCAGATTAATTGTTCCTCTCTTGATATGGAATAATTATCATTTGCTTTCTGTTTTAACACATTCAAACTAGAACTTCATTCTTTTCTTGCCTAAAATCCTTTAGAGTGTTGTTTGGATAGAGTATTTTAAAATTTTTGAAGAATTTAAAATATTGTGTAACTAAATTGATGTAATTCTGAAATGTCTTGTTTGTGCAACAACAAAAGATGATATATATGTATCAAGTTTGAGAACAAATTTGTTGTCAATCAAGTTTTAAAGGAAGAGATAATGGACGAATTTGAGAATTCCCTTTCTTATGGGGTCTTTTAATTTCTTTATTTAAACTAAAAAAAATTACTCTATAAGATACTTTTGTAAGTTGTAAAATTCTTTCTATTAATATCCAAACAGCATTTCCAATGAAAGGATTTAAAAGCCTCTTAGAAAATACATTTTGTCCTCCAAATGCTTTATTCGAAGACACTCTTAGTTCAGCACTGTGGGTTATTGAATGGTCTGTGATATAGGGAGAGGCCAGGTCAGGAGGGAAGATGTCAGATGTGTTTAAATTGTTTAAATGCTTGTTGCTATTGCAAACATCATGAACCTTGTTTTATTTCGTTTCCTTACTTTTTTAAGTATCTAGAACAAATCAGGTTACTATATACTTTTTGGATCAAGTACCATTTTCTGAATTCTGATTAAAGGAGAACCTTAGGCATGACCTGAATATTAATGTAAAATACATTGCATTTTATGATAATCTATTAAATATTAAGGAGTTTGGCAAAATCTTTTTGTTTTTTTCTCCTCTGCTTTGTTTTCTTGGTAGGCTTGAGAGACTGAGCTAGATATGGATGCGAAAAAGTTGTTGGCAGTTGTTATAAGAACAAGATAGCCACACATTTCATTTGCTCTTTATTCTACTTGTTTTAGGGGCTGACTATTTATTGTGTAGTGTCTTCACTGCATCTAGTGTATGAAAGTTTTCCAACTGATTTTACTTCCCATTCTCTAAAGAATTTTTTACTAATAACTGGCTTGTGCTTCGGAGGGGTAGACGACCTATCTTTGTTGCAAAAATTTTGATAAGTACAATTTTCTGATATTTAAATGATGAATGCTATTTTATGGAATTTCATTCTATTGACACTTTCAAGTTCATGGTAACCTAATTTCTAAATTCAAATATTGGAATATAGATTTTTGTTATTATTTTGAAAATTTGAAGCAAAAATGATTACACTAAGACAATTTATTAACTGGTTGAGGGCATATTTTTATTCTATTTTGTGTATTGATGTGGATAAACACAATGCTGGTTTGTAATGTGTTTCTCTGTACCGGAATCCTTATCTATTCTCATGACTTGTGAAGCTTTAATGCTTCATATTGATGATTTTGTATTTGCTTATCTCCGAAGTAACTGGTAGAGGGGCCGGGGAGGAAAGACTAGTGGTTATGGCGAATTGTCGATCTGTTATATAAGAAACCCATGTTCAGTACCAGATTTTAGATTTGTTTCGAAATTATCCCTTATTTATATTAAGTTTGATTGATTGCAGCTTCATATTAACGATCAGCGTTTTGAGGATGCAGAAGAGATGGAGCATGATGAGGATGGCACCCATAATTGAGTGGCTGTGTTTAGCCGAACATAGCATATGAACTGTTGGTTATGTTATGTAAATTAGTATGAAAATCTGATTAGGGGGTTATATACTGTTGATAATTGATGGACAATTATGCGCGACTATTGAATTTTGTTTCATGTTTAGACTGATGAAAGTGCTTTGAAAGTGTTAGCAGGTAACAATATTAAGCCCCCCTAGTTTTATTCTAAACCACCAAGAATAGGTGAGTCGAGAGTAGATTTGTGCTAAGTCGTGGCTGATGATTGGTTTAATTTAAATAATTTCCTTAAGGCTTTAAAGTTTAAATTTATAGATTTACGCCAGTATTTTGTCCATAATAATATTCGAAATTATAAGTTTTATAAAATAAATTGTATGTTAATATTTAATATTTACTATGAAATAAAATTTTTTAATAATATTTAATGTTTTTATAATAAATATTAAATATTTTATCAAATTAGAAGGGGATCAAGACCAAAAATTTATCGAAACTCTTACAAACACGGAACTTTTAAAATTTATTTAAAAAAAAAATTAAAATTCAATCTTAATAAAAACTCATTTTTAATAGGTTTTATATTGGATTTGTTTGATAATTTATCGAATATAGGCATCAAAATAAATATTTTGTAAGAAATGAAAGGAACTTGATAATTTTATTATGGGTTTATGTATCTTGTACCCTTAAGACATATGTTAAAATTTATAAATTAAGGAAGTTTTTATTGAAAATATAAAAAGTTTTAGTTTTCAATGTATTTGTTTCGTATTCATTAAATGAAAACATTTAAATTTTTTCACTAATAATAAGTTTATTATGTGCTCTTAGGACACATGTGACATATATTAGCTAAACCTTTTTATTATTATTGAGCACAATCTCACAAACATGATTTTAAAAGTGTTTGCTTGAAACAACAAATCAAAGATATAATTGAAGAAATAATAAATATTAGAAATAAGAACAAAATGCAAAAAAAAAAAAAAAAAAAAAAGTTGGAGAACAGATGAACTAATTGAGGAACAAATTTAAAGAAATTGCAAGACAAAATGAAAATAAAGTGCATAAAGAATAAAATGACTCCCAACACTCACATTCACCTACATTTCATTGCTCATTTCGTCAGAATGACTAGAAACATTCAGATATCTAGTGTGTTTTTGTGAGTTGTGAAATGAAAGTCCCTTCTCAAACTTTGGCTTTTTCTATTTATAGGAATTTGTTCTTACCTTTAATCTTTTTCTTCGATGTTAGGTAGATTTTTCCATGTTCTGCTTTAGATTAAGTTCCAAGGTTTTAATCCCTGTTCTATTTAAGCTTGAAGATTAACCAAAAGACCCACGTCTTGGTGCGATTATTTTTTTAGAGGTTTATTTTTGCCACCCACATTCTTGACGGTTACTGACTTGGATCCGATTAAATATTTGAGTACGATTTAATTGTGATCCTTTGCCTTTTACTTTCAACGGGATTTGTTTCACTTATCTTTTCAAGAATTTGTTTGAGTTTTTCATCTACAGACGAAAGAGAGAGACCCAATCCAGATCATAATGAAAGATTTTCGTGTTTTCCTTCAAAAAGGTAAAAATTAAGACGAAAAAAATTGACTTGGGATTTGTTCGACTCGATAAAAACCTAATCTAATAATCCTAAATAATATAATATAGAACAATATAATAGAAATCATAGAATTCATTTTAGAATACTTAATCCCTCCCTTTTCAATTTTTTTTCCAAATTTCAAATTATCAAAATTATATATATAGATTTCTATTATATTAATAGGGAATTTAAAGCAATCCCTATGGTACCCTTCTCAAATTCCACTAACTCTCCCGCTATTACTTCATCAAGACCAGAAATACAAGCAATACCGTCACCTACTTGAAGTACAGTACCAGTATTTACAATATTTACCTCAGTATTATATTGTTCAATATGTTCACGGATAATTTTACTAATTTCATCTGCACGAATAGTTACCATGAGTATTTCTTAATTTAATTCTAGAAGAGAAAAATGATGCCTGTACTCTAAATTTACTAAAGAAGAAAGACTAATGGGTTATTTTATATCTTTCATTTTCCCAAACACTGTATGTTGCTTTTTTTACTTTCACTCTTGCCAAAATACCTTTCACGACCACTACCTTAGTGTTACTTGTCACTTCATACTAAGCTACGATTTACATCTCACAAGCTCACTTGGGAGGTCTCAAAATTCTCTTTCGACTCTTGTCGATATACTAGATCAAAATATAGCATGATATGAACCCAAAGCTTCTTTATTTCGACTCTTTCTCCTTTCGACCTTTACGCTTAGCATACCGCATTTGCGTCGAAAGTGACATTATTCCATCCCTTTGTTCAAGAATCATTTTTTATGTGAAAATTAGTAAAGCTAATTTTAGAAAATAAAGAAATAAATAATAACTAAATAAAATGAAAGGTAATAAACAATCTTAGTTTATAACCTTAGAATTTTAATGGTTGAAAAAGAGAAGAATTATATCCTCTAATTGACGGATGGTTCATATTGAAGAGACTCACCTATAAATTGAGTTTTTATTTAATTCATTTCAATCAATTCATTCAGATAGAATAACATAATATTTCTTTGAGTAGTTTTCTCCTATATATAGAGAGAGAAGTGTGTTATCCTTTTGTCAAGAGAGAGTGTTATTGTAATCTCCTTGTGATAGAGAGAAGTTGTAATTCTCAAAGAAAGTTATTCAATTGTTTCCATATTTTATACAAATTTTTAATTTTTCATCTCTATATTTTGCTGTCTCATTTGTCTGGTACTTAAGAGTGGTATCAGAGCCAAAGGTTACTGATTAATATTTTTTTTCCGCTGCGAGTTACCATCTAAAATAAAATGGCAGCAAAGTATGAAATTTCAAAATTCAGTGGGAGTAATTTTTCCATATGGAAATTGAAGATAAAAGTCATTATGAGAAAAGACAATTGCGTGACAGCAATTGAAGGTAGACCCACTGGAATTACAGATGAAAAATGGAAGGAGATGGACAACAATGCTATTGAAAACTTACACTTGGCACTAGCTGACTCAGTTTTATCAAGTGTATCAGAGAAAAAGACAGCAAAGGAAATTTAGGATGCTCTCACCAAATTATATGAAGTCAAGTCACTTCACAATAAGATATTCTTGAAGAGAAGACTTTATACTCTTCAAATGAGTGAGTCCACATCGGCAACAGATCACATCAACAATCTAAATACGCTATTTTCCCAACTCTCATCGTTGGAATGTACCAAAGCGGAAAACGAACGTGCAGAGCTCTTACTTCAAAGTCTACCAGATTCATATGATCAGCTTATCATTAACTTAACTAATAATGTTTTGAATGATTATCTTTCTTTTGATACATGGCTGCTGCGGTTCTTGAAGAAGAATCTAGGCGCAAGAATAAGGAAGATAGATTAGAGAACTCAAAACAAGTAGAGGCATTGTTGATGACAAGAGGGAGATCAATGGAGCGTGGTTCCAGTGGGAGTCAAAGTAGACCAAAGTCACAAAGTAAGAAGCAGGTCAAATGCTACAATTGTGGTTGGAGAGGACACTCCAAGAAAGATTGTTGGAATAAGAAGAGTATAGAGAAGGTTCCAGAAGGATCAAGTTCTCAAGGATGTGTTGCGAGAACCTCTGATGATGGAGAAATCCTGTATGGCGAAGCAACAATTGGTTCTAAAGGCAGTAAACAGCTCACTGATGTTTGGATTTTTGATTCAGGAGCAACATGGCACATGACTCCTCATCGTGATTGGTTTTGTACATATGAACCTGTCTTGGAAGGATTGGTGTTTATGGGAAACGATCATGCCTTAGAAATTGTTGGAATGGGTACTGTCAAAATAAAAATTGTTTGATGGTTCTATTCGTTTACTTCAAGGGGTAAGACACGTGAAAGGCTTGAAGAAGAATTTGTTGTTGATTGGGCAATTGGATGAACTTGGTTGTAAGACCCATATTGAAGGTGGGATCTTAAAAGTTGTTAAAGGAGCTCTTGTAGTAATAAAAGAAGAAAAGATGGCAGCAAATCTATACATGCTTGTGGGAGATACTTTACAAGAGGCAGGAGCATCAGTTGCTTCATCAAGCCAAGAAAAAATAACGATAATATGGCATTGCAAACTGGGCCACATGTCAGAACGAGGCTTGAAGATTCTTGTAGAGCGTAATCTCATTCCCGGACTCAAATTGGTAAACTTACCGTTTTGTAAGCACTGCGTTACAAGCAAGCAACATAGATTGAAGTTTGGTGGGTCAACTGCTCAGAGCAAACACATATTGGAATTGATTCATTCTGATGTGTGGGAATCACCGGAGATGTCCCTAGGAGGAGCAAAATATCTTGTATCATTTATTGATGATTACTCTAGGAGGCTACGGGTGTATGCGATCAAGAAGAAGTCAGACGTGTTTGCGATGTTCAAAGAGTTCAAAGCAAAGTAAGAACTTGAATCTGGAAAGAAGATCAAGTGTTTAAGGATAGATAATGGAGGAGAATATGTCGATGGTGACTTTCTAACATTTTGCAAGCAAGCAGGTATTCAATGGCAATTCACAGTTGCATATACGCCTCAGCAAAATGGTGTAGTAGAGCGAATGAATAGGACTTTCCTAGAAAGAGCACGAGCTATGTTGCAAACTACAGGTTTAGCCAAGTCTTTTTGGGCAGAAGCTGTTAAAACCGCCTGTTATGTGATAAGTTGGTCACCATCAACTGCAATTGGGTTGAAAACACCAATGGAGATGTGGCAAGGTAAGCCACCTAATTATTCTTCTTTACATATATTTGGTTGTCCTGTGTACGTGATGTACAATTTCCAGGAAAGAACAAAGTTGGACCCAAAGTCTAGAAAATGTATATTCTTGGGTTATGCTGATGGAGTTAAGGGGTATCTCCTGTAGGATCTCACTGCCTGCAAGGTAGTTGTCAGTAGAGATGTGATATTTGTAGAAGATGAATTGCAAAAAGAACAAGAAAATGACAGCATTGTTAAAGAGATAACCATTGTTCAAATAGATGAAAAATGCAGAGAAGGTAATCTTTCTGAAGCAGAACCATAGCACGAAGAACAAGAAGCAGAGGCCAATGACATAGAAGTTCGTCGATCCACTTGACAAAGAAGAACACCATCATGGCACTCAAATTATGTTTGACAAACCATGATGCATATTGTCTTTTGACAGAAGATGGAAAGCCAATAAATTTTATGGAGGCTATTTGCAATCCAGACGCTTCTATGCGGATGACGGCAATGCAAGAAGAAATTGAGGCATTACATAGAAATCATACTTGGAAACTTGTTGAACTTCCAGCAGGTCGGAAAGCCATTGGTAACAAATGGGTTTATAAGATCAAACGAGATAGTAATGATCAGGTTGAACGATATCGTGCAAGATTAGTTGTCAAGGGATATACTCAGAAAGAAGGTGTTGACTTCAATGAAATATATTCTCCAGTGGTGAGACTAACTACTATTAGAGTAGTTTTTGTCTATGTGTGTTGTATTTGATTTACATCTAGCGCAATTAGATGTAAAGACTGCTTTTCTTCATGGAGAACTTGAAGAAGAGATATATATGCTCTAACCAGAAGGTTTTGAAGAACAAGGAAAAGAAAACTTGGTTTGCAGGTTAACTAAATCTCTGTATAGTCTAAAGCAGGTGCCAAGGTGTTGGTACAAGAGATTTGATTCTTTCATTATTAGCTTTGGATACAACAGACTTAGTTCAGATCATTCTATCTATTACAAGAGGTCTGGTGATAATGATTTCATCATTCTGCTGTTGTCTGTGGATGACATGTTGGTGGTAGGTCCCAACAAAGATCAAATCTAAGAATTGAAGACACAGTTGACTAGGGAGTTTGATATGAAAGACTTGGGATCAGCAAACAAGATTTTAGGGATGCAAATTCACTGAGACAAAAAAGATAGGAAGATTTGGCTATCGCAAAAGAATTATTTGAAGAAGATCTTGCAACGCTTCAACATGCAAGAATGTAAGCCAATTTCAGCCCCACTTCTTATAAATTTTAAATTATCCTCAAGTATGTGCCCTAGTAGTAAAGCAGAGAGGATGGGAATGTCTCGAGTGCCGTATGCATCAGCAGTGGGAAGCCTTATGTATGCCATGATCTGTAGAAGGCCAGATATTGCTCAAGCAGTTGCGGTGGTAAGTCGATTTATGGCAGATCTAGGTAAAGAGCATTGGAATGTTATTAAGAGGATCTTGAGATACATCAAAGGGACCTCGAATGTTGCATCATGTTTTGGAGGATCGGAATTCATTGTCAATGGATATGTCAATAACTCAGACTTTGCAGGTGATTTTGATAAACGAAAATCTACTACAAGCTATGTGTTTATACTTGCAGGAGGAGCTGTGAGCTGGCTATCTAATATACAGACTGTTGTAGCTTTATCTACTACAGAAGCTGAATATATGGCAGCTACACAAGCATGCAAGAAAGCTATTTGGATCCAAAGGTTGATAGAAGAGCTCGGGCACAAACAACAGAAGATTTCTATGTATTGTGACAGTCAGAGTGCCTTGCACAGTGCAAAGAATCCTGCCTTTCATTCAAGAACAAAACACATTGGAGTACAATATCACTTTGTTTGGAAGTAGTAGAAGAAGGAAGGTGTTGATATGCAGAAGATTCACACTAAAGATAACCTAGCAGATGCCATGACAAAACTAATCAACACAGAAAAGTTTGAATGGTGTAGATCCTCATACGGCCTATGAAATACATGAGCAACATAAATTTTGAAAATTTATCAAAATTAGCTTTAAGTGGGAGATTGTGAAAATTAGTAAAGCTAATTTTAGAAAATAAATAAATAAATAATAACTAAATAAAATGAAAGGTAATAAACAATCTTAGTTTATAACCTTAGAATTTTAATGGTTGAAAAAGAGAAGAATTATATACCTTTAATTGACGGATGATTCATATTGAAGAAATTTACATATAAATTGAGTTTTTCTTTAATTCATTTCAATCAAGTCATTCAGATAGAATAACATAATATTTCTTTGAGTAATTTTCTCCTATATATAGAGAGAAGTGTGTTCTCCTTTTGTCAAGAGAGAGTGTTATTGTAATCTCCTTGTGATAGAGAGAAGTTGTAATTCTCAAAGAAAGTTATTCAATTGTTTCCATATTTTATACAAATTTCTAATTTTTCATCTCTATATATTTTGCTGTGTCATTTGTCTGGTAGCTAAGACTTTATCCAAGTTGAGTATCATGATTTAATTGATTCAATTCACACCAACACTTGAAAAATAACAGATACAATATATACAACAATCGATATCTCAAGAAAAAGAATAAGGTGTTTATTATAGTGCCTAAAAATTAATACCTAATAGCTAAAAATTGTTAAATAATTAATATTTAATTTAAAAATATAAAAATTAATAAATTTTAAATATTTAAAATATATTATAAAAAATAAATTAGACATAAATTACACCCTAAATAAAAAACACTATAGATAAAATTTGGTAAAAAAACAATAGAATTTTAGTTCCATCACCTTTATTGATCTTCGTAGCTTAAGTTTATTATAAAATAGAAGAGAACTTACATCTTATATTTTGTATTTTGTTTCTTTTCTTTATTTATTTATGTTTTACCTAATGTTCTTAAAATAATTAGTTGATCAATAAAAAAAGAAATTGAGTCGGTGGATAAGGCAAATATATTATACATTCAATGAACTTTTCTGCTTGAATCCTCTTTGAGTGTTAACATATTGTTTTTTTGAAGATTGAATTTGTATGCTCATGATTAGTTCATGGCTGAACCTACCTTTATGCATTCTTAATACAAGTCCCCAAATGCACTGTATTCTTCACAATCAGAATCAGCGTTCACGTGCCTTGTGATAATTACTGAAATATCAGCAACATACACAAGTTGCCCTCTGCCTACTACTTATGATCGTCAATCCAATTATTTAATTTCAATTATTAAGCCTTATTTTTCATTTATTAATGATTATTTTATTAAAAAACAATGATTATCGATATCAAAGTGGGTCAAATGATAGATAAGTTCGTCCCCTACCTTAAGCCTTGAATTCAAGTTCTATGAAAGTGAGATAACATTTGCTAGAATTTACTAAAAGCCAGAAATAATATTATTCTATAAGCCAGAAAATAGTCTAAATTATTTCTCAAGATAAGGTACTACTGTCAAATGTCAATAAGATAATATCGTTATTTTTCGAAAAAAAGAAAAATTCCCGACAATATTCTAAATCATTTTTTGACGAAAGAAATTTCGCAGTGATAAAAAAAAATAGGCTAATTTTTTTAGAAATAAAAAAAATTGTATATAGTATCATGATTAATTAGTGTAATTTTTTATATGGATTTTATTATTATTTTTTTAAAATAACAAATCAAACTTTTAGATTTAAGAAATCGAAAAATCAGATTTCCATAGTAAACAAATAAAAAGATTCTATTTGTGGTGAGATTTTTTTTTGGGTTTTTAAGATTGGAGAGTCCAATTAATATGTTTAAAATTCTTTTTAACACTAATACAAACCTAACCCTCAAATTTATATTGTTTTTAAAAAATTAAAAACCACAAATCTAAGGTCTTTAGATTTGTGGTATCCACAAAAAAAAAAAAAAACTATAAATCTGACCTTTAAATTTATGATATTCATACATAAAAAACTATTAAATTTTTACATTATTAAGAAACACCACTAAAATTCCAACACTAAAATAAAAAGCGAAAGAATATTGTTATTTCTCGAAAAAAAAAAAAAAACTCTCAACTGTATTCTGTGAGTTGTTTCTCTACAAAAGAGAATCTTGGCAAGCAATTAAATGAATAAACTACTATTTTTATTTAAGAAAGATAATACTTACTGAACTACATATAAAAGATTTAAATTTAACTTATACTCATAAAAAATAAAATTTATTTGACAAAAGTAGTCAAATATTAAATTTGCATTAACTCTACTAAAATATTCACCGGTTTGGCATGTGAAATTTTTAAAGCATCCATTATATCATTTTCAACATGATTTGTTTTCCTCTGTCAACAACAATTTTAAACAATTATACTAATTTCAAAATCACAAAATTATTTTTACTTTATATGTTAAGGCAATCCTATTTAACAATGATGATTTCGTTGACGAGCCATTAGCTGATGGAATAGAATACTCACGGCAACATATATAGTACTATAAGAAAGGAAAATCATGACAATAACATTTTATAAAGGTGCTTCATCACTAGCACTATTGCCTTACAACCTAGCATATTACATATTTATTATACTCAATTCTTGTTTACAATTAGCAGGTATTAGACTCTAGATTTGTTAAAATTTATAATTAATTCATATATTATCTCAAAATATTACATGTCTATAATTTTTTACAATTTTTTTTGATACTCAACCTAAATATTATCTCAAAATATGATATAAAAGTCGTCTATAATTTTTTACTGTCTCATCCAATTTTCAAATAAACAAAATAATATAGTGTTATACACGAATTAAAGGTATATATGATAACTTTATATTATCTCTCACAATTATTAAAGAAGATATTCATCTATTTTTTATTACTTCTCCAATCATCATGTTTAAGAAATTCACATGAAGTATAAATAATAATAATAAAAAAAACACAAAAGTGGATTTTCTTACCAAATTCTTCTCTCCATCTTCAAAAATTTTGTAGGTGACTAATTAATCAAGACTGATATAGATGGCAAACAGATACACTTTTAACCCATTCTCTCTATCTTTGACCAAAAATAATCTTTTTGAACAGAATAATTACAAAATCTCATTGGACCTTTCATAAGCATTATGAAAGTCCAGAGGTTAATGATTGCCAACACCTTCTTCTAAACTTCAATCACTGAACAATTTCACGTGCAATTAAAGTTTTATCATAAATTTTTTTATCCTTTACAAGAATACTCTCTCTCTCTAACTAATCTTAACATTACTCTCCTCATTCTTTTAGCTAGAACTTTAAATATCACCTTATATACATATCCAATCTTACTAATTAGTCTTAGATTTTTTTTATCTCCTTTGTCCCAACAAATTTTGGAGTCAAAACTACTTATGTGACATTGGAATTTCTAGACAGATAGTTTGGCCATCTCAAAAAAAATTATCTGAAGGTTTTCACTGGCCTAGAGAAGGGAGTTGAATCTATGGTCTCTTTTAAATTTATACACTTCAAATTCAAACTGAATTTAACTCAGTGTTGTTGTTGAGTCTACAATGTTGATTATGCAGGAGATAATTTTATTTTGTCTCTTACCGATTGATCAGAAATAGAGCAAATAAGTTACTTTTAAGCATTCTCAGTTGCTATGACGTCTGCTAGATTGATTATGCAGAAAATAATTTTATTTTGTCTCATATCGAATGAATACAGAAACAGAGCAGAGAAGAGAAAATAACACATCCATATATCCTGGTTCAATCACCTTGTACAATGTGGCCTACATCCAATCTTCACCATAACAGTGGTAAAATTTTCACTATCTTTCACAAAGATTAAAGTAACTAATTTTCTAGGATTTTACCCAATCCTATTTGAGACAAACCAAATTTTTACCCAAGCTTGATTTGACTAGGTTCACTCTTTAGAATTTCAACCACTAAGTGCTCACCCAACATAGCAAGAAAATCCTTTTAGAATCATGAATACAAAACAGAGATACATACAAAAGAAATTGAAATAATTTTCTGACTTTTCACTATGAATACTCTCTTTATCTTTTCTCTCAATGGCTTTTACTAATACCTCACTTAATATCTTTTTCCATTGATAAGAAACAAAGAAAGATAAAAATTGAAGAATAGAAAATTCAATATAAAACTATGAAGGAGAAAAAGGTTAAGTTCAAAAGTTATGAAGACCCAAACAGTGTGCTCACTCTCTTTACTTCAATTTCTGACTGTTTACCCTTTTAAATAAAAGTAAAGCTTCCAAAACTTGAGCTTCGTTGGACACTTTTGACTTTGTTCTTCTTTTACAAATTTCAGAGCAGAAATGCAGAGAAGAGATGGGACAACAATAGTAATTAGAGTTGACTTGAACCCTTACGTAGTTACTTCTTTTCCTTTCTTTTTCTTTTGGCTTCAATAATTTGAACTATTGAGCTATTCTTTGACCCTAAATTTTAATTGTGACATTTGATTTACAGCAGAGATACACAACCTCTATTTTGTTCATCTTACTCGAATGGTGCATATAGGAGGAGAGTAGCTTCAACAAGCTAGAATGGTAGCACAAAGATGAAAATGCTATGCTGATTTTTCTTCTAATTCAACCTTTGATTTGATTTTTGCTTTTGGCACTAGCATCTGACTTTTTTTTTTCTCTTTCCTCTTTGTTGCTTAGATTTGATAATTACTTTTTTCATTTTGATGGAACCTTAAACTGAGCTCCCCTTTCTTTGCTTACTTTTAAAACTTTTCAACCTTGATTTAAGGGTATTTACGTGGGTAACAATCAGAAAAAAGAAGAGAGTTTTGGTTGGAGTATTGGGCACATTAGAAATGGCCTAGTGAAAAAAATGAGTAATGACTTTTGTAATTGGGTCTGTTCTTGATTTTCTGCACAAAACA
Source organism: Arachis hypogaea (assembly GCF_003086295.3). Classification (NCBI taxonomy): domain Eukaryota; kingdom Viridiplantae; phylum Streptophyta; class Magnoliopsida; order Fabales; family Fabaceae; genus Arachis; species Arachis hypogaea. The sequence continues at coordinate 32,298,530 of NC_092046.1, forward strand.
CACATATCACAAATAATTTTTAGACTTTTAATCCAAAACAATAGTATTAGTCATCATCAAATTATTATTGTTATTTTTTTCAAGCTTAACAATCACCTTTTGATGACAAATATTATTATATAAAATAAATTATAAAGAATTGAGAAGAGTTCATGATACTTCCTTTTGATGAATCAATAAATTATGTTAATCTTCTCCTTTCTTTCATTCAGGTAGCTTCCCCTGAATGTGTGCAATTTTTCAATCTGAAATTAGCATTGATGCAAATACAAAAATTATAGCCAAATATAATGCCAAAACATTACAATTATACAAAAACATCTTGGTCTATCAATCTAACCAAAACTTCCAATATTAAGACCAACTTGTTAAAATATTTAAAAGAAACTTAATAAACTATCAAACTTTAAATCTATAATGCAACATTAAACAATCATAAAATGGTGCTACACAACCAGCACAGTGCTAAATAAACAGCACCAATCAATAATCAGCCTATTAGCCTAATTCATTTAATTATTTTTTCATGTTTACTCTCTCTTTTGTTATTAAGGAAGTGAAATCTATCCTACACAAAATGTTGTTAGGCACAAAAAGTCAACAATTCAATGTTTAAATCCTACCACTCAGATTATAGTTATCCAGATAAAAAAAGAGTAGTAAAAGATCATAACACGGGCATAGAAAAACTAGATTTTAGGCAGCAGCAATAAAGACAATGGACTAGACATTAGATTCTTTATCCTCTGTTTTCATGATCTCTTCATTTTCTTGATTAGATTGTATCGGTTCATCTTCTAATGAATCAATGCACTTAAGAAGCACTTTAACTTGGCCCTAAAACTTTCTCAATGAATTTTCATTTTGAATTGCTAATTTTCTTGTTTATTGGCTCAAGTTAATGAGATGTTTGGTCAAATTCACAGATTCTTGGAGAACATCTTTCACTATGCCATTGACTAAATACTTGTTGGAGGAGGATATACTGATAGTCGAGGATGGAGAAAAACTTTCATCTTCTTCTTCTTCTATGACAATATCCTTTCTAATTTTAGTCCCTTTTTTCTTAGATTGCTTTACTGCACCACTGCCTTTCAAATAAGAAGTTCTATTCTCTTATTTCTCATCAGTTAGATCAACACCAGAATGTTCAAAAAAATAGGTTAAGAACATGCCATATGGTAAAAAAATATTTTTGTCACTACAGATGCAATCATACATGTGACGCATCATCAAGTATGCAAAAGAGATTTCAACTTTGTTGAGAATGACATACAGAACTAAGGTGTCGTAGAGAGTAACTCTTTTATACAAACCACTTTGAGACAAGAGAATATGAGTGATGATCCGGTGCAGCTGGGCTCTAACAAGAACTAGAGACTAGTGATTTGGAGTGACACCATCCATGAAAAAAATGTTCACCCATATATTGGCCAAAACATATTTGTATAAAATTTCATGATCATTATCCCACTTACTAGAGGTGTAAGCATTTACACCTAGGTCATAATAATCTAGGACTTTACTGATGGAATCTTTGTTTAAGTAAATTTTGAGGCCTGTTACATATGAATGAATATTTTCTTCATGATAGTACATGTTAGCATAGAACTCTCGAACGAACTCAGGGTAAATTAGTTTTCAAATTTTAAAAAAGTTCTCCTAGTCCAAGTACACAATATTTTCAACAAAGTTCAAACATTTTTTAGCCAATACATCTAAATTAGTCAGATATATTGAATATAAAAGACGATTAGCTACAACTGTCCTGTGAAATTTGAAGTTCATGCTTGAAGAGAAACGAAAGAGGCCAAAGTGAGAATGAGGGAGGTTATCAAAATGAGACTTAAAACAATAGGATCAAAGTCATCAGGTTCCTTTACAGAATGAAGAGAAGGGCGATAGTTACCTTTGGTTGAACGATTTGAGGAAGCTTTAGGAGCAGAACGTCCTTGTGGAAGAGAAGAGGATCGAAGAGGAAGAGACATTGGTGGTTCCTCTTCGGTCATTAGCTTCTTACCCTTGGCCACATTTGCCCTAGAAGTACCAGTGTCTGAAGGCGCTATTGAAATGGGTGTGTGCTTGATTCTTTGGGTGAAGAGTGTGAAGAAGAGTGAGAATGAATGTGAATATGGGTGTGTGCTTGATTTTTTGAAAGAGAGTTTCTAGGAGGACAGTTTGCCAGAGAGCCTCTGCGGGTAGTCAGTCACCTTCTTTCTAATTTTAATGAACACTAATGAATGCAGTTTTTGAGAATAGTAGAAGTTGGGATAGAAAGATGAGCAATTTTCAATAACTACAATGAATGCTGGTTTAAAATAAAGGGTGATCTTTCAAAATAATTTGAAAAGATGTTTTCAAAAAAAAATCAATTAAAAAATTTTATTAATATTGGAAAGTAAGTATATGAAAAGATGTCAAAGGAAATCTTCCAGAATGTAAAAATAATTTGACTCGGTAAAAGAGGATAAAAAATTATTTATGATAAAAAAATGATGAGGCACATTTTATAGAATAGAACTTTCTTTTGGGCCCAAAGGTAGGTTTTAAGGAAACACAAAGGACCACCAAAAAGAGTTCAGCTTGACCAATTTGAATCAAAGGGCAATAGTCAGCATTAATTAAGAAAACCTAGAGGGGTTCATCATTTGTCCAGATTTGTTTCTTGTCGACTTGAGAGACAAAAACACTCAGAAAAATTCATCATCAAATTAGATAAGAGAATCAACACATAATACCCAGGAATGTTTTCAACTTGCAGAACCTGCCCTCAACTAGAGGTTTTGTAAAGATATTCACAAGTTGATCATCTGATCTTACAAATTGAATGTCAATGTTTTTCTTTGAACGTGTTCTCTAATAAAGTGAAATCTCACTTCAATGTGCTTGGTTCTAGAGTACAAAATAAAACTTTTTGAAATGTTTATGGCAGTCATATTATCACACGGTAAGTAAATGTTATTGAATTTCAATTTATAATCAGCAAGCTAGGTTTTCAGCCACAACAATTGATAACAACATGAAGATACAACAATATATTCAGTCTCAGCTATAATAGCTTATTTCTTGCTAGACTACACATTGAGTGACTTTCCAATGAAACATCAGATTTCGGTTGTGCTCCTTCTGTCTACTCGATCATCGATAAAATCTACATTACAATAACCCATTACACCAAAGTTATCAGATTTAGGATACTACAAACCAAAATCATATATGCCATGAATGTATCTAATAATTCTTTTAACGGCTGAAAGATCGGATTCTTTAGGATGTGGTTAGAATCTAGAACAAACTCCAATACTTTGAACTATATCTGGTCTAGAGGAAGTGAGATACATAAGTGAACCGATCATTCTTCTAAATCTAGTTTCATCCACATCTTTGTCATTTTCATCCTTTTCAAGTCTAAAATTTGAATGCATTGGTGTGCTCATTGGCTTAGCATTTTTTAAACCAAATTTTTTAACCAATTCTTTGGTACACTTTTCTTGGTGCACAAAGGTGCCATTAGGAGTTTGTTTGATTTGGAGTCCAAGAAAGATTGTGAATTCTCCAATCATACTCATATCAAACTCACTAGCCATTAATATACTAAAATCAGAACACAATGATTCATTAGCCGAGTCAAAGATTATGTCATCCACATAGACTTGAACAAGAATAAAATGATCATTAGATTCTTTGATAATAGTTATATTTGTGGTACCTCTTTGAAAAATATTTTCCAATAAGAAAGAGATAAATCTTTCATACCAAGGTCTAAGAGCATGTCTCAAATCATAAAGAACTTTAGATAATTTAAAAACATGGTTTAAAAATTTTTTATTTTCAAAATTGGCAGGTTGTGCCATGTATATTTCTCTATCAATGATACCATTTAAAAAAGCACATTTAACATCCATTTAAAAAAAGTTTAAATCCTTGGTGTGTGGCATAAGCAAGCAACAATCTTATGGCTTCCATCCTTACAACCGGTGTAAATGACTCTTCAAAGTCGATTCCTTCTTCTTGATTATACCCTTGAGCTACGGGTATTGATTTGTTTCTTGCTATGCTTCCATCTTCTCCCAACTTGTTTTGAAAAATTCACTTTGTTCTGGTCACTTTCTTCCCATTGGAGTTTGGTATTATTGTCCACACTTTATTTTTCCCAAATTAAATAAGTTTCTCTTCTATTGCTTTGACCCAAGATGGATCATCAAGAACTTCTTTCACATTTGTGGTTCGATTTGAGAAATGAGTGCAAGATTGTTTGGTCTATCCTTCTTCTATTTGAGAATTTAATGGTGATACCTTGTGACAAATCTCCAATAAATAATTCTTGTGGATAATTCTTTAAGAATTTCTATTCTCCTGGTCTGGGAGTCTTAGGATCATATTCAAATAGAGTTTGGTTTGTTTGCCTGTCCTTTTCAGGATTTTTTGTATTTTCAGGAGATAAAACATAAATGTCTCCTACAGAATCGATTGTCTCAGTAGATTAAACTTTCTGCTGCAGATCATAATCAATTTGAGCCAAATTCTCATTTTTGAGATCACTAATCTAAACACCTACATGGTCATCTTCTAAAAAACTTGAAACAGCATTAGTATCATAAAAGAAAACATGTATGGATTTCTTAACAACTCAAGAATCTTTGTCATAAACTCTATAAGCTTTGTTAGTTGTGGAATATCCAAGAAAATGCATTTATAAGTCTTTGGATCAAAATTTTTCAAGTTATCTTTAGTGTTCAACATAAAATATTTGCATCCAAAGATATGAAAATATTTAAGATTTGGAAGGGTTCCTTTCCACAATTCATAAGGTGTTTCTTCAAAAACTTCCTAATGATTGTTCTATTCAAAATGTAACACGCCATGTTGACCGCTTCGACCCAAAGGAACTTAGGGACATTGCTTTCACATAACATGGATTTAGCCATTTCTTGAAGATTTCTATTTCTTTGTTTAACAACACCATTTTGTTGAGGTGTTCTTGGACAAGAGAAGTTATGTGAAATCCCTAGTTCATTGCAAAACTTTTCAAAATCATTATTTTCAAATTCATTTCCATGGTCACTTCTAATAGAAATAATCTTCAATCTTTTTCATTTTGAACCTTTTTGCTAAACACCTTAAAATCAAAAAAAAAAATATCATTTTTATGTGCAAAAAAAAAACTTAACTAAATCTGGTGTAATCATCCACAATAATAAACCATAATGTTTATCACCTAGACTTTGAATTCTAATTGGCCCAAAAAAGATCAATATGTAGCAGTTTAAGAGGTCTTTTAGTAGAAATATCTTTCTTTGATTTAAATGAACTTTTTATTTGTTTTTTCATTTGGCATGTATCACAAGTGATGTCTTTGTCAATTTTATTTTAAAAAGATCTTTTACTAGTTCTTTCTTTACTAACTTGGCTATTTGAAACATTCTAGCATGACCTAACCTTTTATGCCATAGCCATTTTTCAGAATCCATGTAATTAAAACATGCTACATTTTGACTTTTAAGATGATTTAGTATGAAGCCATACACATTATTGCATCTTTTAGCTATAAACAACACATCATCAGAATATTCTTTAACAACAAGACATTCTAATCTTTTAAAATTACCTAATTTCCTAACTTATAAAGTTGGCTAATACTCAAAAGATTATATCTCAATCTATTAACCAAAAACATATTGTCAATGCAAGTAGAAAAGTTCTTACCCACTTTACCTATGGCAATGATCTTGCCTTTTTCATCATCACCGAATGTCACAAATCCTCCATTGTACTCATTGAGTTTGATGAAAAATGTGGACTTTTTGGTCATGTGCCTTGAACATCCGGTATCAAGATACCACGTATCTTTCTTCCTTTTGGATGCAAGGCAAACCTCTTCCACTTGATCTTGGTCAGCCATGAAAAAAGCTTGTGCTTCATATTCGGACTCTTCTTTATCTTGTCCTCCTTCTTAAGTTTAGGACAATTATACTTGAAATGACTAGCTTTCTTGCAATGATGACAAATGATCTTGCTGAAGTCCATCTTGTGTTCCTTTAAGCTTGATTCTTTACTCCTTCATTTGCTTCTCATGAGTCTTCTCAACCTCCTAGCAAAAAACACAATTTTATCATCCAAAAAACTGTTATTGGAATCTTCTTTCAATAAATTTCAAAGCCACTCCTTTCTTTTTTTTTTTTTGTCTCAGTTCATGTGGGTGGATTCATAGGCAAGTAATTTTTCTCTCAACTCATCATATGATATTTTGTTCGATTACTACTTTTAGAGATAACCATTACTTTTATTTCCCACTCTTTAGTGAGACTTCTAAGTATTTTTCTCACTAGCACTTGTTCGGTGTGAGTCATCCCATAGCATTCAAGCTATTGATGATGATTAATAACCTTTCAAACATCTTATCGATGGTTTCTCCTTCTTTCATCATGAACATATCATATTCCTTTCTTAGCATATCAATCCTTGTTTCCTTGACTTGATCGGTGCCTTCATCAGTGACTTAGAGTTTATCTCAAATCTCTTTTACTGTTTTGCACCTTGATACCTTCTGATATTCCTAAAAGCTAATTGAGCAATGCATCATGTTGATTGCCTTTGCGTTTAGCTTCACTTTCTTCTTGTCTTCATCATTCCATTCGGCTTTTTTTTGGGAGTCACCACTCCTTCAACGCTTGTCTTTGTTGGGACTCATGGACCATTCATAATGATCTTCCAAATGTTGTAATCAACATAATACACAAATATCCGCATTCTCTTTTTTCAGTAGGTGTAATTCTTGTCATTGAAAAAGGGAGGTCTATTGTTAGACTGACCCTCAGTAAGTGTGTAAGCCACAATGTTTGCACCCATGTGTTGGCCATTGGATCTTTGCTCCAAGCTGTGAATCTTGATTCCTTGAGACCGAACTCTTGATACCAATTGAAGGTTCTCACTTGCCTAGAGAAGGGGGTTGTATCTATGGCCTCCTTTAAACTTGTACACTTTTAAATTTGAACTGGATTTAACTAAGTATTGCTATTGAGTCTGCAATGTTGATTATGTAGGATACAATTTTATTTTGTCTCTTACCGATTGATTAGAAACAGAGCAAACAAGTTACTTTTAAGCATTCTGAGTTACTGTGACATTTGCTAGATTGATTATTTGGTGCAGAATTTAAAACCACAAACTAACCGGCAAGTGCACCGGGTCGTACCAAGTAGTACCTCAGGTGAATGAGGGTCGATCCCACGAGGATTGATGGATCAAGCAACAATAGTTAAGTGATTGGCTTAGTTAGACAAATAGAAAATGGTGTTTTGAGAGTTCAAACGCATTAATAGTAAATTCAAAATATCAAAAAGCAAGCAGTAAATTGGTATAAATAATATGGGAGAAATAGTTAAGGCTTCAGACATATCTATTTTCCAGATTGACTTTTCTTACTAACTATTTTAATCATGCAAGATTTAATTCATAGCAAACTATATGTGACTAAACCCTAATTCCTTAGACCTTTTTAGTCTCCTCTAAAATTCATCAACCGCCAATTCCTTGGTCACTTAATTCCAATTAGAGGGTGAAGTTCAATTCTAGTTATATGCTACAAAAATCCTAATTACCCAAATATAAGAGGATTATATGTCACGTATCCCGTTAAGTCCAGATAATTAGTAATTTAGGATAATATATTTTCAAGCTGTTGTTCAAGTAAAGAGCTTTTCCAAGTTATACAAGAACTCAATTAGAACAAGGGTCATACTTCCGTTCCACCCAAATTCATAAAATAAAGAACGAAAACAATTCTTGAAATATAAATCAGTACATGAATTAAAATAGAAAAATAATAGTATCAATCCATACAATAGACAGAGCTCCTAACCTTAATAGTGGATGTTTAGTTGCTCATGGTTCAAAGAGAAAATAAGGATTTGTAAAACTATAAAGTGCGAAATGAGGTAGAAGAGAAGAGAGGAGTCCGAAGGGCTGAGTCTTTTTCCTTTTATATCTAATCCTAATTAATGAAAATTATATTTTCTAAAAATAAAATAATATCTTTACTTATTTTAAAATAAAATACAAATTCAATCAAAATAAATTTAGCTTTATTCGCAGCTTCGTATGAATGCTTGGGGACCACTTGCGTGTTGAGGGTCCACGCTGAACTTGGAAAACTTCAAGTTCAGCGTGCGATGGGCAGCGACTTCCTTGTTGAGTTTCATTGAATCCACACTGAACTTGGAAATTCCCAAGTTCAGCGTGGAGGAGGCAGTGTCAGTTCCATGCTTTTCCTTTGAATCCACACTGAACTTGGATTTTCCCAAGTTCAGCGTGAGATAGTACATGGTTCTCCTTAAGTGTGTGGATTCCTAGGCCGAATTGACTGGATGGAGGGTTAGTGCTCCACGTTGAACTTGGAAAATTCCAAGTTCAGCATGGAGTAGACAGCATCAATTCTCCGTTTCCTCCATTCTCTAGCCTTGGCTTAAGCTCTACGAAATTTGTCCAAAATGCTACCTGAAATAAACAGAATTGCACACGACTCAAAGTAGCATTCAAAGTGGCTAAAATATATTAAATCTTGATTAAACTTAGCAATTCAAGTGCAAATTCACTAGGAAAAGACAGAGTAGATGCTCACGCATCAATTATGTAGGAGACAATTTTTTTTCTCTCATGTCGAATGAATACAGAAATAGAGCAGAGAAGAGAAAATGACACAGCCATATATCCTGATTCAATCACCTTGTGCAATATGGCCTATATCCAGTCTCCACCACAATAGTGGTGGAATCTCCACTATCTTTCACAAAGATTACAATCATCAATTCTCTAGAATTCTACCCAATCCTATCTGGGATAAACCAAATATTTACCCAAACTTGATTTGGCTAGGTTCACTCCCTAGACTTTCAACAGCTAAGTGTTCATCCAACTTAGTAAGAAAATCTTCTCAAGATCATGAATACAAAATAGAAATACATGCAAAAGAGATTAAAATATTTTTCTAGCTTTTCTCCATGAATACCTTCTTTGTCTTTTCTCTCAATAGCTTTTATTGATACCTCACTTAATGCCTTTTTCCATTGATAAGAAATAAAGAAAGATAAAAATTAAAGAAAAAAAAATTTAATGTAAAACCATGAAGGAGAAGAAGGTTAAGCTCGAAAGCTATAAAGACTCAAACAGTGTGCTCATTCTCCTTGCTTCAATTTCTGGCCATTTATTCACCCTTTTAAATAAGAGTAAAGCTTCCAAAACTTGAACTTGGTTGAACACCTCTGACTTTGTTCTTCTTCTCCAAAATTTAGAGCAGAAACGCAAAAAAGAGATTGGACAACAACAGTGATTAGAGTTAGTTTGAACTCTTACCTAGCTGCTTCTCTTCTTTCTTTTATCTTTTGGCTTCAATAATCTAAACCACTGATCCATTCTTTGGCCCCAAATTTTAATTGTGACCTTTGATTTACAACAGAGATACACAACCTCTATTTTTTTTCATCTTATTCGAATGGTGCATGCAGGAGGAGGGCAACTTCAACAAGCTAGAATGGTAGCACACAAATGGAAATGCTATGCTGATTTTTCTTCTTATTCAACCTTTGATTTGATTTTTGCTTTTGGCACTAGCATATGACTTTTCTTCCTCTTTCCTCTTTGTTAGTTAGATTTGGTGATTACCTTTTTCATTTTGATGGAACCTTAAACTAAGCTTTCCTTTCTTTGCTTGCTTTTGAAACTTTTCAACCTTGATTTAAGGTTATTCACGTGGGTAACAATCAGAAGAAAGAAGAGAGTGTTTGGTTAGAGTGTTGGGCACATTAGACAGGATTTGGATCCTCTAAAGTTTGAATTTCACTTTAGAGAGTAAAGTGTGATCTTCTACCCTTGAATAGTTTCTCTTTCATATTTATTCTTGGTCCCACCTATGTATGCTGACTTTTGTAATTGGGTCTATTCTTGATTTTCTTCACAAAACACATACATCACAAACACTTTTTGGGATTTTAACCTAAAACTATAATGTTAATTATTATCAAATTATTATTGCTATTTTTTTGAAATTTAACACCATCATAGCTAAAGTGGATTCTTCTCCAATTTCTTCTCAATACTTTTTTATCGATAAAGTTCATATTATAACCATTACTTCCAACAACCTTAAATGACTCACAATTTTATACCGCCTCTTTCACCTCCTTAATTAACAGTTGAATACACCTAAAAAATCTTTTTCAACTATATCAACTATTAATGTATATTAATTCTTTTAAACTCTTATTTTATGTGTTAAATTCAAGAAAAATATTCAAATGCATGTCTTATTGACTTTAATAATTCATATTTGTAATAAAACAAATACTTTTGTGCCTTTTCAAAATTAAAAATGATTGATTATTGGAAATATCTATAATTTATATTATTCTATGTAAAGGATTTGATATGCGTTGCCTATATATGGTTGGAAAATGCATTAATAACATAAATACAACATTAATAACAGATAATATAAAAAGATGTAAACAATAAAAAATAGTCAAAGATAGATTGTCTCATACTAAGGAGGAGAAAAAAAAAAGGGGGGGGGGGGGGGGTTGGTTATGAACAAGACCCAAGTTATGAAAAAGCAGCTTATGAAGCGAAGTCAGGAAGGTGGAGAACCCGAAAGAACAAAGGCCCACAAAAATCAGGCAGACCACATACTATTCCACATGTGCATGTGTATGTGTTTCCAAGATCAATTAGGCTCTATGTATCTTTCTTTGCTTTTGGGGTCTCTTCCTTTAATCGTAAAGTATAGGAGAAGTTGCTTTATAGCAATCAAGCAAGGCTGTTCTTAATACCCAAAAATGTTAAAGCAATTGAACGTGGCCTTAATTTAAGGACTTTAAGATATAATGGTCCCCTCCTAAAGACCCCAAGCTAGGAACTCGGTTTTGTGCTGGATAGACAATTCTTTTGGAAATAGATATGATAATAATTTAGAATGAGCAATGCTAGGGGCCAGCAACTTTTGTGATTGGTAGTCATCAAATAGTCATCAATGATGATCTAATGGTGTGTGATTGGTGTGAAATTTCATCCAATGACTCACCTTTCTCTGCTGGTTACATGCTGGCCAAAATTCAACCAAATTGATGGCCCTAGACTTTTCCATTTAGAATATGAGCTTCAACTACCTAGCTCACATGGCAGAGGCCAAAATTCCACTAGTAATTAGGACTAAAACAATTAACTGAAATTATTCATGATTATCCTCTTCAAATGGCAAAAACTTTAGTTATATTTCCCAAAGTAGCAAGCACTCGCGTTCTCTCTAGTCTCTATACATGTTGATGTCGATTATGACATCTTTATATATATAGTTTAAAGTAATGTATTGATCACATTGTAAAATAATTATATAATTATTTAATTACATCTATTTTTATATAATTGTTTATATGATGAATAAAAAAATAATTTTACTTCGTGTAGTAATATATAATTGATTTTTTTTAACATTATAAACCTAAAAAAAAATATAGTCAAACACTTCTTTATATCGAAAACAGTCAGGCACATAAAATAATTTGACTTAAATTTTTTAGATTTAACCGTTTTATAACAATGACATATAACGAAGAGAGAAAGTTTAGGAAATCAACTATACCTGCACCTAACCTGAACAACATTTCAGAAATTAGGATTTGGTACAAAAACACACGCCACCTAACATCAACTCCTGTTTTGACCTCGTGCTCTGATGAGCGGATAATTTATATGCTTTTTGGCATGATTTTTAGGTAATTTTTAATATGTTTTAGTCACTTTTTATTATATTTTTATTAGTTTTTAAATAAAAATCACATTTCTGAACTTTACTATGAGTTTGTATATTTTTCTGTGATTTCAGGTATTTTCTGGCTGAAATTGAGGGACCTGAGAAAATTTTGATTCAGAGGCTGAAAAAGGACTGCAGATGCTGTTGGATTCAGATCTCCCTGCATTCAAAGTGGATTTTCTGGAGCTACAAAAGTCCAAATGGCGCGCTCTCAATTGCGTTGGAAAGTAGACATCCAGGGCTTTCCAGTAATATATAATAGTCCATACTTTGCTCAAGGATAAACGATGTAAACTGGCATTCAACGCCAGTTCCATGTTGCATTCTAGCGTAAAACGCCAGAAACAGGTTACAAGTTGGAGTTAAACGCCCAAAACAGGTTACAACCTGGCGTTTAACTCCAGAAATAGCCTAGGCACGTGTAAAGCTCAAGTCTCAGCCCCAGCACACACCAAGTGGGCCCCAGAAGTGGATTTCTGCACTATCTATCATAGCTTATTCATTTTCTGTAAACCTAGGTTACTAGTTTATTATTTAAACAACTTTTAGAGATTTATTTTGTACCTCATATGACATTTTTAGATCTGAACTTTGTACTCTTTGACGGCATGAGTCTCTAAACTCCATTGTTGGGGGTGAGGAGCTCTGCTGTGTCTCGATGAATTAATGCAATTATTTCTGTTTTCTATTCAAACACGCTTGTTTCTATCTAAGATGTTCATTCGCACTTCAATATGATGGATGTGATGATCCGTGACATTCATCACCATTCTCAACCTATGAACGCGTGACTGACAACCACCTCCATTCTACCTTCGATTAAATGAGTATCTCTTGGATTCCTTAATCAGAATCTCCGTGGTATAAGCTAGAATCCATTGGCAGCATTCTTGAGAATCTGAAAAGTCTAAACCTTGTCTGTGGTATTCCGAGTAGGATTCAAGGATTGGATGATTGTGACGAGCTTCAAACTCACAAGGGTTGGGCGTAGTGACAGACGCAAAAGGATCAATGGATCCTATTCCAGCATGAGTGAGAACCGACAGATGATTAGCCGTGCGATGACAGCGCATTTGGACCATTTTCACTGAGAGGACGGATGGTAGCCATTGACAACGGTGATCCACCAACACACAGCTTGCCATAGGAGAAACCTTGCGTGCATGAAGAAGAAGACAGGGGGAAAGCAGAGATTCAGAAGACAAAGCATCTCCAAAACTCCAACATATTCTCTATTACTGCATAACAAGTATTTAATTCATGCTCTTTTATTTTTCGCAATCCAAACTAATAATTATAATTGATTTCCTGACTAAGAAATACAAAATAACCATAGCTTGCTTCAAGCTGACAATCTCCGTGGGATCGACCCTTACTCACGTAAGGTATTACTTGGACGACCCAGTGCACTTGCTGGTTAGTGGTACGAGTTGTGAAAAGTGTGATTCACAATTCGTGCACCAAGTTTTTGGCGCCGTTGCCGGGGATTGTTCGAGTTTGGACAACTGACGGTTTATTTTGTTGCTTAGATTAGGAAAAACTTTTCTTTTTGGTTTAGAGTCTTCTATTATTGTTTTTGGTTGAAATTTCTTTTTTTTAAATCCTTATTTTCTCTTTTTAAATTTTTCAAAAATTTTATAAATTGATAATTGAGTTTTTCTGTTTGTGTTTAGTTTTATATTTTAAGTTTGGTGTCAATTGCATGTTTTTTATTTTCTTTTAAATTTTCGAATTTGTGTTCATTGTTCTTTCTTAATCTTCAAGTTGTTCTTGTTTATTTTCCTTGTTTGATCTTTAGCTTTTCTTGTTTTGTGATTTTTCTTGTTTTTCTTGTGTATTTTCGAATTATTAGTATAAAAAAAATATAAATAAGATATTTTATACATTAAATACCTTTATTAAAACACTTTAAATTTATAACTCAATTGGCTAGAGCTTTGTGTCTATGTTCTTGTGAATAGTTGCTCCTTTGAGTCTTTCTTTCTAAAATCTTTTTAAAAATAATTTTTCTTTGAATAAATCTTGTGCCAAACTTTAAGTTTGGTGTTCTTCTGTTAACTTTTCTTTAGTTTCCAAAAATTTTATTTTGGTTTTCTAAAAATTTTAAGTTGGTGTTCTTTCTTCATGTTCTTGTTGTTCTTGTGAGTCTTCAAAGTGTTCTTGAGTTTTCCTTGTGTTTTGATCTTAAAATTTTTAAGTTTGGTGTTCCTTGGTGTTTTTCCTCCAAAATTTTCGAAAACAAGGAGCATTAGATCTAAAAATTTTAAGTTGTGTGTCTTTTGTGTGTTTTTCTTTTTCATCATAAAATTCAAAAATCAAAAAAATATCTTCTCTAAATATTTTTGAGCAAATATTTCGAAATTTTTTCAAAAAAATTTAGATTTTTATTTTATAATTTCTATTTTATCTTATCTTAGTTTTAAAATTTTAAAATTCAACTTTTTTTCAAAAAAATCATATCGTTTTCAAAATTTTATCTTATCTTATTTCAAATTTCAAATTTCAACTTTCAAAATTTCAAAATTCAAATTTCAAAATTTAAAATTAAAAATCTAATTTTCAAATTTAAAAATAAAATCTTTTCAAAATTTAAATCTTTTTCAAATCCTTATCTTATATTGTTGACTTTTTCGAAAATTCGAAATCCAACTTTCAAATTTCAAATTTCAAATTTCAATTTTTATATTTAAAATTTAAATTTCAAAACTTTTTAATTTAAATTCCTTATCTTCTCTTACCTAGTTTATCTTATCTTTTGTAATCTCAAATCTTAAAATCAAATCTTTTTCATATCTTTTATTTTATTTTATTTTATTTTATTTTCTTACAAGTATCTTTAATTTTAAAACATATCTTTTTTAAAACTTCCTAACCAATTTCTCTCCCTTCATTTTTTTTAAAATCCTCATACACATCTTTTTCAAATCTTTTTAATCAATTAATTTAGTTTTCAATTTTCTTTTATTTCTTTTTCTTCTAATTTTCGAAAATATAGTCAATTTTTCATTTATTTTATTTTATTTATATTTAACTTTAATTTCGGTTTTCAAAAAAAAAATTATTTGCAATCCGCATCATCTCCCTTTCTCCATCATGGACCTAAGTGGAAATGAACAGTCCAGAAGGACTATGGAGTCATATACTAACCCCATTACTGCTGCATATGGGAGTAGCATCTGTATACCTCCCATCAAAGCAAGCAGTTTTGAGCTAAATTCTCAGCTCATTGTCATGGTGCAGCAAAATTGTCAGTATTCCGGTCTTCCACAGGAAGAACCTACTAAGTTTCTGGTGCAGTTCTTGCAAATTGCTGACACAGTGCGTGACAAGGAGGTAGATCAGGATGTATACAGGCTGTTACTGTTTCCGTTTGCTGTAAAAGATCAAGCTAAAAGGTGGTTAAATAACCAACCCACAGCAAGCATAAGAACATGGAAACAGTTATCAGACAAATTCCTGAATCAACATTTTCTTCCAAAAAGGATGACACAGCTAAGGCTGGACATCCAAGGCTTTAAACAAGAGGATGATGAATCCCTTTATAATGCCTGGGAGAGGTACAGAGGGATGCTAAAGAAATGCCCCTCTGAAATGTTTTCAGAGTGGGTACAATTAGACATCTTCTACTATGGGCTTACAGAAAGAGCTCAGATATCTCTAGACCACTCAGCTGGTGGATCTATACACATGAGAAAAACTATTGAAGAGGCTCAAGAGCTTATCGATATAGTTGCTAGAAATTAGCATCTGTACATAAGTAGTGGGTCCTCCATAAAAGAAGAAGCCAAAGAAGTGTCTACTGAACTTGGTCCTCCAGAACAAGTTGCTGAACTCAATCAACAATTATGCTTTCTAACAAAACAGCTAGCAGAATTCAAGGAGATGCTACAAGACACTAAAAATTCTAATAAAAATATGGAAGCACAATTGAATCAGACAAAATAGCAGTTATCAAAGCAGATAACAGAAGAGTGCCAGACAATTCAATTAAGAAGTGGGAAAGCATTAAATACCTCACTTCAGAGCAGCAGAAAGCCAAGAAAAGAACAACTGACAGAGGATGAGCAAAATATTATCCAAAATCCCTCTGAGGACAGTAAGGGCCCAGAGAGGAACAACTCTGGCGTTCAAACGCCAGAAAAGGATGCACGGTTGGCGTTAAACGCCGAACCCACGCGCAGTTCTGGCATTCAAACGCCAGGAACAGGCAATGAGCTGGCGTCAAACACCCAATGGAAGCTCATTTCTAGCGTTCAGACGCCAGAAACAGGTAGGAAGTTGGCGTCCAACGCCAATCAAGCTTCCAACCCTGGCATTCAAACGCCAGTGAGGGATCAGACACACACAAGTGCTGATAACAACCCCTCTAAAAAGGCTTCTCCAACCACTTCTGTAGGAAATAAAGCTGCAGCAACCAAGGTTGAGGAATACAAAGCCAAGATGCCTTATCCTCAAAAACTCCGCCAAGAGGAGCAGGATAAGCAATTTGCCCACTTTGCAGACTATCTCAGGACTCTTGAAATAAAGATTCCGTTTGCAGAGGTACTTGAGCAAATACCCTCTTATGCCAAGTTCATGAAAGATATCTTGAGTCATAAGAAGGATTGGAGAGAAACTGAAAGAGTTCTCCTCACTGAAGAATGCAGTGCAGTCATTCTGAAAAGCTTCCCAGAAAAGCTTAAAGATCCTGGGAGCTTTATGATACCATGCATATTAGAGGGTAATTGCACCAAGACAGCTTTATGTGATCTTGGGACAAGTATCAACCTAATCCCTGCATCCACTATCAGAAAGCTTGGCTTGACTGAAGAGGTCAAACCAACCCGGATCTGTCTTCAACTTGCTGATGGCTCCATTAAATACCCATCAGGCATAATTGAGGACATGATTGTCAAGGTTGGGCCATTTGCCTTCCCTACTGACTTTGTAGCGCTGGAAATGGAGGAGCACAAGAGTGCAACTCTCATTCTAGGAAGACCATTCCTAGCAACTGGACGAACCCTCATTGACGTCCAAAAAGGGGAGATAACCCTGAGAGTCAATGAGGATGAGTTTAAGTTGAATGTTGTCAAAGCTATGCAACATCCAGACACATCAGACGACTGCCTGAGCGTTGATATTATTGACTCCCTGGTGGAAGAGGTCAATATGATTGAGAGTCTCGAATCAGAGCTAGAGGACATTTTTAAAGATGTTCAGCCTGATATGGAGGATTCAGAGGAATTGAAAGAGCCTCTGAAACTTCCTCAGGAAGAGGAAAAACCTCCTAAACCCGAGATCAAACCATTACCACCATCCCTGAAATATGCATTTCTGGGAGAAGGTGACACTTTTCTGGTGATCATAAGCTCTGCTTTAAATTCCCTGGAAGAGGAAGCGCTACTTAAAGTGCTAAAGACACACAAGACAGCTCTTGGGTGGTCCATAAGTGACCTTAAGGGCATCAGCCCAGCAAAATGCATGCACAAGATCCTATTGGAGGATGATGCTAAGCCAGTGGTTCAACCATAGAGGCGGCTAAATCCAGCCATGAAGGAAGTGGTGCAAAAAGAGGTCACCAAGTTACTGGAGGCTGGAATTATTTATCCTATATCTGATAGCCCCTGGATAAGCCCTGTCCAAGTTGTCCCCAAAAAGGGAGGCATGACAGTGGTTCATAATGAAAAAAATAAACTGGTTCCTACAAGAACAGTTACAGGATGGCGCATGTGTATTGACTATAGAAGGCTCAATACAGCCACCAGAAAAGATCATTTTCCTTTACCATTCATAGACCAGATGCTAGAAAGACTAGTAGGTCATGATTATTACTGCTTTTTGGATGGCTATTCAAGCTACAACCAAATTGCAGTAGATCCCCAGGATCAAGAGAAAACAGCATTCACATGTCCATCTGGAGTATTTGCCTACAGAAGGATGCCATTTGGACTGTGTAATGCACCTGCAACCTTTCAGAGATGCATGCTCTCTATTTTCTCTAATATGGTGGAAAAATTTCTAGAAGTCTTCATGGATGACTTCTCAGTATATGGAGACTCATTCAGCTCCTATCTTGATCACCTGACACTGATTCTGAAAAGATGCCAAGAGACTAACCTGGTTTTAAACTGGAAAAATGTCACTTTATGGTGACTGAAGGGATTGTCCTTGGCACAAGATTTCGAACAAGGGAATAGAGGTGGATCAAGCTAAGGTAGAGGTAATTGAAAAATTACCATCACCTGCCAATGTTAAGGCAATCAGAAGCTTTCTGGGGCATGCAGGATTCTATAGGAGGTTTATAAAGGATTTTTCAAAAATTGCAAAACCTCTGAGCAATCTGCTAGCTGCTGACATGCCATTTGTGTTTGACACAGAGTGTCTGCAGGCATTTGAAACTCTGAAAGCTAAGCTGGTCACAGCACCAGTTATTTCTGCACCAGACTGGACATTACCATTTGAACTAATGTGTGATGCCAGTGACCATGCCATTGGTGCAGTACTGGGACAGAGGCATAACAAGCTTCTGCATGTCATTCATTATGCTAGCCGCATTTTAAATGATGCCCAGAAATATTACACAACCACAGAAAAAGAATTGCTTGCAGTGGTTTATACCATTGACAAGTTTAGATCATACTTAGTAGGATCAAAAGTGATTGTGTATACTGACCATGCTGCTCTTAAATATCTACTCACAAAGCAGGATTCAAAACCCAGGCTCATAAGATGGGTGTTGCTTCTGCAAGAGTTTGATATAGAAATAAGAGACAGAAAAGGGACAGAGAATTAAGTAGCTGATCACCTGTCCCGGATAGAACCAGTAGCAGGAGCATCCCTCCCTCCTATTGAGATCTCTGAAACCTTTCCGGATGAGCAATTGTTTGCTATTCAGGAAGCTCTGTGGTTTGCAAACATTGCAAACTATAAGACACAAGGTTCTCCTTCTGTAACCATGGAGAGGAAGCATGAAAAGCTTCTCTCAATACAGAGTCAAACAAAACCCCCACATTCAAACTCTAAGTTTGGTGTTGAGAGGCCCCAACCCTGCTCTGATTATCTGTGAGGCTCCATGAGAGCTCACTGTCAAGCTATTAACAATAAAGAAGAGCTTATTGGGAGGCAACCCAATTTTTACTTATCTATGTTAATTTTCTGTTTTTCATTTTTATTTTATATTTTCTGTAGGTTGATGATCATGTGAAGTCACAAAAACTACTGAAAAATCAAAAACAGAATGAAAAACATCATTAAAAATAGCTCACCCTGGAGGAAGAGCTTACTGGCATTTAACGCCAGAAAGAAGCATCAAGCTGGCGTTAAACGCCAGAAACAAGCACCAAACTGGCGTTTAACGCCAGAACAGAGCATGGAATTGGCGTTAAACGCCAGAAACAAGCAGCAAGCTGGTGTTTAACGCCAGACATGCATTCTAAGGGAGTTTTGCACGTCTAAATGGAGCAGGGATGATAAGTCTTTGACCCCTCTAGATCTGTGGACCCCACAGTATCCCCACCTACCTTACCATTCAAATTCAAACCATTTCCCTCCCAAACCCACCCATTCACACACCTCCATCTCCTCCATCTTCTCCACTTCTTTCTTCTTTTGCTCGAGGACGAGCAAACCTTTTAAGTTTGGTGTGGTAAAAGCATTGATTTTTGTTTTTCCATAACCATTTATGGCACCTAAGGCCGGAGAAACCTCTAGAAGGAGGAAAGGGAAGGCAAAAGCTTCCACCTCTGAGTCATGAGAGATGGAGAGATTCATCTCAAGGGTCCATAGTTCAGTGGTAGATCATTTGACTGTAGATCAAAGAGCTATGAGGGAGGAGCAACAAAGACAAGGAAGAGACACAGAGGAGCTCAAGAGCACCATTGGTTCTTCAAGAAGAGGAAGACGCCACCCTCACTATAAGGTGGACCCGTTCCTTAATCTCCTTGTTCTTATTTCTCTGTTTTCGTTTACTATGCTTTATGTTTATTTATGTTTGGGTCTTATTACATGATCACTAGTATCTAAGTGTCTATGTCTTAAAGATATGGATGTCCTATGAATCCATCACCTTTCTTAAATGAAAAATGTTTTCTGAAAAAGAAAAAGAAGTACATGAATTTTGAATTTTAAAATAGTTTAATTATTTTGATGTGGTGGCAATACTTTTTGTTTTCTGAATGAATGCTTGAACAGTGCATATGTCTTTTGAATTTATTGTTTATGAATGTTAAAATTGTTGGCTCTTGAAAGAATGATGAAAAAGGAGAAATGTTATTTGATAATCTGAAAAATCATAAAAATGATTCTTGAAGCAAGAAAAAGCAGTGAAGAACAAAGCTTGCAAAAAAAAAATGCAAAAAAAAAAAAGAAAAAAAAAGAGAGCAAGAAAAAGAAAAAGCAAGCAGAAAAAGCCAAAAGCTCTTTAAACCAAAAGGCAAGAGCAAAAAGCCAATAGTCCTTAAAACCAAAAGGCAAAGGTAATCAAAAGAATCTAAGGCTTTGAGCATCAGTGGATAGGAGGGCCTAAAGGAATAAAATCCTGGCCTAAGCGGCTAAACCAAGCTGTTCCTAACCATGTGCTTGTGGCGTGAAGGTGTCAAGTGAAAACTTAAGACTGAGCGGTTAAAGTCGAGGTCCAAAGCAAAAACAGAGTGTGCTTAAGAACCCTGGACACCTCTAATTGGGGACTTTAGCAAAGCTGAGTCACAATCTGAAAAGGTTCACCCAGTTATGTGTCTGTGGCATGTATGTATCCGGTGGTAATACTGGAAAGCAGAGTGCTTAGGGCCACGGCCAAGACTCATAAAGTAGCTGTGTTCAAGAATCAACATACTGAACTAAGAGAATCAATAACACTATCTGAATTCTGAGTTTCTATAGATGCCAATCATTCTGAACTTCAAAGGATAAAGTGAGATGCCAAAACTGTTTAGAAGCAAAAAGCTAATAGCCCCGCTCATTTAATTAAGACTGATCTTCATAGATGTTTTTGGAATTCATTGTATATTCTCTTCTTTTTATCCTACTTTGTTTTTAGTTGCTTGGGGACAAGCAACAATTTAATTTTGGTGTTGTGATGAGCGGATAATTTATACGCTTTTTGGCATGGTTTTTAGGTAGTTTTTAATATGTTTTAGTCACTTTTTATTATATTTTTTATTAGTTTTTAAATAAAAATCACATTTCTAGACTTTACTATGAGTTTTTGTATTTTTCTGTGATTTCAGGTATTTTCTGGCTGAAATTGAGGGACCTGAGAAAATTTTGATTCAGAGGCTGAAAAAGGACTGCAGATGCTGTTGGATTCTGACCTCTCTGCATTCAAAGTGGATTTTTTGGAGCTACAGAAGTCCAAATGACGCGCTCTTAATTGCGTTGGAAAGTAGACGTCCAGGGCTTTCCATTAACATATAATAGTCCATACTTTGCTCAAGGATAAATGACGTAAAGTGGCGTTCAACGCCAGTTCCATGTTGCATTCTGGCGTAAAACGCCAGAAACAGGTTACAAGTTGGAGTTAAACGCCCAAAACAGGTTACAACCTGGCGTTTAACTCCAGAAACAGCCTAGGCACGTGTAAAACTCAAGTCTTAGCCCCAGCACACACCAAGTGGGCCCTAGAAGTGGATTTCTACACTATCTATCATAGCTTATTCATTTTCTGTAAACCTAGGTTACTAGTTTATTATTTAAACAACTTTTAGAGATTTATTTTGTACCTCATGACATTTTTAGATCTGAACTTTGTACTCTTTGACGGCATGAGTCTCTAAACTCCATTGTTGGGGGTGAGGAGCTCTGCTGTGTCTCGATGAATTAATGCAATTATTTCTGTTTTCTATTCAAACACGCTTGTTTCTATCTAAGATGTTCATTCGCACTTCAATTTGATGGATGTGATGATCCGTGAAATTCATCACCATTCTCAACCTATGAACGCGTGACTGACAACCACCTCCATTCTACCTTCGATTGAATGAGTATCTCTTGGATTCCTTAATCAGAATCTTCGTGGTATAAGCTAGAATCCATTGGCAGCATTCTTGAGAATCTGGAAAGTCTAAACCTTATCTGTGATATTCCGAGTAGGATTCAGGGATTGGATAACTATGACGAGCTTCAAACTCACAAGGGTTGGGCGTAGTGACAGACGCAAAAGGATCAATGGATCCTATTCCAGCATGAATGAGAACCGACAGATGATTAGTCGTGCGATGACAGCGCACCTGGACCATTTTCACTGAGAGAACGGATGGTAGCCATTGACAACGGTGATCCACCAACACACAGCTTGCCATAGGAGAAACCTTGCGTGCATGAAGAAGAAGACAGGGGAAAAACAGAGATTTAGAAGATAAAGCATCTCCAAAACTCCAACATATTCTCCATTATTGCATAACAAGTATTTAATTCATGCTCTTTTTTTTTCACAATCCAAACTAATAATTATAATTGATTTCCTGACTAAGAAATACAAAATAACCATAGCTTGCTTCAAGCTGACAATCTCCGTGGGATCGACCCTTACTCACGTAAGGTATTACTTGGACGACCCAGTGCACTTGCTGGTTAGTGGTACGAGTTGTGAAAAGTGTGATTCACAATTCGTGCACCAAGTTTTTGGCGCCGTTGCCGGGGATTGTTCGAGTTTGGACAACTGACGATTTTCTTTGTTGCTTAGATTAGGAAAAATTTTTCTTTTTGGTTTAGAGTCTTCTATTATTGTTTTTGGTTGAAATTTTTTTTTAAATCCTTATTTTGTCTTTTTAAATTTTTTAAAAATTTTATAAACTGATAATTGAGTTTTTCTGTTTGAGTTTAGTTTCATATTTTAAGTTTGGTGTCAATTGCATGTTTTTTATTTTCTTTTAAATTTTTGAATTTGTGTTCATTGTTCTTTCTTAATCTTCAAGTTGTTCTTGTTTATTTTCCTTGTTTGATCTTTAGCTTTTCTTGTTTTGTGATTTTTCTTGTTTTTCTTGTGCATTTTTGAATTATTAGTATAAAAAAAATATAAATAAGATATTTTATACATTAAATACCTTTATTAAAACACTTTAAATTTATAAATCAATTGGCTAGAGCGTTGTATCTATGTTCTTGTGAATAGTTGCTCTTTTGAGTCTTTCTTTCTAAAATCTTTTCAAAAATAATTTTTCTTTGAATAAATCTTGTGCCAAACTTTAAGTTTGGTGTTCTCCTGTTAACTTTTCTTTAGGTTTCAAAAATTTTATTTTGGTTTTCTAAAAATTTTAAGTTGGTGTTCTTTCTTCATGTTCTTGTTGTTCTTGTGAGTCTTCAAAGTGTTCTTGAGTCTTCCTTGTGTTTTGATCTTAAAATTTTTAAGTTTGGTGTTCCTTGGTGTTTTCCCTCCAAAATTTTCGAAAACAAGGAGCATTAGATCTAAAAATTTTAAGTTGTGTGTCTTTTGTGTGTTTTTCTTTTTCATCATAAAATTCAAAAATAAAAAAAAAATATCTTCTCTAACTATTTTTGAGCAAATATTTCGAAATGTTTTCAAAAAAATTCAGATTTTTATTTTATAATTTCTATTTTATCTTATCTTAGTTTTAAAAATTTTAAAATTCAAATTTTTTTCAAAAAAATCATATCGTTTTCAAAATTTTATCCTATCTTATTTCAAATTTCAAATTTCAACTTTCAAAATTTAAAATTCAAAATCTAATTTTCAAATTTAAAAATCAAATCTTTTCAAAATTTAAATCTTTTTCAAATCCTTATCTTATATTGTTGACTTTTTCGAAAATTCAAAATTCAACTTTCAAATTTCAACTTTCAAATTTCAATTTTCAAATTTCAATTTTCAAAATTTCAAATTTCAAATTTCAAATTTCAAATTTCAAAATTTAATTTTCAAATTTAAAATTTAAATTTCAAAACTTTTTAATTTAAATTCCTTATCTTCTCTTACCTAGTTTATCTTATCTTTTCTAATCTCAAATCTTAAAATCAAATCTTTTTCAGATCTTTTATTTTATTTTATTTTATTTTATTTTCTTACAAGTTTCTTTAATTTTAAAACATATCTTTTTTAAAACTTCCTAACCAATTTCTCTCCCTTCATTTTTTTCGAAAATCCTCACACACATCTTTTTCAAATCTTTTTAATTAATTAATTTAGTTTTCAATTTTCTTTTATTTCTTTTTCTTCTAATTTTCGAAAATATAGTTAATTTTTTATTTATTTTATTTTATTTATATTTAATTTTAATTTCGGTTTTCAAAAAAAAAAAAATATTTGCAATCCGCATCATCTCCCTTTCTCCATCATGGACCTAAGTAGAAATGAACAGTCCAGAAGGACTCTGGGGTCGTATACTAACCCCATTACTGCTGCATATGGGAGTAGCATCTGTATACCTCCCATCAAAGCAAGCAGTTTTGAGCTAAATCCTCAGCTCATTGTCATGGTGCAACAAAATTGTCAGTATTCCGGTCTTCCACAGGAAGAACCTACTAAGTTTCTGGTGCAGTTCTTGCAAATTGCTGACACAGTGCGTGACAAGGAGGTAGATCAGGATGTATACAGGCTGTTACTGTTTTCGTTTGCTGTAAAAGATCAAGCTAAAAGGTGGTTAAATAACCAACCCACAGCAAGCATAAGAACATGGAAACAGTTATCAGACAAATTCCTGAATCAACATTTTCTTCCAAAAAGGATGACACAGCTAAGGTTGGACATCCAAGGCTTTAAACAAGAGGATGATGAATCCTTTTATAATGCCTGGGAGAGGTACAGAGGGATGTTAAGGAAATGCCCCTCTGAAATATTTTCAGAGTGGGTGCAATTAGACATCTTCTACTATGGGCTTATAGAAAGAGCTCAGATATCTCTAGACCACTCAGCTGGTGGATCTATACACATGAGAAAAACTATTGAAGAGGCTCAAGAGCTTATTGATATAGTTGCTAGAAATCAGTATCTGTACATAAGTAGTGGGTCCTCCATAAAAGAAGAAGCCAAAGCAGTGTCTATTGAACTTGGTCCTCCAGAACAAGTTGCTGAACTCAATCAACAATTATGCTTTCTAACAAAACAGCTAGCAGAATTCAAGTAGATGTTACAAGACACTAAAAATGCTAATAAAAATATGGAGGCACAATTGAATCAGACAAAACAGCAGTTATCAAAGCAGATAACAGAAGAGTGTCAGGCAATTCAATTAAGAAGTGAGAAAACATTAAATACCTCACTTCAGAGCAGCAGAAAGCCAAGAAAAGAACAACTGACAGAGGATGAGCAAAATATTATCCAAAATCTCTCTGAGGATAGTAAGGGCCCAGAGAGGAACAACTCTGGCGTTCAAACGCCAGAAAAGGATGCACGGTTGGCGTTAAACGCCGAACCCACACGCAGTTCTGGCATTCAAACGCCAGGAACAGAAAAGGAGCTGGCGTCAAACGCCCAATGGAAGCTCATTTCTGGCGTTCAGACGCCAGAAACAGGTAGGAAGTTGGCGTCCAACGCCAATCAAGCTTCCAACCCTGGCATTCAAACGCCAGTGAGGGATCATACACACACAAGTGCTGATAACAACCCCTCTAAAAAGGCTTCTCCAACCACTTCTGTAGGAAATAAACCTGCAGTAACCAAGGTTGAGGAATACAAAGCCAAGATGCCTTATCCTCAATGAGTTGCTACACATACGAAATGAAATTCAAACTCCTAACACTTGTTTAAGCGGACAATTAAGCTAATTACTCGACCAACCCAAATTTGTTTAGACATATTTAAAATTTTAAATTAGAACTATTTATATATATTGATAAGAATTAGAAACATACACACAATTACTTATTATAATATTTAAAATAATAAAACGGTGATTTCACTCAGTATAATATTCAAAATAATAAAAAAATAATTTATAATAATTTTTTTATTTTTAATATGACTAAATATTATTTTTTTATATATGTTACATTTTTAAACAATTATTTTATTTTTTATTATCTCATATTTAATTATAAAATCTACTTATTATAGTTTTTATGGTATAAATAAATCTTTTATCTAAAATAATTACTATAATCAAGACCATTTTAATAATAAATATTAATAGAGTATATTAATATATAAATAATATGTTTTTTTATGTTAAATATTTTTTAAAAAATTACTAATAATTTAAGTTGTATTTAATTAGAAAACTAAGTTTTAATTTAGTTATCAACTAATTAACTAATATAATAAAATTAATTATCATTATTTTTTGAATTTATTTATTTTTTATTTTTATACTAAATCAAATTTAACAATATAATTATTATTAAATGTTAAGTTTAACAAAATATTTTTTTAACATAAAATACAAAAAAATTATATATATATATATATATATATATATATATATATATATATTAGTTTTTTTTTTTGTAAAACTTTGTGGGGCAGATGCCCCCTCCTCCTTCAATGTAGGTCCGTCCCTGACGCCCCATGATCGCAGTGACATCATCTAGGAACTGCACCTCCACCATGCCTGCCAGTCACCCGGTGATCACAACGAGTCCCCAGATGTGCAAACGGTGGCGTCGTTTCAAGTTAGAGATTAAAGATGAATCCCATCAGATACCACGTATCGGAATCATACGTTGAATTAGAGTTAAATTTTAGCCCTTCGATTTTTAGCTCTTTGGAAAAGCACTTTCTGATGAACATGCTCGATACAATTCGCGGGGACAAGCTCAAGTACCTCAGAACCATCTTCTTCTTCTTCTTCTTTGTTTTAGAGGATTCTTTTTATTAGTTTTGGGTGTTTCTTTCTCTTAAGTTTCAGATATTTTTTTTATGTTTTGGATGTTTATTATTTTTGAATTTTAGATGATTTATTTAATAATTTTAAATGTTTCTTTTTTTAGTTTTTAGATGTTTTTTCTAATACTTTGTTGAATGTCTCATTGTTAGGTTTTAGAATTAAAAAAATGGATATCTCATTTTTATTAGGTTTTGGATATTTTTTTATTACGTTTCAGATGTTTTTTTATTAGGAATTTTTAATAAAATGATTTTCCAAATTTTAAAATGAATTTTGAAATCTTTAAAATAATTTTATAATTATTTTGGATGTTTGTTATTATTTGGTGTTAGATGTTTTTTGGGATTTGGATGTTTTTTTTGTTATGTTTTGAATTTTTTTTATTAAAAATTTTTAAAATAATTTTGAAAGTTTTAAAATGAATTTTCAAAATAATTTTTGAAAGTTTTAAAATCATTTTAAATATTTGTTATTATTTTTTGTTAGATATTTTAGATTTGAATTTTTATTAGGTTTTGAGTTCACATTCTCTCTAAAAAATAAAAAAAATTGCTAGTTAACTGCAGTTGATTATTATAAAGAAGAACAAAGATAAAGATTTAAACTAATTATAAAGAAGAAGTATAAGATGTAGTGAAATCTGAAAAAGGAAGTTTATGCATTTTTGTTTCAGCACAATTATTACAAGTCTTAGAAACCAAATCAGAATTAAAAGTATTGTGAGCTATATTACATTAATTGAGAATTAATTAAACTGTTTTAGTGGCTGAATATTCTAAACGTTTGTGTCACAAATTAAAAATAGAATAAGAAATAGTAAAGACATGAGGAGGATTAGAAACTGATGTACTTTGAGGCACATTCCCATTCACAAACTGATAAAGGCCTCCTCTTTTAAAACCTTGTAGTAAAATTTTTTGGGTGAACTGATAACGAACAACACAGTAAGTTACATGAAATTCAAAGTAAATAAAATTATCTTCATCAAACTTAGATACACTAATTAGATTCTTAGTAATGTGAGGTGTGTGAATTAATTGTTACAATGAAAACCAACGTTTAGAATCCAAAAAATACAAAAAAGAACTATCAATACGAGAAATAGAGATACCTGGACTATTGCCAACTTGAACCTTGTAACACCCTAATTTTCAACACGTCATGATTGTACCAAAAGTGAGGCGTTACTGACCTATTTTCCATATTTACTATTTAATACTAAGCCTTTAATTTGATTTCCCGTTTCAATTTTTAAGAAAAAGCTGAAAAGTTTTGTTTCTATTAATTAAAATCATATATCAAAGATCTCCAAGCAATACTAGTCACATAGTTAGTAAGAATAATAAATATCATAAAAAAGAATTCAAATGAAACTTAGATACAACTCCTATCCCTCTGCATAAAATAAAATCTTAACTAACAAAGGCGAGGGAATTCTAGGAAAACGACTCAACACATAACTTAACTCAAATAAGACTAATAATCGCCCGCAGCTTCAAACTGAGTCTTCGAACCTGTGTCACTGAAAGGGTGGAAGATTTTGGGGTGAGAACAAACTACGCGTTCTTAGTAGGGAATGGGAATGCCGTAAAAGTAATGAAATAAAATGAAAATAATTAACTTTACTCAATAAAACTATATTTTTATCAAACCTTTTGAAAATACTTTTTACTATTATTTTATATAATTAATTACCATATTTAAATTTCCGAACTTAAGACAAATCTCAATCACAACCTCAGTTCTCAGTCACCTCAATACACAAACTAATAGCACAAGAAACAGATAAACACACAAATAAATAGCAATAAGACGAACAACATAATCACAGAGAGACAAGATAAGCAAACACAATCAAATGCAAATGTTCAAACAATGATGATGCATGTATAGTGCTATCACAGGTAATGAGCTCATTTGTCGGTTTCGACCCGCATTCGACGCAATCTGACTCGCAAGTAAAATAAGGCATTCCAGCGGCATAACCTCTGCAAGTTTCTACTTCTTGCAGGCACTGATTCTTTAGGTGAAGTATGTCGAATATGACCTCTGCAAGTACTTGCAGGTGCTGATTCTTCAGTTGAATCATGTGCCACTTTCTCCTAGAATCCATTCCATACACACGGGCATTCCTGCACAATCATTTACACATAAAACCCACGGCCTCTAGTGAGCGTTACGTATCGCCGTCCTCACTAAGCCGTCTCTATTGTGTCAAGTGAGCGTTACGTATCGTCGTCCTCACTAGACACTTGGCACTAAGGCCCAACAACACTCAATATCTTTTCAGTCACTGCTCTCTGCTCTTTTATGGCAGAGGTCCCCTTACTTAATAAACCGGATTCAAGTCATTTTTATTTAAAACCAACACCTCTCTTTATAACCTTTCCAAACCTCCGAAATCACTTTACTTACAGCAAGTTCTTCTTTCATACAAAAATCAATTCTTTCTTAACCATGATTTTTCCAACCCAACATCAAAACCATTTCAGATTTAAACCTCTATAAAAGAATCATTTATTAAATAAATCTCACGACAGGGTCTCGAGACTTTAGGGAGGACGACAATCGAACTCAAAACATAAAGTCTTTCTCAATAAATCAAATCCAAACGTAAATCTTTTCTTAATAAATCAAAAGCCAAATAATACAATTTCTCAAGTCCAACTTTTTTCTAAATATTTCAAACAAAGTCTTAAGTTTTATAATAAAATTTTGACAGCATCTCCCCTAAAACTCGGACTTTGCCACCTTTTTTGGGTCCCAACCGAACCATTCTCAACCTCTTTTCAAACATTTCCAAAATCAGAAATCATTTTCAAATCTTAGTTCAATACCAACAAATCAAACCGATTTTTCAACTCAACATCAGAATTCTTAGCATTCCTAAACAATCAAGAAATCAAATACATATTCATCACATTCAGTCATAAATGCAATTCAAAATTATCATTCAGTAATTCCAAACAATCATAAATTATTTGTAAATATCCACTAGACTTCCATGGCATTTATAAATTAAAACAATTAATTTTAACATGAAATTCCCTACCTTCGTACCGAATCAAAATCAACAAAAATTTTGGAGAAGTTTTCTGACCGAGCTGCTGAAAAAGAAAACGTCAGAAGTTGTCTGTACCTCCTAGAACTCCAATTGGCCGAACTCAAGGGGAAGAGGAGCTACGTCACCGTCAACTTCTACCGGACAAAAGTAACGCCAACATGTAGAGGAGGAGGATACGAACACTTTTACCAGATTAGATTTTTAATTGGAGTTACGGATCTTAAGAAATCGAAATCGGAAGTTTTACGGTGCTATGGTTTCTCTCATTCTTTCTCACTGTTTTCTTTCTCTCTTGGTGCTTTCTTTTCCTTTCTTTCTTCAAAAAGAATGAAACATGCATGGATAATTGGTAATAAATGAAGATTAAATAAAGATAGTTAATAGTGATTATAATTAAGTATTATTAGTTAGGAGATGTACATGTCATAATTATATATATGTATATATGCATGATGTAAAAATCCGGTCAAACCGTAATTAATTAAATAATAAATTAATAGGAGCGAATATAGTTAGAAAATTTATCAATCGGAATTTGATAATTTAAATATGATATTTGGACTCAGTGAATTTTTTTAGTTAGAAAATATAGTTTTCTGCGTAAAAATGCGCACTGAAAATTTGACCGGCAGTACCGACTGCGATCTGTCCAGTACTTTGGTTGAGAAAATTAATTAGAAGTGAATAATTTTAAGAAATAAGAATTTATAATTTGGGAAGATAGAAATATTTAAAATACGATTTAAAACTTTAATCTTAAAGGTTTTGGCCTAAAAATGGGCCAACAGACTAAACCAAGTGAACCGAGTCCAAGTGGGCCTAAGACCCAACATATATAAATATTAGTTATGAGCATTTCAGCTCATTAACCCTAAAAAAAGGGTGCGGGGTGCTGAAATAGAGAAGAGATGAAGAAGAGAGAAAATCCTAACTTCATCAAACTTCAAATCACCATAACTTTCTCTCAGGAACTTCGATTGACGAGCCATTTACGGTCACGCGTCTCTCTTCTCATCCTCTACAATTCTATCTATTATATATATGTATATATATTAATTTTAAAAAACTCTAAATTCTAACCCTATGAAGACCGAAAAAAAAATTTATCAATTAATGACATATTATTATTATTATTATTATTATTATTATTATTATTATTATTATTATTATTATTATTATTATTATTGTGTAACACTCTGCACATAATAATTTGAAAAAATTATAGAAAGTAGAAAAGGTATTGGAAATTTTAATAAATCAACAAAGATAATAACCTTATAAAAATTAGGTTTAATTTGTATCATGTTTTAAGCTAGAACACCTATCAGTTCGGAAATAATGGGGGTATGGACGTTCGTTGGTGTCCATTTGAGTTGTTCGGAACAAATTCAATCCTTACAGTTTGAGGAGCTTACAACAATGAGCCAACACCTGGAAGAAAAAGTGGTAATAGCAGGTGATTTTAATGCTATAACAAGCCAAGCGAAAAAGGAGGGTGGAGGCTAAAAATAAGCAACCACCATTGCAACATTCACTAATTTTATTGACAGTAACGAATTAGTGGATATTGGAATGGTGGGGTGCCCTTTCACATGGACAAATTGAAAACAAGGAGAGGATTTGGTGAAGGAGAGGCTTGACCGCTATTTAGTTGGGATGGAATGGAAGTTGAAGTTTCCGAATGCAGTGGTGCACAGGCTCACAGAGTCAGGCTCGGATCATGCTCCAATTTTGATGGAAACCGAACCTCAATTTTGGCATAGTAAAAGGCGGTTTAAATACCAGAAACGTTGGTATGGAGAAGAGGATGTCAAGAGAATTTTCAGTGAAGTGTGGAGAATGGAAGTTGTAGGCTCGACTATGTCCTCCTTGGCCCAAAAGTTGAAAGTTTGTAGACATAGACTAGTTCAATGACAGAAAAATCACAAAGCAAACTCCCAGAAAGAAATTGAGGACCTTCAAGCTAAACTAGAGGAGTTGCGGGTGGCTGGAATCAATGGGGAGAGGAGGTTACCAGTTTGGAGGAGAAGTTGGAGCTGGCATGTTTAAAAGAAGAGAGCTATTGGCGAGAAAAATCTAGATTCAAGTGGCTAAAAGAAGGAGATCAGAACACTAGATTCTTTCACCAGAAATTTCAATCAAGGATGCGAAGGAATAGAATTTGGAGATTAGTGGGGATGGACAATGAGATTGCATCGAAACCGGAGGATATTGCAAAGGTAGCTGAAGATTAATTTTGCGATATTTTTACTTCTTCTTCTTCGGCTGATCCGAATCCATACTTAGAGGATTTGGAGCCTAAGGTTACAGCTTCCATGAACCGTAGGCTCCAAAGGCCAGTAACTAGGGTGAGGTCAAAAGAGCTACATTTAGTGTTCATGCTCAGAGTGCTCCTGGTGATGACGGGTTTACAACTAAGTTTTTTCACTTTTTCTGGGATATAGTTGGAGGTGACGTTTTTAAGGCAGTGAGAAGTTTCTTTCACAGTGGCAGAATTCTAAAAAGCTTCAATCATACTCAAATTTGTTTGATTCCAAAGGTGCCAGATGCCAGTGACATGACTCAGGTACGACCGATCAGTTTGTCTTCAGTTATGTATAAAATTATTTCTAAAGTTATGGTGCACCGATTACAAGGTATTATGAATAAAATTATAAGTCCAAATCAGAGTGCGTTTCTCAAAGGTAGACTCATTTCAGATAATATTCTAATTGCCTACGAATGTATGCACTATTTGAAAAATAAGAGAAGTGGAGCAGAGCATGAGATGGCTATTAAACTAGACATGAGCAAGGCTTATGATAGGGTTGAATGGCATTTCTTATGGTATATTATGGATAAGCTGGGCTTTGATGCTAAATGGATTAACTGGACTAAGGAATTGGTAACGACTGTTTCTTACTTTGTTGTTGTGGAAGGTCAACCTTTTGGCTATTTTAGGCTAAATAGGGGCATCCGACAGGGTGACCCCCTATCTCCATATCTCTTTCTTTTTTGTGCAGAAGGGCTTTCCTTCTTGCTACACAAGGCAGAGCAAAACAGATTAATTCAAGGAGTTCAAGTTAATCGGAGATGCCAAACAGTTAATCACCTTTTGTTTGCTGATGATTCAATCCTTTTTTGCAAGAGCGCACCTAATACAAGCCAAAGTATTCTAGAATTGCTAGAGATCTATGAGGGTTTCAGTGGGCAAAAAGTCAATTTGAATAAGTCGGCTATCTTTTTCAGTCACAACACACCTCAGAACACAAGACTAGCAGTTGCTCAAAACACTAAATATTGAACATATTGGAGTACAAGACAAATACCTGGGACTGCCCTCTATAGTTCAAAAATCAAAGAAAGCAACCTTTGGAGCTATCAAAGATAAAGTTCAGAAGAGGATTATGGGTTGGAAAATAAGTCTATTGTCATCAGGTGGCAGGCACACGCTATTGAGAGCGGTGGGGAGGCGATTCCTATTTATACACTCTCTTGTTTCAAGCTCCCGGACACGCTGTTGACTGAGATTCATAGCATGCTCTCGCAATTTTGGTGGGGTCAAAAAGGCGCAGAACGAAAAATGGTTTGGATTAAATGGGACACAATGACGAGATCGAAGAAAGATGGAGGGCTGGGGATCAAGGACCTAAGGGCGCAAAATTTGGCGTTATTGGGCAAGCAATATTGGAGTCTAATGAAATACCCTAATTCTACTCTATCAAGAATACTCAAAGCTAAATATTTTAGATATACAGATTTCCTACATGCAGAGATAGGAAGCGTACCATCGTGGGGCTGGAGAAGTGTTCTTGAAGGGCGCAAGGTGATCGAGAAAGGCTTGTTATGGAAAATAGGCTCTGGTACTAATGTTCGCATCTTCCATGACCCCTGGCTCCCACCACCAGTGTCCCTTAATGTACCTCAAAATGCACTCACAATCCCGCCAAATCTACAAGTGTATTACGTTAGTGCGTTACTAAATCCTGATAGAAGCTGGAATAGAAATCTGATTGAGTCAATTTTTTCAGTTGATATATGGAATAAAATTTTTTCAATCAAACCAACAGAGGAGGAGGATGAAGTTAATTGGTGCTAGACAAAATCTGGTATATATGAAGTTGGGTCAGGATACAAAATTGCTTATGGATTCTTTCATTCTCCTACTTCATTGAGGCCCCAGAACATACAGAACAACAGAGTCTGGAATAGCATTTGAGAATTGAAATTACCTCATAAAATTAAGGTTTTTCTATAGAAAAGTCTTCATGAAAAGCTTCCGGTGTTGTAACAAGTTCACAGCCGGTTCGCATCTACTCCTGCCACTTGTCCAAGATGCATGTTGAAGGCTGAATCAATTTCTCATGCTTTGTTCCAATGCCCCCTGTCTTCAATAATATGGAGCCTAAACTTAATAACCCCTGACCTATGGATGAGAGAAGAAGAGACCTTTTTCAATTGATGGCAACGAGTCTTATCCTGGGCAGCAGCTCAATTTGACGGTAGACAAAAGACACTCCTCATAGCGGCGCTGTGTTGGAGCACTTGAAAAGTGAAGAATCGGTGTGTTTTTGAGAAGGTAATAAACCCGGCACCAGAGATAGTGAAAGAAGCCAGCAATTTAGTGCGTGAACTCGTGAGCTATACCTGATAGATGCTGCTAATTTTCTTTACTCTTACTTTACTCTTTTCTAAACTCTTATTCTTTCAGTCACAGTTGATGATAAATGGGAATACCCAATTCTTTTGTACTTCCTTATGAAAACACTTTTATTTTATATTAATAAAATAACATTTATCTTTGAAAAAAAAATACAATTTTTTTAGGATAAATTTCGAATGTGTTAAAAAATTATTTAGTGAGTAATTTATAATTTTAGATGTGTTAAACAATCATTAAAACATATGAGCATGAAATTTAACGAATTTTGGATTTATACCAAAAGTATTTTGTGTGTTGTCATATTATTTTAGATGTGTTAAAAAAATATAAGTACGAATTTAAAAAAATTTGGATATGTACTAAAAGCATTTTATGTGTTATGTTATTATTTAGATTTGTTAAAAAAATATTTATGTTAAAAATATATAAACACAAATTAAAACGAATTTTGGATGTATATAAAAAATATGGTATGTTATCTTATTATTTTAGATGTGTTATGAACATATATAAAATAATAAAAAATACCAACAAAATAATGTTCATGACAAATGATTAGTAAAATTATTAAAAAAGATTTACTAAATAATGCTGTGATGCCTAATATAAGAGAATTAATTAATTTGTAAACTGGCTAGTTTAGGAAGTGTTTTCCTAATTTCGTTGAACCTTCTTCCTGAATTCAACTGTGGTGGATGTGGAGTAGAAGAATGAAGGTGAAATACCCTTTGTGATGACAATAAGCAAAAAGGAGAAATTGTTTTGTATCCTCCGTGAAAAACCCGCAGCTACAAGTGTTTATCATGAGAGCCGTGTCTCTTTCATATCTTACAAGTGTTTATCATCCGTCAGTGCTTTGCATTGGAGTGAGTTCCTGAACATGTGCTCCTTAGGTAGTAACTTTCATCAGTATGTAGATTTTTCTTATGCTGATCATGATTCTGAATAGAATGATTGAGAGTAGGGGAGGTAGTTAGATTATTTTTTTTGGTGACTTAAAAGAAAATAAACAAAAACTAAGAAAGAAAAAAAAACAAGAAACTGCTTAAGAAAGGCAGTTCCGCTGAATACTACTCTCAAACTCCTTCCAAGGCAATGGAAGCTCCATGGGAGAAATAGTCCTCATTGCAGTCTTTGCCATGATGTCTGCTACTGTATTTGCATCTCTTAAGATCAACCGAAGATCAGCACGCCATTTCCAAGACATGATATCTCGGATTTTTAACACCAAAGGATCAATAAACCCAGAGCAATCTTGTAAATTATTGACAATAGTTAGATTATTGATTAACTATTATATTTACTTTAATTTAAATTAAATAAAATTTAAAATGATTCCTTAAAAATAGGAAACGTAATTAATTTAAAAATAATATAATATAGTAGTTGAATTTAAAAGATGTTTAAAGGTTGAATAATTATTGGATGAATAACATTTTTCTATTAGGCGAGAAAAATAAAAAGTAATCATAAGCATTCATTGTATAGGGATTTGTTTGGGAATAGAATAGGATAATAAAACCAAACGATTATATTCTATTTCTATTTCAACTTTGTTGGTAGGCATTGGAAGTATTAAAATGGAGCTATTCGGAGTATTTTGATCTTCAGACTTTAATAAAATTTAGAAACTCATTAACTCGTATTGATGTAAGATTATGCTCGGAGGATATTTACATGGATATTCTGCTATTTAAGTATGTATTCTTTGTAATTATATATATCAGATTTATCCTTTTCGGTTGTTTTTTCCTTCATTATAGCGTTCTCCCCCTTCTTTTCTTGCAAATAGTTTCCTTCCTTTAAGAGGTATCATGATTATATTCATATCCATTGTTAGCATCATCGTAATACCGAATAACGGTTTGACAGCTCACATTTATTTTCAAGTGCCAATTTTGAGGCATCCAATCTTCTTTCTCTTGCAAGGATCCGAGAATTTTTTTTTTGATATTTTACGGTATTTTCTAACTCGACAGGTTCAGGACTAATTTGTCGTGGATCTGAACTCTATTTAAGGGTCTACTGCTGGCAAATGGTTTACTGCATACACAAGGTGGAATTCGAACCCCCAATACTTGCTTAAGAAGACGAGTGAGTTGACCACTCATTGAGTATCTACTTCTAATGGTTTCTTTCAAACCGTTTTGGACTTCTCAATATCATTATCCAATACTCTTACGATCAGTCCAAATCAATGTCTCAAACTCGGTATGTCTTTCTTTTTCAATCAATGTCTCAAACTCGGTATGTCTTTCTTTTTCAAAGAGGATTTTTCGGATTTCTGATCTCGACTCAAACATCACAAATTTTTTCTTTTAAGATTTTTGACACGTTTATTTTTTTAAGAAACTGCCCTCAGGATTAGGGGTAGCATGCGGGTTAGCCTGACACGCCCCACTCCACCCCGCCAAAATTTTCGCCCCGTCTATTAAGGCAGTCCGAAATTTCTACACCGTCCCGCTTAATGGTGGATTGGTTGGATAAGTCTGCCAATTCTCTGTTTTTTTAATTATTAAACTATTAAATATTAAAAAATATAATTTCACAAATATTTTAAAAAATTTATAATTTCTAAAGACATAAAAAATTATCATTTTTAAATTCACAAACACTAAAATCTTTATAATTCTAAATATCTCATAAATATAATCATCAATAAAATTTTTTAAAACAAAATAATAAAACCAACATTGTCCAAAGCAAAATAAATATTACCCAAAATATATAATTAAACATTGTCCAAATCTCTAATCAATCAAACATAGTCCAAATTATAACTTAAAGTAAAACGAACAAACATTCTAAATACAAGTATAAAAGAAACGTTCCAAATTCAATTATCATCTTAAAGGCAAAAGTTCGCCGGCCAAGCCCACCCCGCCCCACCAAAACCCATGGATTAGGCGGTGCGGGTTAGACGGGTTTTTTTAATCATAGCAATCTCAAATTTTTAGCATGGCCTGCCTTTTTTGGCAAGTTATACGAGCAAACCCGACAAGTTTCGGCCCGTTTACTGTCCCTACTTAGAACCTTCTATTATCCTCAAACAACTTTCAACTTTGATTTAACTACTTGCATCTAAAAGCCCACTTTTCACTTTATTTACTCTTTTTTATACTTTTCAAAAATAACTTTTTCTAATAATACTCCCTCATTTCTAGGGAACTCTTTTTTCTTCCAGAAATTTCTTTTTGTTATTGGGATTTATTGAGTGGCACTTCCTTACTTCCAGTATTATCTACCTCATTTTCAGATAAAAAAATTATTTCTCATTCCAAATTTCATGTTAGTTGAATGCATTTACTTACGATTTTTTAAATACTCCATTTATGTTCATTGTGCCTTTTCTCAGAATGCTAGTTTTTATTATTTTTTCTGCTTCTTCCTTGTTTTATTTTTTTTTGCTTCGAATGTGCATATTTTTTTGTATCTTATTTTAATTTTATTTTGATGAATCTGTTTGCAGTTTCACTACTTCTCTTTTTACATTTTAGGTTCTTTTTCCTTATTCTAAAGACAATAGTAGCACCTTTGTAGGTTTTTTCTTATCATGGTGCATAGCAGAGTTATCCCAACTAAAGAAGCCACATCTCCGACTAGATGAGCTACTCTTGCATAGGAATTTATTTTGCCAAACTGAGTTTCTTCATGCCACCAATGGGTGGATCACGCTATTTTAGGTAGCCTATCAAGAGTAACTCTAAAATATCTAAAAAATTTAAGGAATGTGTTATATTTCACAAAATCTCGTGAAGTGCTATAAACTTTCTATTTCCCGTTCCCAAAAACGAATTTGCTATTTTAACCATAGAGTTGAAAATGTTTTAAATTGGCTGTGAATGTACAATATCATTTTTGTCTGTCTATGTGACTTCATCTTAATAGCTAACGATTCTTTACACCTTCGAGTTAGTTTGTAGTTTCCTTGGCCTTTCTCTTTCAACTTGTGTTTTCTTATTTTGTTTTTTCAAGTTAACCATACCAAATGTCGCCACGGGTTTTAGAAATTTGTATATCATTCTCATTCTAGTCGTAAAGGTTTTTCAATTTTTGAAGATTCTTATCATGATTTTAAAGCAATGTATTGTAAAATTGAATAGGTTGTCAAATTCCAACATTTTTTCATGAATTTAGAAAATAAAAAAAGATTCAACCTTTATTGTCATTTTAATTCTTCTTCCCCTAAAATAGAGTAGGAATCATTGAATGATGATGAAAAAGATGTAGTGAAGATTCTGAACCCAAAAATTATTTTTGCCAATGAAATGACATCCTTAGCTACTATAGGTATATTGCTTTTATTATCCTTGAAAATTGTACTCTTCTTCTTTTGCTATATTATTAATTCACTTTGCTTTCCTTGTATAAATTTTTTGATAAACACAACAATGGGTTAACAACAATTAACCAACTTCGATTCGTTGGAAACTATTACTTAACTTTGCTGCTGACAGATTCAACAAGACAGGCATTGAGAGGAAGATAGGAGATTTGGAAAGTATAGAGCATGAAAGTGTGTGTAAAGGGCCAGAAAGCAAAGAAAGGGAGAATGTCAGAAAGCAGGGGTCATGATAGAGGTTATGAGATCTAGTTGAGTTAGTTAGCACTAGTTGAGTTAGTTAGCATAGCACTCAGTTGAATTCTATTACACACTATGTAATGAGCTGAACTAACTAAGTTTGAGCAACTAATTCAGTTACACAAATCTTCTCTAGAAGCTTCCCTTTCTCTCTCTATCTTCCAACTTTTCCTTTTTGTTCTTCTCTTTCTTCTTGGTTCTTTCCTTATTTCAATTCCTCTCTACTACATTCTGATACCTTTCATGGTATCAGAGTCCACAATCCCTCTACTGTCATGGCTGTTGAATCTCAGAACAGTAACGTCTCAGTCTCCCAGGCACTGATGCCTCCAAATTTCACGTCATCCCCGATTTCAATGAAATTAAATGAGGATAATTTCTTGCAATGGAAGGACCAAGCTAAATCAACCATTGAAGGCCACGATTTGCTGCACCACATCACTGGAAAAGGAATTCCAGTACAATTCTTGCCCTCAGGAGAAACAAATATCGAATATGTAGTGTGAAGAAGACAAGATTCATTGCTGAAGTCATGGCTGCTGGCTTCAATGACCAAACATTCACAACTCGAATGGTTGGGTGCATGTATGCATATGAGGTATGGAAAAGACTCGATGATAATTTTTTGTCTCAGATTAGAGCAAAAATAATGTAATTGAAACACAAATTGAGTAACATCAAGATAGGAAATTCGGGGAATGAATATGTGTTGGCCCTAAAAAGCACCATAGATGCAATGGCCTCTGTTGGTGAACCAATGCGTGAAAGTGATTATGTAAATGCTATACTGAATGATTTGGCAGAAGAGTATACAATGGTCATCACGTCTGTAGTTGCAAAACCAGTAATCATATCAGTAGGTGAACTAGAAGCATTACTTCTAACTCATGAGAGCATGCTAGAAAGATTCAGAAAATTGGAGTCTTTTGTTCAAACAAATTTAGCCCAGCACACACAAGGATATAACATGAGAGGAGGCTCTAGAGGAGGAGATTACCGAAACAGGGGTGGAAGATCAAGAGGTGGTAGATACTCTTACAATGACAATAGAGATGAGAACTACAGGAATAATACAAGATTTAGGGGTGGTCAGTTTCAGAACAACAATTCTGACAGCAAATAAGGCAGCAATTCAGGTGATAACTCAAGATTCATGAATAACAATGCAAGATCAAGTGAAAGGCCAATCTGCCAAGTGTGCGACAAAATTGGACACATAGCCAAAATTTGCTGGTACATGTATGAAAAAGACAGCAACTCAAGCTCCCAATATGCAGCTTAGAACTCTAACAACAATTCAACACCTCAAGTACTACTAGCCACTCCCTCAACAATTGATGATCAAAACTGGTATATGAACTCAGAAGCATTACACCACACAACCTCAGATGAGCAGAATCTTACAGAAGGAAAAACCTTTGAAGGAACAAATCAAGTGATAATAGAAAACGGTTCAGGTTTGCACATCAACCTAATTGGAAAATCTAGCTTTAAATTTGATTTAAGCAGTAGAGAACTTCTGTTATAAAAACTTCTTCATGCCCTTAATATTACCAAAAACTTACTTAGTGTATACCAGTTTTGTTGTGATAATAGAGTATTTTTTGAATTTCATGCTGATGGCTGCTAGGTTAAAACCCAAGAAACTAAGGAGATTGTCATTCATGGCAGAGTTGACAAAGGAATGTATAAGTTTTTCAACTTCACTCTCTCACTTCCCAAAGCTACCTGTTATGTCTCCACAATGTCAAATATAAATAACTTCTTTTTATGGTACAATAGACTAGGACACCCCTC
This sequence comes from Arachis hypogaea, assembly GCF_003086295.3. Taxonomy (NCBI): domain Eukaryota; kingdom Viridiplantae; phylum Streptophyta; class Magnoliopsida; order Fabales; family Fabaceae; genus Arachis; species Arachis hypogaea. The sequence continues at coordinate 32,339,171 of NC_092046.1, forward strand.
AAATAATGTTGTTTCAGCAATTTTAAAGTCTTGTAATATTCCTGTTAATGTCAATAAGTCAGTGTGTCCAGCTTGCTGCATTGGCAAGTCTCATCAGCTATCTTTTTCAATTTCTCATACTGTGTATGCTGAACCACTTCAACGTGTGTACTCTGACATATGGGATCCTGTCCCTATGCTTGACTCTAATAAAAAATTTTTACTTTGTCAACTTTATTAATGCCTACTCTAAGTTTACTTGGCTCCATCTGCTTAAAACAAGGTCCCAACTTAAATAAATTTTTAAAGCTTTCCAAAAATAGTTGAATTGCAATTAAATAAGAAGATTAAGATGCTACAAACGGATATTGTTGTTGAGTATGTAAGCTTGTCTAGAAAATTGCAGGGTCGAGGCTTAATTCACAGATTCTTCTATCCCCATGTGCATCAGCAGAATGACAATGCAGAGAGAAAACATAGACATGTTGTAGAAAAAGAACTATCTATGCTGGCTAGAGCTAGAATGCCAATACGTTTTTGGGGAGAAACATTTGCCTCAGCTGCTAATCTCATCAACCAGTTATCAACACCAACTCTAGAAGATCAGTCACCAGTTGAAAAGCTCTTTAAAAAAAGGCCTGATTACACTAGACTTCGAGTCTTTGGCTGCTTGTGCTTTCCTTACCTAAGGCCCTACAACAAAGCACAAGTTGGAATTTAGATCCTCCCCTTGTGTCTTCACTGGATACAGTCTACTCCACAAAGGTTATAGTGCTTAACCTCTAGCGGTAAGACTATAATTACAAGAAATGTTGTGTTCGATGAAGAAAAATTTCCTTTCAAAGATGGCAAGTTTCTTCATGAAGACTTAAGTCCTCCACCACCCACCCTGCAGCAGTTTCCAACAATTCTAATTGTTCCTCTTCATGGGCCTTCACTAGCTCTCTCTAGACAAAACCCTCCCCCGTTTCCTACACCTCCCAATTTTGCTGCAATACCCTCTGCCTCTCAGCCAACTTTAGGCATCCAATCTCTAGTCCCACCAACGACCAACCCAGCACCCCCTTCTCAACCCAATTCTTCCTCCCAGTCAGTGGCTCTCTCAAGTATTGCAACACTAATTCTAATTTTTGATCTAGAAATTGTCTTCCTAGCAGCACCTATTCTACCTGTTGTGTCCTCCTCTGTCAACACACACTCAATGATTACAAGAAGCAAGTCTGGTTGTCTAAAACCAAGGGTTTTTCATGCCTCGGTAGAACATAGAACAATAAAAGATGCAATAGCTCACCCAAAATGAAAAGAAGCAATAAATTTGGAGTACAATGCACTTATAAAGAATCAAACCTGGAAGCTTGTACCACTTCCCAAAGGCAGGGAAGCAATTCAAAGTAAGTAGGTATATCGAGTGAAGTACAATGCTGATGGGACATTGCAGAAGTATAAGGTGAGATTAGTGGCTCAGAGATTCTCCCAAAGACCAGGCTTTGATTTCACTGAAACATACAGTCCAAATTGTGAAGCCTGCATCCATTCAGATAGTTTTGACAGCAGCACTAGCATGTAGTTGGAGCATTAGACAGTTGGATATCAATAATGCCTTTCTCCATGGAGATTTGGGTAAAGAGGTATACATGAAGCAACCTTAGGAATATTTTGTGGGTGATGGCAGCTTGTTTTGCAAGCGAACGAAGGTCTTATATGGATTAAAGCAGGCTCCTCATGCTTGGTATTATAAACCATCCACTGCTCTGGGACGCCTTGGTTTTATAGCAACCAAGTCAAATGTGTCTATGTTCACCAGGTTCTCCAAAGAAGGCTGCATTTTTGTCTTGGTGTATGTAGATGACATAATTATCACAGGAAACTCCAGCTTAGCCATAGCTCAATTATTCAACAGCTAAATACCAATTTGCCTTGAAAGACATGGGAGAACTTCACTACTTTCTAGGCATTCAAGTCACAAAAACTAAGGAAGGAGGCTTGATTCTGTCACAAGAAAAATACGTTGGAGACCTTCTTGCTAAAACTGGCATGACTGGGTGCAAACCTTGCACCACACCACTACCCTCCTCTGTCAAGCTATCTACATTTGGTGGGCCTGTCTTCACTAATCCACGGCTTTACAGATCCGTAGTTGGAAGTTTACAATATCTCACTGTCACAAGACCTGAGCTATCATACTGTGCCAGCAAGGTTTCTCAGTTTTTGCAGCATCCTTTGGAAGAACATTGGAGATTAGTAAAACGTGTGTTAAGATGTGTTAGTGGAACACTCACTTATGGCCTGTAGCTGCATAAAACCAAGGACATGGCAGTCACAACCTACAACGACTTAAACTGGGGAGGGAATCTAGATGATCGCTGATAGGCGGATAAATGCCGGTCAAGAATTACCAAAAGTATTTTTCTAAATTTAACATTGCAAGTACAGTCTTGACCGACGAGATTTTCGCTATCAAATTTAAAATGTGTCACAAATGAAATAAATAACCGGGAGTAAAATTCCGGGTCGTTTCCCCTAGGAGTTGGCACAAGATGCAATTTATTGGTTAGGATTTTCCTGGAGATTTTTCGAGCTTGAGAACAAGGAAATTAATAACTAGAAATTAAAGCAATGAATAATTAGCAAGATTTGTAAAAATAATCAATATAAAAAGCCTTGGTTAGGGGTGAGAATTGGAAATTCTATCCTTATTGTCTTTCTCAATAGTGATGGTAAAGCTCATTGCTCTCACTTAGTTATCCTCTAACAAGTGAAGAAAAGTCAAGTGAAATAATTAACCTTAGCCCACAAGTCCTAGTTACTTTGTAAAGAAGAACTAGAGTTGGTGAGTTTCAGGCTAATTAACAATTTTCAATTACAGATTAATACTTGAGTATAACAATTCAAGTGGCTCCAACTATCAACCCCCCAACCAAGCAAGAAAATCTACTCTATGATATTGGATGACATTTTCTCAAACACTTTGTAGGTGAAAATAAAAGACATAATAACAAATGATAAAATAACTCAATTCAAATTACACACAGAATAACCAACGAGAGCAAAACAGTAATAACAATGGCTATAAAAAATTCTTAATGCATTAACAAAATCTAAAAGTAACAAGATCCAAACATGAATTCAAAGTAATCAAATGGAAAAGAGTAATAGAGGAAATAGAGAAGAAAACTATAAGGAAAATGACTCCAATTGAAGGTGAACACATCTTCTCTCAAGATCTAATTGCCAGTAAACTAAGAAAAACCAAAAACCCTAGAAAGAAATGGGAGTTTCTCTCACTAGAATTCAAAACTCAAAAACTAAGCTCAAGTGAAAGTGTGTGTTCAGTCTCAGCTCTATCCCAACCTCTAGTCTGTATTTTCGGGCTTGAAACTGGGTCCAAATTAGCCCAGAAATCGCCCCAGCGAGTTCTGTTAATTGCAGCATGTGACGCTCGTCGCACGTACGCGTCAGCTACGCGTACGCGTCGGTGCGCTATGCACAAGGCCACGCGTATGCATCAGTCACGCGTACGTGTTAGTGGTCAATGCTCCTGGTCATGCGTATGCATCAGTCACACGTACGCATCACAGGGAAACTAGCTTGATCACGCGTACGCTTCGGCCATGCGTGCGCGTCGCTCCCAGCTCTCAAATCTTCAAATTCTTGTGTTCCTTACACTTTAGCATGCTTCCTCTTCATCCTCTATACCATTCCTGCTCTATAAATCCTGTAATCACTTAACGCACATATCACGGTATCGAATGATAATAACAGAGGATTAAAAATTAGTGATTTAAAGGCCTAGGAAGCATGCTTTCAATTATAGCACAAAATTAGGAAGGAAACTTAAAAACATGCAATTTACATGAATAAGTATGAGAATAGTTGACAAAACACACTCAATGCAGTCCAAAATATATGATAAAATAGTGGTTTATTAATCACAAGTCAACTGGAGCCTTCTGTGTGTTCTTGGGTAAAAACTTGATCTCTTGGTGCTCTAAGAAACAATTAGTGGTTGCAAGGTCAAGCACTGAAGCAGAGTATCGAGCAATAACAGACTTGGTAGCGGAACTAATCTGGATTAAGAACTGGTTGTATGAGCTAAAAATTCCACTGGCAGCAGCTCCGATGATGTACTGTGACAACTTCAATGCTGTTCTTCTGGGAGCTAACCTAATTTTACACTCAAAGTCCAAGCACTTTGAGACAAACTTGCACTTTGTTAGGGATTATGTCACTAACAAAACAATTTAGGTGAGCCATGTTCCAGGATCAATACAGGTCGCTGATGTCCTAACTAAGACTCTGCCCAGCAGGAGCTTCTTGGAGTTTCGAAGCAAGCTAAACATAGCTGATGCAAAGCTGTTTCTTAGCAAGAGTGATGACATATTCAACAGGGCAGGCACTGAGAGGAAGATAGGAGATTTGGAAAGTATAGAGTATGAAAGTGTATGTAAAGAGCCAGAAAGCAAAGAAAGGGAGAACGTCAGAAAGCAGGGGTCATGATAGAGGTTATGAGATCTAGTTGAGTTAGTTTGCACTAGTTGAGTTAGTTAGCATAGCACTCAACTGAATTCTGTTACTCTAATACACTGCCAACTGTCCTTACATCTTGCTATATATTACACACTATGTAATGAGCTGAACTAACTAAGTTTGAGTAACTAATTCAGTTACACAAATCTTCTCTAGAAGCTTCCCTTTCTCTCTCTACCTTCCAACTTTCCCTTTCTGTTATTCTCTTTCTTCTTGGTTCTTTCCTTCTTTCAATTTCTCTTTGCTATATTCTGATACCTTTCATCTCCTATCAGGTGTTAAGGCCCAAGTTTCCTAATATGCTACTTAGGAAATGGCTCCTCCCAATCCTGAGGTTAACATAGATATAATGATTGTACAGACTCATGTTGTATTTTTTATTTTTACACTACCTTTCCCTCATTAGAAAAAGAGAAAGAAGGGTAAAGAGAGTACCTAGAGGATTGACGACCTCTCAGAGTCCTTCGGTTGCATTTTGAAGAAAGATTTTAAGTTTGGAGAGTTTATTAATGCCTTCCTATTAATGCATGGACCAAGAGGGGTTCAGAGGAAACTATTTCAAAAGATTGTCTTTTCTAAGTTCAATGGATGTTTCTCTAATTGGCAGCTTTTTTACCGTGACTTTGAGAAGGAACCGTCTGATCTCACGTAATTTTGAAAAGTCATCAAATCAAAAAACAAGAAGTGTGAACCCTCAGAACCAAAGTAGTTTACATTAATCTGTTTAGCTTAACTTATTTGTTTCACAAAGTATTCTACATTTTAACAAACACTAATCAATGATAGAATTTTAATGTACATCAGTGTTCTTTGATAAATTATTTACTTCATTATCTTGGAAGAAATCAAACAAAATAAATAACTTTATTGTAGAATAAATTATTAATAAGCCTCATCAAAAATCTGTTTCAAGAAAAAGAGTGCCTTTACATTAACCATAAGAATAATACTCCTAAATTGAACTGTATTCTAGCAGCACGGGACTTTGGTACCTTGGATAATCTCTAGCTTGCAAGTCTTTTTTTCAGTACTTCCTTAATTCATAAGGGCCCCTTTTAATTTGGAGTCATTTTCTCATCTCATGGTTATTGAGATGCCGACATAAGATGATTTTACTATAAGATTATTTGCTTAAGGGCTTGTTCTATGAGTTTGGCAATTGAGCAAACCTTTTTTAGCAAGTTGACCCCATCTTTTGGGTTTTCAAGTAGCATTATATGGCTTGATTCTCCAACTTATGTAGGCACGAATACTTTTTCACCATAAATTACACGAAATGGAGATCCCCAATATAAGGCCATAAAACTCTTACGATGGTATCGAGAGTTTAAGGGAAAAAGAAAGAATAATTAGGAGGTAGAAAGAATAAGAGGAGATTGGAAAATGTTATTTTCTTTCTGATTCATTTTTTTTTACAACAATTCTTCTAATTTATAGATAGCTAGGGGTCTATTTATAGAAATATTCTAAATTGATAACATTAATTTTTGCTAATATTTCTCGTGATCCTAAAATATCTCCCTGATTTGATTCAATCTTCTAACACCCCCTCAAGATGAGTAGTGGGGTCACCAATGCTCAACTTGCTGAGAACTTCGGCCAAAATTCTGCCTGAGACTGCTTTCGTAAGGACATCTACCAATTGGTCTTCTGATCTAACAAAAGGGAGTTCCACAGTACCTTCTTCAATTTTTTCTTTGATAAAGTACCGGTCTACCTCAACATGTTTAGTTCTGTCATGTTGTACAGGATTCTCTGAGATGCTTATTGCTGCTTTATTGTCACATTTTAATTTTCTTGGCAATTGAGGTGGAAACCCAATTTCAGATATGAGTTTCTTAATCCAAAAGATTTCAGTTATGCCCTTAGCAATTCCTCGGAATTCTGCTTCAGCACTTGAGAGGGCAACAACCTTCTGTTTCTTACTTCTCCAGGTGACTAAGTTACCTCCCACCAATGTAAAGTAGCCTGATGTAGATCTTCTATCATTTGGGTTACCGGCCCAATTAGCATCTGTGTATGCTTCAATGTTAAGGTGCCCATTTCTTTTGAACCAGATCCTACTTCCTGGAGTTCCTTTCAAGTACCTGATTATTCTCATGACAACTTCCGTATGATTCTCCTGTGGTTGGTGCATAAATTGGCTAACTACCCCTACTGGCTATATCTGGTCGGGTGTGTGACAAGTAGATTAGTTTGCCAACCAAGCGTTGGTACCGCTCCTTATCTGCCAGTTTAGAGTCTTCCTCCAGTATCAAGCCATGATTAACTTGAATAGGAGTGTCTTCAGGTTTACAGTCAACCATTCTTGTCTCTGTAAGGAGGTCTAGGATATATTTCCTCTGAGAGATAAAGATTTCCTTATTGGAGCCTAGAACCTCTATTCCCAAGAAGTACTTTAATCCACCCAAGTCCTTCATTTCAAATTCTGTGAAGAGATTCCTTCTTAGCCTTGCAATTTCTTCATTGTCACTCCCTGTTATGATCATATCATCCACATAAATTATTAGGCATGTTATTAAATCCCCTCTCTTTTTCAAGAATAAGGTGTGATCTGAGTTACTCTGCTTGTACCCGTATTTCTTCATGGCAACCGTGAACCTTCCAAACCAAGCCCGCGGTGATTGTTTCAAGCCATAGAGAGCCTTCTTCAATTTACACACTTCATTCTTCTCAAATCCTTCAGAGAATCCTGGTGGAGCTTCCATATATACCTCTTCTTTCAACTCTCCAAGAAGGAAAGCATTTTTTACATCAAATTGGTGGAGAGGCCAATCTTCATTTGTGGCTACGGAGAAGAGGACTCTGATGGTATCAATTTTTGCTACTGGTGAGAAGGTTTCTGAATAATCAATGCCATAAGTTTGTGTGTACCCTTTGGTGACCAGCCTTGCCTTATAACGTTCTATAGTGCCATCTGTCTTGTATTTAATGGTGAATACCCATAGACACCCAACTGATTTTTTTCCGGCCGGTAGAATACATTTTTCCCAGGTTTTGTTTTTCTCCAGGGCTTCCATTTCTGTCTTCATAGCTTCTTGCCATTTAGTCCTTTTACTTGCTTCTTGGACCATTCTGGGGATGTCTTCAGTTAGGAGGATGCTAGAAAAGGCCTTTGCAACCTCTGTCACTCCTTCTCTGGTTGTCTTTATCGGGTACTTTGAGTTGCAGAAGACATGTTTTGGAGAGTATCGGTTGGGTGGAACACCTCTGTTTCTTCTTGGAGGATGTGTAAAGGGTTCTCATTCTGATTCTTCAAGTTCTAGAGCTATACTGTCATTGTTAGCAGCTTCATTAAAAATATGGAGTAAATTATCAGAGTGGGATTCACTTACCTCTTGTATAACATTCTCAGAAAGAGTTTCACTGGTTGTGTGTATTGAGTGGTTTTCTTCGTTGAGTAAGGTATGCTCGGTGGCTCCATCTACTCGCTCTGTTTGAACAGTTTCAAGGCAACAAAGGTTATCTAGCCAACTTAGCGATCCACTAAATTTTTCTCCCTGAACGCCAAGTTGGCGACAGTAGTAAAATTCAGACTCTAAGAAATCACAATCTATTGTTACATGAATGCGACGAGTGACAGGATTGTAGCATCGATACCCCTTTTGGTGTGTAGCATACCCAACAAAGATACTTTTCTGCACAAGGCTCAAGTTTATTTCTATTTATTTTTGGGATATGGACGAACACAGAGCACCCAAAAACTCGAGGTGGCAAGGTAAGAATGGGGGGAATCTCAGTCTGAGTGGCCAAGATTTGGAGGGGTGTTTTGTTGCCGAGGGCCTGAGTGGGTAGGCGATTGAGAAGGTAGCTTGAGGTTGCAACAGCTTCAGGCTAAAAAGAACTTGACATTTGTGCATCAAAAAGTATGGCTCGAGTCATCTCAAGAATTTTACGATTTTTTCTCTTGGCGACACCATTTTGTTGGGGGTGTTTGGACAGGATGTTTGGTGGATAAGCCCATTCTTTTGGAAGAAGTCTTTCATTGATTGATTTATGAATTCTCCACCATTATCTGACCGGAGTATTTAAATTTTTTATTGAATTGGGTATGAATCATTTGGTAAAAATAAAAAAACCGATCAGGAACTTCAGGTTTATGTTTCAAAAAATATATCCAAGTCATACGAGAAAAATCATCCACAAATAACACAAAATATTGAAAGGGATTATTTTGGGACTTCGGTGCGGGACCCCACACATCAGAATGGATAAGAAAAAAAAATAGAATTGACTCTTGTATTGCTTGGAGAAAAAGTAATTCTATAATTTTTTGCACGAATACAAGTCTCACATTTAATAGTTTCAGTGTTTTTCAAAAAAAGACTAGGAAATAAAATCTTAAGGTACCCAAATGAAGGGTGTCCCAAACGTTTGTGCCATAACCAAAGTTGCCTGGTAACTGTTCCATGAGCAAGCATGGCATGTCCCTGGTGTGCTACCTCATCAACGTAGTAAAGCCCATCTCGCTCAGTACCATGCCCAATGATCTCCTTCGTAAGAATGTCCTGCAAAAGGCAGAAGTTGGAATACATGAGTACCACACAATTTAACTCCTTAGTTACTTGGCTAACAGATAACAGTTTAGAAGACAAATCAGAAACATAGAGACATTTTTCCAATTTTAACTTTTTTAAAAAAACAATAGAGCCTCCCCATTAACTTCAATTAAATCGCCACTAGCAGTCTCAATGTGAGCCTTTGAGGGCTTGGTCAAGCTGTCAAAATCCTCGAGTTCATAGGTCATGGTGTCAGTGGCCCCACAATCGAAGATCCACTCTTTTGATTTTTTTATAGGACCTTGGTTATAGGCCCCATTCCCAGCAATTAAATCAAGGCCATTATATGACCCATCTTGGTAGAGCCCGTTACCGCCCTCTTTTTCTATCTTACCTTGTTGCGTTACGGCTACCGAAGCCTTACCGTGCTGTGTCCTGCGGTTTTCTCCTTCTTCCTCTCCGGTGCCACTGCTGCTGGTAACCTCCGGGATGCCCACGGCGGTGGCGCCTCTCCCTTGACTAGATTTGTTCTTTGATTTCTTGTGATTATCCTCCCACCATTCTAGATATCCTACGATTCTGAAGCATGTTTCTTTGGTGTGTTTGTTCATTCCGCAGTGGGTACAGTAAAGATGGCTTTTGTCTTCTCTCTCTTTCCCCCGCGATGATGACCACCGTCCAACAGTGTCTGAGCGACCATGCCCTTGACCGCCTTGATCGGTTCTGTTTTTCGCAGCGAGGCCTGTCCTGATCTCTCCTTGTGATGCCTCTCTTACGCCATCGGTGGTATGCTTCAGAATCTGAAGTCGGGCCGCCTCCCTCCGAATAGTGGCGTAGGCAGATTCTACTGAAGGAGCAGGTTCTTGTTTTAATAGATCTCTTCTAACAGTGTCAAATTTGTTATCTATACCAGTTAGAAATTGGTATAGTCTCTTTTCCTGTTTTAACCAATTGAAAGTCGTAATATCTTCTGGGCATTTCATGGGATTTGGTTGTTTTCTATCTATTGCCATCCAAATGGCTTGTAGTTTATTCCAGAAATCCTCTAAGGTACCTTGTCCTTGTTTTCACGTGTTTGCTTGTCGATGCAGGTCGTAGATTTATATCGGATCCATCCTGCTTCCGTATATGGTTGCCAAGCCATCTCACAAAGCTTTTACTGTTGGAAATTGAGAGACATTATTCATTAGGCTTGCTTCGATGTTCTGGATGATCCAAGTAAAAACGGTCTGGTCTCCTTGCTCCCATTGTTCATATGTCGGTTCTGTTTCTGCTGGTGCTGGGGGTATCCCTGTCAGGTGAGCCTTTTTTCCTCTCCCACCGATTGCTTTTCTCATTAGGGTTGCCCACAGAGGATAATTATCCCCATTCAATTGGAAACCAATTGATAGACTGTCAGAGTTGGTTTGTGAAGATTGCATTCCAAGGCTGCTCCGCAGCAGCTTTGTGATCTGCAGTGTCAGCTCATCGGGTTTGTTTGAATTATTGCCAGTATTAACACTGGTATCTTCGTCAGATGTTGTCATTTTGTTTTGGCTAATTTGGCTGAGAGAGTATAGAAACGATGATCCAATTATGAGTTCCCAAGACCTAACACCGCTCTGATACCATCTTACGATGCTGTCGAGGGTTTAAGGGAAAAAGAAAGAATAATTAGAAGGTAGAAAGAATAAGAGGAGATTGAGAAATGTTATTTTCTTTCTGATTCATTTTTTATTTACAACAATTCTTTTAATTTATAGATAGCTAGGGATCTATTTATGGAAATATTCTAAATTGATAACATTGATTTTTTCTAATATTTCTCGTGATCCTAAAATATCTCGCTGATTTGATTCAATCTTTTAACAAAAACAACACCTAACTCATTAGCCCATAAACCTTTAGCTTCCTCTAATAATTTTTTCAACCCCTTTAGGATAATGTTGTTAGCAGCCTCAACTTATTTGTTTGCCTGCAGATATTATACTGAAGCAAATCTGTTTCTAATTTCCAAACCCTACATGAAATATCAATACCTTGTATTTGAGAATTGTGTCCCATTATCAGATACAAGTACCTCGAGAATATCGAATTTTGTAATCACTTGTTTTCAAAAAACTTGCGACACTTCGCAAAAGTGATATTCGATATTGGCTCTGCTTCGATCCACTTCATAAGGTAGTATACTACCACTATCAAAAACCTTATTTGCCCTAAAACTTAGAAAAATGGTCTGGGCAAGTCTACTTCCCATTTGGCAAATGATGGCCTTGTTGGAACAATAGACACCAACACATGTAGGGGGTACTTGATGTAAATCCAAGTGATATTGGCATTTCGTACACTTTTTAACATAGTCCATATGCCAGAAGTAGCTAGCTCGAATTATCTTCTGTGCTAATGCCCTTTCCCTAATATGATGGCCACAACAACCATCATGAATCCCTTGATGCACATATGTAACTTATGGTAGCCAAAGCATTTTGATAATGGTTGGAAGACTCTATTTTTGTATAACTGCCCATTTATGATGGTTAATGGGGGGCAGCTACGTGATTCTTATCTTTTTGGCTTCTTTTAGATTCAATGGCAGAATGTCCTTTTTAAGAAACTCAATTGATTGAGTCCATCCATGATGGTGTGGTATTTGTCACACAAATCATTAGACTAGAACTCATGCAACTTCCATTATTACTTTTGAAGGTATAACTGAAAAAGGGAGATCTTTGGGCTTGCTAGTCTCAGTTCTGTTAAGGTGTTACAACCTGTGAATCACTTCATTATATATCGTTACCTTTAAAATTATGCCCATGAACTTAATAAGTAACTCATGTATTTTTAAACTAAAAAGCATTACTTTATAGCAAAATATATATAACTTTAGTGTGATAAACACAGTTCTTCTTCATCAAGGCAGTGCATTAGAATCATAGTTGTCAGAATCGAATCAGTGATTGAACCAACCAAACTACTAGTTTACTGGTTCATTGATTCAATCATTGAGTTATTGGTTGAACCGATAAAATCGGTCTCACGTAAATAAAAATATAAAATAATAAAAAATTTAAAATTAAAATTTGAAATACAAATCTTCACTTATGAAGAACGAAGTCTCAAATTTTAAAAATAACTAATACAAAGATAGACATAACATTAGTGCTTGTTTGGGTGTCATTAAGTTAATAAAAAAGATCTTTTTCAATGAAAGATATCCTTTTTTTTATTTTTTAGCGTGTTTGGTAAATTTCTAATAGTAAAGTAAAAGAACTAGAAAAATAAAAAGCATCTTTAATTTTTTGAGAAGTTATAATTTACATTTTTTTAAACGATTTTTTTCTAAAAAAATAAGATGTTTTTCACGTAATAAATAAATAAAAAGTACTTTTATATTGTTATACCCAAACATAATTGATAGATAAAAAGTTTTTTTGCATGAGATATTCAAACATAAAATTACTTTTACTTTTCTATAAGATCTTTAAAAAAAAGATAATTCAAAATTTTTTTTCTTAGAAGCTCACCTAAATAAGCTCTTAGTCAGTATTACTACGATAATATCTTAATTTGACAGAATAAGAATATCAAAAAATATTCAATCATCTAAAAACTCCCAAACATAACTTAAGGATTGAGTAGATCTGTAGATGAAGAATCTAACTAAGATTCTTAAATGACCAAACAAGCATAATCTGTATTTTCATCTGACTAATTTTATTTTTCATTCCAAATTTGACTAAGTCAAACTCTAATTACACCTCACTAATTCACAACCATTTTCCCCAACATTGCTCAGAACAAAAAATCCATATAGTTCTAACATTGTTCATCAATAAAAACCAAAATCAACACCATTAGAATAGTGCCAATCACCATACCTTTCCAATTCGCTTGGCACTTCGGTACCTCATCATGCGTTCCCATGCTGCTATCAATGCTATGCCAAACAACCTATCTATGAAAATCCCAGAAATCAACCCCCTTTTTTTCTCAGATTTCAAACACCACCTTCCCTGTCAGCATACAAAAAAATCCAAAAGAGTCAAAACCAGAATCAACAAGTCCAAAAGTTTTTCAGCTTAGCTGTGTAAGAAGGACTCACTCACATCTCAGTCATAGTGTCAAGAATCAACAGATTATATTCAAAAAGTTATAATTATCAAGAAGTTATAATTAATAATAAAAAATAAATAAATTCATAATCAACATCATTAATTACTTTTTTTTAACAAAAGGAGCTCAACACACTAAAGTGGAGCAAGTAGGAAATAAAGACAATAACAAAAACAAGAACATAAACACAGTACAAAGAATCTACTCCGTTGTCATCTCCGGCATTGCCATCAACAACCAAACGGATCAACCCCACACCATTCCCTATAACTCAAAAATGACATATTCTTAATAACATCAACTCCTGCCACAGAGTTCTGAAAAATTCTGCGATTCCTTTCCAGCCAAATGTTTCAGATAACTGCAAAGAATCCTACAAACCACTTCTTTAGTTCAGAGTTACCACCAGGCACTTCGGTCCAACTTTCAAACAGCTCTTTGACTGTCCTTGGAACTGTCTAAGCTTTATCAGCACTTGTCAACCACGCGCACCACACCTGCCATGTAAACTCACAGCCAAGAAACAGATGATGTACAAATTCTATTTCTTTTTTACACAAAACACAAATGTTATCATTATGATGTATAATTCCTAGTCTACTCAGTCTTTCTTTAGTGTTGACTCTGCCTACCAAGACGAACCATGCAAACAGTTCGACTCTTGGAGGAACTAATCCTCTCCATATGGTACTAGTGAAGCTGTAGCTTGTGATGTCCTCCGAAAGAGTCTCTTTTTGCAATACCTGCATAAAGGAATTAGTAGAAAAAACACCTGTCCTGCTAAATTTCCATATAATTGTATCTTCTCTATCAGATGCTAGTCTGACTAGCCGTAATCTGTCATGAAGTTGATTGACTAACTCTAGCTCCCATTGGAATAATTCTCTCCTCCACTGAAAGTTCCATATCTACTCTAACCCATCCCAGAACCCAAAGTCCCCTATGACAGATCCTTGTTGATTTGAAACAGAAAAAAGTCTCGAAAAATTATCTTTCAAAGAGCCACTTTGTAACCAATCATCCTGCCAGAATCTAATACATCTGCCATTTCCCAACTCCATAGACAAACCACTGATCATCATATCTCGTACTTCTTGTTCTCTAATATTAAGTTGGCAAATATCTTTTCACGGGCCACCTCTTGATGGTAAAAGCTGTTTTGACAACTTTACAGATGGGTTCAGCTGATTACAAGAATAGACAACCTTCTTCCACAACGGGCAATCTTCCTTCGAAAAGCGCTACCACCACTTGAACAGAAGCGACACATTTCTAATCAAAGCATCCCCCAGCCCTAAACCGCCCAACTTTTTTGGAGCTTGCACCAATTCCTATTTCACAAGAGGTATACCATTATTCCCATCTTCTTTACTCCATAAAAACCTTCTTTGTAATCCTATAATCCTTTCTGCAACCACCTTTGGCATTTTATACAAGCTTAAGTAGTATACTGACATGCTATTAAGAACAGATTTTATGAGAACCAGCTTACCAGCTTTATTGAGAGACTTCGCTTTCCTTAGGCTCAGCTTATCTTCCACCTTGTCAATGATTGGTTTCCAGGTTTTCACCAACCGAGGATTTGCACCTAGAGGAATTCCCAAGTATCTGATAGGTAAAGTAGCTTCAGCACATCCCAACAAACCACACATATTTGTCATCCATTCCTTCTCACAGTTAACCGAAATCAAGCTTGACTTATCAAAGTTAATGCTCAGGCCAGACATCAGCTCGAAACAACGCAGAAGTCTTTTATAGTTCACTAGTGTCTCCGTTTCCTGTGGGCAAAATAATATGGTGTCATCTGTAAATTGGAGATGCGACAACTCTATGTTGTCACTCCCCAACAACAATGGAGAAATGCACCCATTCCTGACTGCCTCATCCACCATCCTGTGCAAGACGTCAGCGACAAGAACGAACAGAAAAGGAGAAAGAGAATCTCCTTGTCTCAGACCTCTCTCCATCTTGAACGGCTTGGATGGTGACCCATTAATCAACACTGACATAGACGCTGTAGTCACACATTCCTTCACCCACGTCCTCCATCTAATACCAAAACCCATCTTCTGTAGCACAATATCCACAAAGCTCCACCTCACCCTGTCGTATGTTTTCTGAAAGTCCAATTTGACAATTGTCGCCTACTTCTTGCGCAATTTCAGCCAATGGACCGTCTCACAAGCAATGAGAGCACCATTGTGTATTTTGCGACTTTTTACAAACACAGACTGAGTCTCTCCCACTAAATTTGGCATCACAGGACGCATCCGTCTCACCAGTACTTTGGATATCACCTTATAGACACACCCAACCATGCTAATCGGCCTTAGGTCTTTGATTTTCTTAGCGCCCACAAATTTTGGAGCTAACGCTACCCATGTTACATTAGCGTCCGTTGGTAGCTTTGCACTTTGGAAGAATCCCAACACAGCTGTAATAAATTCTCCACCAATCTCATCCCAATATTTCTTTATGAAGTTCATATTGTATCCGTCACTACCCGGCGCTTTGCTAGACTCACAATCCCAAACTGCCTCTCGTATCTCCTCCGGTGATGGCATCACTTTTAACAATGTTGCATCTTCATCATCAATCTGTTTTACCAACCCATCTCGGATCCCAATCCTAGGAGCAAATTCCTGCCGATACAGATCTTTATAAAATCCTGTAATAGCAAGCTTTATTCTGGCCTGGTTCCTCACTGATCTTCCATTAATTACTAGAGAATCGATTCTGTTGTTTCTCCTTCTAGCCGACGCCAGGTTATGGAAGTATCTAGTGTTCTTGTCCATATCTCTAGCATGTTGAAAGCGAGACATCTGCTTCCAATGGATCTCCTTTCTAGCATACCACTTCACACAACAAGTCACAAGAGCCTTCCGTCTGGCCTCCACTGTTCCATCATAGCTACCAGCACTAACCATATCATCAATCTTCTTAATCTCCTCCTCAAACTTCTTTATACTGTCATCCATGCCTCAAAAATTGTCCTTATGCCATCTCCTCAGTGGTATCGTCAAGGCCTGTAGCTTATTAGTGAACTGAGCCTCACCCATATTCCACCACTCATCCTTCACCATCCTCAAAAACCCGTCATGTGTAAACTAGGAATCCAAGCTTCGGAAAGGTCTTGGACCTGAACTCAGTCTTGTATCTTCTAGAATCAGCGGGCAATGATCTGATAGACCTCTTGGTCCCCCTTTCAATCGAGTATCTGGAAACTCCTCAAGCCACTCCATACTAACAAGAATCCGATCAATGTGGCTACAAGAACGACCTCGAAACCATGTGAACTGTCGATCAGTTAACGCCAAATCCACTAACTGTAAATCTTGCACCCATTCCTTAAAATCTTCCGCCGTAGCCGGCAAACTAACAGCGCCCTTTCTTTCCTCCAACCTTAGTATCTCATTAAAGTCTCCCAAGAAGCAAAACGGAACTTGACATAAGCCCACAATGTAGCTTAACTCCTCCCACATCATCAGTTTCTCCTTCCGTGTATGTGCTCTATACACCAAGCAGAATGCACAGTTCAAGTTATTTTTTGTTAATAAACCTTCAACGCATAGCCAACCATCCCCTTTATAGCAGTTCAACTGTTTAAACAACAAATCATCCCACATTAACAATAAGCCGCCAAACGCACCTACTGATTCTACATAATCCCAATCCACTGTGTCACAACCCCACAAATGTACTACATCAAACTTAGTCATTACCTCCCTCTTAGTTTCAATCAAACCTAGCATATTTAATCTATACGTTCTCTTCAACTCTTTCACCATACTTAACTTCCCATCCCCTCTTAGGCCTCTAACATTCCAGCAATTATAAATCATTTAAACGAATTTTTACACACCTTGTTATGATGTTTGGGCCTGCTCCTCCTAGCTTTCTCTTTCTGGTTTGCCACCCTTTTCTTTGCCGCAAGGTCTTCATTTTGGCTTTGTAAAATCGCCATGATGTCCTCTTCTTCATCATAAAAAATGGCACCAGATTCCACGGCTAACTTCCATATTTCTTTATTTTCGGCCAACTGTCCTTCCTCCGTAAACCTCTGGTCAGCAATTTGATTTGTGACTTCTGCTCCTTTTTCAGACCCAACATCCTCATTAGCCTATTCTTTGACGTTTTCATGTTTCACAGCTTTGTCTTCACCTGCTACTACTACCACTACATTCTCACTCTCTTGCGAATGCAATAATTGGCCTCTTTGGTTTGCCCGATCCATTCTTCCTTCAGCCAACTCCTCCACGTCCAACCCTTGATTTGACCCTCTCATCATGTTCGGCGCTACCAAGCTCTCCTCAATTATACTAAAACTGCCCCATGCTTGGATTCCATCCGGCGCTTCCAAGCCGTGCAAGCCTTGACCAAGCTTCACCCCACCTCGCAGCGCACAGGAGCGTGAATCGCAGTCCTTGGAAGCGGCGTGAACTGGAGTGCATGAGAGATGGAGCGCTCCCCCCATGCCACATTGATCATCATTCACTATGGAGGGCCCCGCCTGGACCGAACTGGATCCCATGAGCATCCTTTGAACCGGCCCAGCTTCCTTGGCTCTATCATGTTGAACGTCCAGGCCAAATTGGACAAGATACGGTGGCCCACTTAATTGATGGCCCAGAAGGAGCCTTGACTTAGAACATTTCTTTTGGGCCTTGTTATTTGTAAAACCCACCCCCTTCTCTTCACGTCCTTGGATCCTGGCTTCAAAATTCTTGGACCCACTTCCTGCATCCAAGCAAAGCTGTGTAACCGTTCTTTCCGACTCATTCTCTGCGCAATCATCAAAATTCTCATAATCAGCCTTCCCATTAAATTATTTAATTCTGGACAAATCCATTATCCCCTGTAATTGATGCAGATTTAAATTCTGTTGATTGCATTCGTTCAAAAAAAAATCTGATGTTACCATTCTACCCTTATCTTCATCACTTTCGTTAGCCCGTGTCATGATTAGCTCAGCCGTCGGATCTCACATCGCCGTCATGGCCACCATTCCACCACCATGTGAACTAGAGCTTCCACATGTTTGCCTAACGATTGCATCTTCCGTCAAGAATTTTTTCTCATATATTTCATATCCCACCTCCTTTACAAAGACATCAAAGCCACTAGTTCTCACAGTGATATGCACCCATTCCTTAATTATGTCAAACACACAAGTGTCAATTAACACTCGGCCAACACTGAAAGATAAGGCGGACTTTGTTAGTTCATCACATTTTACTACTTTCCCATAGACCGCCTATCGTGTTAAATGTATCCACTGACCAAATATGTAGGGACACTCCATAACATTCTAAACAGACTCTTCTAGTCTCACTGCGCTCTGATTCCTCCCATCGCCAAATGCTATGAAAGAATTGCAAAAAGCTATTCATTTTGAAGGTATACGCTTCCTCTGCATTTTTCATAGAATCAAAAACTAATAAGGCTTTATATGCTCCAAGTTCTCTGACTTCAACAATATGAGGGAAGTTCTTTCTGATTGCTCTCTCTAACGATTTGAAATTAATAGCCATCATCGTTCCTCCGACCAAGCTCCTCAGCAGCCAATCGAAATTCTGTTTTGCTATTTGGACTTCAATCTTTTTCATCCAACCATTCTCATGCGGGTCCTTGACAGAAGTATCCTTCTTCATTTCTTCCACTCTTATAAGACCTTTTTCTCTTTGAGGTTGCCTACTTTCTTCAACAGATCTTGTAATATCTCCCTTGCGTAGCCCAGTGTTCTTCTCTTCCATTGGCCTTCTATACTTAGCCTCACCTACGTAGATTGTCTTTCCCCTTATGCACGTTTGAGACATTTCTGATATAGCCTTCACAACCCCCCTTTTGTTGTATAGCGAACAAACGCAAACAAAAAAATCTTCCCATTTTTTACCTTTCGAGCAAGATAAATGTTATTGATTCATCCTGTCCAATGGAACAAGTGATAAAGTTCTTTCTTCGAAATATCTTGTGGCAGATTGTTGACAAAAACGGTGAAAGAATCATTTTCCAAGCATTGATATTCTTCTCGATTCCAAATCCTAGGATCCTTGATCTGAAAATTCCTAACTCTACCCAACTCAGTGTTTTCCACTCTCTCTCTATCTCTCATCTCTCTATCCTTTTTATGTACATAATAAGGGTATATATTTGGTACTTATTAATTACTTACTCACTTAATCAAATTATAATTCAACTGAATAACTAAAAAAAAACTAAAAAATAAAAACTTGAGAGAGTGAGTTTCAAGAATGCAGAGAAGAGAGAAAACCAACCTGTCCGAGCACGGCAAAGCAAACTATGCCGAGGGGGAGGCAGTAACGATGACGACGAGAG